>NC_083095.1:66769119-67412049 GCF_949774975.1 Lagenorhynchus albirostris | reverse complement strand
CAGTCATGAAAAATCAAACAAATGAAACTTAACGATAAAATTAAATGAACTTAACCATATATCCAATCGGCAGTATAAGCACAAAGAAATGAACTACTTCAAGTGACTTTTTAAAGCACAGTAATTAGACTGTCTGACACTAGTAGACTATACCCTATTATCAGTAATGATACTGTTGGTGGTGTTGCTATTATTATTCTGAGATGACTGTATCTGTACTGTGAGATAAATCAAACAAGAAATTATGATGATTTTGCTGAGAACCAAGAGTTTCAACATTGTTAAAATGAGATAAAGATACGAAATCAATGAGATAAAGATATGAAATCAATGAGATAAATCTCAATTAGAATTGGAAGTATTTGTATAAATTTATCAGTCTTTTTCTTTATTAAAAATGTATTTCTAGCTTTGTCCACTGAAAAAGTCTAAACCAATGACCAACTCAAGAGACATGAAAGCCATGGGGACTGACTCAATAGCACAGCACCTATCTTGTAGTCTCTAAATGCCATTTTCCACTAAAAGAAACCATGGCTCCTTAGAGAAATGGCTGATTTCAGATCTGGGGTGCAAAGTGAACAAGATGAACCTAGAACACCTTGTCATCTCAGAAGGCAAGAAAACCATCAACAACTAACAGGGTCATGTCAAAAGGAGGACTCAGAAGCCAAGCTGAATAAGCTCTCACTGGCCAAAGATGAAATAATCGGAGTAGCAATAAAGATAATACCTGCAACAGACTGAAATACATAAAATACATTTATATCCAAGAAAGATTATAATGATAATAAAACCAAACAATACCCAAAAGACTCACTGGTCACCTTTGGAGGATGCTAGGGAACTACCTCATCATTTTAAAGCAATCATTTATCTTGCTTTTCCTTTATAACTACTAACTCCAGGTAACCAAATTACTGATGAGAGGTGTTCCTTTTTATAGAAGCATTCTAGCTAATAATGGAGAAGAAATGACAAAATTAGAAAATAATTTTTCAGCAGTTAATGAATTAATGGACCCAAGCAATGAATGGAAACATAAGAAAAAGATAAACCAGACAATATTTACTTCTGAAAAAAGTGCAGATTACTATGAAATAATCTTGCGAAAAACACTTATAAACTTTAAAATGAAGACAAATAAAAACATTGAACCTGAATTTGAATAAGCCTCTAGATCCACAAACAATTTACAGGAAATAAAGTGAATAGAGGAGCGCATTAAATGATACCACAAGGACGTAACTGGCAAAATCCAAACTATGGGAAACTATAGGACAAACTACCTAATTTCTTCAATTAAAAAATGCAAGGGAAATAAAAGAGATGGAGGGGGAACCTACAGATGAAAAGAGACCTGAGAGACTTACCAACCAATCACAATGCATGGGCCTTATTTGGATCCCTATTTGAATAAACTGTAAAATACATACACATCCTATACTTACAACCTTGGCCATTTACACATAATTAATGGAGCTGGATGATGAGTTCATTTGGTTCATTATATTTTCTCTACTTTCACATGTATCTTCATTAAAAACTTAATTAATTCACTTGCTTTCTTTTACCTTTACATTGCCCTACTCACTTCTCTGTCCCCACATATTCACCCAAGTTTTTAAGCATAATTTGAGGAAACAGCAGAAATAATAAGTATACAGTGAAAGTAATTATTTTTCCATCCTAAATACAGTCAAAATATAAAAATTGAAAGGTTACCCAACTATTGTGAAATAATCCTTTTTAAGGTTCCAACCTTACCAGAAAACTTACCAGAATCTATCTGTGATGAAAGCATCACCAATGACTGTGATGTTTCTAAATCATAAATTACTGTACTACCAGTGTTGAAAGAAGTCACCATATGAGCTGGATCACAGCCTATAAAGTCAACCGATGTAGGTATTCCATGCTCTGAAGGGAGCACAAAGAGACACAGTGTAAACACAATAATTTAGAAATCTCTGATTTTCTAGTAAGAAAAAGGAATTTGAATATTCTTGAAATAATGTTAATAATGAAAAAGAAAGCAATTATGTTAGGATGGTAAGATATAATGGGTAACTTTTCCTCAATTATTAGGAGTTTTTATAACATTATAAGAAAAATATAGCTAGAAGGCTCTTAAAGTAAGAGTAGATATATACAAAAGTTATTGTTCTCCTATGCATTTTCTTCTGAGAGAGAAAAAAAACCCTAGGTTAGTTTACTGGCCCACTTGCAATTTTATTTCTTCCTGTAAAATGATAAAATAGCATTCTCACATCACTGTCTTGGGAGACTGTTCACCTGTCTGAGACTGGTAAGCCTTATCAAATAGCTAATACAAGTCAAATTTTTGGATCTGTGAAAATGAAGGTTTGGACTTTGGAATGCACTGATGCAGTACTACCCTAAAGTGTCCCAAGCAGCAATTTTGCTCTTTAACATATTAAATTCAACTGTCCAGATCAATGCACAACTACATGAAATCTGGAGTAAGCAATTAATTACCTGGATGAAGCAAGAAACAAATTATCTAAATGAATTTTCACCTCAAAAGCTTATTTAGGCAATTCAAAAATTAGTAGAATCACTAAGGTATCTAGAGACCCAACAAAATTAAGCATAAGTGTTCATCTAAAATGTTTTAAAACAAAAAATTATTTTTAGTAAAAATAAAAGGTATGATTTTAAAAAATTACTTGTGTAACTCAGTTTGCACTTCCCAGTTAAGGGTGCTATTTCAATGATTATGGCTAGACTTCTCAACCAGTGTGCTCATATGTGGTTTATAGGTATGCTTGAGACTGTGATCCCTTCAATCTTTGTAAGCAGCCACTTGGATGGAGTTGGTGGAGGGCCTCCTGCTGTTCCTGTAAGTAGCCTCGTTTGTCTACTCTACTGTCACATACAAATAATTCTATTCTTCACATAGGACATGTCCTGAAAATGGTCAAAAAAAGCACTGAGCTACAGGATATACTTGCAAAGCACCTTTCTTATTTATTAAAAAAATGACTAGGAATAAAAAAGATTATCACAGCTTTATAAATTTTTTTCAATTATCTCTTTAAGCAGTCAGGAAATAGTAAATCAACTACTTTGTCTTTTTTATCTTCCAAATTTTTAAAAAATTAACTTTTTTCAAAGAGGCAAAATTTACTCACCCTTGTCTCCATTGTAAGTGCAAATACATGGCAATTTTTCTTGTGGATTCCATAATCTAACAGTGCCATCTGCTGAACATGACAGTAATTGATTTTTTATGCCACTATAAGCAAGACCCCAGACAGCATCTGTATGAGCAACTAAAGTGCCAGCTAGAACATTTGGCTCTGTAACAAAAGAAACAAATAAAAGTTAGCTGAAAGAAGTTTTAAAAAAATGCTTTTGTATATAAAGATAACTTACTACATAATTAAGTATAAAGACTACACATACGGTCATAATAAGATAAACCAAAGTGCACATAGCCATCTCTATGTTGTGGAGTTATGGGTTATTTTTATTTCCCTTTCCAATACTTGCCTATATTTTTGCAATTTTCTAAAAGGAACACACACTTAAAAAAACCAAACAAAAACAGCATTATGGAGATGTAACTCCCATGCCATAGAAACCACCAATTTAAAGTGTCAGTTAAATGGTTTTTAGTATATTCAACAAGTTGTGCAATCATCACCACATCAACATTAGGACACCTTCATTGCTTGTTAGCTATTTCCCCCCAATCTTCCTCTCTGCCTTTCTGCAGCCCTAGGCAACCATTATTCTACAGCCCTAGGCAACCATTATTCTACTTTGCTTCTATAAATTTGCCTATTCTGGACATTTTACACAAATAGCTTTTTGTGACTTCTTTCACTTAGCGTAATGTTTTCAAGGTCCATCCACGTTGTAGCATGTATCAGTGCTTCATTTCCTTTTATTGCCAAATAATGTTCCAGTGTATGGATATACTACATTTTACTTATCCACATCTGATAGACAATGGGGGCTAATAACATTGAACATCATTTGTCCTACAATCCTGTTTCTCTACTAAATTCCCACTTTCCACAGATATTTCTCATCATCTCTGCAATACTCACAGTTCGTAACCTCCCTTACTCATGAATGATTCTCTCTCATACTTCACTGGGGAAATACAGAGTTGAAATAGAAACTTTTCCCCTACCTTTCTGTCACCCAACCTATAAATCTACTTGTATCTAAAACCATCTTCTCCGTGTTTCCAGATACAACTAAGGAATTATCCTCCTTCCCTCAAAAGGCTAATTCCACCAGGTATTCTGGATTCCATTCAACACACTAACTTGCTTTCATGTTTAGTTTTTCTACTACACAGATTATCCTCCTCCCTGGGATCATTACCACAGCAAACGAATATGCTCCAAAATCTCTCAACCTAATAAACAAACCTTACACCACCCTTCCACCAAATAACAGAAAACCATATTGAGTAAATGTGCTTTCTTACCTCCCATTTACTCTCTAAATCACTCCAATACCATCACCACACCAAAACAACCCTTGCTAAAATCACCAATGACAAAGTCTATTCTATCAAATTTAATAACATTTCCCTTCCTTCCTTCCTCCTTTCCCTTCTTCTCATCACAGTGCCTTTTCATCCATAGAGTGTACCTTGAAAGGTCATCCAGAGGTCCCTTTACCTTTTGGTCTTAGCCCCAACATCCAACCTCTGTCTGGCCCAAACCTGGACATCTATTTGTTACTTATTAAAAAGAACCCTCCTATCTTTATATTATTAGACCTCTAAGCAACATTTGAAAGTGCATACCATTTCTTCTCAAAATGGTATGCTTGCATGATTCCACATTTTCCTGGACACCCTCCTACCTCACAGGCCATGCCTTCTTAGTTTTTTTGGTTGGCTCTCTTGCTCTAGCCACCCCACCTGCCATGTCAGAGCTCCTCAGGATTTTGCCTTCTCTTCCTACCCTATACAACACATTCTCCCTATGTAATGCCACCCATTCTCATCTTGGCACTGATGGTACCTACTTGATATTGCCATCTCTTAACATGCATAAAACCCCAAACTCAGCATCCTTTATCTTCTCACACCTGTTCTGTTCCCATTCAATATGCTACCATCGTACACTCAGTTGCTCATGTCAAAAATGCAGGTGTGGTAATGAAAAAGTTCTGAATTAGATAGTGGTAATGACTGCACAACCCTGTGAATATGGTAAAAACTACTGAACTGTGCACTTCAAAAGGGTGAATCTTATCATATGTGAATTATACTTCAATAAAGCTGTTAAAAAATAAACAAGAGTCACTCATCCATCACTATATCCACTCAACCCAATTTATCAATAGATTCTGTCTGTTCTACCCTATCTCCCCAGTATGTCTTAAATCTATTTCTCTCCAACTGCTCTACTACCCACTCTAATCTTGGCAACATCATCTCTCACCTAGTCTACCAGATCACTATGTTACAATTTTACAACTTCACATTGGTATTCCTTTCTCCACTCTTCCCACCCCCAATCTATTCTCCTTGCAACAGGCAGAGTTATCTTTTTAAACACTACATTTCCAACTTGCTTCCTGGCTTAAAACTCTTTACTAAAAGTTAACTTTGTTCTTCAGATTTTGGCTTGAATGTGATTATTTTAGACTATATCTAAAGAAGACTTTGGCTGTTACTCTCTCTCATAGTACTGTATCTTCATACCACTTACCACAATTTGTAACTATCCATCCCCTTGTTTGTGTTTAAAGTCTAATTTTTTCTATCAGACTAATTCTTATTTGCTGTATGCTTGACATCTGGCAAATTTAGGCACCAAGTGTGTGTTAAATAAAAAGACCAAAGAGCTCTTAAATTCTTTTTTGAAAAAATATTAACATTTATTTGGCTGTGCTGGTTGCGGCACACAGGATCTTTGTTGCAGCGAGTGGGATCTTTAGTTGTGGCATGTGAACTCTTAGTTGTGGCACGTGGGATCTAGTTCCCTGAGCAGGGATCAAACCCAGGCCCCCAGCATTGGGAGTGCAGAGTCTTCAACACTGGACCACCAGGGAAGTCCTTTAAATTCTTTTTAAATGAACCAACCATTAAGTAGACAACTATTTAACCATTCTCATTCTAATAAACGTTCATTTTGTTTTAATTTTTTATAATTACAAACAATGCCCTTGTAAATATATTTGAATACATGTGCAGGTATTTGTTAGCCAGATTCTAAAAGTGGCATTTGGGAATAAAAGTTTTTTTTTTTAATTAAGGAATTTTTTGTCCCTCAAGTTGACAGATTTATATTCCCTTATGTCCCTAATTTGTTTCTGTCGTCTCCCACTAAATATTTTTTGAACTACATAAAGTATTTAAGTTTTAAAAATTATTCCCTATATTAAATTTTATTCTCCTTTCTGTAACTAGTACTGAAATTAATGTTTGAATTAATACAGTTTTTAATTTTTGAACACCATAGAGGAAGTACCAACTTGCAGGCTAAAATATTCATGGCATGATATTTCTTAATTTTTCTCTTTAATAAAAGCACATTACTAGTAAATGGAAGGACTAAATGAAGAGACTAATACATATTTAAATAATCTTATAATATTTGAGGTGATTATTTTTGTCAGCCCCATTCACTTTAAAAAAGACATCTTGAAGCCTTCCCTGGTGGCGCAGTGGTTGAGAGTCCGCCTGCCGATGCAGGGGACGTGGGTTCGTGCCCCGGTCCGGGAAGATCCCACATGCCGCAGAGCGGCTGGGACCGTGAGCCATGGCCAGAGTCTGCGCGTCCGGAGCCTGTGCTCCACAATGGGAGAGGCCACAACAGTGAAAGGCCCGCATACCACAAAAAAAAAAAAGAAAAAAAAGAAAAAAAAAAGACATCTTGAGACTTTTACTTACCATATGTATCATATGGATCCACATTAGGACTAGGCATATTCCACCACTGGATAGTTGCATCAATACCACCACTAAAACACTGTTCTCCATTAGAACTAATAGCTAATGATAGAACAGGACCACTATTATAGGAAAAGAGGAAAGAAATTACTTATAAATCCTAAGAAGAAACTCACATCTGCATCCCCCCAACCTCTCTCTAAATTTATGTGGTATCTAAAACTGTTTAGGTAAACATGTACATTTGAACAGTACTGATTATATTCTCACTAATACAATTATTAATCAAATGAAATATTGTTCAGTATGTCTTTCCTAACATAAAACAAACATTATGAGAAAATTGTAAGGTTTTACAATTGATAAATAATAATTAACAATAACTATGGTTGTTAATTAAGTCCTAATTCAATAAAACTTACATGTGGGCCCTAAATGTGTAGATAGGCTCTACATCTAAAGAGGCACTCCTAAAAGAAGGGGAAAAAAAGGGTGGGGGGGGAGAAGATAAATAATGGTAAATCATTGGTTGATATACAAGGGTCATTAGGAAAGATCAAATGAGTACATAAAAGATATGGGACCATAAAGAATAATAATTATTTATAATTAGCAAATTTGGAAGGAAAAAGAATAGGCTAACATTAAAATACTTGCTTTTTGGCAGGAACTGTTTTTTGCAAGTTCCATAGTTTCAGAGTATGGTCCTCAGAGGCAGTAACCAGCACAGGTTCTACAGGATGAAAAGCTAATGCCCGTACTCCATCAAAATGGCTACGTAGTGTATACTTGGGATTCCATGTCTTTCGAAAGGCATCTTTATTGGCAGGCAACTAAAAAGAAAGAGTGCAATATTTAGTGGTAAAAGTAGTTAACTGATAGGCATGTGGAATTTTTGTTTGTTTTGGAGTGTTTAAAATATATATTCAAAACTGCTTTGCTAAAATAAAATGTCCAGTGGAAATTTAGTATACCTTAAAAACTTTATAACAAATCTTTATCATTTAATAAGAACTAAGAAGAATAATTTCATTAGCTTTCAAATACTTAGATCAAATGAGTCCCTTAATCTGTTTTACCTAATCATCAGGGTAAACCCAAAGTCCTATTAAACATCAAATGAGAACAAAAACAAAACAACTACCATGCTGCAATACTTTACATGAAAACAATAAAAATTATATAAATTACTACTAAAAATCCAAGGGTGCAACATTAACAATACAGCTGTCATTTAGAAAATCAGCATGTGATATTTTTCAAGGCATCAAGTTAAAGTACTTTCCAAAAGTCTGAACTAAAGACACTTTATTGATATTGATAAGAGGTTAATCTTTTCACCTTCATTTCTCCATCTGTAAAGACAGGCTGTGAAACCACTTCTAAAGTAGTCAAAAGTTTATTGGAATTTAGTTGCTTATATACTTTAAAAGTATTAATGAGAATAATCCAGCCCACCAAGGCTGATGTCTCTAAAAAAGCATGCTAACGTAAGTATAAAATGTAGAAAAAAGGACTTTGTTATGAAAGGAAAAAAATTAATTTGCTGAAAAACTGCAAATACACTAATACAAAATCTAAGCAAGTATAGTTAACTCTCGATTGAGTGTTTATTGTCTATAAAAAATTTAATCCAAGACTAGTTTCACCTCTAACACTGTCCTTCCCACGTCCTCTCCATCCTCTCCCCATCCCTCAAGTGAAGGACTAAATATTCAGGAAATGACAAACTAACTCTAACATTATCCTTTAAAAAAAAAGTTCAACAATAAAACGTGCTTTTTAAGAATTATCCTGAAGGCAAATAAGTGATTCAGGTTACCTATTTTTCTCTTAACAGCAAAATATGGCTTAATTTGAGTAGGTAATTGAGAGTTGACTACTCAGTTAGATATTTATCAACCAATATTTTAAGGTAATCAATCACCCCAAACTCCTAACTAATCCACCACAATACCTAAGAAAAAATTTAAACACCACAAAGAAAGTAGTTATAAGAAAAAAACTACATGTCACTTCAAATAAACACAATGTCACACTTAAACTTATCTTTTCCATGCACCTTGACATTAATTCTGTTTTATAAGTGTTTCCAAAAAATAAGGAGCCTTCTATTAAATCATTAAAAAATTAAAAATAAAACTGCACTTACATCATAACTATAGTCTGCATCATTTGTTACCGTCAAGTCTGCAAGGTCTCCAAGGCCCAGTACACTTAACAAAACATCATCAGAACCCATAATAAATGACTTGCCTCCTCCAGATGGAAACGTTATTGGTTCAGCTATAAAGAACAAAACCGCTTCTTAAATGCTGAAAAATCATACAGTACAAGACAATATTGTGGGGGAAATGTAAGCACTTAACAGTTACAATATTCAGTAATATAATTAATTTTTTTCCCACTTCCCTCATTTCTTCCACTCAAAAAATCCTATTACTGTGTAGTAATAAACAAGTGTTTATTTTGGAACTGAACATAATTTCCCACAAATCAAATGTGCACTAAGATATATTATTTCAGGGTGGGAGGTGGGGCACAAAAGCTTTGTCTATTTACATCACTTATCACTTTGGTACAACTATAATTATAGTATTTTTAAAACATAATAGGTTGTTGCTAAGTCCTTTTGCTTTCTATCATATTTGCTTGAAAGTGCTAGGTATTCTAGTCCCTGGTAAAAATTAATATAAGTATTCACATGTAAATAGTTTCCAGTCTGCAATACAGTGTATCAGCTTACTGAAGTGAAGCCTTAAATTGCTCAGATTTCTTCACTAACAGCAATGGTCTAGGAAAAGGGCAGTTCTACCATCACTGTCCGTTTTCTTTCCCCAAAAGGTTAATGTATGTGATCTTCAGAATGGCTTCCAGCTTTCAAACTTTGACTATGTTTTTTTATTTTAACTTCCCTTTTATTTACCATTATACTTCTAAAATAAAATAACTAATCTATACTGACTACGGATAGCACTTTAAACTTCTGATACTTGGACCAATTAAAATCAAACACTGCCATAATTAGAATAACTACACTACTATAAATTTTGCTATTAAAGTTATAGTATAAGCAATAATTCTCCGTATCATTTCAAACATGCTTTGAAAGCAAAATTTTAATCTTAAAATACAAGGGGAAAGTACATAAATCATTGTAATACAAAACAACTCAACATATATCAATACATATTTAAAATCCATGAGCAAATTTAAAAGGGAAACATAAAAATTCAAGCTATTTATCAATTTTGAAAAATTCCTATAAAAGATGATGATATAAATTTAATACACTATAGGAAACATAACAGATGTCATAAAACTTGTCAGTCATCACTAATACTACTGAAAATATTCTGAGAAGATACAAGTCAACTTCTCCTAGATATATACTATGGCAAAAGTAAAATTCATCCTTACTTAGAATATCTTATTATTTATTAAAGTAATCTGTAATATCAAAGTAAGCTATATAATTTGATTCAAATAGGGTCCTGAATGACATTCCTAAAATGAAGCTGTGTGTCAGCAACTGATATAGGGTAAATCAGAAAGAAAATACACATAGGGATAGTAGTATTTAATTAATTTTATAATGACTATACCTACTGAATCTAAATAATCTATAGCACTGATCCTTCCTATCACTATCTAGTATGCAGTTATTGGTAATACCAGAGCAGCTGAGAATTATAAAATCAATAGTTTAAAATTATGTTTAAGAACAATTATATAAAATTCATTAGGTATTACTTTCTCAAAGCATTTTTAGCCAGTACAAGGACATGTTTTTCTTTTAAGCTCAGAATTTGTTTCTAAGACAAGTTAGAACAAAATGCCACAATTCCTCCCACTCACAATTATACAAACACTCAATAACAGAACTTTTGATAAATGCCCAATAAAGTATTGGTAACTTTAACATGGTAACTAATTATTCTGCATTATTACATATTCTTTTTGCAGAGATATTTCTTATCAGTTACTGGCCAATTTAAGAGCATGTGAAGGGAAGTGTCTAAGCAATATTAGCTAGTTTTATTAGAGTTTTAGATTAATTGTATTAAATAAAAAGTATACCAATTTCTAATTAATCACATAACTACAGTTCTCTATCTCTATACACATATATCCATTTATATATAGCAAGCTATCCTGCTCACTCAGCATTTACTACACATACATCTCGGTGAAACAAATCTTTTAAGCTGTATTTCTCCTTTCCACAATCACCCATTACTGTGGCATATAGCAATCATAATAAATACTCAATTTATCTGCCCTTGTCTGTTTGCAGAGGGAATTAATTTCTATTCTATAAATTCATTTTATTAATGTTAACATAATTACCTATAGCACATGATTACATAAGCATAAAAATGTTATTAGCAATTCAAAGAAAAATTATTAAAAGGAACAGTTTTTAATGATATAAATTATGATACCTTTTATTAGATAGCCTAAAAGATTTCATCAAGCAATTTAAGAAAACTATTATCATATTAGCATTTCCCTTTACGGAAATCTTAGGGTCTACAAAACGAGGTCTTACAACAAGGTCCTTTGTGTACTTTTTAAATTAATCCTCCTTTTTTATGGACACTAATGACCAAGGAAACCTGTAGCTCACATATCAAACTCTTCCTATCTCCTTCAATTTTATCAAATCTAAAGAACACAGCTCAGTAACTGATTCCATCCATGCCAGTGGCAACATGGTATACCTTAAGTCTTAACTAAAAATTGTCTGAAATGTTGTAATGTGTATAAGTTTCTCTCCTTGAAAACATATTTTTTCTTTATACAATGAGGTATGACACGGCCTTCAACAGGAATGCATAAAGTTGGAGATGGCCACAGAAAATAAGAGATTATGAACTCTAATGTTCCCTTCTTAGCTCTAAGTCAAAGCTGAACTTCAATCTTTTTTAGTAACAAATTCTAATAATATTTACCCTTTAAAAAGTGTAATAATGTTATGCTTATCTTCCCACCCCCTATCCTTCCACTATTAATAGTCAGATCACTGAGTTACTTTTTTTTCTTTAAAAAGCACAATTAGACACAAACATACATACAAGTTCTAAATTGGTTTTTGTGTAGCATGAGTCTTGACTGTTTTTTTCTATAGGTCATTGGTTTGAAACATTTAAAAGGGTCCCTAATTCCTGTTAATACGGCCTCGCCTTAAGCTGTAAAATCTGCAGTTTATGTACAGTGTTAACTACAAAAATTTTAGCAAGTTTTCCTATGCACTGTTTGGTAAACCATTACTAAATGCATAAAATGAAGAATAATGGAGCTGGTATATGCATTTTAGAAAATACTTCCTAAAGTAAAACAGGAAAATAGCTTAACAGTGGGAAAGAGATCTAGGAAAAAAATCAATAGACTTTTACTTTTCCTGTTGCTTTTCATGCTTTAATATGTTTTGTTTTGGTTTTATTATTTTAGTGATTTTCTTTATCCTTCCTCAAATATTCCTAGATTATGATGAGTGGTAAATGCATGCAGAGATGATTGACTGTAAAGGAAAATGCAAAATTATTTAATTTTAAGGAAAATGTACTAGTAGAGAACCCTTAGAAGAGCATAAGATGTATTCAAAATTTTTTGACTGGGCTATCAAATTACCTTACAGAGCAAAAGCAGAAATATCAGTGAAATTCAATCTATATGCCTAATTATTAGATAATGGACTATCCTTTATATATATGTATTATATATCACAATAAACCTTTGGTAAGAATTCAGTCTCATTACTTACAATTATAATGATCTAGACCTAGATTTATCAATTACTCAAGTACAGCTACATACCTTCAGCTAAAATCAATTATGGAAAAAAATGCCTAAATAGTATTTTCATTTCCTGTACATTTCTAATTTAGGCAAATTTTAGAAAATTCATTACAAGTAGTATATACCTAGCACCAGGTTAAAGAATAATGATGTTGCCTTATTCTAAAATGATTATATCAGGCAACTGTTTTATATATAGAGAGAGAGAAATAATACATGTAAAGTTCCAAGCACAATCTCTGGCACTTAGTTGTCTCCTAATCAGTGACAGTTATTATTAGTTACTAAATGTAAGCAATATGACAAAATGACTAAATAGTTCTTTTCCATATGTACTATTTCAAATCTACTATTTCTCTGCTACTAGAACTGTAAGCTAAAGTCACAGTTCAGAAAGGTACTTTGAAATGATATATGAAACAACTCCACCTAACACCAAAAACAAACAAAAAAATTATAAAGACACAGAAGCCAAAAATTTCAAAATCCCTTAGGACAATTACACCAAGAGCTTGCCCAACACCTTCTCTGAAGATCATATAAACTGATCATTTTAAAACAGCAGCAAGTTTATAATATTAAGGAGATGTGATTTGGAATTAATGTCTTCTGCAATGTAAATAAACATGACAGCTAAATTTTGTACCTTCCTCTGCTCTTGCACCTTCATGATCAGTTCTAGTAGAGGCTGACCTAGACTGATTTATGAATCCTGAAGGGATGAGGGGCAGCTCATCATCTCCCAGACCAGCTATCATGTCATAGAATTTTGTCCTGTTGACCCCTGTAAATTAATGTCAGCAGCAGAGGTTCATGTAACAGCTACCGCTTGACTTGCTAGCAGCCTTAAAAACCTACTTACTAACAAAATAGGCTATTTTTAAGAAGTTCCAGTTATAAAAATCTCCAATAATCAAAGATGTCTTCAATTTTCCATACCAACCCCCCCAAATAATTTAAATATTTAAGATATTCACTATTTCTGTGGAGATACATATATACATAAAATTGAGTCTTCTGTCACACAACCAAAGTTCTAAGCTCACAGACACAGAAGGTACCATTAAAACAAAAAATTTTGGTGTTTAAGTTACCATTTAACAGTGTAAAGAATAAAACATGAGTTTTTCCAACATAATCCATTATTTTAAAACATTAACAAAGAAATTAGTACAAATGATTTTTATGAGGGTGCAACAAACAATTAACTTTCCCTGTGTTTATGTGGATATTTTCCTGCCATATTCACACAAATATGTCATTAACAAATCAACTCCAATTTTCCTCAAAATGTTTTTTCACTTTTCCCAAATTTGAAAAACCTGATTTACCCATGAGCTCTCTTAGTTTCTCATCATAGTATAAAAAGTCAGCATTGTCATAGGCCATAAGTTTAAGGAGAGAATTTCAGCTGTTGCATGGATAATTCAGGCCCAAATATGCAAAACTCAGTAGCATCTACAGTACTGTGGGATCTCTTTAAAACTGTGAAATTCAGAAATGACAGGAGAATCATTTCTCTTATGTATTTTGAAAGAAAATAGTTTTAAGAATGTCATAAAAAATAATTTGAAAAGACAAAAGAAAATGCTTTATAGTCAATATAAAGTGAAAACAATTAAAATAGGCAAATCCAAGGCCACACTTTATGACCTTATTTACTAATGTCAACATTAATGGACTAATTAGACTACATAATTATTAAATTTCACTATGGCTATGAGAATATTAGTAATTCTATAGGAACTATCATTCATTTATGTATCCCTAACAGAATGCCAGATAGTGAGATTATAAGGCTTAATGGAAATAGGTGGAATCTTATACATTTATTAACTCTATTTCACAGTAATCCCTAGCTTCTTAGAAACGCTTGAGCAACTCTACTGTACGCAAAATGTCAAGTAGTCTGAATTTCCTAAAGTAATTATAATGGAGAAAACTCAGTTATTATCTGAGGATTTTCCCCGACAATGAAGTGACTGTAAACAAATTCTCTAATAAATGAAAAACTGCCAACTGGATATCTAACCATCAGTGAAATTCAACATGAAAGAAGATGAATATTATCCTTTCTCACAAAATAGCTCTCCTTTATAGCTTTCCCACTTATGAGTACCAACATCATTGACTTGATTTCTGTTCTTAAAATTCTGCAACCACATCTTTTTTCTTTCTTTCTTTCTTTTTTTTTAATTTATATTTTTGGCTGTGTTGGGTCTTCATTGCCGCTCGTGGGCTTTCTCTAGTTGCGGCGAGCAGGGGCTACTCTTTGTTGCAGTGTGCGAGCTTCTCATTGTGGTGGCTTCTCTTGATGCGGAGCATGGGCTCTAGGCAAGTGGGCTTCAGCAGTTGTGGCACGCGGGCTCAGTAATTGTGGCTCGCGGGCTCCATAGTGCAGGGAAGCCCTGCACCCACACATTAAGAATTCCTTTTCAACTTATAAATGAGGAGGCGGGGAGATCTGTTTTTAAATAGAATCCTCCTTTAAACTATTCTTCAGGGACTTCCCTGGTGGCACAGTGGTTAAGAATCCGCCTGCCGACGCAGGGGACACAGGTTCGATCCCTGGTCTAGGAAGATCCCACATGCTGCAGAGCAACTAAGCCTGCACGTCACAACTACTGAAGCCTGCGCACCCTAGAGCCCGCAAGCCACAACTACTGAGCCCACGCGTCGCAACTACTAAAGCCCGTGCACGCTAGGACCCGTGAGCCACAACTACTGAGCCTGTGTGCCTAGAGCCTGTGCTCCGCAGCAAGAGAAGCCACCGCAGCAAGAGAAGCCACCGCAACGAGAAGCCCGTGCACTGCAACAAAGAGTAGCCCCTGCTCGCCGCAACTAGAGAAAGCCCGCGCACAGCAACGAAGACCCAATGCAGCCAAAAGTAAATTTAAAAAATTAAAAATAAATAAAACATATTATAAAAAAATATTCTTCAGATTAATCTCTTTCTTGCTATTGACTTTATTCTAGTCAAAGCTTGCATTCTTATGAATTACTGCAGAAGGTTCCTAATTGGTTTTCCTCTCTTCCAGCTCCATTTGTCTTTAATCAAATTTGAATACTACAGCTAGATTAGTTTTCCAAAATTATCACATTTATCATATCATTCCTTACTCTGAAACCACAAACAGCACTTCAACACTCTTTGAATCAAAGCTAACTAAAATCTTGTACTTAACCCTATATGTGCTTCATATGCGCTGATCCTATTTTCCTAACCAATCTCATCTTTCAGTGCTCCACAATACAAATCTCCCTAATTTTCAAATCAGAGCAGTTTCCCTATAGTATCAATATTCACCAAGGTTCTTTCTACCATATTTTGTCATATCTGTCCTTACCTATCCCTTAGAAAGGTGAGAATACTTCCTGCACATACTTCCATCTCCTCTGTGAGCCTTTGTTGATCTTTCTCTGCTCACTCTTATCATACTTATGTATACCATAAATTTGACTTTATTAGATATTACTTATAAATAATTTCATCATATGATAGCTAAATATAATAAAGACAAGAAAAAGTTTTATCATTACAGGTAAGTCATATCTTCCTGAACACATGGACTGGGAAATATGGAAGAAAAGGAAAGCAGGAGACAACATGAAAGTTAATTAATGTTTAAACTGAGGATCCCAAATTATATAATTATTACTTTTTTTGGCTTGCATACTATAGCCAAACATTAGTTTCTGTTTGGCACAGTGGCAAGTTTAGGAAAGATAGGAATGTCCCTGCTTTAATTCTAGTTTCTCAAAAACTGCTAAAAGATGAAAGCAGATTTCTTAACCAGATGTAACAGTCCTATCTAGCACCTACTTTGTAGAACATCTTTCAACTAACTACATTTAATGCTCTTTCATTCTCTTTCTAAATCTATCCTGTATTCTAAATACAGTAATTGTAATGAAATGCAATTTCAAATAAAAAATTTGAAGTCTGATTAGCAATAATGAGAAAATTGTAATCATATTAGTGTAATAGAATGTTATACATAATATTATAAAAATATTCAACGGCATAATTGAAGACTCATTAGGTATTAATTAAACAAAAGTTGATTCTCAATTATTACTCTAATCTATAGAAGAAATACTCTTTCTAATTGTAACACCAAGAAAAACTGTCCTTTCACCACTATGAATAATAAAACAACCCATCTATCTCTTAACCACGACCATCAAGTCTATACAAATGCACAATCAAAAAAAAAAAAGCACAATCATCTAAACAGATTCTAGGAAAACGAAAAACAGTATGCCATGTGTAAGCCAAACTATGGACTGACAACTGCTGTTAGTGTTTTTGTTTTTTGTGTGTGTGTGTTAGTGTTTTTAAATTCACTCACAAACATACACACTCATGACATGAAATCTATCTTTCCATGACTCTATTAAGTAAAACAGTAATTTTTTTTTTTAACTGAATCTACTGTTTTCCCTTTCTCAATCTACTGTTCTCCCTTTGTTAATCAGCCTTATATTCTGAAGTGAAACCAAATGTTTAGCAGGCAATCTGGAGAAGATAAGTTTATTTTAGAATAAGATTTAGTTATGTCATGTTTGCTTGATCTGTTGTATTTTCCATCATCTTAATTAAAAGAAAGCTTTGACATGACAAATGTCATCTTAAAAAAAATGACATCATAATATTAAGGAAAAAATAGTTTAGCTGCAAAGTGATTCTGCAGTTTAAAAATGTGTCCTCACTGAAAGAGCATCAAAATACTTTCTCCCCCTTGTGAAAATACCTGAATTATTTTCTTGGGGGAGAAAAAAGAGAGAAAGAAACCTGAGTTGAAGAGTGGTCTGTTTTAGAAGTGTGAAATTGAAGCCAGAAATATAAAACAACTGCGTTTCTTAGCTGAAAATAATATCCCTTAACTATGAAACAACTGTTCGTCTTTGATTTGATGCAAGAGAATAGTGAACAGTTTTATGGACTCTCTCCAAAACAGAAGCAGGTTAATCATCACAGTCATTTTATAGTATGCGCCAAGGTGCTTTTATAGGCTTACTGAAAGTTATTGCTACAAAATAATAATTTCACCTTAAATGTTCTAAAATGCCTAATATATAGATGATTGGACTTAAGTCACAATTTACAAAAATATTATATTCCCTCTTGACAGTCTGTCATCCTGAATCTGGAATAGCAAATGACAAATACTAATATGAAACTTTTTTTAAAAAAGGAAAACTAGAAAATGATCCAGGGATGCTCATTTATATGTGAATCTTTGAAACACAAATCTTTTGAAGAAAGGACACGAAATAATCTAATCTTCTTTATAAGCCTCAATTTTATAAGTATAAAACAGCATAGGAATAACAATAAGCAAGAATAAGACTATCTATTAAAGGAAAACATATTACAATCCACAATTTAAACTTTCCATGTTGAAAAACCAAAACAAATACCAAAGTCTTAAAAGATTTTTACCCTCCTCCTTCATATTCTAAATAAAGGTTCTAAATTTCAGATGCTTTACCCTTACTTCAGTTGCTATACACAGTGTGATTTTTGTTATTGATTTACATGTTTTTACTGAGACATAAAATACTGCAAAAAAGGAGACCATAGAAAGCTAGAAAAATCCTATCAAACCAAGATTTTGACAAAAGATTAATTCCGAACCCCCCCTCACTCCCTTTCCCAATTACAGAAAGCTTAGAAATTATTTAAAGATTACAGAAAACAGAGTTTTAGATTAGATAACAGTATTATATCACTTAATTCCCTGATTTTCCTCATTGTACTGTGGTCACATAGGAGAATGTGTTTGTGCTCAAGTAACATGCGCTAAGGTTTCTAAGGAGCAACATGTCTACTACTTACTCAGTTTTCTGAACTGTTCAAAATAATAAAGGTACATATTTAAAGAGAGAAGGGATAAAGCAAATGTAGTAAAATGTTAACATTTAAAGAAACTGTGAAAGTGCATGGAATTCTTTACCCTATTCTTGCAACTTTTCCTTAAGTCTGAAGTTATGTCAAAATAAAAAGTTACAAGGAAAAGGAAGCTTAACCCTTCTGAAGCTTAAGACCAAAATAACTGTATCAAGTCTCTTTAGTTTCACGGTGTTGACTCTTAGAAATACTAATAGAAAAAGTAAGAAAAAGAAAAAGAAAATTAATACTGAATTGTATCTACAGTCCAAGGCAAGGATGTCACTTTTATTTTCTTTTGCCTTAGGTGGGAAAAATGAAGGGTGAAATGGAGTGAACAAACTGGAAGATAGATAAACATTAGCTTCCTGCCTCTTGATTTTAGAAGTCTTTCCATTTTTAATAGTCAAATCATGGTTGAGTCTTTACAAAGTTAAACAGTTGGCATTCTCACCACTTTTTTTCCCATTAAAAAAAAAAAGGCATTTAGATTGGATTATATCTGATTTCATACGGTAAAGTTAGCAAATAATTTTCTTCCCTTTAAGAAGCTGGAAAAAACTCTGTAGAAACTTAGTGCTATGATCCAACAGGTGTGATTCATTCACATTTTGGAATAAAGAAAAAAGGCTAAAGTTTATGAATTATTCTAACTTATACAAAGCCACATCTGCAAAAATATCAGAAGAAAACCCAACAAAAATAGATAATAAGAATGCTAAGGAAATTCATGAATTATCTTTTCATGTAAAATTGTATCTTAGCATTAACATGATGTTCTACCTGGATTAAGACCTAAGTTTATTATCCATCAATTAAAAAAAAAATTTATTTCCATGGCAGGGATTCAGAGCCAACATTTTCAAGGTGAACTCTATATTAAAGAGCAAAAAGTTTTTATTTAACTAATTCACAAAGGAAGTGTAAAGAGAAACATAATTTATTATTTCCTAATTATTCACTCCTGAGACAGTGTTGGAAACCTCATCTTTATATTTACATACATGGGTAAATTTAAAAGCACTGGTGTTTATAAAAACAGTAAAAATGAGAAACAATCTGAAGGATTAACTAATGGAGGCTAGGTTAAATTCACAAAATGCAATGCTATATAACCACTAAAATTATATTATTTAGATGACTATGAAAATTACGAAAAAATGAATTAAAAACAATATGATATTCTTGTTGGAAATTGTTAAAGGAGGTTTATGTATAAAGACATTTAGAAAAAGTTGGAAGAATATATGCCAAATATTAATATCTGAGTTGTAGGACTGAAGGTGATTTTTACTTTTTTGTGTCTCTACATACTACTTGTATTGTTTGAATCATAAGTATGTTCTATTTTTATGGCTATATAAAGTTAGTTTTTTTTTTTTTTTTTGAGAAAACAGATACAAAATCAAAATTAAAGGGGACTGGTTGAATAACACAGTACACATTTTGGTAATAAAATCGTATTGAGACATGAGAGCCTCAGGGCATGGCTGTGAGGTCTCCAGATCCTGATTTAATCACAGTAGTTCCCTTTCACCCATTTCACATATTAGGTTCTGCAATATTCTGCTTGACAACAGGGTAGCTTGGTATAAAGAAATTGGAAAACGTTATACAGTGGAATATTTATTGACATGAAATGGTATTTTCTATGAACTGTTAGCTAAGTAGGCAAATAACAAAACTGCATATTATGATCCTACTAAAGAAAATTAATTAAATTACAATTTTATGGGGATTTTAGATTTTAGTTTCAGTTCATCTGTTTCTAATAGTTCTTAAACAGGTATTTTTTTCAATAAAAAACATTTTTTAGAAAAATGTAAAACCTACAACTAAAAAACCTTAAGTTGACTTATATCTTCTTTCTAAACCTCAAAAAGGTACAGGCATATCTTGGATATATTGAGGGTTCAGTTCCAGACCACTGCAATAAAGCAAATATCACAATAAAGCGAGTCACATGAATTTTCTGGTTTCCTGGTGCATATAAAAGTTATGTGTACACTACACTGTACTGTATTAAGTGTGCACAGAATTATGTCTCTAAAAAATGTACATACTTTAATTTAAAATACTCTATTGCTAAAAAACAATACAGGGTTGCCACAAATCTTCAATTTGTTAAAAAGAAAAAAAAATGTGTATAGATCTAAACACATTCTATCAGGGAAAAAATGGAGTATCTATATTTTAAATTAAAAGCAATACTACCTAGCATTTTCTAAAGAAATCTTCAGCAGGTAAGTCAGTTTATGAATAACATACAGAAAATAAGTAATCTAATATTCAAATAAACTATTTCTTAAAAAAAAGATCTAAACCCTAAAATTCTAATGTCATTGTGTCTATATTAAAATGGCCAATCATGCAAAAGTACTTTTATACTCAACATGCATTAATTATATAGGTAAGTGATGTTAGAGCTGAACACATTCCCTGCCCAGCATTAAACATTTTTAAATATGGTAAGCAGTTCAACATAAAATATGAAACTTCTTAGAGAACAATTTATCTTTTTATTCACATGCAATAACATAAATAAGCATAAGGTTATAAAAGTGCACAACACGTAAAATCTCCCAAATTCCTTATTTACCTCCACAATAAATTAAACCATTCAAAAACTGCTTCACTGAAGAAAACTTACACCCTTTTCCACTGCAACTGCCATTTCATAAATTAATATATTTGTCACCAGAGAAAGGAATATGAAAGAATGCCTACATGGTTTTTGCCATTGAAGTCTACTGTTTTCTCCTACACACAGTCAAAAAATTTAGACTGGCAGGATTCAATGGCCAGTTCAAAATAAAGTTCCCCAAAACTAAACTTCAGTTTCTCCATTTAATACTCATAGGTCTGAAGATGATTTTCATGCGACTGTTCTTAAGCTTGATTCACAAAATGGAAATGAATTACTTCTTTGAGATGTGTTGTAGCTAAATTTATACTTTTACAATACATTCATTGGTCAGGATATTAACAGTGAAAAATACACTGAGGTACCCAAAGACACTCAGTGATTGACCAAACAAACCCTACTGCCACCACTACCCTCTCCTCTGGCCTTACTCCATCAGAGTAGCCAAGAAAATACTGCCTAGGAGAGCTTTTTTTTTGCTACTGTTGTTGTTTGTGGTTGGATTAAGGCCAGAAAGCACAAACTATGGAAAGGGCTTTCCTATTCACTGTATTTTGGAATTCTGAAACTAAGAAATGTAACCTGGACATGAGCTGGTTATAGCAGTAATATCCTATGTATCAACAATACAGAAAGTTATACTTTCTTCCTTTTGAACAGATTTCTATTATTTTTCATCACAAGGCCAATATTCCTTACAGTTTGGTAAACTTTTTAAAGCTTAAAATACAGACAAAAACCCTGAAATTCTTCCTTCATCCTTATCCACATATTTAAAATGATTTCCCACTTGATCAATAACACAACCTAAATTACATTCAAATAAATTTCAATTATACAACAGACAAAGTTTAAAGTTAGTTGCCCCCTTTATAAAACAAAAAGAAGTAGACAAAAAAATCAGAACTGAAGAATTTTTTTTTCTCAAAGATTGGTATACAAAAATTATAATAGAATCTGCACTTACTCTTTACCCCTTTCTTCCCCTTTCGTTCCTTCTTGTACTGTTCCTTCAGTTTACTTATTAGTCCCTGGTCTACATCCCAAACCTCAGTAGTTGGGGAGAGGTCATCTTTATCTACATGCAGCATATTATTAAAAGAAAAAAAATCAGCAGTTGGCAATGCAAGCTGTTGGCAGTAAACTGTTATAGCTTTATATAATCATAATAAAAATGTACTAATAGCATATATTCAAAGTACTTTAAAGGTGCAGTCTCAGTTTTGGTATTCACAACTCAAACTCTAAAAGCTCATCTAGTAAGTTTCTAAACATTTAATACCACTAACAAAAGTTAAATGGTGCTTCATTTCTATGAATCACAAATTTGAAGGTTATTATTCTTTCAATAACTGATATTCTTACAATGGACTGACATTAGAAATCTAATGTTATACAAAAATAGATCACTGCATCTTTATAAAAATGTTAATAAAAAATTATTCAGCCAGCATCATAAAAGCAAATGAATGAATTACATGCGAACTACTCATAAAAGTGCAAGCTAGAAAGGTCAGTGCCATTTTATTGATGAAAATATTCATGCACCTTCTGTCACATTGATTCTGCATGCACAAAATAACTGTACTAATGGAGAGGCATTCTAGTCCAATATAATACATACATATATTCCAAACTACAATGTTTCGAATAATCCATACAAAGCATTCAGAGAATCCCACCTCTGCCCCCACCCCACCCAAACAGTTCAACATCTCATTACCTTCTTCCATTGGTCTACAACTAAGATTAGCAAAAAAAAAAACAAAAAAAACAAAACTCAAATTCCACTGAAGAACTTTTTAAGAGTTGATACTTTTAGGGTAAGATAAAAGCAGTGAAAAGTATGGAGAAGTGAAAACACACATTGCTGTAAATCTGCTAAGGATGATACTTTAGCTATTTTAGCTGAATAAACAAATCCGTATTTGTTTTAAGTAAATACTTGTGCCTAGAATAAATTTACCCTATAGTAAACTAAAGGAAAAACAGCATTAAAAAGAAGCAGAATAAAAATATGTCTATTCGAATTATTTTAGGCATTAAAGGCTTTTCCATCCTTTAAGTTTTAAACTTACTGTTTAAGTTGAAAGCTGTTATTAGGAAGTTTAACATTTTGTTAAAGAACTAAGAGTTTATTTAACCCTGTTATTAAATAAAAATTATACCAAAACACATAGGCTAAGTCAATCAAGAAGACTGACATAAGAGGAAGATTTTAGAGAAAACATACTTTAGAAATTTTTGTTAACTCATTATATTCTGGCTTACAAGCCTTATAAACTCCCTAGGACTCACTGATTGCATCTATACAGTGGACATACAAAAAGCCTTTTTCCCTTATAGATAGTTGTATGTAAGTAAACATAAAAAATTCTCATATTTAAATGGTACACAGGGAAATACCCTGGCAGTCCATTGGTTAGGATTTGGTGCTTTCACTGCCGGGGCCCGGGTTCGATCCCTGGTTGAAGAACCACGATCCCGCAAGCCAAAGGTACACAGAAATTCAATTTACTGTACCTTGAGCTTTTCCTACTATAATTGTCATCACTTTCTCCCTTACGGTACTATGATCTTAGGTAGTCAGTATGTAAAAAGCTAAATCCAAAAATTTGCTAACTTGAATTACCTGAAACTAGGTTGTTCAAGCCTGAAATTTACACGATTATTTGTCAAATCTGCAAACTGTAATACTGTTTGTAATACAGCTGTAATAATGATTTAAATAGAAAATCCACTTTTCATGTACTCTAATCATGAAAACAATGCTATATCAGGAATCCGTTCTGTCACTTTATCAAATACTCTAAGAAAAAATGTGATCTAAAGAATCGCTTGTACTCATCTTAATAAAGCTTACAATTCTTATTTTTAAAAGTGACAAATGGACACATTTTGAGCAAACTTTGTTAAACCTCATAGAAACAACAACAAAAAATTTAAGTGGTATATACTTTACACTGGAAGTTAGATAAAACAGTAAAGTTTAATATGTTTTTTAAAAGACCTTTGTAGAAAAATAAATCTGTGAATAGCTCTAACTGGAGTAGCAAAGGGTAGTGAAGTGAAAAAGCAAAGGGAATAAAAAAGGATAAGCTTAAGAAAAATACAAATACTACTTGCAAGGTAAACTCAAATCTAGAAAACAAAGGTAAACTTAAGGCAGTGCAAAGAAAAGGTTGGTGAATGCATATGTGCACAAACATCCTGAAACTTGCCTGGTAGGTAACAGCTGATTTGATATTACTTATAAGAAATAGTTAAGAGCAAAAGGGAAGAAGCAGCATAATCTTCTACATATTAATTCTGTTTTTAAAAAATCTAGGGGGAAAAAAAAATACCAAGAAATGAGGTTGAATCAGTTGCAGGAACTTTCTTGTTTACAAGAAAACACAAATATGCACCAAAAAAATGACCCTTGACAACTCAAAACCACAAAGGCCTAAAATTTTGTTATGGTGATTCTAACTACCAAAGCAAAGGAATTATACAAATCTACTTAATATAGCATAAATTGGTAACTAACTTTATGCAAATATTCAGTACTTTATTCATTATATTTAAATACAAACATTTGGTATTTTGTAGTCCTATACATTCTACAGACCACAGTTTCAAAGTGTAGGAGACAATAACTAAACAACCTTAAAATGCCTAGTCTCCATGAGAGAAATACCGAAATTAGAAATGCTCACAATATTTCTGATTATGCCAAGAAGTAAAAACTACTAAAATTAAACCCAGAGTACCTAATGTAGATGACAGAAGAAGAAAAAGATTTAAAAGCTTTCTAAAAGCAGTGGTTTCATAGGATAAAAGGATTCAAAATTAGGTACCCGAGTAGACTGCTAGTATACAAAATAAAAAATAACATAGATTATCCGATGTGGGTGAATACTGGGATGTTTCATTATGACAGACTATTTACTTTTAAAAACAACAACAACAACAACAACTGTGTCCTTTACCAAGTAATTTTCTGAAAAGCATCACCTTCCCATTTGTAAGTAAATTCAAATTTTAAGTAAATGAATTAAATAAATATAAAGGGGTATTTGTATATCCAGCCTCTTTGTTTTGAAAAAAACTGAGTATGACACCTGTTGAGTAAAAATGATAAATTCAAAATCACTGCATAGATCCTTTGATAATTTTCATTTCTTAAGGAAAGAAACTACTTGAACCATTTTGTTCTTAACAGAATCCTTTCCTTCTCAAGAACTTAAAATGCTTTAAAGGTGTTTTAGACTTGTCCGGAAGGAAGAGACTTTGTCGGTTACTTCCAATTACACAAGAAGATTCAGGTCACTCTCAAATATTAACAGTAAAAGTAAATAAAGTATCGACACTTGTCATTCACACTAATTAGGTCCTCACTTGAAACTCTGCTCTACAGCCAGAAGTCTCTGGACAGAAGGACAATCAACTGCACATAATATAGTACTTTGATTATAGAAATAATGCCATTTTATACAAATTACATTCCTGAAATTTTTATGTATTCTTCTGATGGACAGTTAAACTTCCAGCAATTTTAGGTGAAGAAAATAGGAATGGATATGTGCCAAGATTTAGCTATACAGATGTTTGAAAACTGCTTTTGATCGTTTTTTTCTTTAATAAAAATAATCTAAATGTACAACAGTACAGCAGAGTTAAAGAAATAGTGGAACATATTCCATCAAGAATACTATGCAGTTTTTGAAAATGATGTTGCGGAAGAATAATATATTAAGTGGAAACTGTGGTTTATATATCAGCACGCAGCAAAATCCTTGTTAAATAAAGATATAAATATTAACCATGATTCTCTCTATATAGCAGTGTTACAGGTGATTTTTAATTTTCTTCTTCACATGTATCTGTGCGTTCTAAACCTCCTAAAAAACACAGGAATTATAAAATAATTATGTATTTATACAATTTAAATATATTTATATAATTATTTTAAAATCCAGAAAAAAATGAACAGTATTTTAGAAACTTTCGGAAAAAAATAAGGTATTTCCAACTTTGAATGGGTTGCACAGAGAAGTTAGAAGAAAACATACTTTTACTTTTCTGGAGCAAGGTTAATTCTTGCTCTTGAGCAAAGCTAATTCTTAAGAAGGGAAAATTTCTATAACATAGCTATTTTCAAACAGTAAGTACAAAAGTGTATATTCGAAGTCTAGAAAGTAATTGTGGAATTTTTTAATACTTTCAATTAGTATGTCTCCTCTTTCCCCTTAGAAGACAAGTAAAGATCTGAAAACAATGCTTGAGAATCATAAACAATGAGAAAGCTGATAACAAAATTCAGATCTTTTAAGTACTCAATTTGTATCAGGATAGTCAATAAACATTATCTCTTAGGTCTTGTCTCTCCTGCTGTTAGCAATATTCAGCTTCAATATATAAGTGAGGCATTTTTAAAAAATCCAAGTGTGTTTCCTTATTACCAAAGTAGTTTATAAAAATCTAGTGATAATTCCCCTTGCTAGTAACTAAGCAACTTTGGTATTCATGTGAAATATGCATTAAGGTACTTAGTAACCTTCTCCAATAAAGCTCTGTAAACACAACTTGAGTTCTCCCTACCAGGTAACGTGTTGATATTAAATGATGATTAAATGAACATTTTTAATAGGAATAACATACTGGACCTCAGCTATTAACTTAAAATACTTTGTACACTTTTATTTTACTTTCTAATGGGGTTTTTAAACCCTGTATAAATAGAACTGTTTTATCCCTTTTAGTTATGGCTGGATTATTATTAGCAGTAGGTATCACTTCCAAAGGCTAGGCTCTAATGCATTTGTACACTGAATATTACATGTAATGAAGTTTAATACTTCAATAAATCTTGCTCAATATAGAGCTATAATTCAAGATTAGTAGCTTTATTACTTCCTAGCAATAAATCAGATAATACCATACAGCAATACTGAAAAGAGTTATCTTCTTGAAACCCAGGTTCATTACCAAATTAAATCATAGGAATGTTTAAAACTACATACATGCTTAAAAAAAAAATCTGCTAAGAAGAAAGGAATTGGATCTCTAAATTGACTAAATATTTCAACTTTAAATCAAGACAAATTTCAAAAAATCAAAATCCACCAAAAGCCATATATTAAAGTTTAGTCACCAAATCTAAATAAATTGGTGCAAAATACTCTGAAATTATTCAATACCACTCTTCTCCTTGCTCTCAGTTTAACTGCCACCATACGTTCAGATATACACATTCCACATATTATATTTAATAAAATACAACTTTAAGGGCTAGATGATTTCCCACCCCCATTTCTTTATCACCTTACCCCATTCTGTGCCATCCCCTGAACTCCGTGCTTCTCCAGCTCCTTCACCGTCTTCAGCAGACACTAAAAAATCAAATTCTTTCAGTGCTTCCTCAGTATCAGGATCATCGGTTAGGTCAGCAGCTAAACCTTCATTACCTATCTGTAAATGGAACATAAGCCAAGAATTACCTTTATGCTAAATTGTAAAGGAGTCCTTTATGTTTTCACACAATTATCTTTACATTTGCACTCTCATTTTTAGATTAGATACAAAATTTTAGATTTTCCACATAGTTCACCAATCCCAAATTATACCCTAGATAAATGGTTGTCAACAGTGCTGTGTGAACACTGTTATAAAATGTGATGCAAGCAATGTGGTAATAAGAATGGCTAAAATCTTAATCTTCAAGTATGATGATTCTTACAAAGAACTTCTCTAATTACAATAGATTCACAGGTACCAAAAGACCCATGCACTAACTTACATTCTAATATGTTGTGTTGAATTGACCTCATTCACTGAGAACTGCACAGGCAGTCCGTAACATATAAGGATATGGCATAGTTAATAAGGACATTAATGCAAGTCAACAGCTGTGGTATTTATAGTAGTGCTTCCCAGAACAAAAAAATAGGGAAGGATCAAAATCTCTATTCACCTATGCTCCACATATGAGTGTGTTACACACATGAAATTTGGCAGAAAGGTTGAAAACTGCTTTTATAGACTAGAAGCTTCTGCGAAACACTGGCATTTTTCCCATATTACTGTAAAATCCCAAAGAACCACAACAGAACCCATCCACTTTTTTTTTTAAAAAACATACTTGAAATACTGTACACTATTATGACAATTCACACATAGATCATTTAATCTACTTTTGCTCTTATAGCTAACCCGCATCAACACTAAAATACATAAACCTGTTTCTTAGGTTATGAGCAAAAGCAAATTTTTATTAATCCTTAACAAACAATGAGTGTTGACACGTACATTTACAATTCTTAAGTTTACTCCATCACCCAGGGTGGGAGTACCACCCCACTTCAGTTACAATTTACCACTTGTTTACTGTACAGGAAGAGAGAGACTTCAGCAGTGATTCTTAATTGTGACAGGAGTGGAAAGGATGTAACTTTTTAAAAAAAGTTTCAAATCACTGGACTAGTCCTATAAAAACAGACCCTTTCTTGCCATTTATAATACAGCAAATAATTTGTACTATGTGTAGGTAATTCAATAAGAACTGACTATATAAAACTTCCAAGTGACATAATAAATGATCAATCACTCCCAATGTAACGAAAGACATCTTGAAATTTTCTATTCCAAATACATGACTACATATATTTTAGCTAATAAGAATAGAAAATTGAATTCTTACTTTGTGTTTATTTATCCGATGTTTGTCTTTTCCTTCTGGGATGCCTTCAATCATGTCATTTTCCTCTTCTTCGTCGCTGTCATCAGCATTTTCTAAGAAATTGAATGTCTCAAGAACATCACCAGAAGGCCTGTAAGAGAGGAAAAATGATGAACCAAAATATTCCAATGATTAATTCTAATATTTCTTTCTGTCTCCTATTTTAAAATAGTACTTGAAGGTAGTAGAGAGATTCAAATGAAAATTTACTTATAATGTATTATCTAAATATTCTACACAAAAATGTTTGAAAGATCATTTATGTTCTACAGTTAAAGTATCTATCAATAAAAGCAGTTAAGTTTCTACAATGAAAATACTTTAAGTAATTGCTGCATCAAAATAAAAACCCTATAGTATTAGGCACTCAAATGTGCTATTATTTCTCAAAATAAAGCCATCATGAGCAAGCAACTTAAACTCAGCATTTCTTATAGCTCTACAACCTCTTACAGCTTGGTGCAAATGTTTACGACTAAAACTGAACTTTATCGGGATGCTCAGATTTAAAGTTATGGTAAATCAGATATAGAACATTCCAATCCATTTTACAGATTTCCTTACCTAGAAAACAGGATTATTAATATACTAAAGAAATACTTTCAGGACTTAACCTGGTGGTCCAGCGGTTAAGACTCGGTGGTCCCAATGCAGGGGGCCCGGGTTCGATGCCTGGCCAGGAAACTATTAGATCCCGCATGCCACAACTAACAGCTTGCGTGCCACAAGTAAAAGATTCCACATGCCACAACTAAGACCCGGCGCAGCCAAATAAATAAATAAATAAATACTTAAGGGGGAAAAAGAAAAACTACTTAAAAAAAAAACCTTTGAAGTGTTTCAGAACCACTCATATAATAGGTAACAGTGATAATCTATTTTTATCTACTTACGAAGTCATTTTAAAACTATAATCTGAATTCCTCCTCTATGTACAAAAAAGGTTTTCAAATAGTTGTTTAAATGTCTAAAAACAGAGGCTGCAACAGAACGGTGAAAGCTTCAGCTGAATGCAGACTCTCACAATGAAAGTCTCAACTCTTCCACCGACTTAGCTGCCTGAATTTGGCCAAGTCACTTAAACCTTTTGGCCTCAACTTCTTTACCTGTAAACTGGGGGGTTAAACTAGATGACCTCAAATATCCTTACTAATACGAACAGTACATGGTAACAAAAAGAATAATAGTCTAAAAGTTAGGGTTTTTTCCCTCCCTGATTGGTTCTTAGTCCAAATTAAGGATATAATACAATTCAGACTATTTTTTTAACATCTTTATTGGAGTATAATTGCTTTACAATGGTGTGTTAGTTTCTGCTTTATAACAAAGTGAATCAGCTATACATATACATATATCCCCATATCTCCTCCCTCTTGCATCTCCCTCCCACCCTCCCTATCCCACCCCTCTAGGTGGTCACAAAGCACCGAGCTGATCTCCCTGTGCTATGCAGCTGCTTCCCACTAGCTATCTATTTTACATTTGGTAGTGTATATATATATGTCCATGCCACTCTCACTTCATCCCAGACATAGGGTTTTAATAGGTCTATTATACTCTGCCTAATCCAGCACATGGTTCAAGGACCTGTATCAACACTGAATGTAGAAAGAGATGTGTTTTTCAAGTGCAAATTAGTAAGAACAAACAAAAAACTACCACAATAACAAAACACATACTTTTCAATTCAACATTTGTAATATGTCTCGATAACTGGGGATTAAATGAAAGGCAAAGAAAATATTTGACAAAATTGGCACTTCAATGACAGAAAAATAAAAAATTTAAGACATGAGAGTTTTGTTTTGAACTTTAATAAAGTATTATTGTTCCTTGGATAGAAGTTCCTGTCTCTAAAGTGAGAACTCACGTTTCAGGTTTTAAAAACTGTATTTGATCACAACAATACACGTACAAGGTTTAAAAGTCAAACAGCACAATCAATAAAAGAAAGAACAGATGAATCAGACTGCCCAAAATTAAAAACTTTTGCTCTTTGAAAGACACTATAGAGAATTTAAAGAAAAGTCTACAGATTGGGACAAAATATTTGCAAGTCACACATTTAATGAACGACTATATAAAGAACACTTAAATCTCAACAATAACAAATAAAACAATAAAAAAATGGGGAAATTATTCAAACAGATCCTGTATCAAAAGATATGTGGATGGCATACACAGATGCTCAACGTCATTAGTCTTTAGCAAAACGGAAATTAAAGCAACCATGGACTGTGAAGGGTCTGAGACTTTGCCCTACTGGCAAGCTACCATGCTGTTTCTCTTGAGATGTTTTCTTTTTAGCATTCACGATGATGGCCTTTGTATGGATATTTTTTAATTCACTTTATAGTGTAACTGGGAGAAATCCTTTCAATGTGGAAACAAACATCCTTGGAAACACATTCTATAAATATATTCCAGAATTTTTTTTAATTACTCTTTAAAAAATTTTTTCAACACCAGTTTACCTGTTCTCTCTTTTTGAAACTCCTATTCAGATGTTGTCCCTCTTGGACTGATCTTTAGATTTTCCTCTCTTTTCAGTCTTACTTTTTTTCCCCTTTTCTCTTTTCTGGGAGAGTCTTTTATCTCCCAAGTATTACATGAAAATTATTTAAATCACACTTTTAAATTTCTATTAGCTCTTTTCTGATCTCTTACTGAACCTTATACAATAACATATTACTGTTTTATAGATGTATTATCTTCTCTCAGTCCTCTCAGAAGAGTAATTATAGTTTTGAAAGTCTTCTGCTCCCTCTTTTCTCTGAGTTCCTTTTTTATGTTTGGTTCCTTTGGTCTCCAATTTTCATATTAAAGTCTTTCCTTAACTGTTAATATTTAACAGTGAGGCACAGAAAAACTAATTGGATATATTGTGTACATGGGTGAGGCTTGTCAAAGTAGCTAGCTTCACACTTCTGTATAACAACAGGGCAGAGTCCCAGCCATTTCACTGGCAGATCCCAACTGTCGGATCATAAGGTCTTCTCTATTAATGTGATCATATTCCTGCCTGAAAGGGATTTAAGACCAGCTGCCAACATACCTGAAGCCAAGTAGAAGGAAACAGGGAATCTCACTGCTCAGCTAGAGATTTTCAGATAATCCTCCTGTTTTCAGTACAGTAGCCCACCCTACAGTTGCTTGTTTTCTTAAGAAATCAGAAATCACTGGAATTCACCAGAAAATATACCACCATTCTTTGGGATAGGGGAGGGGTGTTCAAGCGGCTATACAGGATTAAAGAGGGGGTTTAAGATTCTAACTGCCTCTTACATAAACTTGAAACTAATTCTCTATTAATAATCCCCTCTAAACGTGACTCCAAATGTACCTGATACCTCTAACTCCTTAGCTTTTGGAACTTTACTGGCATTTTGGGACTTGAATTGGCTTGTTCCTTTTCTTCTTTCCAGCTTCCAAAATTATTAAGTTCTCCCTATCTAATGGACAGTATATCCTCTCATTCTTTCTATATATTCAATTTTTTGTCCTTATGTGTCAATCAGTGTGTCTTAAAATGTCTTTAACTGATATTTTAACAGAGGTTCCAGAAGGCACACAAGTAAATCTGCCTTTAATCCACATGCTTAAGTGGACATCTACATCTATGGAATTTTATAATAATTTTTTTCTTTGCCAACTATTTACTATCCTTTCTCATTCAATGAAAAGCAATCAACAGAATTTTTAAAATTATATATCCAGATGAAGGGAAAACAGAATGAAGTCAAGAGTAAGGTTCGTAAGTAAAAGGGTAAAAAAGAGTCAGTGTTTTCTAGAGATAAGGGAAACCCACAAATATGGCAAGATTCCAAACAGAGTAAAAAGAAAGAGAGCAACTACTGGAGGTTCAAAGGTAAATCAGACCAATCACTAAGAAGCAGCACAGCTTTTCAGTTACAAGACCTATGAGAACTCTCTCCCCCAATGAATCCTTATAAGGTGGAGGCTGTGTGATATGATACACTACACACCCACAACATCCCCCTACAATAAACCAAAGAATAAACCAAGAAAGACAACAATGACATTTACTCAGTAGAATCTAGTAAATATTACTCTTGATTGGGTCACATTTCAACTGGATAAGCAATATTTCATCATAGCTATTATTATGCACCAAGCATTGTTCCAAATGCCTTACATTAATTCATTTCTTCTTCACATCAACCCTATCATTACCATTTTATAAATGAGGAAACTGAGGCACAGGAAGGTAAAGTACCCTGCCCAAAGTCACAGCTAGTAAGCAGCAAAGTCCAGATTCAAACCCAGTCTGTCTTCAGAGTTCCCATTCTAAACCATTAAGCATACTGTCTCTAATAATATGATCTACAATTTACCATTCTTCTACTGTTGAACATGTAGACTGCTTCAAATTTTTTATTGTTATAAATGAGAATACGATAAACATCTTTTTGTTGACACCTCTATCAACATGTTAGGTCATTTTCGTATTTCTTAGGAATTTTCAAAGGCCCTGATCATAGCTGAACCATACACACCTACATTAGTACAGACTCGCAATATACAGCTATATTCATTAAGAAGGAAATCACATTGATTAAAAACAATTATTACCTAAATGTCTGTGGACGGATAAATGGATAAAGAAAATGTGGTGAATACATTCAATAATTATTCAGCCATAAAAAAGAAGGAAATCTTGTCATATGCTATGACACTGATGAACCTTGGGACATTATGTTAAGTGAAATAAGCCAGTCACACAAGGACAAATACTGTATTAATTCCACTTATATAAAGTATTCATATATTATATAAATATATATAAAGTATTTAAAGTAGTCACTCGTAGAAACAGAAAGTCAAAGGGTGTTTGCCAGGGGCTGGGGGAAGGAGGAAATAGGGAGTTGCTATTCAATGGGTATGGCGTTTCAGTCATGAAAGATGAAAATGTTCTAGAGAAGTGCTCTACAATATTGTGCTTACAGTTAACAACACTGCACCGTACACTTAAAATTTATTAAGATAGATCTCATGTTATGTGTTTTTTACCACAACAGAAAAAAAAAACTATTGAACTCTAAGTCTTGCAAAGGGAAGAAGCTTTACAAGGAGAAGATACAGTCTGTTGTGGATTTTTAATTCAGATTCAGGTGTGATATAGTAAACTGTGTTCCTCTAAAGTAGTTATAAATCCTAAGAACTACTTAGCCTGGTTAGCTGACAAGTTTAGTTTAAAATAACATAGTAATATCCTTGCTTTTTCTCTAAAGCTATGAAAGCTCTATGATTCCTGAAATCCAGAGTAAAGAAAACAAGGGCTCTGTTAGATGTCAAATTGTTTTTATTAAAGAGACCTTATTTCTCAGAAATAAAACCCGTAAACTAAAGGCTTATGTTAACTTGAAAGTCTTTAAATAACTGCATGATGTATCTTAGATAAAATGTATCTAAGGTATGAAACAATGCTAGTTTATAAACTGTACATATTATTAACTTCTTAAGCTCTAACCAAACTAATGAATTCATTTTGGTTTTTTCCACTCTTTTTTCTTTGTCGTTCCAACCTATGTAATTCAATGTAATATCTAATGGTAAAAAATGAAAAGAAAGTTCCATCTGCTTGACAACTTGCATTTATCAAATCTGTACTATAATCAAAAGTGTATTTGGTAGACAGAAAACAAGTGTTAATGAGGATGTAGAGAAATTAGAATTCTCATACATTTCTGATGGTAATGTAAAATAGTCCAGCCACTTTGGAAATGAGTTTGGAAATTCCTCAAAAAGGTAAACACAGAGTTACTGTATGACACAGCAATTCCACTCCTAGGTATAAACCCAAGAGACTTGAAAACATATGTCCATACCTGCGGACCAATGTTCAAAGTAGCATTATTCATTATTCCAAAATGAGGAACCAATCAACATGCCCATCAATTGGATAAGGAATAGATAAACAAAATGTGGTATATCCATAGAAAAGAATATTATTTGGCAGTAAGAAGAAATGAATTACTGACATATGCTATAACATGGATGAATCTTAAAAATATTACACTAAGTAAAAGAAGCTACTCACAAAATAACCATTTACATAAAATATCCAGAATAGGCACATCTATAGATACAGAAAGTATATTAATGGTTGCCTAGGGTTGGTGAGTGGGAGGAATATGGGAAAGAATGGGGAGTGGTAGCTAATGAGTACGAGGTTTCTTTATGGTGTAATGAAAATTTTCAAAACTTAGATTGTGGTGACGGCTGAACAACTCTGTGACTATCTTAAAAACTATTAAACTCATATACTTCAAGTGGGTGCACTTTATGGTATGTGAACTCTATCAATAAAGACATTAAAATTTTAAAGTATACCTGGTAGCTTTCTGAGTCCAACCACAATGCAAAGCCTTGTTTCTTTAACACTAGTGTCTAAACAACCATTACTATTCTAATTATATAGTAGTATAATTTATTGAAAATACTCTAACAAAAATTTAAAAATCAAGACATTAAAATAACTCTGAACTACATGAAATCACTCTCTAATTTTAAACCTATTTCAGAACTACAGTCATTCTCTTCGCATCAAAACTTAAGATAAATAAATCTTTAAAAAAAATTTATTTATTTATTTGGCTACACCGGGTCTTAGTTGCGGCACGCGGGATCTTTGTTGCCGCGTGCGAGATCTTCGTTGTGGCATGTGGGATCTACTTCCTTGACCAGGGATAGAACCCAGGCCCCTTGCATTGGGAGCATGAAGTCTTAACCACTGGACCACCAGGGAAGTCCCAAGATAAATAAATTTATTATATAATTTTAATAAATTTATTTTATTTTTGGCTGCATTGGGTCTTTGTTGCTGCATGCGGGCTTTCTTTAGTTGTGGCGAGCGGGGGCTACTCTTCGTTATGGTGCATGGGCTTCTCATTGCGGTGCCTTCTCTTGTTGCGGAGCATGGGATCTAGGCATGTGGGCTTCAGTAGTTGTGGCACAGGGGCTCAGTAGTTGTGGCACACGGGCTTAGTTGCTCTGCGGCATGTGGGGTCTTCCCAGACCAGGGCTCGAACCCAGGTCCCCTGCACTGGGAGGCGGATTCTTAACCACCGTGCCACCAGGGAAGCCCCAAGATAAATAAATTTAAAAAGCACCTAAATAAAAAGTTTCTTTGTCCATGGTACCATTTGCAGGGCGGGAAGGAATCTTTAAATCTGAACCCTACATGCTTCAATAACTGTTAATAGCAATAACAAGAAGCTAAAGAAATTCACAATACCTGCTATAAAAACAATGTTAACCTATAAGTATAGGTCATACCTTTTGATTTCTTGTCCTTTTTGCTTAGGAGATTCACCTCCATTCAGGATCTGTTCTAAATTCTTTGTCTCTACTGATCCATTTGGTTCTGAATTAGATAGTCCAAGTAATGATCTTACCCGCTGAGACCGTACATCTAATATTGTATCTGTGTAACCTACTTCCTGAAGATATCTATAAGAGAAAATTAAAAATATTAAATCCCACATATTGCTAATACATGCAATCTTGTCAAATCAAAATCACATCAAAGATTTTAGAAAAATCCATAATCCTATAAAATTTACTCTTCCTTTGTCTCAATAACTTTCTTCTCTCTAGACTAGTTCCAGTTCTACCAAAAAAAAAAAGGCCGATTACAAACCATAGTTTAATTTAAAAAGCATATAGATGGCTAACACTAATTAAGGGCCAATTATCCTGAAGCCTAAAAAGACCTAGAGCGTTAAAAAACTTTTAGGAGTTGATGATATATATTACTTAAAAAAAAAAAAAAATTCCAGAAAGTGGTAAAGGATGAACAGAAATAAACCTCAGAACAATGACATGCTACGTTTAAACCCTGGCTCTTAGCCAGAGGTTGATGGATAGATTAGTTCTCCTTCTAGGATCTAAGGTCTTATAGCAGTCCTACAGTCCCGCGGTTTTCAAACTTTCCTTGTTATCTAAACCAGGGTACCTAACCGAGGATCTAGGATGAGACTCAAAAAGAAGAAAGGGACTGAATCATGACATAAGTATAGATAATGGGTCATGAACGGCTTTGTGTGACAAATTTTAAAATTTCTTCCTAAAGTATTTGACAGGCTAAGGGAAGATGTTAAAAAGAAGCCTTTTTTGTTTCTTTTTATATGTTGCTGACAAAATAATAGAGGATTTTTAAGTGAAAGCTAAAGACAGGGAGACTGGTTAGGACACTAACACAGCAAGAATTAAAACTTGAGAAGAGGAGAAATGTGAGAAAAATAAAATATCTTAGTGATTTGGTACACAAGTAAATATGGCAGTAGAATAAAAGAAGATATAAGAATTTTGGAAAATTTTCAGGTTTCTAGCTGGGATGGTTGCATGGTGGTTCTACTGAATAAAATAAAGAATAAAGGGTCAGAATATGGTTTAGAGGGTACCTATCAAATAATCAAGTAGTATCTATGAAAGTGGTAACATTTATTAGGCACAATGGTAAGAAGGTCAAAAGCTCAGAAGGGACTGGACTGGGTGTACAGATTTGGGAGTCATTAGTGTTTGGAGATATTTGAAGCCATGGATTTAAATGAAGTTACCCAGAGAAAAAGCATAAGTAAAAACAAAACCTGGGGACACAAACATCTAAAGGGCTGGAAGAATAAGAAACTCAAAGGAAAATTAAAAGAAAGAACTTGAGAAATGAGGGTAAAAAAAGCAGAGAGTAGTTTCATGAAAGTAAGAAAAACAGAGTTTCAAAAAGAAATGAAGAGTTAATGTCAAATATTTCCAAAAGATCAATATGAACAAAAAGGTCCTCATAAACATGTTTGTGATAGAAGCTTCAGGGGAATATCAAAATGGAAAACAAACTAGACAGTTGAGAAATGAATAAGGAAGACTATGGAGATAAACTACTGTTACAGAAAAATGAGAAGAGACACAATATAAAGCCAGGCAATGGGATTAGGCATTTATGAGAGAAATACTGTGCAACTGATTTCTCTATAGCCGTCATACTCTTCTAAAAAAACGCGATCCTCTTTTGAGGAAAAAAACTCCCACCGCACTCTAGCCATGTGGTCTAAAAGAACTGTCAAGATCTTAAACAACCCAGGTAAAAATAACTGACTCGTGGGCAGTTATTTGATCAAGTTAAGACAAATCCAATCCTCAGAAATTATTCTGACTAAAATAAGGGATCCCCTGCCACCTGGAGAAAAGTGGTTTTCAGTAGAAAATAAAACTGATACACAGAGGAGTAGAACACCAGAGAGTAAGAACATATCCTGGGTGTTTCCAGTCCCTGAGAAATCTTCAGTGATACACTAGCTCTTAAGTTTCTAACACTCAGTTAATCAGCACTTCCCTCAACTCTGCTAGCTATCCCAGCATCCTTCCAGACAGTAATCTGTTTTTGAAGTTTGTGTGAGTTTTAGTCACTAACTGTCCAGATTGATAAACACTTCTTTGAATGGAACATTAGAAACCGAGATGATGAATATGAGGTTTAAATACATTTTCAGAAAGGAAAGCAAAAAGTGAAGACAGTTCTCACCTGATAGCCTTCATGATTTCAGTGAAGTAGAGCTTGAGGTGCTCTAATGAGAGTAAGGGAGAATGGGCTGAGATGTGGTAAAAGTTCAGAATATCCACTGAGGGCAATGGGAGCAGGAGATGACCAGGGATATGGAAAAAGGCTCTATGCAATGTTTGGACAGGAAACCGTGAATGTGTAATGGCATTCACACAATTCTGTGATTTTTCTCTAAGAATTAATTAGAAACAGAAGCAATAGACAGTAAGACTCATTAGGGCTGGGATACTGTAGGTAGGTATAGTAAAATGACTGGTGGTGGGGGTAAGGAGTGGGCAGCAGGAAAGTTAAGGGTACCAGCAAAAGGGTAAAGGATCATGGGGTCTAAGTGGAAGCTAGGGAAACAACAAAAAGAAACAACAAAAAAACCCCACCGCCAAAAAAAAAAAATTAAACCAACAATAGGTAAAGGAGGTAAGGGAAATGAAACAGTCAAGGATCTAAAGATCAAAGTAAGGTCAGAGGACAAATAACCTGGGAACTGGAGTAAGAAAAGTGGAATATGATCAAGGAATATTCCAGAGGTAGGGCAGTTCTAGGTTATAACAAGATCAAGGGTGTGACCATACTTCACTGGGTTACTGAAGCGATGGTAAAGATGCCTAGAGTTGAGAAAGTTGAATTACCTAAGATTTCAGTAATACGCGAGTACCAAAGTTTTCAAAATACAAGGGAAAAGAACAAATAGATAAGACAATAATATTTGCCACGTAAGTACTTCTAATACGGCAAAGAATTCAAACATCAAAAAGGTTCCTCAAAAAAAAAAAGCTTCCTTAAAGATTCAAGTAGAAGCAGGATTTAGCAAGCCACTTCTGAAAAGTTTCTGATAACCAGTTAAATTGCTTCTCTAAGCCAGTCACAATCTCACTTAAAACGAAATATGTAAATTTTCCAGTGATGGAAATGAGAATGTCTATAAGTATGAACTCCCTATTTTTGTTCTGGTCTTCAAGACATCTAGTCTTTATGACATCCTACTCCATAAATAAGAAAAAAACATCATTCTGAGAAATGTTTAGAGAAACATTCAGAGGAAACAAAACTTTAAAAAGATCCAAGCATCTAACAAAACAAAAAAGAAGCAATATGAAAACTATACACATTGTCCCATTATCATTAAATAATTTTCACTTGCAAAGTGACTGAATAGAAGCACTTTCATACCTAGATCCTTAAAGAAAGGTGAAAATGAACCATTACTCACTGTCTTAACAGCTGTCTGCCCTGCTTCCACGTTAACTGGCTATTCTGAGGTGCTGTGGGAGCCTCTGTGTCTTTGGTTTCTTCTAAAATTAACAGTAACAACAACAACAACAAAAACAAGACAAGTTTCATACACGTTACTTCAACTCCTGATAATACTGCCAAAGTTCTCTTAGGGATAAAGTCCCACAAGAATATACCAAAATATTTTATAAAGGATAGAAGAAAATTAACTTTTATTGAGTGTTTACTGTGGATCACTCATTTAAAGTGTGTTTATCCTGACAGTCCAAACACTTAGGCACCACCCTCCTTGTTTTATTACAAGTGATTTAAAAATCAAAAGCCCAGGCTTTGAAATGAAATTTTATTAAAATCCATTTTTTAATACCAGAATTCTGCTGTTGAATGCTTTTGAAATTAAAAAGTGATATTTACTATTTATATAAACTTTTCAAAATCAACATTGTTTAGAAATTAGATATATATTTATAAAACTAGTGAATAACTTAGAGTCTGTATCAGCAGACTCTAAGGCTACATACAAGACTCTATACAGTCGATTTCATTTTTAGAACTAAAAGTTAGACCAGAAAACAGTTTTTACTATATGTAAAAAGTCATATTTTATTCTCCGGTAACAAAGTGTATGCATTAAAAAAGAGTTTAATAAACAGTATAACTTCAGATGAGTTAAGCTCTCAACAAGTATATCCACAGTGATATTTAAAACTATTCATTGGCACTAATGATACAGAAATATTTTCCTGCAATTTCCCATTATAAAAATTATGATAAAGCAAAGAATATAGGGCCATAGAAGACAAGCCCTCACATTGAATGTTGAGAACTCTTACCATGGCTTACAGTCATTAGGCTCCTAGACTCCTCAGAGTCACATGAACAAACAGTTATTGGTAGCAATTCAAATATTCTCTGCAGGTATTACTTCTCTAACCTTAACAATCCGTTATTAATATCTTCTCATTCTTCCCCTGTGCACGTAGAAACATCTATAATTTCCAGAAATAATTATCTCATTCTAATAGCCCCCATTTTTTATTTATAACTTTTTCTATTTATACCATTTTGCCTATTTTTAAATCACATATAACACATAATTAACTGGCCAAAAAAATACATTTAAAAAAAAGAAATACAAATTGCCCCAAATCCTATCACCAACAGTGTTAGTACTTGAGATTTTATCATTCCATATTTTCCATCTGAAAATAACATCAGCTTCTCCCCTCCTTAAATTAAAAAAAAAAAAAAAAGGTCAAAGTGTGTGTACTACACTACAAGCTGCTTTCAATACTTAATGTATCTTGAACATTCTATGGCAATATAGATTAACATCATATAAAATAAGTATATAATCTACAGAAAGTATATACCTATTTAATTTAACCAGTTCCCTAATGTTGAAATGTTTCCATTTTTCACTATTATAAATAATGTTGGTAAAAATATTCTTGAAGTACATCCTAAGCGTACAGCTCAATGAATTTTTTAACACACCCATGTAACCAGTACCTAGATGAAGAAATAAAATGTCATCAGCACCCCCAAAAACTTTCATCGTGCCCTTTCCCAAGTCTAACTAGATATTCCTAAAAGGATATTAACACTACCCTGATTTCTAAACACTAGGTTAATTTTTGAATTTGATATATATGAAATCATTTCTATCAATTTTCAATTTTATGTGATCCACATAAAATTTAGTTATAGTTTATTCACTTTTGGTTATAGCTTAGTCTAGTTATAGTTTATTCACTTTTTTTTTTTGCTAAACAGCATTTCCTTACACTAAAATATCACAATATATTTGTCTATTCTATTGGTGAAGAACATGTGAATTGCTTCCAGTTTTTTGCTATTAAAAGTAATGATACTATGAACATTCTTATACAAGCCTTGTGATGAACATTTTAAGGAGTGGAATTACTGGGCCACGGGGCATGCTATGTTCCCTTTAGCAATACAGTTATCCCACGCTTTTCGAAAGCTCTCTTTAGGCCACCTCGCTTTTATGAAAGACCTACATTTAGTACCTGTTTTCGCTAGCCTAACTGAAAAAATTCAGAGAGAATTTTCACTCTTTATGAAAAAAGGCGAAAAGAAAAAACAGCCTTCAGCATTTGTTTTGCAGTGAACTGTTAACAGTGGCAGCACGCACCCCCAAGCAGCGAGAGAGGCACCACCAAGCTCCGAAACAAGCCCATATTTTTGAACTGTGTCTATTATCATCTGTGCTTTATCTTGATCTATTTTGCGCATCATTAGCAAGATGTGTCCAAAGGTAAATTGCGTCTTTGTTTTATGTCATTTTGGCTTATGAACAGGAATGCTCTACTTTGGGATACTGGGGGAAACTTGTACTGACAAATCATTTTCAGAGCAGTTTTATCAAACTAGAATTCCAACACCAGAAGGTGTGCAAATCCTGGTTGATCCACATCCTCAGCAACACATGACATTTTCTCTTTTTCATTTTCACATTGTGGTAGGTGTCTAATTGTACTGTGCTGTGGTTGTAAGTTGTATAAACCAATACATTTGAGCATCATTTCGTATGTTTATTGGCCATTTGGATATCGTCTTTTATTGGTGGCTTTTCAAGTCTTTTACCCATATGTTTACTGTTGTAGATTTTTTCCCTTAAATGTAGGGAAATAGGAGCTGTTTACAGATTTGGATACACCCCCTTTTATAGAGTTAAGTTTAGGATATATATACTGGTATTACTAGGACAAGGGTATAAAAACACACATACCTTGTACTTCTTTCATAACAGTATTTCGTACGTTTTCTCTTTTTTACATTTTGATTTATTTTAAGTATATAAAAGGCAACACTGATTCATTTAATGTTTATTTCTTTCTATACTTTGATGTAAATAATTTTATCTCATTGTTTGCATGGTGTATTTTTGCCCATTCCTTTGTTTGTTTTCCACTAAACATCCTGAGTAGTTTTTCTACATCAGTAGAAATAATCTACTTTATTATTATTGTTTCCTATAAATAAAATACTTGGTTGTTATTTTATTCTTCAATTTAAGGAAGTTTTAATAGTTAAGTTTATATAGATAAAAACAGACTTGTTTTTCTCTCATTTCAGTTGGGGGCAGGAGAGATTACGTGCTAATGATTTTCCTTTATACCAACTTGTACCAAGACCAGTTAGCCAATTCCGACTCTAGTTCCAGGAACAGTGGGGCTGTTCCTCACATTTATACAGACCAAGTTAGGGGGACAGTCCTCAAGTTATACTAAGTGGGGAATTCCCTGGTGGTCCAGTGGTTAGGACTCAGCGCTTTCACTGCTGTAGCCCGGGTTCAATACCTGGTCTGGGAACTAAGATCCTGCAAGCCATGCGGAGCGGCCAAAAAAAAACAGTGATTATTTTCTGAATATTCTAGCCATATTAGAAAAAAAATGAGTTAAAGAAAAGCTATGAAGATATCAGGTTTTCTCTATGGTGAAACCACTGTACTCCCTCTAACTATAATGGGACTGCTGCAGTAAACATGGCCCAAAATATACAGGCCTTCCATCTTTTTATCATTTATTATAGCTTTTCCAAGGAGGAGACCATAATATTGTCCCCTGGCACCTGAGTCTTCGTAACCACTTAAAAGCTAGATCAAAGGAAACCTATGCCACTCCTATCTTGGTCTCTTAATTTTATATATGACAACTAGGAAGATATGGTTGTGGTGCTAAAATTGGTAAGTGGAGAAGACCTAAGAATAAATCAACTGCAGGTTGTACATATAGGGTGTTTTCTGCCAAGTTTTAAGTACTTGATGTTAAACCAAAACCAATTAGCTAAATTTTAAAAATTTACTGTAACATTTAACTTAAAAAAAAAATCCCTATTTGTTTTATTTTCCCTACCATGTACACTTTGACTTTATTAGGAATGGAAACAACAATACAAGGAGAAGAAAAATTGTATATCAAAATAAAGACACATTTTTTTCCCTTATCTTAGTAACCAGCAGCCAAGAACAGTATAGAATTCAATTTGCCTGCACCATCAAACTGTGTATATAAATGGGTTCTACATATACCTCAGAAATAGAAAATTGCAGTAATATTCCCAAATATTATATAACATAAATCAAAATATTCTTTCCTTATTAAACTTTTAGATTACTCAAATTGTAATCATATGGAACCCTAAATTAACACTAAACTGTTATAGCCTTTTCCTATATCCAGCCCTCTCTTCCTGCATAACTGTTCATCACATACTACTCTCACACTCACTACTTTAGTAAAGAGCAAGGCCAATTGGAGATAATGTTTTCCTTCTCTTATCCTTATCTGGCTGCCTCCGTAGTTTCCAAATTCAAATTTGCAATTTCTTTATGAGTTAATCACAGCTTCTCTAGAAAAAAAAATAACTTTTTACTAATACAAAATTAAGCTTATATAGACTTGGATAAGAATTGCCTACAGGTGGTACAAAGAGTTACTCATTACCTTCCACTTCTAATTACAACCAAAAATACACCCAGTTTTACACAGGTTTCAAAACAAGAAAGTATGTAGGAGATTATGTAGATGACACTATTGATACTTACTTTTATTCATTTATTATTTTTCCCCAAATTCTAGACAGTATTATAATAGGCAACCATCTAACTAACTGATGCTTTCAAAGCAAAATGGGGGTAAAGAGAACATGTTTGTTACATAAAAATGAGCTTAAACCAGTTTTTCTTGCATGGGGTGTGTGTGTGGGGGGCGGGGGGAGATTAACAAAAGAATCAAGTTTACCTGATTCAAAGGTTGGCATTTTCAAATCACCTTGGTTCAGTTCTGTGCCGTATTTTAATTTGTGATATTTTGCCCTGAAAATTTAATAATAAATTGTTGAAAGAAAAACAATTTTTTTTTCCTTTTCTACATAGGTAAGTAACTAACTACTGGTATATATTTCTCCAATGACAAATAAAGCATAATATGAATGTCTGTTTCTTTAAACTTTACTTGCAAAAGAAGTTGGAGAAAAAAAATATACTGGATGTAAAAGAAAAAAAATAAGATAAATTGCCCAACTAAAATATACACCCAAGTAAAGATAAATTTTTCCTAATCTGTAAAAAAGAAAAAACTTGGACTCTATAATAAAAGATATTATTTCAATTTAAAGATTTTAATCTTTTTTTCTTTTCCTATATAAGAATCAAATCAAAACATCGTCCTGTATTTTGGGCAAACCTTTGTATCTTTCAAAAGGCGTTAAATACACTGTATAATAATACATAAAGAGAGTAATATTGTTCTACTTTATTTTATTCATATAAGAAAATGAGGGACACATACCTTTCTTGTTTTAATGCATATTCTAACATCTTTATTCTTCTTACTAAATCCTTCTTCAAGTTTTCTTGACCTTTTCTTTCTCCTTGCAAAAATGCTATCCGGGCCTAAAAATACAAAAAGTTCATTTATTTTCATTTTTTTCTTAACTATACATAGGAAATTGAAAAAAGGAAAACAATAAATGTAAAATTCTGCCCTTTTACTCATGACAGCAAGATTTGAAATTCATAGAAGCAGTTGATCAAACTTTCTTTGTTAGATAATACAATCACTTTAAAATAAAGATAACTATAAATTAGCTATTTGCTTATAATCCTTTTGGTCTCTAATATTAAGTTTTACATACTTTTGAAAGGAAATTTTGTATGTAAAAATTGCACCTAATTCCTAACAAACAAGTCACAAAGAACTAAAAAATATTATATTCACAAGTAGATAAATATTTTTCCTCAAATTAGATATTGCTTGTTTAAAAAACAGTAATATTCCCTCAAAAGCATTTCTTTCATGAAATACTTAAAAATTTATAATCTTTTCCATTCTATCCACCACACTCCAAATTGTTTTATCTCTTGAAACAATTATCCAGAGTATTGCAAATAGTTTAAGTTAAGCCAATTTATGTTCAATGACCTCATTACTTTCTGTTGTCATTTTCTACAGTTAGAGAATTTTTTTTCCTTTTAATTGCCTTATTTTCTCAGAGAGACAATTCTCCATCTTTTTCTGGCCCTTCCCAGCATGTCAGCCTCCTTTATACACCCCACACTAAAGAGTAATGTTTAAGGAGGCTGGCATCTACATGGGGATATTTGCTGTTATGAACATATTTACAATAAAATTAACTTTCATGCTCTTGCCGAGATGACCAATAGGTGTATTTGCCCATTAAGATAAAGTAAGCTACTTTGTAAGCTAAATTATGGTTAATTTTTAAAAAATTTCAGTGAACATGGAATCAGAACAAATGAATTCATCTGAATAATTTAACACATTAAGTTTGGAAAAATTAAATGAAATCATTCACAACTCCGTAAGACCTGAGAAATTATACACAACTATATAACACTTAGTCTACATACAAATTTCAAAACAAAAATAAAGATCTAGGAGCAATGGTAAAGATTCAGAACCTAATAATAGTCTAGATCCTAAAGAGAAAAGTAGTACTTCTGACTCTCTTAAGCTGTGGAGCAAAGGTAGAATATATCAGTTTCATTACACAGCTTCAAGAAATTCTGATTGAGGGTTTTCTCCTGTATTGGCTTTAAAAAAAAACAAACATGAATCACATACTGTAGAACCCTTATGTGACTCTAATTTCCAGATCTCATAAGTATTTTACAATTAGCAACAGAAAAAAATGAAAGAAGCTCATTTTATTTTGCTTCTTAAGAAGTAGTGGACTTCCCTGGTGGTCCAGTGGTTAAGACTCTGCGCACCCAATGCAGGGGGCCCAGGTTCCATCCCTGGTCAGGGAACTAGATCCCGCATGCATGCCACAACTAAAAAAAAAAAAAAAAAAAAAAAAGATGCCACAACTAAAAAGACCTGTGTGCCACAACTAAAAAGATCTTGCATGCCACAGCGAGATCTTGTACGCAACAATGAAGATACCACATGCCACAACTAAAAAGATCTTGCATGCCACAGCGAGATCTTGTACGCAACAATGAAGATACCACATGCCACAACTAAGACCCAGCACAGCCAAATAAATAAATTTTAAAAAAGTAGTAGTAGTAACTGGTAATTTTTTGGTTGAGAAAGATACTGCAAACTAAGTGCAAGTCATACTGTCCTCTAAGGAATTAAAAAAAAAAAGACTACAATACTTCCTATTAGAATCTTATACTGTTGTGAGAATTCATTTTCACTTCTTTCTTTGGCATTTTGGTATTAAAAGTCATCCATACCTAGAGAATCCAGTAAATTAAACAAAGAAGCACAAATCCTGTAAAACAGCAAGAACCCCAAAGCAACTTCTGAACAGGAGCTGAAGGAAGGTAACTCACAAAGACACAAGACAAGGAAATGGTAAGAATTCATTAAAATGAAACTTAAAAGGACAGAGTCTAACATAAAATACTGGAGAGGAGAGTAAAAAGCAGATAACAACAGAAAAGTCATGACTACTGGAACTGATCTTATGACCTGTACAGACTAAAAAGGTAAAGATTGTGTCTGATAGTGATAATAAGGACCAATAAAATAACAGATTTGACATTTAGTAAAGGATCATGGACAGTGGACTTTTCGATTGCTTTTACAGGTCATAATGCACCATGAACAGCATCATCTTTGCAAATAAACACTTTAAAAAGTAACCACAAAAATCATATTTACAAAGACACTAACAATAAAGAAAAGGATGGATAAATTCACTATAATTAAAAAGCTTCTGTTCAAGATAAAGTAGGAATTGGCAACCTACCTGTTTTTGGACAGCCACAGAGTGAAAAATGGTTTAAAAAAAAAACAATAAACAAAATTAGAATAGGCAACACAGACCCAATGTGACCTGCAAAGCCTAGTATATACTATTAAGGTTTGCAAGCCTTCTATATTAATATTAGACAAAATAGACTTTATATGAAAAAAGGTCATAAGAGACAAAGGACATTATATACTAATAAAAGGTTTAATACAGCAAAAAACAAAAAAGTTATAAATATTTACATACCTAATGAGACCATCAAAATATATGACACAAAAATTGACAGAATGAAAGGAAGAAATAGTTCAATAATAATAGTTGGAGACTTCGATATCCCACTCTCAATAACACATAGAAGAACCAGACCGAAAATAAGGAAACAGAGGACTTGAACAACTCAATAAACCAGCTAGATCTAACAGACATATATGGAACACTCTACCCAACAACAACAGAATACATTCTTCTCAAATACACAAGAGATATTCTCAAAAACAGACCACATGTTAGGACACAAATCAACTCTAATCAATTTTAAAACTTAAATATCATTTAAAAAAATCTCCTGTGATCACAATGGATGAAGTTAGAAATTAGTAACAAAAAAACTTGAAAAAGCCACAAATTTGTGGATATTAAACAACACCCTCTTGAACAACTAATAAAACAAAAAAATCATAAGAAAAATTAAAAAATACTTAGAGAGGAATGAAAATGAAAACACAGCTTACCAAAACTTACGGGACACAGCAAAAGCAGTGCTAAATGAATAATTTATAGCTATAAAGGCTTACATTAAAAAGCAAGAAAGAGGGGGCTTCCCTGGTGGTGCAGTGGTTGAGTCCGCCTGCCGATGCAGGGGACATGGGTTCGTGCCCCGGTCCAGGAAGATCCCACATGCCATGGAGCAGCTAGGCCCGTGAGCCATGGCCGCTGAGCCTGCAAGTCTGGAGCCTGTGCTCCGCAACGGGAGAGGCCACAACAGTGAGAGGCCCACGTACCGGAAAAAAAAAAAAAAAAAAAGGCAAGAAAGAACTCAAATCAACAACCTAACTTTACAACTTAAGGAATTTCAGAAAAAGAACAAACTAAACCTAAAGCTAGCAGAAGGAAAGAAATAATAAAGATTAAAGCATAGAAATAAAATAAAGCAGAGAAAAACAACAGAAAAAAAATCAACAAAATCAAAACTTGGTTCTTCAAAAAGATCAACAAAATTGACAAACCATTACCTGGACTGACTAAGAAAAAAAGACACAAATAACTAAACTCAGAAATGAAAGTGGGGACGTTGCAACCAATTCTACAGAAATAAAAAGGATTATAAGAGTACTACAAACAATTGTACACCAACAAATTGGATAACCTAGAAACACAAAATCCACCAAGACTGAATAATGAAAAAAACAGAAAATCTGAAAAGGTCTATAACTAGTCAAGAGACTGAATTAGTAATCAAGAATCTCCCAACAAACAAAACCTTTAGACTGATTGCTTTATTAGTGAATTCTACCAAACATTTAAAGAATTAACACCAATCTTTCTAAAACATTTCAAAAAATTTAGGAGGGACATTCCTTAACTCAATGAGTCCAGCACTGTGCCAAGAGCCAAAGCTAGATAAAGGTACTGCAAGAAAACCAGTATCTCTTATAAACACTGATGCAAAAACTCTCAACAAAATACTAGTAAATCAAATTCAGTAGCATATTACAAAGATTACAAATCATGACCAAGTGAGATTTATTCCTGCAATGCAAGGATGGCTCAACATAAGAAAACCAATTAATATAATATACTACATTAACAGAATAAAAAACACATGACCATTTCAACTGATGCAGAAAAAGAATTTGACAAAACTGAACACCTTTTTCTTGATTAAAAAACCTCAACAAACTAAGAATAAAAGGAAACTCTCATGACATAATAAAAGCCATTTATGAGAAAAAACAACGAACGTCGTACTCAATGGTTAAAGACTGAAAGCCTTCTCTCAAAAATCAGAACAAGGACGCCTGCTTCTAACACTCATGTTCAGCATAGTACTAGAAGTCATAAGCAGAGCAATGAGGCAAGAAAAATGAAAGGAATCTAAGTTAGAAAGGAAGAAGTAAAATTATCTCTGTTCACAGATGATATGATGTTATATGTAGTAAACCCAAACAATTCCATAAGTCTGTTACAACTACAAATTCAGCAAAATACCAGGACACAGTCAACACACAAAAATCAACAGCATTTCCATACACTATCAGTGAACAATCATGAAAGGAAATTATGAAAACAATTCCATTTACAAAAGCATCAAAAAGAACAAAATACTTAGTTAACATAATATTTAAATAAGGAGGTGAAAGACTGGTACAATGAAAATCAAAAAATATTGCTGAATGAAATTAAAGACAGAGGGACTTCCCTCGTGGTCCAGTTGTTAAGACTCTGGGCTCCCAATGCAGGGGGCCTGGGTTCGATTCCTGGTTAGGGAACTAGATCCTGCATGCCGCAAACTAAAGATCCCACATGCCCCAACTAAAGATCCCACATGCTGCAACTGAACATCTCACATGCCATAACTAAAGATCCTGCACACGGCAAGGAAGAGTCCGTATGCAGCAACTAAGACCTGGAGCAGCCAAATAAATAAAATAAATAAATAAATATTAAAAAAAAGAAAGAAAAGAAATTAAAGACAGAAATAAGTGTAAACACATTCCATGTTCATGGACTGGAAGACTTACTATTATTAAAATATCAATACTACCCAACTGATCTACAGATTCAGTGCAATCCCTATCAAAACCCCAGTGACATATTTTTTCCTCTTTCTTTCTTTTTTTTTTTTTGGCCACATTGTGCCCCTGGCAGTGGAAGCATGGAGTCCTAACCACTGTACCACCAGGGAATTCCCCCCAGTGACATTTCTTAGAGAAATAGAAATAGACACTCTTCTCAAAGTCACATGGAACATTCACCAAGACAGGCCACACTGTGGACCAGAAAACACACTTTCAGCAAATATAAAGAATTAGAAATCATACAAACATGCTCTCCACTCTGACAGCTTTTCAAATTGGCTTTAAATTCACATTTAATGTAGGAAAAGTAGTGCTTATGGGGAAATTTACACCAATGTATATATTAGAAAAGATCTAAAATCAACAATTTAGCTTCCAACTTAGGCAAACAGAGAAAGAATAGCATTATAAACCTACAGCAAGCAGAATAATAAAATTAGAGCAGAAACCAATAAAGCTGAAAATATACCAATAATCAATGAAATAAGATTCTTTGAAAAGACCGATAAAATTGATTAACTTCTTAGCCAAGCTAACCAAGAAAAGAGAGAAAAAACAAATTAATACCAGAAATGAAATGAAAGAAAGATCATCACTACTGATCCCAAGGACACTGAACATATAATAAAGGAATATTATGAACTCTATGCCCACAAACTTGATAATTTACATGAAATGGAACAATTTCTTGAAAGACAATCTACCAAAATCACACAGGCGAAAGAGATCATGTGAATAGGACTGTATCTATTGATATTAAAGAAATTAAACCAATAGTTAATAACTTTCTATATCAGAAGGAACCAGGCCCAGATGGGTTCAATGGTGAATTCTACCAAACATTTAGGGAAGAAATGATACCAATTCTCTATAATTATTCTAAGCAATAGAAGCAGAGGGTACACTTGCTAACTCATTCAATAAAGCCAGCATTACCCTACTATCAAAACCAGACAGATGTCACAAGAAAGGAAAACTACTGATCAATTATCTCTCATGAACATGAACACAGATGCAAAAACCCTCAACAAAATATTATCAAATTGAATCCAACAATATATACAAAGAATTACGTAACAAGTGGGATTTATTTCAGGTATGTAAGGCTGGTTTAACATCTGAAAATCTATTTATGTAATCTATCATTAACTGGTTAAACAGGTTAAAGAAGAAAAACCATATGACCATATTAATAGATGCAGAAAAAGCATCCAATAAAATCAAACACTGATTCATGACAAAAACTCTCAGCAAGCTAAGAATAGAGAGGAACTTCTGCAGTTGATAAGATAATGTACCAAAAACCTATAGCTCAATATCCTATTTAATGGTGAGAAACTAGATGCTTTGCCTCCTAAGACAGGGAACAAGGAAAGGCTATCCCCTTTCACCACTCTTATTCAACGTCATACACAAAGTCCTAGCCAATGCAGTAGACAAGAAAAGAACATTTTAATTGGAACCATAAAAAGAAGATTAGCGTGGCCCTTGAGCAAGGAGGATATGCAAATTCATGAAGTATTCCATGTTTTTAAAAAAGAAAATTTTAAAGTACACACATTGAGAAGGAAAAAATAAGACTCTGCAGATGACATGACTGTCTACGAAGAAAATTCTAAAGAATTACCAAAACCTCCTGGATCCAATAAGCGATTATAGGAAGGTTAGAAGATACAAAGGTAAGACAAAAATTAACTGCCTTCCTATATATACTAGCAATGAATAACTGGAATTTGAAAATTGAAACTGAAAACACAATGCTCCTTGGTATCTATCTAAATTTGCTGAAAACCTGTGTCTACACAAAAATATGAACATGAATGTCTGTAGCTGCTTTATTCATAACTGCCAAAACTTGGAATCAACCAAGATACCCTTCAATGGGTAAATGGATAAACACTCTGGTACATCCATACAGGGAATATTATTCATCATTAAAGAGAAATGAGCTATCAAGCCAAGAAAAGACATGGAGAAACCTTAAATGCATATTCCTAAGTGAAAGAAGCCAGTCTAAAAGCCGACACACTGTATAATTCCAACTATATGACATTCCACAAAAGGCAAAACTAGAGACAGCAAAAAGAGCAGTAGTTGCCAAGCATTTGGGGGTAAGGAGAAAGATGAACAGGTGAAGCACAGGAAACTTTTAGGAACGGTGAAACTGTTCTACGTGGTACTATAATGGTAGATCCAGGACATTATGCAACTGTCAACACCCATAAGCCAGTACAACACAGAATGAACTTTAATCTATGGACAAACATTAATAATAATAATGTATGAGAACTGGTTAATTGTAGCAAATGTACCACACTATTGCAAGATATTAATAACAAAGGGAAACTGGAGGGGAGGCAGGCAGCAGTGCCACACCACATATGGGAGCTCTGTCCTATCTGCTCAATTTTTCTGTGAATCTAAAATTGTTCAAAACAAAGTGTTCGTTAACAAGCATTGGTGAGGATGTGGAGAAATTGGGACTCTTGTGCACAGTTGGTGGAATTATAATGATGCAACCATAATGTAAAACAGTATGGAGGTTGCTCAAAAAATTAAAAATGGAACTCACATATAATCTAGCAATTCCACTTCTAGGTATATATCCAAAAAAATTGAGAGCATGGTCTCAAAAAGATATTGCACACCCATAATTCACAGCCAGCCTATTTACTACAGCCAAGAGGTGAAAGCAACACCACTGTCCATCAACTGATGAACGGATAAACAAAATGTGGTATATACAAAGAAATATTATTCAGCCTTAAAAAGGTAGGAAAACCTGTCACATGCTACATGAATGAACCTTCAGGACATGCTATGTCAAATGAGGAAGTCACAAAAAGACTACATAATTCCACTTTTATGAGGTCTCTTAAGTAGTCAAGTTGAAAGAAACAGAGTGTAGAGGGGAATTCCCTGGCGGTCCAGTGGTTAGGACCCTGTGCTTTCACTGCCAAGAGCACTGGTTGGATCACTGGTTGTGGAAGTAAGATCCCGCAAGCTATGTGGCAGGAAAAAAAAAAAAAAAGGAATGCTAGTTACAAGGTGGGGAGGAAGGAGGAAAGAGAAATTGTTTAATGGGTTTAATGTTTCAGATTTGCAAGATGAAAAAATTCTGGAGATCTGCTTCACAACAGTGTGAATACACTTGACTAAACTGTACACTTAAAAACAGGTAAGATGATAAATATTATATTTTTAGCACAAATTTTAAAAAGTATTTTAAAATATCTTTCTTTGAAAAGGCAAACCAGATAGAAGAAATTTGCAAAACATATACCTGAGAATGGGCTCATATATATAATTCCTATCTGCTCCCCCAAAAGGTATACAACTTAAAAAAAAACCAACAAAAAACAGCCTGATAGAAATATTGTAAAAAGACTGACAATACCAGCTCACAAGATACCAAAATGGCCAATCAAGATGTGAAATAGTTCTCAACCTCATTAGTATTCAGAGAAATACAAATTAAAAATACAATAAACACAACACCAGGTTGGCTAAAAATTTTTTAATCTGATAATACTATTTGTTGAGGAAGATGTGAGTCAACAGAAACTCTCATAAATGACTTATGGGACCATAAAATGGTATAGCCTCTTTGGAAAGTTTTGTATTATCTATTAAAGTTGAAGATATAAATACATTAAAACCATATATTCCTAGCTACATACCCAACAGAAATGCATGTATGTATGTGCCTACTAGGAGACATGTAAAATATTCCCACACCCATTTTTTATAACAGCCAAAAACTGCAAACAATCTAAATAACCATCAGATCAGAAAACAGACAAATTGTCGTATGTTAGTACAATGAAATACTACCAAGTAAAGTAAATGAACAAATTAAGGTTCCGAACAACAAAGATGAACCAATATAACATTGAGGAAAAGAGCAAGACACAAGAGACAACATCCTATACGATCTACTGATATATATAAACTTCACTATCAGGCAAAACTAAACTAATACATTTAAGCAATGAACACTTAGATAGTAACATACTAAAAAAAAAAGCAAGGAAATGATTACACAGAAAGCCAGGATAGTGGTTACCCCTACGAGGGAAGGAGGCAGTGGTGATTTGGAAGGGGCAAGTTTTAAGGCTTCTAGGGTGCTGGCAGTACTCTATTTTTTGACCTCTCCAAGAGTGATATCATGGTTGTCCTCTTTATAATAAACCGCTAACCTGTGCAATTATATTTTACACACTTCTGTAAGTTATATTTCACAATTTTTAAAAATTTAAAAAATTAATCTCACTCTTAAGAGTTAGATTTAAGAAGTATATTTTTATTATGAAGATATTGTCAAAGACCTAGGTCCTTTAGTTAAGAAGAGAAAAAGGTTCAAAAATGGAATATGCAGTAAGTTCAATAAAGGATAAACTTTTTAAAGAACCATAAATTTTCATTTTTTATTTGCCAGAATCAACTAATTTTAATGTTTTTAATTATTTGACTTCAAAAGTATAAAACTGAGTAGATAACTAACTTGAAATTCATTACTACATACACAGTGTAAGACAGAAATGAGCTTTTTTATAAATTTGTTTCCATATCCAATCTCAGTTAATTCAGAGTAACAAAACTTTATTGTTAAGACAACTTTTCTTCCTCTGAATATAGATAAAGGTACCCATTAGGGCTATATTTTATCATCTGAGTTATTCAACAATCAGTAGGTGATTATCACATGAAAATCTAAAAAAATTACTTGACACTGACAGCAGAACAACTTTTTTAACTGCAAGACCACTAGAGGTCACCAGTGCAAAACATCCAACATTGATTCAGCTAATACTATCAACCTAAAGTATTTCACAATTACTGTAGTTTCCAATATTTCTAAATAAGAACATTTTGCTTAAAACAAATAAATTACTTAACAAAATGTTTTATTGTAAGATTCTTCTTACTTTAAACAAAATTTAAACTGAATGCAAACACTGGATATAGGTAATTTTTATCTAATTATTTTAAAACAGTCTTCAGAGCTTATTTTAAAAACATATATTCAGAAATGACAACATCATTAAGGAGCAAACTAACATGCAAGGAATTTTAAAAGATAGTGTTAAATACTTCAGATTTGGAAGCAAATTAAAGACAAAATCAGGCTATAGCAACTACTAATAAATTCATATTATTAGTATTTAAAAATAGTAGGCTCTCAACAAATGTTAGGAACCTCTCCCCTTACGGATAAACTCAAATTATACAGGTGACTCTATTCTAAGCACTTAAATATTTTGGGTTAAGCAAGTTCAGCTGTAAATAACTTAAGGTATAAATACAGAGTCAGCTGACCCATGGAATTTTATTTGAAATGTAAAATACAAGAAAAATTCATAACATATAGAGGTTTCAAAAGCTGGCTAATTATCAGAAATAACCAAGGAGGTTAGATTTTACACACACAAACACACAGCTTCATAATTCAGTGTGTTGAGGAACTGGAACTGCACAGAAAATTTTGTATAACCATCTGGTAACACAAGCAGTCAGTTCCCCACCTAAGGTACACTCAAAAAGTATACTGCTGGGACTTCCCTGGTGGCGCAGTGGCTAAGAATCCGCCTGCCAATGCAGGGGACACGGGTTCAATCCCTGGTCCAGGAAGATCTCACATGCTGCAGAGCAACTAAGCCCGTGTGCCACAACTACTGAGCTTGCGCTCTAGAGCCCGTGCTCCACGAGAGAAGCCACTGCAATGAGAAGCCTGCACCATAATGAAGTGTAGCCTCCGCTTGCCACAACTAGAGAAAGCCCCTGTGCAGCAACGAAGACCCAACGCAGCCATGAATAAATAAATAAATTTATTTAAATAAAAAAGTATATGGCTTTTCAAGAAGAATAAACAAAAAAGCATGCTTGCAATAGCCTGTAACATTTTTCATAAAAATAACATTTTCCTATTTTATATATTGCTAACAATTACAGGGAAAAAAGAAACAAAAAATACTAAGATTTCCAGAGGCAAATAAAACCTTTATTTTATTTTTATTTCTGCTCTTTATAATAGAGTCTAAAACAGAATTTAATAGAAATACCGCAACCATCCTCTAAAATCTCAATGTAATTTTAGATGGTAGTAGTTGGCTTAAAGCATAAAAGATTTTAAATTTTTAACTATAAAACCTGTATTTCAGTAAGTTCTCATTTATCTGGCATTTGAAAGCATAAAGCTCCAGGTATAAGCCCATTTTCTATAAACATAAGAATTTACCCCTTCAAGGTATAAAACTATAAACCATTTTAATAGACTTTCTAAAAACACGTTTAGGGAATTCCCTGGCAGTCCAATGGTTAGGACTTGACACTTTCACTGCCGTGGCCTGGGTTCAATCCCTGGTCGGGGAACTAAGATCCTACAAGCCATGCAGAGGCCAAAAAAAAAAAAAAAAAAAAAAAAAAACCCAACAAATTTTTAACAATAAAAAAATTTTTTAAAAATAGAAACACATTTAGTGACATCTTGACCAATTTTAAAATCTGTTCTTTTTTTTTTTTTTTTTTTGCGGTATGCGGGCCTCTCACTGTTGTGGCCTCTCCCATTGCGGAGCACAGGCTCTGGACGCGCAGACTCAGCGGCCATGGCTCACGGGCCCAGCCGCTCCGCAGCATGTGGGATCTTCCCGGACCGGGGCACGAACCCGTGTCCCCTGCATCGGCAGGTGGACTCTCAACCACTGCACCACCATCAATACAAATTCATAAAAATACTAAAATATTGCAAAAGCCAGTAATATGGTATTAATAGCACTGATTTAGAACCTGCAGAGTAATAATAAATTGACACATCCCCTTAGCTGCACAGAACCACTTCTTACCAATATACTTAAAACTTCTACCAAAAAGAGTCTTCCCACTCACTCTCTTGGTCAAGCTTGTTTTCTATACTACTGAGGTACTGGCAACAAGCTTCCCTCTTTCCTCAATCATTCTATTTTGTACCAGGCTAGGAAACCAAAAGAATAAATGGACTCTACTCCTCTAACGTATTTTATTGCTATTTACGTATCTTTGAAAAGAGAATGAAATTCTTTTAAGAATATGGCTGGGTATAAACTTTTAAAAAACTAAGTGGGAAAAGCTTCTACGTAAGTGACTTTCACCTTTTATTATTTGCTTCATTGTTTTCTGCTGACAAGATTGATTCTTTGGGGAAGCCAGTAACAAAAGAATGTTGACTTAAATGAAAGATTACGGTTCTATCATAAAATAGCAAAATGGCTTTCACATGACTACAATTAGAGGAAAAAAACATTTTTTCTTGTTATTATTGGAGAGCAAACTTTTGTTCTCAAGACTGGTATGTTTCTTGAAACCACATTTTTAAACCAAGAGATATTTCTAAGTTTATAATGAAAATAAGTAATTACAAATAATAAAAAATAATTTTACAAGCAAGTTTTTAAGAACAGCTGAATTTATTATTCTTCCTCTTAAAGTACTTTTAGTAATCAATTAAGGCAATACTGATCAGGTAAGTTATTTAAAATCATTACAAATCTTGAGATTGCTAATGTGAGAAAAAGACATTTAGTTGTGTAGTATGATTTTCATTAGTAGGGGTCCACATTCCTTTACTAAAATCCTTTAGGCCAGATGTGTTCTGGAAATTATTACTAAAATGTATGTACCACAAATTACTTAACCTTATCCAATGCAACTTGCAGCAATAACAAAATCAAACAAATACAACAAAGTATATGAGTGTTCAGTATGTGGGATAAAGACTATAAATAGCTGTTACCAAAACAAACTTGGGTCCACTTGCCCAACACACAGCAAAGCCAATTTACTGACAATGGGTGTGGTGAAGAAGTACACAGCTTACTGCAGGGTACCAAACAAGGAGAACGGGAAGCTCATGCTCAAAAGACCTGAACTCCCCAGTGGCTTTCAGGGAAGGGTTTTTAAAGACAACATCAGAGGTGAGTGTTGCAGGGTGTTTGACAAGCTTGTAGACACTCTTCTAATTGGTTGGTGGTAAGGTAACAGGGTGATGTTTCAGGAATCTCAATCATCAACCTTCTGGTTCCAACTAATCTGGGGTCTACTGCTTGAGTCCAGCATATAATCACCCCTCTCCACAAATGGATGCAGAACAACTCAAAGATATGCATTAGATTGTTATCTATATCCCTTCAGGAGGAACTAGGAGGCCTGTGACTCTAATAACAGAGTCATATACTAGTTAGTCATTAACTACTTGAGTCTGTTCTTTAGAACTTGGGTAAGGCTAGGAGACTAAGGCCTTTTTTTTCTATAAACAAGGAACAAGGGACACAGAGGTGCTTTTGAATCTAGGAAGGTCCTGAAGGGTACTGCTCAGTTTCAACGCCCCCCTTTTCTTTGATTTTCCTCAATCCTGAGGGAAACAAGGGCAGGACAAGAAAGGAAATAAAGTTTTGGATACAAACGTTCATCATAAATTTTGGCAGGGGGACTCAGTTTCAATTCCCTACTCCTGTTTTAACTTTCCCCCAATCTTTACGGGAATGGGGCAACAACCACTCTGGCTACTTCCTGTTGAAATGGGGGCATAGTCCTGCTTCAATTTGGGGAATGGACCATGAGTTAGAGATATTCCCGAGTTCCAAGTCTTGGATCTGAATCTTGCATGATTAAGATCTTAGTCCCTTGATCCATCACTGTGGTGCAACAGACCCAATTAGAATTAAGAGGAAGAGTGAAAACCCAAACTTTAAATAAATCTCAGAAAACAGATCTCATTCCCTGAGGAATTCAGAAGAATAAGCCTGAAAATCAGTCTATCTGGGAGACTTGTTGTTGCCAGGTACCCAGCTGCTTAGATATAAAATTATATCTAAGTAGGTTTAACTTCTGATGTGGTATTAACATATAAATAACAGGAGCTACTGGCCACTACACACACATCACTTTTTCCTGCTAAAAATCTAAATCTAATAGAATCTAACAATTCTATTGTCATGTAATACTCTGGCTAAAGAACCTAGCGCCTCCTGCTAGGAAGCTAGGGCTTGAGCTGTCTCATTTGTTACTATTATAAAAGAAAAAATTTAATAATTCCAAGAGATCTTGAAACTATAAGGTTGGAGCTGGCAGGTGCCAGCAGACACTGCTTTGAGAACAGCTGGTGCCATCCCTGAGTCCAACACAGTTCAGAAAATGCAAGTTCCCAGCTAAACAGAAATGTGTCTAAAATCATGTCCATAATGGCCACCAAGTTCCTACCTTGGATGCCTGAACCACAGTTACTCAGTTTTGATTTCTAAATGCATTTTTCCCCCCTTAATGGTTAAAGGAGATGAACAACATATGTCTGACAGGCCACAAAACAGGCTATTCTACTTTAATTTAAATCATGATGTATAAGGCAGAAAGATTTCCCCATACCTCGATGTGGGAAAATTTCCTCTATCATTTCCCCTTTTGTTTGCAAATCTTTCCATAGATCAAAATATTTGTTCCTAGATGCTAGGATGGTTGTTGCTTCCTCTGGGTCCATCACGTCCTTTGGTGCTAGGCCTAATTGTGTGTGTGTGTGTGTGTGTGTGTGTGTGTGTGTGTGTGTGCATGTATTTACCTAGTTATCCACATTGGATGAAAACTAATCAGACATAGTGAACAAGCTCAGACCTATGATAATAGAGAAGCATTTTGTAGTCTATACATTTTATCAATTATACCAAATTGTAACACGAACACTGTACATGTGCTTTTAGCAGTGGACTTAAAGCAAGCAGCAATACATGTTATGAGTAGTTATACTCTGTGACAACTTCACTAGAAAATTTTCTTTTCATCCTAAACACTGGGGCCACCAGTATGCTGTGAAGTAAAACAATAACTTTCAGTGTTGATAGGGAGACAAATATTTGGTAATCAATTCAACTGAATTAGTAGGATAGGTCTTACAGGCCTGGTCTGGATTCCTGGATCAGCTGCTTACCACTGCTGTCATCTTCTCATCCTGATGTGGGTGTCACTTGGGGTCAACAGTCTTTTCTATAGCCCAGCCCACTGCAGAGGCATAATTTCTTAAGTGGGAAGTATGAATTAAAGAGTCAATGTCCTTCAGTTTCGTTGTGCATTAGCCAACTAAGAGTAATTAATAAGGATCCTTTCCTCTAGATTGGAGACAGTCCTTTAAACTATGCCTTTCCCAGTATGCATAATCTCCTGGTTGTACATCACGGGGTATTTGATCTTCATCCAAAGATAGTTTGTTGCGATAAGCTTTAGAAACAAAGTTAAGAGTGTCCTTTTAATAATTCAACTAAACTTTACAATTATGTGACTTAACAAAGAGCTAACTGGGAAGTGGGTCTAAGGCGGTAAAAACAGACCTCAATTAACAAAACTAGAATATCCACTGAAACAATTTTTCTCCCTAAAATTGCCTTCATTTCTACCAAATATAGCCAAATTAAGACTAATTTAATCACAAAATAAGTCTGATTAACTGGTCACAGAGGCACTAACAAGCCATCCAGGAACTTTTCATAAGGAGTCTCAGATTGAATTCTTTAAAAGCCTCTCAAGGCCAGGAAAGCCACACCAAAGGCTTGCCAAAGATTCTGCCTGTGGTATCTATAGATCTGAGTGAATTCCTCTCTTCCAGAGGTCTCCAAAATATCTTGAGGTTCCTGCACCTGCCAGGAGGTGTTCTTCCTTATTCACCTGTTAAGGCTGCTGGGAACCTAAGAGTTTTCAATTTCTGGAGGAATCAGATATAGAGAAAAGATAAATGTTTCAATTCTGCTTACAAAGGTATAATTTACCAAATTTTTCTAAGTTAGAGCTGAAGGAGACAGGTTCCCTTATATCTGGAGAACACAAATTAAAAGCCAGTAACATTTCCAAAAAAACCCCATAAAAATTATATAACTATATTAACCAATTCACTCAGTCCTGTGTAACTAATATTTTATCTTAGTCTTTTGTTAATGGTTTCATGAAGCCATCAGGTTTTCCATTAGAATTCTTTAATTTTTTTTTACCCAGTTCAGCAGTATGATTTGAAATTTATCAGAAACCTATACTTGTCAAAAAGTTCTTTCTATGAAACTTCTTGAAGATGAAGCATTTGTGCAGAAGCATCAGAGTAAAACTCTACAAATGACAAAAGACTTTAAAAGGTATGGTTAAAGATCTGATTCCAACGCAATTCACAAAGAAACCTGGTTATTGTTGTGACCTGCAACATTTTAAGATAATAACTAGAATTATGACTGATAATATTATACCAAGACACATCCAAATTTTAGAAATTTTACATTATTTTTGGAACACTTACATTTAAGACATTTACCCATAATAACCTAAGGTTTATCACCACTCATTTGACAATGTTTCCCATGTAACTTAACATATCAAGTAATCCCAACTAATTAGTCTAATATCTCTCTGAGGTGCTTCAGGGGCCCTATGGAGCATCCCAAAGTTAGTGAGAAATCAGGAGAGCAACAATCAGAATTTGATCTTTGGGAAGTTTGCTAAAAACATCAATAAGGCTTCAAAAAACACTCAGTCAAACAGGATTAAAGGTCACTATGAAATAATACTCACTTAACCAGAAGGGAAAATCCAATTAAAGTGGCATTCCACTCAAAACCAGATTACCAAGTTCTATGCCTTCCCCCTCCCCACAGAAGGAAATTTCCAGTTAAGGCAACCCCATAGGAAAGAATACCCTGGTGTAATCACACGGAGGTTCTGTCAATTACCAGAGATGACTTACAGACCAGGACCAGAGCCTTGTTTCCTTCACCACAGAAGCACCATGGACAGTGATGCCTGGTCGACAGCAAGAGGCTGCCCTTAAAACAAAGGTGTTCAGGAAGCTGCTGGACAGGATCTGAGAGCTGCCACCAGCCAGGGGCTGATGTGCCACAGGCAAGATGCCCACTCTGGATGACAGTTCATTTGTGGTTTCCAAAACTGTTACTGAACCAAACTTGGGTCCAGTCACCCAACACACAGCAAAGCTAATCTACTGACACTGGGTTGTGGTGAAGTAAAGCACAGCATTTATTGCAGGGCACCAAGCAAAGAGAATGGGCATCTTGTCATCAAAAGACCCAAACTCCTTTATGGCTTTCAGGGAAGGGTTTTTTTAAAGGCAACATTAGAGGTAAGGGTGGCAGCGGGCCTGATCAGCTCATGAACATTCTTCTGAGTGGCCAAACCCAAAGTCAGACATCAATAACTTTGCCTTAGTAAAGAATTCTTAACATAACTTAGGCTCCAGGTGGCTTAAGAAAACTATGAATTGGCAAGCAGGATGAAAACTATTTGTCAGCCCAAACAAACTTCATACTAAGAAAACTGGATTACTAAACCAAATCAATTGTCTTTGTTTTACCACCAATTAGACAAATGCCGCTAGAATATAAGCTCTATTAAAGTATGAATATTTGTCTTTTGTTCACTAATATATTCCTATTATCAAGAACATTGCCTGGAATATGTAAAAACTCAATAAATATTTGTTGCTAAATAAATGAATGAAATCATAATTACAGTTTCTCAGTTTACTCAACTGTAAAATCTGGGAGTGACCATATATATATATATATATACAACTTCTTCCTGAATCTCAAAATATGTAATTCATCTATGGTAGGTGATATTTCTTTAAAGAAAATGTAAAGTTTTTCACATGCATAAAGGAAAAATTTACTTTGGTTAAGTAACTGTGTTTGTGATTTGGTAATTTTTAAATCTAGTCTATGTTAATTCAGTATATTAATGATCAAAAATTAAGAAAATATTTAAGACATTTAAGAAACTAAGCATGAATAAGCTGAAATAATCCTAAATTTAGGAGTCTTATGTATCTGTGCCCACATTTGTTGCTACAGTACTAAATCCAATCAACGTACAGTTTTTTAACCTAAAATTTTACATTTTCAAGGAAAAAAGCCCTGAACACAATCCCTAATATATACTTAACTAACCTTAAGAATGTCAACTAAGAAAACAATTTTCTTTTGGAAATCCCCTTTAACAGCTCAAGTAAGACACTATTACTCAATAAAAGTTTCCACAAAATAGGATGTCTCTGATGTGGCCCAAAGCTACCACAGTTGTTGGTCTAAGAAGATACCTTGGGCTTTAGTGCTCTGGAATTCTGTGGAATACCCTGGGTTAAATTTAGTTCATTTTCCCACAAGGAAAGCTTATAAAAGGGTTAAATTTACTCTTCTTCCTGAAAAATCCTTGGTAAGAATTAAAACTTAGTTGTTAATAAGTCAGCTATCTTTTAAAAAGAAAGGTGCCTTTTAAATCTCTAGGGGAAAAATTATTCATGTAACTTACTAGCTCATTAAAACCACTCATATATTTAACAAAACGTAGTGCACTGCTCATGTAATTTTTTTTTTTTGCGATATGCGGCCTCTCACCGCTGTGGCCTCTCCCACTGTGGAGCACAGGCTCCGGATGCACAGGCCCAGGGGTCACGGCCCATGGGCCCAGCCGCTCCGCAGCGTGCGGGATCCTCCCGGACCGGGGCACGAACCTGCATCCCCTGCATCGGCAGGCGGATTCTCAACCACCGCGCCACCAGGGAAGCCCTGCTCATGCAATTTTGGTACTAGGAATTCTAATAGCTTAATTTGTTGCACATCTTTAAAACTAATGTAAAAATAATGATATGAATATATGACAGGTATATAGAAAGTCCTAGAATGTGCACGGCTTGCCATGGTTACATACCTCGAAGTGCAATTCTCTTCTGATCCCAAATAAACCCATCTCTGCTAAAGAAGTAACCGTCTATTTGTTTTTTTAAACACACTCAGGTTCTGCTGCTCACGGCTCAGAAAGCCAATACTCAACAGGGTGTTGGCTGGAAAGGAAAAGTTCCTTTATTCAGTAGGCCGGCAACCTGGGGAGAAGGTGGACTCGTGTCCAAAAACCAACTCTGAAGATTCTGCTTGACCATGAAAGTTTTTAAAAGGAGAACCATTTTGAGAGGGGGTCAGAGTCTCTGTTGTCTTCCACTCTGTGCAGACTTTCTTCTGATTGGGTGGTGCTGAGGTAATAGGGCAGTGTTCCAGGAATCTTGTGCTCAGCCTGAAGTTACCATCCTCCACCTGGGTGGAGGCCTTAGTTCCTACAGAAGAACTCAAAGGTATTGTTATATATATTCCTTGAGGAAGAACCAGGACCCTGCACTATTGTTCTTGACTGCTGCTCCTTTGTTTCTGCATTCCCTCCCTTCTCTCATAAGCAACTGCTTGAATCTGCCCTTTGGATGGAATTCAGGGAAGGTCAAGGAGGCTGACCACAGTATAATCAGCTGCTTCAGGGTCAAGTTAGCAATACATAGTCCTAGGCTCTATTTTCATCAGCCTTTGACCAGATAAGATCACATCATTTAGCCCTGTTAAATTAAACAAGGAAGCCATTAGACTGAGTTGGTTTTAATGCCTTAGGAGCCTACATAGCCAAACCAAAACCTAAGCCTGTAATGCCTAAAGGTTAATAAATCAAACCTAGGACTTCCCTGGTGGTCCAGTGGTTAAGATTCCGTGCTTCTAGGACTTCCCTGGTGGCGCAGTGGTTAAGAATCCGCCTGCCACTGCAGGGGACACAGGTTCGAGCCCTGGACTGGGAAGATCCCACATGCCACGGAGCAACTAAGCCTGTGTGCCAGAACTACTGAGCCTGAGCTCGAGAGTCCGCAAGCCACAACTACTGAGCCCGCGTGCTTCAACAATTACTGAAGCCCGCGCTCTGCAACAAGAGAGGTCACTGCAATGAGAGGCCCGTGCACCACAATGAGAAGTCTCACTGCAATGAGAGTGGACGCCGCTCACTGCAACTAGAGGAAGCCCGTGTGGAGCAACAAAGACCCAATGCAGCCAAAAATCAATCAATCAATTTATTAAAAAAAAAAGATTCTGGGCTTCCACTGCTGGGGGCGAGGGTTCCATCCCTGGTCCGGAAGTTCCACATGCCACACAGTACAGCCCAATAATATTAGTAGTAACAATAGTAATAATAATAAATCAAACCTAAGGACAACCATACGACCAGTCAACTAGGCTTTCCCAAATAAAGGAATTACTACCTAAGCTAATAACTTATTTGCTTTACTTTCACCTCCTCTCTATAAGTCTTCCCCTGGCTCCTGTCCAGAGTGCTCCTATGACTTCTGGTTTGTTTCTGTTCAATTTGAATAGACATTTGCTCAAATAAACTCTTAAAATTTTTTTTTTTTTTTTTGTTGCAAACGTGGACCTCTCACTGTTGTGGCCTCTCCCGTTGCGGAGCACAGGCTCCGGATGCACAGGCTCAGCAGCCATGGCTCACGGGCCCAGCCGCTCCGCAGCATGTGGGATCTTCCCGGACCGGGGCACGAACCCGTGTCCCCTCCATCGGCAGGCGGACCCTCAACCACTGCGCCACCAGGGAAGCCCAAACTCTTAAAATTTTTAATGTGCCACAGTTTATCTTTTACCAGGCTGTAGTTCTCACTACTAAAAGGTGATGTAGAGTAGGACAAAGCAAGAGGAAAGGAAACCTCACTCTCCTCCATTAGATTTTAAGCTGCCTGAACAAAAGAACTTGTGTTCTATTTTGTATTATTACCCAGCATGCCCTATACATATTAGAAATCTATCGAAGTAATACTGGTACTGGTGTTCACTGCCACAATTGTTTACTGAGTGCCCCCTATGGCTCTAGGGATACAACGATGCACTAGACCAATACAATCCCTACTCTCAGAGCTTATAGTGTACCATGAGAGAGACAGTACATTCGTTCCTTCAGTATCCCTCAGGGGATTGGTTCCAGGTCCCTTATATAAAATAACATAGTATTTGCATATAACCTACATACACTGTCCTTTATACTCTAAGTCATCTGTAGATTACTTATAATACCTAATACCATGAAAATGCTATGTAAATAGTTGTAAATACAATGTAAATGCTATATAAATAGTTTCCAGCATATGCAAATTCAAGTTTTGCTTTTTGGAACTAACCGGAAACTTTTTTTCTGAACATTTTCCATGTGCGGTTGGTTGAATGCATGGATACAGAACCTGAGGACGTGGAGGGCCGACATTAAATAGACTAGGCATGTGCAATGAAGCTTAATGAATATTATGATAATGGAAATTCACCACATAGGAGGCCTTTGTACTTGCAAGTTCAAAGATAATTTCCCAGAGCAAATGACAGCTAAACTTTAGACTGAAAAGGAGCAGAAGAGAGTTCAAACAGGAGGGGAAGTATTCCACATAGAACTGCATGTGTGAAGGCCTGGAGGGGAAAGAGGATACACTAACTTTACAAGTTTAGAGAAACAAAGTATAACTGGAACATGTATGTCTGGGAGAACTGGGAGGTGGGGGGGAGGAGGAGAGGAAAAAGGAGGAGAGATACAAGGGAAATAAAGCTGAAAGGTTGGCAGAAGCCATATTGTGAAAGGCCTTATTAGAAAATACCACTAAAAAGCTGTATTTGAATATATCAATACATATAACATAATGTATAGACACTAAAAAATTTTATGAAGACCTCTTCTGGATACTCCCTGACAAAACAGTGGAGATAATACATAGTACAGGGAAAGCTCAATAACAACAAATAACCCAATTAAAAAATGAGCAAAGGATGTGAATAGATACTTCTCCAAAGACGATACAAAACGGCCAATAAGCACATGAAAAGATGATCAACACCACTAATCACTAAGGAAATGGAAATCAAAACCACAGTGAGATATCAACTCACATATATTAGGATGATGGCTATTCAAAAAACAGAAAATAATAAGTGGTGACAATGACACAGAGAAACTGAAACCCTTGTGCACTGTTTGTGGGACTGTAAAAGGGTGCAGGTGTGGGAAAGAGTACACCAGTTCCTTAAAAAATTAAAAACAGAATTATCATGATCCAGCAATTTCACTTCTAGGTATACATCCAAAAGAATTGAAAGAAGGTTCTCACAGAGAGATTTGTGCACCCATATTCATAGCAGCACTAGTCACAACAGTCGAAAAGGGGAAGCAACCCAAGTGTCCATCACAGATGGATGGATAAACAAACTGTGGTATATAAATACAATGGAATATTATTCATCCTTAAAAAGGAAGGAAATTCTGATGCTTGGATATACCTTGAGGACACTATAGTATATGAAATAAGCCAGTCACAAAGAGACAAGTAATGTATGATTCCACCTACAGGAGGTATCTAGAGTAGTCAAATTCACAGAAAAAGAAAGTAGAATAGTGGTGGCCAGGGGCTTGAGGAAGGGTAACTGGGTTGTTGTTTAATGGTTACAGAGTTTCAGTTTTACAACATGAAACAGTTCTGGAGATTGGCTCAACAACAATGTGAATACACTTAACACCACTTAACTGTATACTTAGAAAAATGATAAATTTTATGTTATAGGCTTCTAACACACACACACACACGTTCCTTGTATCCAATACCTACCTTTCCAAAGAGAATCAATGCATGATTGTCTTGTTTCACCTCCTCACCTGAAGTATAGTTGATTTACAATGTTTCAGGAATACAGCAAAGTGATTCACTTTATTTATATGTATATATATACGCATATATATTCATACACTTTTCAGATTCTTTTCCATTATAGGTTATAAGAAGATACTGAACACAGTTTCCTGTGCTACACAGTTGGCCCTTGTTTATTTTATATATATATTTATATTTTATATATATATATATATACACACACACACACACACACACGTGTGTGTGTGTGTGTGTGTGTGTGTGTGTGTGTGTGTGTGTGTGTGTGTGTGTGTACCTTAATCCCAAATTCCCAAGTTATCCCTTCGCCCTCCACCTTTCCCCTTTGGTAACCACAAGTTTGTTTTCAGTGATGCCACTGGTATGTTTTAAAGCAATTCTCAGATATCTTATTTCACCCAAAAATACTTCACTATATTTTGCTAACAAATATTTAGTTTACAGGGAAAAAATGCCATTACCACAGCTAACAAAATTAAATAATATTAATATTTTTATTATATTTGTTATGGTGATCTGTAATCAGTGATCTTTGATGTTACTACTACCACTGCTGAAGGCTCAGATGATGGTTAGCATTTTTTAGCAGTAAAGTATTTTTAAAATAAAAAAAAAGTCTACAGATAATAAATGCTGGAGAGGGTGTGGAGAAAAGGGAACCCTCATACTCTGTTGGTGGGAATGTAAATTGATACAGCCGCTATGGAGAACAGTATGGAGGTTCCTCAGAAAACTAAAAATATTGAATACAATTACCATATGATCCAGCAATCCCACTCCTGTTAATATATGTGGAAAAGACAAAAACTCTGATACATGCACCCCAATGTTTACAGCAGCATTATTAACAATAACCAAGTGCTCATCACCAGAAAACTGGTTTAAGAAGATGTGGGGTGTGTGTGTGTGCATGTGTGTGTGTATACACACATAATGGAATATTACACATATACATATATATTCCATTTGTAACAACATGGATGAACCTAGAGAATATCACACTAAGTGAAGTCAGAGAAAGACAAATTATATGACATCACTTATTGTCGAATCTAAAAAATGATACAAATGAACTTATTTACAAAACAGAAACAGACTCACAGACATGGAAAACAAACTTATGGTTATCAAAGGGGAAGGGAGGGTATAAATTAGGAGTTTGGGATTAACAGATACACAATACTATATATAAAACAAATAAACAAGGACCCACTGTATAGCACAGGGAACTATATTCAATGTCTTGTAATAACCTATAATGGAAAAGAATCTGAAGAAGAATATACATGTATGTGTGTGTGTTTATAGATTTAAAACAATCTTTTTGCTGTAACCTGACACTAACAACATGGTAAATCAACTATACCTCAAAAAAATATATACACATATCTTTATAAGGTTTTTTGGTCAAATCAGGTCCACATGTTGCATTTGGTTATGTCTCTTAAGGGTGGAGAATATTAATACCATGGAAAATTGTTTTTAAGTGAAAAAAGGAACACAGGAATAGAAAATACAATGTTGAGATTGGTTCAAGGTGGCAGGGTAGAAGGATGTGCACCGGAACCACAACTAACTGCTGAGCAATCATTGACAGGAAGACACTGGAACTCACCAAAAAAGATATCCCACATCCAAAGACAAAGGAGAAGCCGCAATGAGATGGTAGGAGGGGGGCAATCACAATAAAATCACATCCCATAACTGGTGGGCGACTCACAAACCGGAAAACAATTATACCACAGAAGTCCACACACTGGAGTGAAGGTTCTGAGCCTCACGTCAGGCTTCCCAACCTGTGGGTCCGGCAACGGGAGGAGGAATTCCTAGAGAATCAGACATTGAAGGCTAGTGGGATTTGACTGCAGGACTTCGACAGGACTGGGGGAAACAGAGACTCCACTCCTGGAGGGCACACACAAAGTAGTGTGAACATCAGGACCCAGGGGAGACTGAACCACACCTACCTGCTAGTGTTGGAGTGTCTCCTGCAGAGGCAGTGGGTGGCTGTGGCTCACCGTGGGGACAAGGACACTGGCAGCAAAGTTCTGGGAAGTACTCCTTGGTGTGAGCCCTCCCAGAGTCGGCCATTAGCCCAACCAAAGAGCCCAGGTAGGCTCCAGTGTTGGGTTGCCTCGGGCCAAACAACCAACAGGGAGGGAAGCCAGCCCCACCCATCAGCAGTCAAGCAGATTAAAGTTTTACTTAGCTCTGCCCACCAGAGCAACACCCAGCTCTACCCACCACCAGTCCCTCCCATCAGGAAACTTAAACAAGCCTCTTAGATAGCCTCATCCACCAGAGGGCAGACAGCAGAAGCAAAAAGAACTACAATCCTGGGCTTCCCTGGTGGCGCAGTGGTTGAGAGCCCACCTGCCCAGGTGAAACGAGTTTGTGCCCTGGTCCGGGAAGATCCCACATGCCACGGAGCGGCTGGGCCCATGAGCCATGGCTGCTGAGCCTGCGCGTCCGGAGCGTGTGCTCCGCAACAGGAGAGGCCACAACAGTGAGAGGCCCTCGTATTGCAAAAAAACCAAAAAAACACTACAATCCTGCAGCCTGCGGAACAAAAACCACATACACAGAAAGATAGATAGACAAATGAAAAGGCAGAGGGCTATGTACCAGATGAAGGAACAAGATAAAACCCCAGAAAAACAACTAAATGAAGTGGAGATAGGCAACCTTCCAGAAAAAGAATTCAGAATAATGATAGTGAAGATGATCCAGGACCTCGGAAAAAGAATGGAGGCAAAGATCGAGAAGATGGAAGAAATGTTGAACAATACAATACAGAGATGAACAATACAATAACAAATAAAAACTACACGAAAAGGAATCAATTGCAGAATAATTGAGGCAGAAGAACAGATAAGTAACCTGGAAGACAGAATGGTGGAATTCACTGCTGCAGAACAGAATAAAGAAAAAAGAATGAAAATAAGTGAAGACAGCCTAAGAGACCTCTGGGACAACATTAAACGCAACAACATTCACATTATAGGGGTCCCAGAAGGAGGAGAGAGAGAAAGGACCTGAGAAAATATTTGAAGAGATTATAGTAGAAAACTTCCCTAACATGGGAAAGGAAATAGCCACCCAAGTCCAGGAATCACAGCAAGTCCCATACAGGATAAACCCAAGGAGAAACACGCCAGGACACACAGTAATCAAATTGGCAAAAATTAAAGACAAAGAAAAATTATGGAAAGCAACAAGGGAAAAACGACAAATAACATACAAGGGAACTCCCATAAGGTTAATAGCTGATTTCTCAGCAGAAACTCTACAAGCCAGAAGGGAGTGGCATGACATACTTAAAGTGATGAAAGGGAAGAACCTACAACCAAGAGTACTCTACCTGGCAAGGATCTCATTCAGATTTGATGGAGAAACCAAAAGCTTTAGAGACAAGCAAAAGCTTTAGAGACAAACAAAAGCTAAGAGAATTCAGCACCACCAAACCACCTCTACAACAACTGCTAAAGGAACTTCTCTAAGTGGGAAACACAAGAGAAGAAAAGGACCTGCAAAAACAAACCCAAAACAATTAAGGAAATGGTCATAGGAACATACATATCGATAATTACCTTAGACGTGAATGGATTAAATGCTCCAACCAAAGGACACAGGCTTGCTGAATGGATACAAAAACAAGACCCATCTATATGCTGTCTACAAGAGACCCACTTCAGACCTAGGGACACATACAGACTGAAAGTGAGGGGATGGAAAAAGATATTCCATGCAAATGGAAATCAAAAGAAAGCTGGAGTAGCAATACTCATATCAGATAAAATAGACTTTAAAATAAAGAATGGTACAAGAGACAAGGAAGGACACTACATAATGATCAAGGGATCAATCCAAGAAGATATAACAAATATAAATATATATGCACCCCACATAGGAGTACCTCAATACATAAAGCAACTGCTAACAACTCTAAAAGAGGAAATGGACAGTAACACAATAAATAGTGGGGGACCTTAACACCTCACTTACACCAATGGACACATCATCCAAAATGAAAATAAATAAGGAAACAGAAGCTTTAAATGACACAACAGACCAGATAGATTTAATTGATATTTATAGAACATTCCATCCAAAAACAGCAGATTACACTTTCTTCTCAAGTACGCACAGAACGTTCTCCAGGATAGATCACATCCTGGGTCACAAATCAAGCCTCAGTAAATTTAAGAAAATTGAAATCATATCAAGCATCTTTTCTGACCACAACGCTACGAGACTACAAATCAATTACAGGGAAAAAAACATAAAAAACACAAACACACGGAGGCTAAACGTTACTAAATAACCAAGAGATCACTGAAGAAATCAAAGAGGAAATCAAAAGATACCTAGAGACAAATGACAATGAAAACAAGATGATCCATAACCTATGGGATGCAGCAAAAGCAGTTCTAAGAGGGAAGTTTATAGCTATACAAGCCCATCTCAAGTAACAAGAAAAATCTCAAGTAAACAATCTAACCTTACACCTAAAGGAACTAGAGAAAGAAGAACAAACAAAACCCAAAGTTAGCAGAAGGAAAGAAATCATAAAGATCAGAGCAGAAATAAATGAAATAGAAACAATGAAAATAGCAGAGATCAATAAAACTAAAAGCTGGTTCTCTTAGAATATAAACAAAATTGATAAACCTTTAGCCAGACTCATCAAGAGGAGGGAGGACTCAAATCAATAAAATTAAAAATGAAAAAGGATAAGTTAAAACAGACACTGCAGAAACACAAAGCATCCTAAGAGACTACTACAAGCAACTCTATGCCATTAAAATGGAAAACCTGGAAGAAATGGACAAATTCTTACAAAGGTATAACGTCCCAAGACTGAACCACGAAGAAATAGAAAATATGAGCAGACCGATCACAAGTAATGAAACTGAGACTGTGAGATGCAGAAAAAGTTGTTGACAAAATTCAACAACCATTTATGATAAAAACTCTCCAGAAAGTAGGCACAGAGGGAACCTACCTCAACATAATAAAGGCCATATACAACAAACCCACAGCAAACACCATTCTCAACGGTGAAAAACTGAAAGCATTTCCTCTAAGATCAGGAACAAGACAAGGATGTCCACACTCGCCACTATTATTCAACATAGTTTTGGAAGTCCTAGCCACGGTAATCAGAGAAGAAAAAGAAATAAAAGGAATAAAAATTGGAAAAGAAGTAGTAAAACTGTCACTGTTTGCAGATGACATGATACTATACATAGAGAATCCTAAAGATGCCACTAGAAAACTACTAGAGCTGATCAATGAATTTGGTAAAGTTGCAGGATACAAAATTAACGCACAGAAATCTCTTGCATCCCTATACACTAACAACGAAAGATCAGAAAGAGAAATTAAGGAAACAATCCCATTCACCACTGCAACAAAAAGAATAAAATACCTAGGAATAAACCTACCTAAGGAGGTAAAAGACCTGTACTCAGAAAACTATAAGACACTGATGAGAGAAATCAAAGATGACACAAACAGATGGAGAGATATACCATGTTCTCGGATTGGAAGAATCAATACTGTGAAAATGACTATACTACCCAAAGCAATCTACAGATTCAATGCAATCCCTATCAAATTACCAGTGGCAGTTTTTACAGAATTAGAACAAAAAATCTTAAAATTTGTATGGAGACAGAGAAGACCCCAAACAAAGCAGTCTTGCGTGAAAAAAATGGAGCTGGAGAAATCAGACTCCCTGACTTCAGGCTACTACAAAGCTACAGTAATCAAGACAATATGGTACTGGCACAAAAACAGAAACATAGATCAATGGAACAGGACAGAAAGCCCAGAGATAAACCCACATACGTACGGTCAACTAATCTATGACAAAGGAGGCAAGGATATACAATGGAGAAAAGACAGTCTCTTCAATAAGTGGTGCTAGTTTTACTCTTTGTAAAACTAGACAGCTACATGTAAAAGAATGAAATTATCCCTAACACCATACACAAAAATAAACTCAAAATGGATTAGAGACCTAAATGTAAGAGTGGACAATATAAAACTCTTACAGGAAAATATAGGAAGAACACTCTTTGACATAAATCACAGCAAGATCTTTTTTGATCCACCTCCTAGCTTAATGGAAATAAAAACAAAAATAAACAAATGGGATCTAATGAAACTTAAAAGCTTTTGCACAGCAAAGGGAACTACAAACAAGACGAAAAGACAACCCTCAGAATGGAAAAAAATATTTGTAAACAAATCAACGGACAAAGGATTAATCTCCAAAATATATAAACAGCTCATGCAGCTCCATATTAAAAAAACAAACAACCCAATCCAAAAATGGGCAGAAGACCTAAACAGACATTTCTCCAACGACATATAGATGGCCAAGAAGCACATGAAAAGCTGCTCAACATCACTAATTATTAGAGAAATGCAAGTCAAAACTACAATGAGGTATCAACCTCACACCAGTTAGAAAAGGTATCATCAGAAAATCTAGAAACAACAAGTGCTGGAGAGGATGTGGAGAAAAGGGAACTCTCTTGCACTGCTGGTGGGAATGTAAATTGATACAGCCACTATGGAGAACAGTATGGAGGTTCCTTAAAAAACTAAAATAGAATTACCATATGACCCAGCAATCCCACTACTGGGCATATACCCAGAGAAAACCATAATTCAAAATGACACATGCACCCCAATGTTCACTGCAGCACTATTTACAATAGCCAGGTCATGGAAGCAACCTAAATGCCCATCGACAGATGAATGGATAAAGAAGATGTGGTACATATATAGGATGGAATATTACTCGGCCATGAAAAGGAATGAAATTGGCTCATTTGTAGATATGTGGGTGGATCTAGAGACTGTCATATAGAGAGAAGTCAGAAAGAGAAAAACAAATATCGTATATTAACGCATGTATGTAGAATCTAGAAAAATGGTACAGATGAGCTGGTTTGCAGGGTAGAAATAGAGATACAGACGTCAAGAACAAACGTATGGACACCAAGGGGGGAAAGTGGTGGGGTGTTGGGGGGGTGGGGGTGGGATGAATTGGGAAATTGGGATTGACATATATACACTAATATATATAAAACAGATAACTAATAAGAACCTACTATATAAAAAATAAATTAAATAAAACTCAAAAATTCAAAAAAAAGGGTAAAAATAAAACCACTGCTTAAAAAAAAGAGAAAATACAATGTTGAGTGGAAAAAAAAATCTGGACATTTACCGTCAAATTAGTTAAAATGTAAAAACAGACGAAATAATCTGTGATGTAGAAGTCAGAATAGTAGTTACTTCTAGGGGCTGGCGGGAGAGACTAAGTGAAAACGAGGTGGACACATATAGGGCACTGGCAATATTATCTTGATTTGAGTGGTATTTACATTGGTGTATAATTTGCAAAAATTCATCAAGTTATATACTTAAAATTGGAGTACTTTACTAAGTGGATGTTATACTTCAATTTACAAGTTCAGGCAAAAATACATTAAAAGTATCACTCTCACATACATACCCGAATGCCAAAATACTAATAATGGTTATCTCTGGGTGGTGAGATAAGCAATTTTCATTTTCTTTTCTAGGCTTTTCTATAGTCCCCCCAATTAAAAGAAAAATATTTTAAAATGAAGAATGTTGCTATTGAAAATTCCCTGGCCGTCCAGTGGTTAGGACTCGGCGCTTTCACTGCAGTGGCCTGGGTTCAATCCCTTTCTGAGAATTAAGATCCTGTAAGCCGCAGCATGGCCGGAAAAAAAAAAAAAAAGAATGTTGCTATCAATTTTAACATCCCCTCTAAACATTCATTAATCTTCTCTCTTCTCACACTGATAAAAATATGCATAATTTTTTCTTCCACACAATTTGTCCTCCTGCTGGATTTCAGGTTTTGAACAGCCCTGTTACTAGTTAAATGAGTATTAAAATCCAACTTTTGACCCCTGGCTAAAGAAATATAGACCTTATATTTACACTCTGCATAATATATAGTTGTCTAAGTGCAATGCGCTTGTGTAAGCATGGGAGATACATGCGTACACACACACACACACACACACACACACACACACACACACACACACCCCTTATTCTCAACTCAGCAACCAGTGCACTCCTCCCCACAAAAAGCCAGACACATCACTTATGCTCAAAATTCTGCCATGGCTACCCATCTTACCCAGAATAAAAGCCCAAATCCTTATGATGGCCAACAAAGTCCTAATTGTCTGGTCCTTTTTACATCTCAGGTATCCTTTCCCACCACTCTTCCCCCGTGGACTTCACTCCACCTTAACCACATGGGTAATCTTGCTAGTTTCTGAATCCATCAAGCACGCACCTATTTGCCTTGGGGCCTTTTCCACTAACAGCAATGCCAGTGAGTTCTTCCTTCACACAAATTAACTCCATTACCAAAACTTTGCTCAAATGTCCTCTTCTCAGTGACACCTATCCTAACTATCCTTTTAAAAATTACAAACTGTTCCACATCCCCATATACTCTTTTTTAAAAATTTTCTTTCTTTATTTATTTATGGCTGCGTTGGGTCTTTGTTGTTGCGCGTGGGCTTTCTCTAGTTGCAGTGAGTAGGGGCTATTCTTCTTTGCGGTGCACAGGCTTCTCATTGCGGTGGCTTCTCTTGCTGCGGAGCACGGGCTCCAGGCGTGTGGGCTTCAGTAGTTGTGGCGCACGGGCTTAGTTGCTCCGTGGCTTGTGGGATCTTCCCGGACCAGGGCTCGAACCCATGTTCCCTGCATTGGCAGGGGATCCTTAACCACTGCGCCACCAGGGAAGCCCTCCCCATATACTCTTAATTGCCCTAACCCTCCTCTACTTTTTTCTCTTACCACAACGCTTAATCACTTTCTAACAAAAATCTCTTCTTTATCTATTCATACAGTTTCTCAACAATTTATTTACATGTTATTGCTTGTTTCCTCCCACCCTCAGACCCCACAAGAATCTAAGTTTCATGAGAGCAGGAATATTTGATTGTTTAGTTCATGGTTATATCCCAAGCATTTAGAACAGTGTGTGGCAACTAGCAGGCCAGGAAGAAAGGGCGGGGGGCGGGGGGGGGGGACAGGTGGAGGGGTGAGGAAGGAAGGAAAGAAAAAAAAGTCCAGTGGAAAGTTTAATGACATACATATAGATTAAAATTAGAAGGAAAATGGTGGTGACAAACGATATCTTATTAAGATTATAAATTAAAATTAGTGAAATATCTCAATTGAGATATTGAGTACTCACTCAGTAAAACTTCTATACTCAGCTGAATTCATCACAATTATTTTCATACACATTTATATTCCCCTATTATATAATAATGTGAGTAAACTACAAGTTGTGCCTGACCCCAAAACAGGTATTTATCTACAATTAGATTTATCGAGTAGATCTTACCAGGTAGATCATGACTAGTCCATCATAAATACTTAAACTCTACTAAATAGCAATCTGCCAAAATTTCAACTTACAAAACAAATTAGCAGGTTTTTCATTACAAGATTCACTACAGAATTTTTTTCAAGAGTTAGAACATTCAAAAGAATTCAATATAGCATGAGAAATAGAGTGAATCTTTGAAGACTGAAATTATCATAACTTCCTCCCAGGAGTCAATGGCATCAAACCCTTTATTCAGAAGAAACCTAATTCCTATTATTATAATTTATAATATTTTTCTTCTACACAAGAAAATCTCCCCTTTCCTCCTTCCTTGCCTACACACACACATATATTAATATGACTGCACATTCATTAAAACTTTCATAAAGTTTTAAGTATGTACTTTTAGGTAGCCCAACATCAACTTAGAACTCTGAAGAAAGACATTCTCAAACTTCAATAATATACAGACCCCTTAAAAAAGGAGAATCGTTCCTGCAGTTTCCAGTTATTTACAAAAGTTGTAATCCTAACGTTATTTAAACCTATGCAAACACAAACTTTTTAAAAATTAATTTTTATCACAGTATAGTTGATAAACATAAACCTTTAAGTAAACTCTTTATGCACACAGATCTTACATAAATACAGAAAGTCAGATAAACCAAAAACCAAATACAAAACTTCTAAATAAAATTCAATTTAACACGAACACTTAAAAAATAAATGGCATGGTTTTGCTGAATAAATCTCTGCTCACAACACAAAAATGGCACTAACTGAACCACCATAAGCTTCCTTTAAGATTGGAATGCCTGTACTACTAAATGGTAATAAGGCAGGTAAATTTTTCTCAGTTTCACATTATTATGAAACATTAATTCCTGATGCTAAAAAAGCATTTGGTCTTCAGTTAACTCAAAAGCATCTTATTCATTAAGACTAGTACTTCTATTCTTTTCCTTAATATTAGTCCCTAACAATCAAAACAGTAACACTTGGCACCACCAAAAACTAACACATATTCTAACCCCAGCATCAAGTGAAAGTATTCAATTATGACTCAGGTGATCCAGAACATGTTTAAGATAATCTACCATTGAAAATAAAACACTAAATTTTAAAATTGTAGAGCACTTTCAGACCTCATTTGATAATCATATGTTCACTGTATGATCCTGCCAGCAAATAGTGAAGAGTTTCCATTATCTGATAACCCATAGTCATCAGGAAGAAGTTTCCAAAGATAACTGTGGAATCATCTTCCAGAAAGGTTAAAAATAAATCAGATTCATCTGTCCAAAATGATTTCAGGACTGATGAAAATGATATACTCCAAAAGTTGGCTTTATTATTATTGCTGTTGTCATCACTGAAGCATCTGCATACTGTTTACCATGGTTCCCAGGAGCAACAAAATGACTTTAAAAGCCATAAAAAAACTCTTGCTCAGTTTCAGAACCCTAATACTCTTTTCTTCGAAACTATTGTAAGAAACTAAGATAAGGAATACTGATAAAAGGATACTAGTCGGGAGTTTGGAGACCTACATTCGAATCCTCACTTGTCACTAACTAGCTTTATAACCCCTTAGCTCACTCATTCTCAGCTTACTCATTTGTCAAATAAGAGGGCTGAATTAGATGTCTTCTTAAGATCTGCTAGTTGTAAATTTCAACCACTAAGATTAGCATTTCAGAATTCTATGATGACACTTCTGATATTAAAATGACACAAATCAAAACTAAAATAGCTCAGTTTTTCAAAAATGGCTTAGGAAAAAATTGTCCATCTTATTATGAGTAAAAATGTATATAGTTCTTAAAAGAATTCTATTTTACAGCTTTCTCATGAGAAAAAACTTATTCATTAAAGTTACAATTTAAAAAAATTTTAGAAGAAAATTATAATTAGAAGAACTCACATAAAGCTATGTAGCAGACACTGATGTGCTATCCAGACCTCCCTTCAGAAATGAAGGATTTATTGTCCAGCTGCTGTCAAACAGCCTTCACCTGTCAGGCCTTTTCAGGAATTGCCTCAGCTAAAGACAGCTGCATGCCCTAGCAGCCTTCATGGAGGGACTGATCAAAACAGGCGTATAAGGGCCCAGCACCCTGTCACAATTTTGGACAACTCCACAGGTTATCGCAGCTTCAGAGTTTCTCAAGGGGGCAACAGTGGCTTTTGTTGATAATACATTACAGCCCAATTTACCCCTTCTGCTTCCTTTCCATTCCTTCTACAGATGTTGATCCTAAGAACATTTCTGCATGCTAATCATAGTTAGCCTACCCAGGGACCCAACTTGCAGCCACTGGTGTTGAGAATGGTCCAAGAAAATAGGCTCTAAAATGAAGTTTTGGAGTTGGATCACCATCCACGTAGCCAGGCAGCTGGCAAAGGACACTATCACTGGTGATGATAGAACAGAAACCGAGCACAAACTGGCAGTGCAATGGCTAAAAGTTCCATTGTTGGTAAACTGGGTAGTTATCCAGTGGAAGAGAATGCAGATGTTGGCAAACTTTTTTTTTTTTTTTTACAGGACCAGATAGTATTTCATATTCTGCTTTGATGTTTTTGTTTTACAACTCTTTAAAAATAGGGCATGACAAAAACAGGCAGACACAAGAGTGGGTTTGGCCAGCAAGCCATAGTTTGCCGAACCCTGAACTTTAAAGGTGCAGTGTATCAGATATTTGAGAAATATAAGGAAAACAGTAATTATAAAGACCATGAAACTGGGTTGCTGTTCCTTTAAAAGCAATTGACTCTTTGGAAAAACATAACAAGAGGTTAAAATGAGTGATAGGGAATTAAAAACTAAATGTGAAAAAGCCAGAAGTTTCTTTGGTAGCATAAAATCTTTAAAAGCAGGAGGCCACAAAAGGCTAAGGGCCAAGACTTAATTGTAAGAGTGGCAGGGCTCCAAAGAAAGTTAAAGTCTCAATCTGGATAAGTCTGCTATGCCAAGGTTAAGGCCTGCATAGGAAAAGAGAACACATTGGAACCCTGAAAAAATGGGATAGAGAGATGGGTTGATTAACCTGAAAATTCTCAATCCCCAGTCTCCTTGAGCCCTCTGAGCTTGGAGAAGGAATCCACACATCCTTATTAAGTGCAACTGTTATTCTCATCAGCAAGAATTACCAAGTAAAGACCTCTGAAATTCTCTCCTTCATAAAAGCAATGAGAACACTGGCAAAAGCTGGGAGAATCAACTTTTTCAGAACTCTGAAAATTACAAAGAATTGAAGCAATCTGGGGAATGTTTATTTACCAAATAATGGCTGAATCTTGGTAACAACAGCAAGCTTTGTGGTGTTTAATTTACCCTATTTCCATTCTACCCCTTCCTACTTCTGTGAAAACCAACAGCCTGCAGTCATAGTGAATGTCAACAGCCACTGGGCGGGAGAGCAGAACAGGATTGGATCTTCTTAAAAGTCCCACTCCCAGAGAACTGTCATTATTTGACATGTCTGGTAGTTCCTTGGAAGACTCTACTACTACCAAAGTTGTCTTTATGTGGCCTGACTCTGAACTCATCCAGAGCAAACAGCCTTCTTTCTGGTCAAAAACAGTCAGAAGCAACTGTCAAACACTGCAGCTGCCTGAGATTATGGACAATATTTGGGGCAAACAATAGCATAATTAAAAAGCTTAAAAAGAAAAGCTGGGGAATGAGATGTCCATGGGGGCTTTGGAAAGCTCCAATATACTCCTGGGAATCCACACTCACACATAACCTGTGTACCTTCTCAGGAAAAACCTGAGAAAGCCCTAAACTCTCACCTCTGGCTAACCTTTAGGCTCTGCACAAGCAAGAAAAGAAAGCTAAGACAGAGTTGTAAATTGCCTAGCTGAGTGTTGAAGGCATGTCTCAACATACACATAGAGCCCCTTAGCAAAGACTGGAAGATTTACATGTTTCAGGCATCCAAGGAAACCTATGTCTATTCATTACTTTAACCACTAAGCTAACTAAGCAGAGACTTTAGTGACCACATAAAACAACAGAAAAACAGAGTTTACAGTATTAGTACCAAAAAAGTCACATAAACAAATAAAGAGATAATCAATCAATCTTGGGGAGAGGAGAAAACCTGATTTGTACAGTTGCTACATTATTTAAAAATGTCCAGTTGGCAAAAAATTAAAAGCATACAAAGAAAGAGAAAGTACAGTCTAAACACACACACACACACACACACACACACACACACACACACACACACACACACACACACAAAGGTGGTGGGCTCATGCAGCAATATCCCTGAGGAAGCCCAGATATTGAACTTACTAGACCAAGACTTTAAATCAGTTAATTTAAGTTTGTTAAAACAACTAAAGCAGGATATGAGAGCAATGTCTCACCCAAATTGACAATCTCAAGAGACAAAAATTATTTTCTAAAAAAGATCAAATATAAATTATAGATTTGAATAATATAGTAATAAAATAAAAAATTCAATAGAGGGGCTCAATAGTACATACGAGCAGGCAGAAGAAAGAATCAGCAAACTTGAAAATAAGTCAACTGAGATCAGCCAGTCTCAGGAAGAATAAAGAATGAAAAAAAAAAAAGATCAGAGACTCAGAAATCTGTGGGACACCATTAAGCACACCAACATACACATAAGGAAGAAGAGACAGAGAAAAGGATAGAGTATTTGAAGAAATTAAGGCCAAAAATTTCCTAAATTTGAAAAACACATTAATCTACACATCCAAGAGGCTCAAAAAACTTCAGGAGGATAAACTCAAAGGCATCCCACACTGACACACATTAACTGTTGAAAGCTAACAAAAAAGAGAAAAAAGCGACTCATCACAAATAAAGGATCCTTTCAAGATCAACAGCTGATTTCTCATCAGAAACCATGGAGGCAATGGGATGATATGCTCAAAGTGGTGTGGAAAAAAAAGACTGTCAACCAGTAATTCCATATCCAATAAGACTATCCTTCAGAATTGCAGGAGACATTCCTGATCAACAAAACTGAGTAAGCTGTTACTAGTAGACTTGCCCTAAAAGAAATACTAAGAGGAGCACTTCAGCTGAAATGAAATAACACTAAACAGTAATTCAAATCCATATGAAAAATACAGAGCACCAGTACAAGTAACTTCATAGGTAACTATTAAAAACAGTATACATGTATTTGTTTTTCTCTTTTTTTCCTATCTTATTTAAAACACAAAAACATCAAGCAATAATTAGAAAGATGGTTGGTAAGTATACAATGGATAAAGATGTAACTTGCAGGATAACAACACAAAGGAGGGGGAAGGGAATGGAGCTTTATAGAAAAAGTTTTTATATGCTATTGTAATTGAATTGGTATTCAAACTAGATAAAATGGTAATGACAACCCCCAGAACCATGACTAAGAAAATAACAACAAAAACACAGTAAAAGGGGACTTCCCTAGTGGTCCAGTGGTAAAGAATGTGCCTTGCAATGCAGAGGACGTGGGTTGGATCCCTGGTCAGGGAACCAAGATCCCACATTCCAGGGGGCAACTAAGCCCGTGAGCCACAACTATTGAGCTGGCGCACCTCAACTAGAGCCCAAGTGCCGCAAACCACAGAACCAACATGCTCTGGAACCCGTGTGCCACAACTACAGAGCCCACATGCCCTGGAACCTGCAAGCCACAACTAGAGAAAAGAAAACCCACACGCCACAATGAGAGAAGCCCGCGCACCACAATGAAAGATCCTGCATGCCTCAACGAAGATCCCATGTGCCACAACTAAGACCCAACGCAGCCAAAATTTAAAAAATAAATAAATCTTTAAAAAAAATACAGTAAAAGAACAACAAGGAAATTAAAATGGTACGTTAAAAGATATCTGTTTAATACAAAAGAAAGCAGTTAAGAAGGAAGGGAGAAACAAAGGTACCTAATCTCAGCAGTGACGTCTTCCCCAAGGAACCTTTGAAATAGTAATCTCTTACACACAGATCCACTCCTTATCACTCTTCTCTCTGCTTTACTTTCCTCTATAGCACTTATCCTCATCTGACAAACCTTTCTTTCACTTATCCCCTTTCCTCTATAGCACTTAACCGTACCTAACAAACTTTTCTTTCACTTATCCTCTTTCCTCTATAGCACTTATCCCTATCTGACAAACAAAATTTTCTTCCTCGACCCACTAGAATTTAACCTTAATGAGGGCAGTTTTACTTTATTTATAGTTTTATCCTCAGTGCCCCCCACACACCTACTGAGTGCTCAATAAACACCCAATAAATGAACAACCAGTAGAGATAAGCCTTATACGAAATGTCTCCCATTTTAAGAGTGGCCCAAGAAAACCAATATATGTCTACATGTACAATTTGTAGATTTAGTAGCAGGAATATAAAGAACTCCCCATCTGATAGGTTTGCTATTTTCTCTGTTAAGTAGGAGATAAAGACATCCTGCTGAGTCAGAGGGGGAGGTGGTGCTGTTGAAGATTTACAGAGAGTACCTAGCCCTGCACATTTTTGTTGAAATTAGTATCTAAATCAAATTCTGATATTATTGGACACGGCTGCCTTAAATCAGCAGTCATGTGATTTCATGTAAAACTGTACACCAAAATTTCATGCATTCTTATAACTTAAAACAAAAAGTGTTCACACTTTAGAAGGATCAGTAAAAAGAAATGAATGTGTAGAACTCAGTTTGAAAAGAGTGCCACACTAGATGAAGAGTTTATAAAATATATCAATTTTTTTCCACTGAGAAGATATTTATTAAACACAAATTTATATCAAGATTAACTTTTTTCAGGGCTTCCCTGGTGGCGCAGTGGTTGAGAGTCCGCCTGCCGATGCAGGGGACACGGGTTCATGCCCTGGTCTGGGAAGATCCCACATGCCGCGGACTGGCTGGGCTCGTGAGCCATGGCCAATGCTGAGCCTGCGCTCCGCAACGGGAGAGGCCACAACAGTGAGAGGCCAAACAGATTAACTTTTTCAACCAGCTTTTAAGTGGACCTTTTCTTTGTTAAAAAAACGAATGGTATGAAACTATATGTTAAAGATCTTTCCATGATACCTTACATTTATATAGCACATTAGTTTTCAAAGTGCTTTCACATGCCATCTCATTTAATCCTCACAACACCCCTGTGAGGTAGGTACAGCAGGTATTATCATCCTCATATCAGGATGAGGAAACTGAGGCTGAGAGAGGTTAAGTGACTCGCCCGAGATCACACAGCTGGTAAGTGGCAGAGCCAGGACAAGAAATCAAGTTTTCTGACTCCTCATCCAGTACTCTTTCCACTATAACTACTGCCCCCAAATATGAATAATGTACTGCATATCAAAATTGAAAGGTTATTGAAGTTCATTTCAGTGATACCTTAACAGTAAAGTTAAATGAGAAATACGAGAACAGTAGGTCTGATGGTTTTACCTGACATAATAAAACTGGTGCAAAACCACTTTTGTCTAATTACTTATAACCTTTTGGTCCAAATACATAAAATATGCAATATTTACAGCATTTTCCTTTTTTTTTGTAAATACAATGCTTTAAAATACATTATAAAGCACCTTAGTTAAAACAGTCTACAAGTAAAAGTACAGAAGAAGTAGGAAAATCCTACCCATACCACAGCTCACTAACGGAGTTATAATATGGACTCACCAATACCTCAGTTTATACCTTTACAAATAATGGATTGAGAAACAAATACTAACTTATTTTTGTGATATTCATGTGTGGAAGCCTTAACCAAAACTTCAGGCAATGTCAACATTCTTTGACGTGTTTCCCCAATCTTAGATATTGGAGAGACAGGAATGAGAAATACTGCTTTGATTCTTTTTACAGTATTAATAATGGTTTAAATTGATTTTTAACACTAATAATCATTTTTTAAAGAAAATTAAAATGACCTACATAAATAAGGGCAGTTCCAACTACAGCAGAAACATTCTTAGCAAACTTGATCAAACATTTCAATAAATTTCATGGGACGTGATTCACAAAAACAAAGTACACACTGCCAAACAGTTAGTAACACTATCCAGTTGTGGTGTATAATGCAAACCTCCAGATGAAGGTGGAAGTAGCAAATGGATTCATCTTCATTCATGGTTAGTTGAAAAAAACGCTTTATCAAAAACAGTATCAGAACTTTTTCTGAAACTGTATTTCAGTATTTAGCCTTCAATTAGACCTGCTATGTGTTTATTTTAGGTGATGTGTAGGTTGTGTCCAAACAGGAGGTTGTAACTCCCACCAAAATTTAACCAGGAAAAAAAAAAAAAGGCTGAAACTTAAACTTCCTAGACCACTGACATATCAGCCAGAATCTACTTCCTTGACATCACTGTCTGTATTCTAACTCGGTTTAATACAAACTGTCTTATACACCCATCAGCAATCCAAGTTGTGGAGCTGAGAACTAACGTGAAGACAGTCAAAGTTGTAGTTCAAGAATCTAACTGCCACACCTTGTACTCAGTTCGATTTAGGGTAAATCTTTTCATAGAAAAAGTTCTGTGCAAGGATGCAGAGGTCTCCATCTTTTTTTTGTACAGCATGGGCTCTGATAAATTGGAACTGCTTTAGTGCCAACTCATAGAACTCTTTCTCCATTTTCCAAATGTCAGACTGCTGTAGTTTTGCAATGGTTTGTTTAGTAGGGAGTTTCTTCTCTGTGGTTTTCCTAAGGTGAGATTTCTTTCCTGTATGATAGCGTTCTGTAGCACCCCTGAAGAACCAGGGCGAAGCTGCCTCCAATAACGTGATAAAATCTTCAAGCTCTTCAGTAACTCCCACCAGAAACTATTCATTAACTAGGTTATATTTGGCTTGATCCATAGCCCACCTGCTTCCTACATTCCAAAATTCTGAGCTGTGGTCACAGAAGAATGGGATTTGAAGCCAGAGCTTCTCTGGAGCACAGTCTGAGCTCCCCTCAGCTACACATTCATCAAAGGTCTTTTTGTCCCCTTGTTTTTGTCTTCTTAACCCCAGTCTATAACCGTCTCCAAATCTCAGAAAGAGTAAGAAACTAGCCTCTCAATAGGATCCCGTATGACATTAATGTAAATTGGCTTCTTCTTCACACCAAATTTTGCAAAATCCAAAATAGAAAGGTGCCTATGATAAAACCCTGGTTTCATCTCTTTCCAGGAAGTTATATTCTTTACAAAGCACACCTGATCTTGCAGTGACATTACTGGATTATTGTTGGTAGTGTTGATGTGAAGAACATGGTATTTATTCTTTACAAATAGATCATAAGCAATATTGGTAAAAGAGGTGCTTGCAGTTTTGGGGACTCTGTTATAAATGACCACCACGTCCTCTTCTTCATCTAAAGCTGCATCTTGCTAAGGGCTATCCATCGCATGTTGCTGCTCAATCTCTCGAACTTCATGTCTTGCAATAGCCCTTTCTAGCTTCAACTGGGACTCCTCCAGTTTCTGGATCTGGTTCTCCAAGAAAAGCATTGCCACTGCGAAGGCCACCATCATCAGCAGCTGCAACTTGGACGGCATCATCCTGAGGAGCCCCGGGAAACCTGCTGCCCGCAATCAAGACATACCGCAGGGGGCGGGGATAGGGGCCCAGGAGGCAAGGGAGATGCCGGGAGGAGCCCACCGAGCCAGAGAAAGGCAAGGAGAGCGCGAGAGCAAGAGAACCACCGAAGCGACCCCCCTTCTCGCCTCCCCAGCCCCCCGCCCCCAGGCGCCAGCACCTACACCGCCGGTACTGCTTCTCCTCGGCCGAGGAGGCCTACGCCACGGCTGCCCCCACAAAAGCCCGCGCAGCAAACACAGTGCAAAGCGGCTGCCCGGCTCTCGCCTCCCTCTACTGCCTCAGTCCCCGACCCCCGCGCCCGCCTGCCTGCCCGCCTCCCTCTCTTCCTACCTTCCCTCCCTCCCTCCCTCCTTTGCTCGCGGCCACGCTCTGCTCTCCTCCACCAGTGCTTCGGCTGCAGCTGCACCGTCCTTGGCCCCTGGATATATCAATTCTATTAACAAGTAAAAATCAGTTATATCAATAGAAGTGAAAACAGAGTCTTGAAGAGGTATCTGTACACCCATGTTTTAGCAGGATTATTCATAATAGCTAAAAAGTGGAAGCAACCCAACTGTCCATCAGCTGACAAACGGGTAAGCAAACTGTGGTAATGCATATAATGGAATATTATTCACCCTTAAAAAGGGAGGAAATTTTGACACACGCTGAAACATGGATGAACTTTGAGGACATAATGGTAAATAAAATAAACCAGTCGCAAAAAGACAAATACTGAATTATTTCACTTACATGAGGTACCCAGAGTAATCAAATTCACAGAGACACAAAGTAGAACGATGCTTACCAGGGACTAATGGGACAGGGGATAGTTATTGTTTAATATGTATAGAATTTCAGTTTTATAGCATGAAAAGAGTTTTGGAGATGGACTGTGGTGATGGTTGCACAATATGAATGTACTTAATACCACTAAAGTGTATACTTAAAATTAATTAAGATGGGGCTTCCCTGGTGGTGCAGTGGTTGAGAGTCCACCTGCCGATGCAGGGGACACAGGTTCATGCCCCGGTCCGGGAAGATCCCACATGCCGCGGAGCGGCTGGGCCCGTGAGCCATTGCCGCTGAGCCTGCGCGTCCGGAGCTTGTGCTCTGCAATGGGAGAGGCCACAACAGTGAGAGGCCCGCATACCACAATTAAAAAAAAAAAAAATTAAGATGGTAAATTTTGTTGTGCATTTTACCACAATAAAAAACTGGGGTGGGGGGGGGGAAGGGACTTCCCTGGTGGCACAATGGTTAAGTCTCTGAGCTCCCAATGCAGGGGGCCCGGGTTCAATCCCTGGTCAGGGAACTAGATCCCAAATGCATGCCACAACTAAGAGTTCGCATGCCACAACCAAGGAGCCGGTGAGCCACAACTAAGACGTGGCACAACCAAATAAATTAAAAAAAAAAAAACTGGGGGGTAAAGTCAGTTATTTTAATATGTATTAAAGGGCAGTATAAATGACATACTGTTACTTTTAAAAGAAAAAAAACAACTTTTTTCTTTAGAGACTGAATTTAAATAAAAAGAAATTTATACCAGATGCCATATATTTGTTTATACCAGACAGCACAACAGAAGCTAAAGGTCTGACATACCATTGGCTTAGAGAAGGGGACTTAAAAAAAAAACTGAACCTGGTTTACAAAAACTAGTATTTAAGGACACCAGAAACAGTGAAAACAACAGCACAGAACTAAAGGACACTACAAACCAGAAAGATACAGTATGGCTACAGGAATAACTGAAGAAAAGTCAAGGAGCTAAAATTTATGTAAGGCTGGTAAACTGGAAATAAGAATCTAGGGAGAAAGTGACCACAAATGGAAGACATAAGAAATAAAAAATTCTGGAAAGAACTAACAAGACTTGAAGAAAACTAGAGTCCAAAAAGTTCAGCAGAGACAGAATATTATCCTGCAGGTAGCCTCTAAACAAAATGCAACACAAGAATAGTAAATTATTTCTATATAGATATAATTTGAAAAAATGACAATGATGAACATTTGAGACTGAAAGAAGTCTATACAAGAACTCAGAGAATAATAACTGAGAGAACCAATTACAAACAGTTAAAGATTTAAGAAAACAAGCCTGTGGAAAGGCTAAAGATTAAAATTCCAGTCAATGACTTTTAAAAACTAATATTAGGAAGAAGGCCATTCTGGAAAAAATGGAATGAAAATGAGTTTTAAGAAAAGCGGCAAAAAGGGTCACAGCTACCATCCAGCCTTACAGTACTTTACTTTTTTTTCTTTTCTTTTTTTTGCGGTATGCGGGCCTCACACTGTTGTGGCCTCTCCCATTGCGGAGCACAGGCTCTGGACGCGCAGGCTCAGCAGCCATGGCTCACGGGCCCAGCTGCTCCACGGCATATGGGATCTTCCCGGACCAGGGCACGAACCCGTGTCCTCTGCATCGGCAGGCGGACTCTCACTGCGCCAGCAGGTAAGCCCCAGTACTTTACTTTTAAATACAGACAGGCAGTCAGTGGTCACCAATATGTTAGGACAGCATGAGGTAAGAAAGCAGGGAAGCAAAAGAAAAACAAGAAATTCAGAGAAAACTGACAAGGGAAAGAAAACTTCAACAACAAATATATATATTAAATAAAAACAATACCATTCTTTTTAAAAATTCAAGTAAGAAAATACATTTACAAATTCAAGATAACAGGATTGAAAAATATAGTTGAAGAAAGTATCTCAGAAAACAGACCAAAAAGAGAAAATCAGGAAACAGAAGAAAAATTTTAAATCAGTAGGTCCATCATCAACTGAACAAAAAAGTGCCCTAAGGACTCGGGACTACAATAACCCTTCTCAAAAAAGATTAGTACTGCCTCTCCCAAGGGGGTGTTTGGAAATGTCTGGGGACATTTTTAGTTGTCCCCAAAACTAGTGGGTTATTCTGGCATTTAGTACTGGGAGCCAGGGTGCTCAAAGCCCCACAAGCACAATACAGTCAAACACAAAAATGGTACTACCTAAATGCCCACCGTGCCCTCTACTGAGAAATAATGGATTACGGAGAAAAAGAATTCTCTCAATGCCTGATACGATATGCATTTTCATAAAATTTAACAACACCAGTATAAACAAAAGATACCTAGAAAAAAATTCAAATCACATACAAAAAAAAAAAGGATCAAGAAACTGAACAGCGGGCTTCCCTGGTGGCGCAGTAGTTAAGAATCCACCTGCCAATGCAGGGGACACGGGTTAGAGCCCTGGTCTGGGAAGATCTCACATGCTGTGGAGCAACTAAGCCCGTGTGCCACAGCTACTGAGCCTGCGCTCTAGAGCCCACGTGCCACAGCTACTGAGCCTGCGCTCTAGAGCCCATGTGCCACAACTACTGAAGTCTGTGCATCTAGAGCCCATGCTCGGCAACAAGGGAAACCACTGCAATGAGAACACAACGAAGAGTAGCCCCTGCTTGCCACAACTAGAGAAAGCCCACACAGAGCAACGAAGACCCAATGCAGCCAAAAATAAATAAATTTATATAATCAAACTCTTCAAAAGCAACATTGAAAGTTCAAAGACAAGAGAAATGTCTTTGAAATGCTGATGTAAACTTATTTCCAGCCAAACTACCAATCAAGTGTGAAAATAAAATACAGATTTTTAAAAAAAAGATACAAGTCCCTAAAATTTACCTCCTATGCAACTTTTCTCAAGAAACAACCAGATAGGGCTTCCCTGGTGGCGCAGTGGTTGAGAGTCCGCCTGCCGATGCAGGGGACACAGGTTTGTGCCCCGGTCCGGGAAGATCCCACATGCCGTGGAGCAGCTGGGCCCGTGAGCCATGGCCACTGAGCCTACGCGTCCGGAGCCTGTGCTCCGCAACGGGAGAGGCCACAGCAGTGAGAGGCCCTTGTACCACAAAAAAAAAAAAAAAAAAAAAAAAAAAAAAAAAAGAAACAACCAGATAACATATTTCAGCCAAACAAAGGACTAAATATGCCAGGGCAGGAGGCAGAAAGGGAGCCAGTGGGAAAAGAAAGGGGGTGGGGTGGGGGTGCAGGGGATTCCCTTTTTGAAAAGAGTACAGAAGTTACAGAATAATAACTCTGCAACAAGTCTTAAGAACAAGTCTAGATCAGAGCAAGGAGAATGACAGTTCTGAAGTCAAGTTCTCCCCACTGCAATCCCTCCATACAAGAGGCAGAACCAACAACAGATGTGATGTGCTTGAGTTTGAAAACCCCGACAGATTTCTAACACCTTTTGGAAAAACAGCAATAGATACATAGAAAAATAAACAAATAAAAAATGGAAGCAAGTAACTCCAAGAAAAACAAAAAATTGTGCAGAAAAGGAACAATATTCACAGTATACTTTTTGACTCACAAATTATATTATACATAAATTATTATACTTGATTCAGAAAAATATTATATACATGGTCACAATAACATAAAAGCTAATGATTTAACTAACTTTATTACCTATACTGAAATATGGTATGGAGATGTAAGAGGTGTGATAAACTGTCACAGCATATATAGGGTAAGGTACTATATCCATGGTTTCAGGCATCCACTGGGGGGTCTGGAATGTATCCCCTGCAGATAAAGGGAGACTACTGTACAGAAAAAGTTCTGAAAAGATATACACCCAAAATGCAGTGCTATTCCTAGAAGATTAAGACTACCAAAAAGGCACTACTTTATTTTTGACATTTCTGTAGCTTAATATTCATACATTACTTTAACAATAACTAAGAATTAAAAGTAATGTAAAGGGCTTCGCTGGTGGCGCAGTGGTTAAGAATCTGCCTGCCAACGCAGGGGACATGGGTTCAAGCCCTGGTCTGGGAAGATCCCACATGCCACGGAACAACTAAGCCAGCGTGCCACAACTACTGAGCCCATGTGCCACAACTACTGAAGCCTGTGTGCCTAGAGCCCGTGCTCCGCAACGAGAAGCCACTGCAATGAGAAGCCTACTCGTAGCAATGAAGACCCAACACTGCAATAAATTAAAAAAGTTAAAAAAACACACTAATGTAAAAATTTACAAAATAAATAAAAGCAACTAAATGCAACCGCAAAAAAATTTAAAACATCAAAAAATCTTCATGAGTAAAACACGGTATTTGTAAGTTTTTAAAGAAATCAATTAAAAAAGAAAATGGGGAAAAGATAAACTCATTAAAAATACTAAGTTCAACTTGTTGTTTTATGATAAAGTATTTTTCAACGGTGTCTGCTCATCTGTGTCTCCCTCTCTCATATATATGTACATAAAGAAACACTCCAAGGGGCTTCCCTGGTGGCACCGTGGTTAAAGAATCTGCCTGCCAATGCAGGGGACACGGCTTTGAGCCCCGGTCCAGGAAGATCCCACATGGCGTGGAGCAACTAAGCCCACGCACCACAACTACTGAGCTTGCGCTCTAGAGCCCGCAAGCCACACCTACTGAAGCCCGCAGGCCTAGAGCCCGTGCTCTGCAACAAGAGAAGGCGCTGCAATGAGAAGCCCGCGCACTGCAACGAAGAGAAAGCCCGTGCACCGCAACGAAGAGTAGCCCTCACTTGCCGCAACTAGAGAAAGCCCGCACGCAGCAACAAAGACCCAATACAGCCATAAATAAAACAAAAAAACAAAAAAACAAAATAAACACTCCATTTCTGAAATATCCATTTCAGTAAAAGAAAATACCTACTTTATGTTTGCTGGGCCTTTTATTTTTTTTTTAATAGGGAAAATAGAAAGGTTGCCAATAATCCCATCACCCCAAAATCACAAAGGTATTTTAAAACATTTGTACTGGGTTGTTCAATATAATTTTTAACATAGCTGATTTAGCACATAATATGCAACTCTGCTTTTTAGTTTATCATAAGCATTGCCTGGTCATCAAATATTCTTCATAAAAATCATTCATTACTATTTGAGGGGAAGAAGTAACCTCCACCCCCATGCATTAATCCCAAGCACAGATTCATTTTAACTGCAGTTGTGATCTCTCTTATACTCTATTTCCCACAAGGGGGAGACAGGACTAAGGTATTTTGAATACCTTATAATAAAACCCAGAAAGTTTGGTTTCATTCCAATATCAAATGAGGGGATAAGGGAAGAGTAGTCATTTACTACTGGTGTTATTTCTATCTTGTGGGCTTTTTTCCGTATGGTACTACAAAAATTACAATTCAGTTTCTCATATCTAACAGCTTAATTGAACATCCTCAGCAACTTCACTCATTTAATAAATATTTAGCAAACACCTATTATGTGCCAGACCCTTTACTGTCACACTGGGTATACATTAATTTTTACAAAAAGACAGGTCCCTCCTCTCAAAGAGCTTACAATCAATCTTAAAAGTGTGCATGGGGGGGGTAGACAATTTTTAAAATTACAAGTTACATTAAATATTAAGAAGAAAATGGGGCTTCCCTGGTGGCGCAGTGATTGAGAGTCCACCTGCCGATGCAGGGGACGTGGGTTTGTGCCCCGGTGTGGGAGGATCCCACATGCCGCGGAGCGGCTGGGCCCGTGAGCCATGGCTGCTGAGTCTGCGCGCCCGGAGCCTGTGCTCCGCAACGGGAGAGGCCACAACAGTGAGAGGCCCGCGTACTGCAAAATATAAAGATTCATAATTATATACTTTCTAGAGTCTCGACCCCACCCCCACCCTCTCTTATGAAATATAAGCTTATGGAAGTCTGGTCCACTTTTTTTTTTGGCCACTCCGGGCAGCATGTGGGATCTTAGCTCCCCAACCAGGGAACGAACCCACGTCCCCTGCATTGGAAGCATGGAGTCTTAACCACTGGACTGCCGGGGAAGTCCCTGGTCCACTTTTTAAAGCTCTAGGAAAAAGCAAAAACACAAATGTTAGTTTAGGCCACTCTGACATAGTTTTATTATCTGAGACAACTGTTGGTGGCAAATTATCACACCCATCCACTGTTTCTCTATCACTGCCTTTATTCCTCTTCCCATCCACCCCACTCCCCTTGTTTTCTATTTCATCTTTTTCTTTGTTTTGTCTTTCTCACTCCTTTGTTCCTCAAGATTTCAGTAACAGACTTACAGCTTAAATGAAACTGGTTAACTAATGGCTTTCACAGCTAAAACATTGGTGACCCCTAATTCAGACTTGAGTGCAAGCCATGAAATAAAAAAAATTACGAATTTGTATAATGCTTTGTTAACTGCTAATATTATAATCCTACAAAACAAAAAAGCAATATAATAGAGTTTATTTTTGGCAGAAGGCTGGTTGGTTGCTCACACATTTAAGAACACAGTTACAAATGTTTTCTGAAACTTTAACACAACCATTCAGCAATAGTGGAGTAATTAAATCAACTATGGCGTGTATACAAAGTAGAATACTACTACTATGCAGCTGTTATAAAAGTGAGAATGTTCTCTACTGACAGACTCAGAATAATCTCCAAAAAATGTTAAATGAAAAAGCAAAGTGAAAAACAGGTATATAGTTTACGAACTGTTGTATCAGAAAGGAAAGAAAATCAACATACATATTTGCTTACATCTATTTGCATAAAGAAACACTGGAGGGATACATATGGTACTACTAATAAAAGTGGTTACTAATGTAGGACACTAAGGGTAGACAGGCTCATGGTAAGTACAAGATTTAATTCTGAACCATGCATTAACTATTCAAAAAATAAAATTAAGAGTCTGAAAATGTTTTAATTAGAATTTTTAAAACTCTTTTACAAAATCTATCTAAACATGATCCAAAATTTCACTACACATTTATAATTACTTCACTTATATATAGCCTTTTAAATCTTGTGACACTGACCCTATTCATTTGTTTACAATTCTTTACCACCGAGGTGGTCCCAATGAACACCAGGTACCAGTATTACCTTAAAATGGCATAAGGTATCAGACAAAAGCAACTCGGCAGGACGCGGCTTCACTACCTATTTACTGTTTTATGTTGAACAAGTTATTTAAACTCTTGCCCATGTTTCCTTCTCTCTAAAATGGAAATACTTGTTATCTATGATTTAGGGATGGTATACAAATTAGAATGATTCCAAACATACAGAAAGCACTCATTAAATGTTAACAGGTACTATTATTAATAGTTCTTTCTATGGACATATAATGCTTTCATCTATGTAATCAAACACCACAGGGTGTTTCAACTGAATCCAACAAAAATTCGCAGCATATTCAAAACCAGCAAGTTCCTGTTAACAAGTAGCTTTAATTTACTGGAAAGCAGAAAATGAAAATAAAAAAGTGCAACGATGTAATCATACACAGTGCAAGCCATTGTGAGCGCAGAGAAGGGGTGATAATATTGCTCAAGTTTAACGTATCAATAGAAGGAATGACAATGTTAAAGGGAAAGGGGATAGAGAGCTGGATGACACCAAATCGTTAAGAGACTTTGATCATTCAGGTTCCCAAACCTGGCTGATTATCAGAATCACCAGCTATACATTTTAAAAACACAGATCCTACCTCAAACTACTGAATCACAATGACCAAGGACAGAATGTGGGAATCTGTATTATTAAAGATCCCAGGTTACTAGGTTTTGGAACCACCACAGATCTCACCCTCTTACAGTTAGAGACTTTACAAGTATCTCCAGATAAAATAAATTTAATCATTGCCTTTGGTAGCTTCACTGGAAGGACAGCTAAAGGCAAGTTGATATTATAATTACTCATTCCTTTAAGTCATTAAAGTACTTTTTAAGGTAAATATATGTGTTTTAAGTAATAATATGACTGCCATTTACCCAACAATTACTCATAAATGACTGGAAACAAGACCCAACACCATTCCATCCCAAAGCAAAGTAAATGTCAAGAGGGAGGTGATACAGAGAATTTAATTTTAAAAAGGGCAAAAGCTCTGAACAGAACCTCACCAAAGAAGACATACAGATGGCAAATAAAGTGCTCAACACTGTTATGTCATTAGGGAATAGCAAATTAAAACGATATATCACTACACACCTATTAGAATGGCTAAAATCCAAAACACTGACATCAAATGCTGACAAAATATAGAGCAACAAGAACTGTCAATCACCACTGGTGGGAATGCAAAAAAGGTACACAGCCACTCTGGAAAACTGTTCGGCAGTTTTTTAAAAAAATTAAACATACTCTCATCATACAATCCAGTATTCAAACTCCTAAATTACTTGAAAACATACATCCACACAAAAACCTGCACATCGACATTTACTCATAATTGCCAAAACTTGGAAGCACTGAAGATGTCCTTCAACAGGTGAGCGGACAAATAAACTGTGGTACATATGTACAATGGAATATTATTCAGCACTAAAAAGATCAATCAAGCCACAAAAAGACATTTAAGGAGGAACCTTAAATGAACACTACCAAGTCAAAGAAGCCGTCTGAAAAAGCTATGCACGGTATGATTCCAATTACGTGACATTTTGGAAAAAGCAGAACTATGGAAGACAGTAAAAAGAGCACTAGTTGGGACTTCCCTGGTGGTCCAGTGGCTGAGGTTCCGTGCTTCCACTGCAGGGGGCGCGGGTTCAATCCCTGGTTGGGGAACTGGGATCCCACATGCCATGCAGCGTAGCCAAAAACAAACAAAAAAGCAAAAACAAAACAAAAAAGCAAAGCAACAAAAAAAAGAGCAGTAGCTGCCATGGGTTTGGGTGAGGGAGGAAGGAACAGGTGGAGCATACAGGATATTTAGGGCCGTGAAAGCATTATTTACTATAAAGGTGGATGCATGTCATTATATATTTGTCAAATCCCAAAGAATATACAAGACAGAGAGTGAACCCTAATGTAAACCACGGACTTTGGTTGATAATAATGGGTCAGTGTTGGTTCATTAATTGTAACAAATGTACCACAGTAGTGGAGCTATTGATGTTGGGGGAGGTTTTGATGGGGGAGGAGTTATGTGGGAACTGTCTGTACTTTCAGCTAAATTTTGCTATAAACCTAAACCTGCTCTAAAAAATAAAGTCTATGACAGAGAAAACACAACTTGGAAAAAAAAATCAAAGGAAAGGTATTTTGTAAAAAAAAATTTTTAGTAATATATTTCAAAGTTGACAAAAAAGTAACGGTGGCCCTGGAACCCTCCTGTATTGCTGGTGGGAAAGTAAAATGGTGTAGTCACTTTGGAAAACACTTCAGCAGGTTCCTGAAAAAGTTGAACATGACCTGGCAATTCCATTCCTACGTATATACCTAGGATAATTGAAAACATATGTTCACACAAAAATTTGTGCAGAAATGTTAATAACAGCATTTTTCATAATAGCCAAAAAGTAGAAACACCCAAATATCCACCAACTGATGGACAAAATGTAGTATATCCATACAACAGAATATTATTCGGCCATAGTAAGGAATAAAGTACCGTTACATGCTACACATGGATGGACCTTGAAAACATCACCTTAAGTGAAAAAAGCCATTCACAAAAAGCCACATATTGTATGATTCCGTTTATATGAAATGTTCAGAATATTCTTGATATTCTATGATAGAAAGACTATTCTTTCTATCATAGAGACAGAAATTAGTGATTGCCAAGGAAAAGGGGGAATTGGGACTAACTACTAAGAGGTTAAACTGGGTTCATTTGTAGGTGATGAAAATGTTTCCAAATTAGACAGCGATGATGATGATACAACACAGTAATATACTAAAAACCAGAGAAATGTACAGTCAACCTTCTGTATCCACAAGGTTCTGCATCCATAGATTTAACCAACTGTGCATCAAATACAGTCAGGAAAAAAAAATTCCAGGAAGTTCCAAAAACCAAAACTTAAATTTGCAACTGCAGGCAACTATTTACATTGTATTTACAACTATTTACTTTGTATTAGGTATTATAAGTAATCTAGAGAAGATTTAAAGTGTACGGAATAAAGTGCATGGTTTATACGCAAATACTAAACCATTTTATATTAGGGACTTCAGATCCAGGGATAGAGGGGAGAGCGGGGTGGGGGAGTCCTGGAACCAATCACTCCACAGATACTGAGGGATGACTGTACACTTTACAGGGGTGAATTTTATGTTACGTGAATTATATCTCAATTTCTGAAGTTTTTTAAAAACTAAGGGTGGCCCTAATGGATGAATGTTCCTAAACACTAACATCAACAGCTGCTAACATCAGGAAAGACAACGAACTGTTTTGTGCCTTCTGATGGAAGACCTCATCACCACCTGTGAAGTAGTCTCGTCCCCCACTACCACCCCAAAAAAGAAAATAAACCAATATGTAGCAAGACCCTGTATCCGACTAACCAAGTTACAGGGAAAGCAAACAGGACAACAGATAAACTGTATCTGATAAACTGTATCAGAGATGCACTGAGCAAAACACAGACTCTGGGAACCTTTATAGGACCAAAGATCTGATTTCTTCAACAAAAAATGGCAAAGAAAAGGAAAGAAAGATGGAGGGGGTTCCAAAAGCAATGTGTTATTTAGATCCTGATTCAAACAAACTCTTCAAAGATAACTGAGAAAACTGGAAATTCAAACAGCGTATATTTGATAATATCAATAAATTAAGGAATTATTCATTTTCTTAATTTGGTATGCAACTACAACTGTTGTCTTTTGAAAGTCCTTATCTTTTAGATATATACTGAAATATTCATGGATGAAATTGTATGTTTCTGGGATTAGCTTCAAAATAATTTGGGACAGGGAAGGAGTGGACAGAAGCATAAGTAAAATAAGATTGGTCATGAGTTGTTACTGAGTGATGAGTGACAAGTTAATGGGAGGTCACAGATCGCTATATTATTCTTTAATATGTTTAAAACTCTCCATAATAAAAATTAAAGGGTATATGTAATACAATCATATAATACATCCTTTACAATATGAAGGATAAACTCTTAAGAGAGGAGCATGTATGGAGGGAAACCGTTAAGATTCCTCCAGAGAAATCAGGCAGGAGGAACACGCTGAACTAAAACAGTTGTAGTAAAGAAATTTAAAGCACAGATTAAATCAGTGTTACTTCCTTAGGTCAGTGGTTAGGCTTCAAGTATATTCGAAGCCAAAAAATTGTTTTTTAACTAGAAAAGGCTCCAAAGTTTTTATGCAAAGACGACTATATTTCCAAAAAATTAATAATCACGGAATTAAAATATATTTTAGGATACTGAGGCTATCTATATTAGATAGCCCACTGAATCACTAAAGTCCAGCTCACACTTCCAACAAAGTTCTTTCCTGCTTTAGAACTTATTTTAATGCTGTTCCTTTCCACTGAAAAACCTATGGTTAGGTAGTCACACTTCAGATCTCAAAGTATACTTATCCTCCTAAGGGTTTCACAAAAATTAAATGCGTTAAGATATGTATTAACAACTTAAAATAATTCTTGGCATATAGGAACTGCTCAATAATTGCTTAGCTATTTACCTGAAAGCTCACTATCTACACAGGTTTTCCACCACCATTTATTTTCTCAGCATCCTGTTAATTTCTGATTTATCACATTTTATTATTTCTCAAGTACTGCACCAACAGTAAGGTCCTTGCTTCACATATCATTATATACCCAGTATGTAGCACAAAATAACACTGAAATATATTCACTGAATAATCATACTAGAATCAATAAGACCCAAAGACTCAACATTTTTAGAAGGACCCATTGATCTCTTTAGCATCTGCCAATGGGAAGGATGATGATAAACATTAACAATAACAGGGGGACTTCCCTGGTAGCACAGTGGTTAAGAATCCGCCTGCCAACATAGGGGACATGGGTTAAAGCCCTGGTCTGGGAAGATCCCACGTGCTGCGGAGCAGCTAAGCCTGTGGGCCACAACTACTGAACCTGTGCTCTAGAGCCCACAAACCACAACTGCTGAGCCCGCGTGCCACAACTACTGAGGCCTGCACACCTGAGCCTGTGCTCCACCACAAGAGAAGCCACTGCAGTGAGAAGGCTGCGCACTGCATCAAAGAGTAGCCCCTGCTCGCCTCAACTAGAGAAAGCCTGCACGCAGCAATGAAGACCCAACACAGCCAAAAATAAATAAATAAAATAAATTTATTTAAAAAAAAACAATAACAGGGAATAAAGGAGAATAAACAAGTTAAGTGCCTTTTGTGGGGGAAAGAGGCAGGCATTTGAGATGAACTGAATAATGGATATATTGAATTCGAAGTAGAAAATTTAAACAGGAAGTTAGAAATACGTCTGAGACATCTGAAAGTCAAAAATACAGTAGTGACTAAGAACATGGTCTCTAGAGTCAGTCTGCCTAGGTTTAAATCCCAGCTCTGCTACTCCTAGCTATAGGATCTTAGATCTTAGGCAGATTACTTAACCTCTGGGCCCCAATACTCTAGTGTCAAAAAACAAAACAAACAAACAAAAAAAACCCACCACCAACCAAAGAAACCAATTGTGCTCACCTCATTGGGTTTTTTTAGGATTAAAGGACTAAATACTGAAGCATCGGAATAACAGCAGAAAACAAAAACAAAAAACACAGTATATTTCGAAATTTACAGTGAAAACAAAAAGAACCAGAACGCCAAGTAACGATAACTGAGACCAAAGGAGAGGAAATATATGAAAAGTGATAAGTGGACCAAAGGGAAAATAAGAAATTACAGAATATAGGCCAAAAAAAAGGATTTTGAGGAAGAAACTCTCAAAAGCAGAAAGTGTTGGTTAAGTGCATATAATCTGTAAGAAGGCCTCAAGATTTGGCAATTTGAAGGTCAATCACCAACAGAAAGAAGTGTTCTACAAAGTGTTTAGATAGGTATAAAGAGAGAGAGCAAAAAAAGACTATACAGCAGGATCAAGGGGTAAATGGAGAAAAGAAATCTAGATTAGGGGTCCCTAGACTTTCTGTTTCCAAGGACTTCAAAAAAGAAACAGGGAGAATATGACATAAGATTGTGGACTCAATTCTATCAAATAAAAATTTTTTTACTCTACTGCCACCACCATTTGAAAAAGGAAAACTGCATAACAGCAAGTCTTTATGAAGGCTAAAACTCTCGGAATAAAAGGAACACCTTTATGAAAAATCTCTATACTGTTCTTATTTTTTATAATTTCATAGTAGATTTATAAAAATCTTGTAATAGAAAAGGAACACGGATTTGCAAATCATTATTCTAGACTACCCTAAGAAAACCCTGGCAATAACAGATTAAAAGGGAAACAATTACCTCCCCCCATTAAAAATGAAGAAATCAAGTTATGTCTGAGAGAAACATCTCCTATTAACTTAAGATCTTTAGATGGCAATATCTGTCACGTTATGACAAATCTGTATGCCAGAGTATGCAAACACAAACACTAATTAAAAGTTTACACTTGGGCTTTCCTGGTGGCGCAGTGGTTGAGAGTCCACCTGCCGATGCAGGGGACACGGGTTCATGCCCCGGTCAGGGAAGATCCCACATGCCGCAGAGCGGCTAGGCCCGTGAGCCATGGCCACTGAGCCTGCTTGTCCAGAGCCTGTGCTCTGCAACGGGAGAGGCCACAGCAGGGAGAGGCCCGCGTACCGCAAAAAAAAAAAAAAAAAGTTTACAGTTGCTGGAGAATTAGTAGTTTTAGAATACTAACTCCAGGACTACATTTTCTATGTATTACCTATGCCATATTTTTATAGTTGGCACACAAGCATTTTGTATATGCCATAAGTGCATTTATTACACACTAACTACAGAAAAAAATATAAGGACATATTTGCAATATATATAAACTAGACCTGGCATGCCATGGGGGCTCAATAAAACTTTTTTGAAATGTACTGAAGTGGTGTATGCTACATAATGAATTACAAGTCAGATTCCATTTCTACAAAAAATACCAAAAAAACAATACAACACATGGTTTCAAGAGTGGTAATAAGACCAAACAAAGCCTTTGGATTCAGATAAACCTGGGTTCAAATCTCAGCTGCAATACTTTATAGCTGGCAAAGTTATTTAAACTGTTTGTGTTTCCTCATCTGTAAAATAGAAATGATACCTACCTCATAAGGTTGTAGTGCTGATGAAATGGCAGTTATAATTTCTATTTAATGTGACTGCCAAAATCTCACAAGCAGTCCAGTCCATTTTTTCCCAAGTCCTAGACCAAATCAATCCAAATCTCTGGAGGATGAGACAAAGGCCTGCATACTTTTTATAGTTTTACAAGTGATTACCACTAGCACTCTCTTCTAGAAATCACTGTCCTAGAGCCTTATTAACAAAGCTTTACCTAAATCCCAGGTAAGGAACCATCACAAAGATGAAAGAGAGTTAAGACATCCTTTGGTTTAGTTCCAATCTTCTAAGAAAGACCTTTACCCAAAATTCCTTTTACAGGGAAGAGAACCATAATGCAAACTTCCAGTTTAAAATCCTTTCCAAAGCCAGGAAATTTAATTCCACACTGAAATTTTATATCAAAATGAGGTATACCTTAGCCTCGTTGTATTCATTATTGAATAGTTTTAATACTGAATACTTTAAATAATGTATAGATGAACAGTGTACCCAAGGATGTATACCATAACGATATGCAACTTCTCTTATTTCTGTTATCTTTCTTAAAATTAAGTTTAAGTTTACAATTTAAATCCATTCACGCTTCACTTAAACTTTCCCAATAAATTTTTTATTCAACACATACATTTTAAAATGTGCATCTCACAAGCATTCTTACTAAAGACTGAAGACGTGTAAAGCAAATTCAGCATTCCAGAAGCAAACCTGAAATCCTAATAACTAAGTAGCCCAATAAAACATTTTAGAGAAATATACAGAGCAAAAATACACAATCATGAACATTTTATTCCAAAAGAATCAGTGTGAAATAATAAAAATTCCTGGAAAAAAATTAAGAGTCTAGAAACACTGCAGAACTTCTTCAAAAAAAAGCAAACAAAAAAAGTTTAGAATGGCTATATCAGAACTAATATGCCAACTGTAGATAAACTGAAAGCAAGCAAGCAAAATGAATCTTCCTTAAAAGACTTCGGTCAAGAAGAGAATTAGAAGGGAAAGCAAGGGCTAGGGTAGACAATATAGATAGACCTCACTGTTGTATAGATTTTTTACTAATTGAGACACAAGACATTTTTCAGCTACTTACACCAGTGAAACTTATGAATGACTAATGCAATTGCTAACTTGAAAAGTGTTTAAATTCAAGCTTTTCTATAACAGTACAAAGGTTATAAACACTGTATCAGGGACTGGTGAAATATTATTTAGTGAGCCCAAGCCTCAATGCATTAATAAATGCAATTTTTAAAAATAAATGCCTCACACCGAATATTAAGTTTGCACATGGTGTAGTAAAAGTTGTACATCAATAGAACTCTATACATCCCAGATATTTTAAAGCAGACTACACACACAAAAAAACAATTTTGACTTTAGCTTTTTAAATGTTATATTTTTAAGAGCCCAATAGTATATCAAAGCACTAAAACACTGAATTGACTAACAGGTGTTAATTTATAATTAACTTTCTCAAGACTTGGTAAAGTGTCAAAATATATGTTTCTTACTTTTCAAAAGTTTAACTTTCCCAACTTTGTAAAGACAAATAAAAGTCGACTGGTTCAAAATCAAACTGACGATATACATATTTGTTTGAGGACACCCTTTTTAAGCTAATCCAATCTTCCTTCTTTCAACAGTGCATTTCCCTAACCATTCACCCCAGGCATATATGACATGTATGTCAGCGAACAATACTACTTACATTCTAAATATATACCAGTCTGAAGAACAGGTGCAACACTATTTAGATGCATGCCTTTTTTCTTCTAAGCCAAAATTTCCCTTAGAAAGTGATTTTAAAATAAACACAAACACCCAAAAGAGTTGAACAATACTTTTAAAAAGATGTAGTCCTTCTGAAATACAAGACATAAGTCCTTAAAACACCAACAATCTTCCAAAAGTTAGGTAAACCAACCTATCAAAGTTTCACCTTAAGACTGAGTCCGGCTCAATTATGAAGGATCCTGAGGATATTTAACTTTGCTTCCCCTGCGTGAGTTGGTAACGTGAGACAAGTACGCTTTACTCCAAGTTAATATTAAATCTTCATAAAGACGGCACAGATATTCTGGTTTGGCTTTTTATGTGTAAAGAAGGGGATGGAGAACGGCGAAGGGTATTCTAAAAAGAAAAATTCAGTACAGAGAAGCGTTGATGAGTCAATCACTAAGAACTCAAAGGAATCTAAGTGAATAAGGCAGCATCCCAGGTAAGAAGGTACTTAAAGTTGGCGGTAGGAAATGAAAACTTCACAGGTCAGCCGCAAGCCATTGTGCTCGGTAGCAGCCCTGGAAAGAAGCGTGGCTGTCAAGGAGTAAGGGTTATCAACTCCGGGGGAGGGGGGCAGACATGCCAAATCGGAAAAGGGGGGTGATCCGGGTAAAGGTGGTAAAATGCCCGTCCCAATCCCTCTCCTCCGGTTCTCCATCTCAAGAGGAACAAACAAGAGCAAGCTCAGTGCCCAACAGCCCCTCGCCGGACTCTCTCCCACAGAGAGGAACTCGGCCCCAAGCCCCGGAGACCCGCGCAGGCCGCCTCCGGAGGAGCCCCCGCAGACGCCATACTAAAAGCCAAAATGGCTGCCCGAAGGAAGCCCGCACCGCGCAGCTAGTGAGAGCTGGGTAACAAGCTTCTGCGGGAAGGGGGGAGGGGGGCTAGAGGAAGAGCCGTCGCCAGGACCATCGCCCCCTCGAGCCGCACAGGTAGGTTTCTCTCGGCCTCCCAAGGCCTCCAGCTCCAACTGAGGGGAGTCCCGGCCCCACCCCCCCCACACCCCGGTCGGGAACCCCGCCGCCGCAGCCGTCCCGCACACCGACCCCAGCGAGGTACCTGCAGTTCGGCCCGCTCCACCTCCCAGTGCGCCCGCTCCATCTCGAACCGAGCCCACTCGTGCTGGATGTAGTGCAGGATCCCTGGGATAGTGTACTGCTGCGGCCGGGACAGCTCTGGGCCTGCCGCGGGACCCGCTCCCTCGGCGGCCGGAGCACCCCCACCGCCCGCCGCTCCATTCCCCCCGGGCGAAAGGCTCATGTTCCCCCCAGGTCCCTGCTGCTGCCGTGCAGGGGCCGCCATCCCGGGGCCGCCACCACCACCTCCGGCGAGCTCGTCCATTGTGTGTGGGGCCCCGGCCGGGGCGCAGGGCGAGACGCCGACCGCTGGGGGAAGGGCCGGGGAGGGTGGCCCCGCTCTGGCGGCGGGGCGGAGGCCGGCTGGGAGAGGGGCGGGGAGGGGGTTGTTGCTGAATGCCTGCCGTAGGTCAGAGCAGGGAGCTGCCGGCCGCCGCCATTACAGTCCCTCCTCCATCTGCCAGTTTCACTCACTCACTTTAGGGGAAGGGGGGGCCGCGGCGGGAGGGGGAAGGGGGGCAGGGTTGGGAAGGAGAGAGACGTAGGGCCGCCGCTCCCGCGCAGCATGCCGGGTAGAGAACGCCACTGCCGCCGCTCGCCTACTAGCCAAATAGAGTCCGGCCTCACCCTACGCAGGCGTACTGAGGACGCAGTCGGCTTGCCGTTAGAGGCGGGGAAGGAGATTCGGCCCCGCCCCTAGGCCCGCCCCGCAGGCTCGCTGCGGGATTCTGGCGGTGGAGTCCGGACGGTGGGCCATCGAATCCAATCTTTGGAAGAGAGTTGGTCTCTGCCTTCCCAGGAATCCGTATCCCTCTCTCAGTCAGTCCCCAGCGCCGTTCCCTACCCAAAGGTCTCAGCGGCGCGCCTGCCTTTGGAGCTGGGTTTTAACCTGGTTGGTCGCTCTGGCCGGCCGCAGCCGGTCCCGGATTCCTGACGTTTCTTTTGCATTCCTTGCGTGTTTTCAGGCAGTCCCAGAGGGTCGGGCCTCTTTCTCTGCCTGTCACTCTCTCTCTCTCTGGTTTCCTAGCACCAGGCAGTTCCCGGGGCTTTGGGGACGTTCTCTTTTGGCAAAGAGCCCAGATCGTCCCGGACGTGGAGACTGATTCTCTGTCTCTGGGCTTTGCTCCCAATTCTGTGCTCCCTGTCGCGCGTTGCAACTTGTACAGCTTTGCCTCCCGTCTTTCCTATTCTGGGGTGGGTTGTGTTTGGGGAGTTTGACAGGGGAGCAGTAGCGATTGTTTTCATTTTTGGGGGGGAGAAGAGAAGGTGAAAATCTTTAGATCTGGATAGTGGGCAGAGGGAGAAAGAAAACTGGAGGGGACTGGTTAAACTAACAATTTGATATTTTAGAAGTGAATGAGCTCACAAATATTGTCATTCATAGCAGAATCTTTTGATGGAAATAGAAAATAAGAGCATTGTGAAGACAATTTAAAACCCTACATGAACGGCTAAAAATGTTTTCCTGGGTTGTTTTAGTGAATGTAATATACACATAAAAGACAAGGTTAATCTTTTAAGTACCGTAGTGTGTGTGTTTATGTGCTTAGGTTGCACGGAAACATCCTTAATGAACTAGTAAGTTTCTAAAAGTTAAGGTAGCTAATAACCATTTGGTCAAAAAATAGGACAAAAATGATATTTAACAACAATAAGGAAAAAAGATTAATTACAGCTATGCAGGAAAATCGCATATAACATTTATTGCATTCAAATTTTTCGCTTCTCTACTACCAATAAAATTTTCACTATGGAATATACACGACCACTCGGTGTAATTTCCAAGAGATAAAGTAGTACATCTTATTTTATCATGTCTGCTTTACTGTTATTATAGTTTAACGGAGAGAGGATTGGACTTGTTACCCATGCTGCCATGTTTTATTTACATATGAAATGATGTCTGAGGTCGCAGAATTATTAAGAACTATTTCTCCATTTCATAGCAACCAACATACAACCAGCTCATTCAATCTTGTTCATTTGCGAGGGGCCTCAGAGCACGTAAAAAGTTCAAAAATTCTGTACTGCCTCAAGACCCATATACATCAAGAAAAATTTGTGAGAGGGTGTGACTGATCTCCCTTACGTTGGCATCAAAAGAAGAGGAGCATACCCACTAATATTTCCTGCTGGTATGTCAAGTTCAAGTAAAGACTGGATTTATAATCCTTTTTCCTCCCCACTCACCTTCAAAAAAACCCGAACTCTGCTCTTCTATTACCTATCATATTAAGTGTCACCACATTCAAACCTGAGGCCTTGCAGTCATTCTAGTACCTTTCCTTCACTTGGTCCCCTCATCCAATCCCTTTCTCAGTAATATCTTTTATATCTATTCCATATCTTCATACATGTCTTAATTTAAACCTTCCCACCTTTACTGTTCCCCCGCCTTCCACTACCACTGATGCCTGAGTGATCTTCAAAAGTCAGATCTGATCCTATCATTCCCTGCTTAAAATATATTAATGATCACCAGACTTACAATAAAGCCCAAATTTTAGCATAGTATATAAAAGTCCTTATTGCCTAATTTACCATCACACCATCATGGTATCCCATTCTCTCCAGCTAATCTGCAGCACCATTTTGGGTTCCTCAAATGTGTAATGCTGTTTCATTCCACAAGAATTTAATACATGCTGTATCCAACTGGCTTTGCTTCCCTTCCTTCAAAACTCATCTCAAGTATTTCTTCCTCCAAGAAGCTTTCCAGATCCGTGAATTATTTAGTATAGTATCCTAATAGTATCCCATGCTTAACTCCTAATACTTATTACATTGTATTTAAATTGTCTATATATGTACTCCTCGGTGACACTCATACTAAACACTATGAAAGCAAGACAGTCACATAACAGGTACTGCAAATATTTGCTTCACTTATTTACTTTTTTTTTTTTTAATTTCTGGATTGGCTACTATTTTTCAGATGCTCTGTTAGTCGCTGGTGAACCACTGTGAATCAAACAGATATAATCTCTGCCTTCACAGACTTTCCAGTCTAGTTTTAGGCAAATTACTTAGCACCAAGCACCCTTACTTCCTCAAAGTCTTATCCAGGTCTGTCTCTTACACTCCCTATTTGAAGAATTCCAGTTGAACATGTCTGGATTCACTTTGTCCATGGTTTTATAAATGTCAACAGTGCAATCCTAAACCATATTCTTCCCATATCATAGTAATTTATCTGCAGGATTGTAGCCTCCTAGAGGGGCAGGACCTATGCCCCTCTTGTTGAAAACTGTACCCCCAGTGCCTGGGACAGTGAAATCCCCAATAAATGTTTGATGAATAACTTAAATTCATACTAGACTAATATGAATATTTTTCCTTCACCTCAGTCTTTTTTTTTTTTACCAGTTTTTGCTACCATTGTACCAATTATCTCTTGAGGTTCAATGACCAGAACTGTCATGAGCACTAATAGTAAAAGACACCAAAATTTTCTCCTCTATCGGGAGATTATTTTTTACAGTATTGATGTTGTGCTTTGTGTACATGACTCCAAGGACAGTCTGCAGTGAGCTCCTAGAATCTTGTTCTCTGTAGGTAATGAGCTTTCCCAGGCTCACATACAACTCACCTAACTGGAATTCCCTTCCTAAACTGTGACTGAGTCATTTCCTCTTTTCAGCATCAACCTTTGAAACTTCTTGTTTGTTCTGTCCTTTCATCAATCTTGTTCATTTCTTCTCCACTCCCATTGATTCTCTCAGTTTCGATGCCTGCCTATTTATATCTTTAATCAGTTTAGAATTTTAAGGTTTTTTTTCCCCATTAGCTAATCTTAGACACCTGTGTTTTTATTCTACCTGACCAAAAAGAGACTTGTCACATTTCATGTGCATATATTATATCAACAAAAGTATGTTAAGGAATTCTAGTCTTTTAAATACATCAGAGTGGTTAACACTCAGATGCCTTCTTCCCAGTTACTGCAATACCTGATGTACAAAGTGTTTTGACCCTGACTTTGAGAACTATGTGAATTCCTTCCCAGACATCATATTATTTCATTGGTACATACTTCTCTAGGCATCTTTAACAGATTTTTTCTTTAACATACCACTATACCATTATCACACCTATAAAATTAATGGTAATTCCATTGTACAGTCATCCTACTAACAAAGAGCTCAGACTGGTTCATAATCACTGATCTAGTCATCTTTTTCCATCATCTGAAAAGATTGTGACAAGTATTCTTATCTCTATGAAGAGAGAAAGCTGAGATAAGAGTTCTGGGTAACTTCCGCAGCCCTTAGTAGAATAGGAAGTATTCCTACTCTTACATCAGTGAGTATACATGTTTATTTGGAAACAAGAAATAAAGTCTCCCTTTACAATTCTGCCTCCTTCTGTCCTGTCAATGGATTTAATATTACTACCTCTGGCCCCCAAATCATTTGCACTTTTGAAATCATTTTTTAGGTAGTTTCAGGGTGATTCAGTCACTTGGGGAAACTACATAGTGTTTACATTTATAAATATAGAAAACAAATGAATATTAGAGCCCAGAGAAATATCTTTGAGAAGAGTTGGCATGTGTTCAAAAACCAAACGAGCAAAGTGTATAATGGAGATGGAACAGAAAAGGAGGCAGCTTTGACCTGCACTGTGGTTTAACCAGCATAATAAGATCAGGTATCTACTTTTCATTAAAGCAGTTGCTTGTGGCTAAGAAAAGTATAGAAATATATGCAGGATACCTGAACTATTCAAATAGTATATTGTGTGGAAAAGAAAAGGAATAGGACCTTCACAGATTACAGAAAAATAGGCACCAAGACCTTCAGGAAACTGTGCATGCTATATAAAATTCTAGTCCAAGTTCATTCCTGGATTGTCTCCTGGGTAATATGATTCAGAAAGCAATAGGCTGTGATAATACTGTATAATAGCTAACTCATAGAGATGTCAAAATTGAAAGGGAAAAAAGAAAAAAGGATTGCCTGGAGCCAAGTCCCTCCTGAACATTGGGTAAAAGTGAACAACCAGCTCTATAAACATGAGAACCAAATGACTGGAAAATGTGACTGAATGGGAAATTGCCAAAAGTTTCCTAGGTAATAATTTAACAATCTTGGAAATGTGGTTTGTCTCCTGTTGGAGCAGCAGGGGAGAATGTTCAGAAGAATGGTACCAGACATGGACATCTTGCCTGGGAAATCTCTGCTAAAGACAGTTTCCTTTGGAAAATGTTTTAAATTTGGCAAAAATTCACAAAACCTTATTTTTCTATGATAACATTTTTAAAGATGGTAACCTTTAGTTTTGTCTATTAATAGACCAACCTAAAGTACCTGACAATTACCCTACAAAAAAAGATTAAAGAATTATTTGGAGCATTTTTAAATAACTCCTATTGCTCCTTTTGTATTATAGCTTTCAATATAGTAATCAGATGTTGTAAATCATGTTGTGCATAAGACTTTTTATTTTTGGCCGCACAGCATGTGGTATCTCAGTTCCCCGACCAGGGATTGAACCCATGCCCCCTGCAGTAGAAGCTCCAAGTCTTAACCAGTGGACCACCAGGGAAGTCCCTAGACATTTTTTTTTTTTAACATCTTTATTGGGGTATAATTGCTTTACAATGGTGTGTTAGTTTCTGCTTTATAACAAAGTGAATCAGTCATACATAAACATATGTTCCCATATGTCTTCCCTCTTGTAGACATTTTTATTTAACTTTTTATTTTGGATTTCAGTCATTCAAAAGTAGGAAAAAAAAGTCTAATGAATTGCCATTTTCAACAGTTATCAAGATTTTGCCATTCTTATTTCATCTATTCCCCATTTTTTCTGTGTGAGGAATTTTTTTTGACTATTAAAAAAGTTTAACAAGAAAGTTTAATATGAAAATGTACACTGCTCAATTTTTTATATGATAGTAAAACAGGCCCTTTGGAGATGGGACATGAGGAAGCAATTGATATCTTTGATGAACACAACCTTTGTTTATACTCATTCCAAGGCTTCTAACATGATGATACTATTTTCCCTTATACTGCCATTCCAGTGTTGTTCTGTCACCCACCAATTGCTGTCTCTGCACATTCATCTATTGAAAGATTCATAAAGGAGTCAAGTCCCCAAAGATTCCTTGGACATGTCCACCACCATTTGATTTCAGTGATAACTTCTTGTCCATACATGTTTCAACTCAGGAGGGTGAGCCTTGCTTATGGTGTCTACTCAACAAGCTCAAAGATACCTTGAAATGGAATTCGTGGCCTTCCTCACACTTCCATGGCCGGCTCTCAGAATAATTTAAAGTAAATCCCAGACATCATATTATTTCATTGGTATATACTTCTCTAGGTATCTAACAGATTAGGACCTTTTTATTTTCAACATACCACAATACCATTATCACACCAATAAAATTAGTGGTAATTCCATTACACAGTATAATCCCTAGTCCATCGTCAATTTTCCCCAATTATCTAAAAAAAATTTTTTTTAAGAGTTGGTGATTTCAAATCAGGATCCAAACAAAATCTATATATTTCCTTTATTTGCTGTATCTTTAGGTCTTTTCTTATTTGTCTCCCCCCTCACCCCCACATCGTCATGCCATTTATTTGTTGAAGAGGTGAGGTTATTTATCCTGCAGAATTTCCCACATTTGGCTGGTTGCATTTTTATTGTATTATTTAGCATATTCCTTTCTCCTCCGTATTGTCTGTAAACTAGGAGTTAGATCTAGAGGCTAGGTTTGATTCAGGTTTTAATTTTTTTTGGTAAAAATATTTCTACATTGGGGATGCAATGTACTTTCTATTGCATCACACCAGGCAGCACATAATGTCTAGTTGTCTCAGTTTTAGTACTGTGATGTACTAAACTTGATCAGCCTGATCTAGCTATTGTCAGCCTTAGCTAGCTAGCTAGCTGTCTTTTAACACATATATCGTGCTCTACTCTCAACAGTTTCTGCTCAGCGCGGAGTCTGTCTTTCTATTAAAGAGCTTCCACTGGATGTTGCCGAGCCTTCGGGGTCCTGATTGGGACCTTTCCTTGCACTCATTGGCAAAAGAGATCCTGCCAGATCTCCTCCCAGTTCTCAGTGTAGTACCTAGATTCCCTCCTGGGGTCCCCATGTCAAGGAGGGGGGGAGGCGCCCTTCCTTTGGATAATGACTTGGTGATTTCTGGGTTCCTTGGCTCTTTTGACCCTTACAGCACCATATTTTCAAACCTCCACTTCTGCTGGCACAGGTGTGGTTCCCCCTTTCTAGTTGCTAAGGGTAGTTAGTGTTCTGGAGTTCCAGGGGATGTTTTTCCCTTGGTTTTTGGTAAAGATGTTACTGTATAGTTTTTTCTTTTTTTCCATCCTCGTGGCTCTCACTGTTTTTTGTAAGGGAATCCCGGGAACTTCCAAAACTGCTCTGCTACTAACACCACTCCCTTGCTTTTCTGCACTCTTGGCGTTTTAAGGTTTAAATTGCCTGCTAGTTAACCTGAATTTATTTATTAGAGCCCTGCTATTGAAATAACTTATTTGATCACTGCTAAAATAATTGTGACATTTTTGCTATTCAGAGATGTGAGATATAAGTGAGTGTAAATTTAAGTATGAATAATATCCTCTGGGAACAGTTGGGCAGGCTCTTGTCTGACAACTTTACTCTCCTATTTACATTTTCAGCCAGGAGCTGTAACATGTTGCTGTACTTTACTGTGAAATTCAGTAAAGCAAAAAGTGCTCCTGGGCAAAGGGCAGCCAAGCAGTCCACCTGAAAGGCTCTGTGTTTACCCTGACACCTGATCGGAACAAGAATGATACTAAATTCAGATACGTGTCTGAAAACTTGCCTTGGACAGCATTTGCTGGGTATGTTTTATCTATTGGAAGTAGAAAGGGAGATTAGCTGAACTCGCTAAGAGAGCGAGTCAGACATAAGAATTTTGGAAGTTTAGGTCTGATTACAAATGTTAAACACACTGTAATAAATGCAGTAGTATGAGCTTTTCTGTCCTAAAGTTTCACATTATCTGATTAAGCCACTTCTTGGGCTTTAGGCTCCCTGTTGAGATCAACTGAAAGCAAATAGTCTGTTAGAATTGTACCTTTTGTGATACACTCTGGGGTCAAGATTAAACCTGCCAAAATATGCACATATAGCCATTAGCCAGTGAAAGCTTCTGAACAGAGGGTACAAACTGGGTAGACCTAGATTTACTCTAGTGAATGGAGAGTGAAATTGTACGTCCATGGTCATATTACAGCCGTCACTGAATTACTGGAGTCTTGAGGCAAACCTGGAGGTAAAGAGCAGTGGGTGAGAGCACAGACACTGGAGCCTGGCTAACATGATTGAGTCCTTCCTCTGCCTTTTTACTTGGTGACCTTTGGCAAGTGACTAAGTTTTCATATCTGTGAAGTGGAGATAAAAACAGTCTCTAACTCATAAAGCTATTATGGGGATTGAATGAGTGTAGGTAAAGCGTTCGAAACAGCAGCGCCTGGCTGTTTGGTAAGCACTGTGTGTTTTCTATTGTTATTAAAGAGTTGTTTTGTTGGGTTATTAGGACATCTTATCACAAAGGCTGAATAATGCCTCTCAGGTTACAGCAGCGGATTCTTTCATGACCACCATCAAATATCAGGAGCGTTAATTACTCATTTGAATTAGAGTCAGTTGTGGCCATGTAACTAACAAAAAAGATAGATCCTGTTGGTTGAGTAAACTGCTCCTCAAATTAAGGTTTAATACAGTAATTTTTGTGTTTCACTGTTTCTTTTAAAGTAATGATCTGCAAAATGGAGCCATAATTTTCTAAGTGATCTCTTCAGGACTGAAAAATGTTAATGTAGCTTTTAATACTGCTTCATTTTAACTCAAGACACGCTTCATTTAATTAGGAAGATCTTAAATAATAATTTCAATATATAACTGTAGTTTTACAGTATTCTTTTCTTTTTTTTTAACATCTTTATTGGAGTATAATTATAATTGCTTTACAGTCTTGTGTTAATTTCTGCTGTATAACAAAGTGAATCAGCTATATGCATAACGCATATCCCCATATCCCCTCCATCTTGCATCTCCCTCCCACCTTCCTTATCCCACGCCTCTACGTGGTTGCAAAGCATCAAGCTGATTTCCATGTGCTATGCAGCTGCTTCCCACTAGCTATCTGTTTTATATTTGGTAGTGTATATATGTCAGTGCTACTCTCTCACTTCATCCCAGCTTCCCCTTCCCCCTCCCCATCTCCTCAAGTCCATTCTCTACGTCTGTGTCTTTATTCCTGTCCTGCCCCTAGGTTCATCAGAACCATTTTTTTTTTTAGATTCCATATATATGTGTTAGCATATTGTATTTGTTTTTCTCTTTCTGACTTACTTCAGTTTGTATGACAGACTCTAGGTCCATCCACCTCACTACAAATAACTGCTTTGTTTCTTTTTATGGCTGAGTAATATTCCATTGTATATATGTGCTACATATTCTTTATCCATTCATCTGTCAGTGGACACTTAGGTTGCTTCCATGTCCTGGCTATTGTAAATAGTGCTGCAATGAACATTGTGGTACATGACTCTTTTTGAATTATGTTTTTCTCAGGGTATATGCCCAGTAGTGGGATTGCTGGGTCATCTGGTAGTTCTATTTTTAGTTTTCTAAGGAACCTCCACACTGTTCTCCATAGTGGCTGTATCAATTTACATTCCCACCAACAGGGCAAGAAGGTTCCCTTTTCTCCACACCCTCTCCAGCATTTATCGTTTGTAGATTTTTTGATGATGACCATTCTGACTGGTGTGAGGTGATACCTCATTGTAGTTTTGATATGCATTTCTCTAATAATTAGTGACGTTGAGCATCCTTTCATGTGTTTGCTGGCAATCTGTATATCTTCTTTGGAGAAATGTCTGTTTAGGTCTTCTGCCCATTATTGGATTGGGTTGTTTGTTTTTTTGATATTGAGCTGCATGAGCTGCTTGTATATTTTGGAGATTAATCCTTTGTCAGTTGCTTCCTTTGCAAATATTTTCTCCCATTCTGAGGGTTGTCTTTTCATCTTGTTTATGGTTTCCTATGCTGTGCAAAAGCTTTTAAGTTTCATTAGGTCCCATTTGTTTATTTTTGTTTTTATTTCCATTTCTCTAGGAGGTGGGTCAAAAAGGATCTTGCTGTGATTTATGTCATAGAGTATTCTGCCTATGGTTTTCTCTAAGAGTTTTATGGTGTCTGGCCTTACATTTAGGTCTTCAATCCATTTTGAGTTTACTTTTGTGTATGGTGTTAGGGAATGTTCTTATTTCATTCTTTTACATGTAGCTGTCCAGTTTTCCCAGCACCACTTATTGAAGAGGCTGTCTTTTCTCCATTGTATACGCTTGCCTCCTTTATCAAAGATAAAGTGACCGTGTGTGTGGTTTTATCTCTGGGCCTTCTATCCTGTTCCATTGATCTATATTTCTGATTTTGTGCCAGTACCATACTGTCTTGATTACTGTAGCTTTGTAGTATAGTCTGAAGTCTGGGAGCCTGATTCCTCCAGCTCTGTTTTTCTTTCTCAAGATTGCTTTGGCTATTTGGGGTCTTTTGTGTTTCCATACAAATTGTGAAATTTTTTGTTCTAGTTCTGTGGAAAATGCCATTGGCGTTTGATAGGGATTGCACAGAATCTGTAGATTGCTTTGGGTAGTATAGTCATTTTCACAATGTTTGTTCTTCCAATCCAAGAGCATGGTATATCACTCCATCTGTTTCTATCATCTTTAATTTCTTTCATCAGTGTCTTACAGTTTTCTGCATACAGGTCTTTGTCTCCTTAGGTAGGTTTATTCCTAGATATTTTATTCTTTTTGTTTCAGTGGTAAATGGCAGTGTTTCCTTAATTTCTTTTTCAGATTTTTCATCATTAGTGTATAGGAATGCAAGAGATTTCTCTGCGTTAATTTTGTATCCTGCTGCTACTCTACCAAATTCATTGATTAGCTCTAGGTGTTTTCTGGTAGCATCTTTAGGATTCTCTATGTATAGTATCATGTCATCTGCAAACAGTGACAGTTTTACTTCTTCTTTTCCGATTTGTATTCCTTTTATTTCTTTTTCTTCTCTGATTGCTGTGGCTAAAACTTCCAAATCTATGTTGAATAATAGTGGTGAGAGTGGGCAACCTTGTCTTGTTCCTGATCTTAGTGGAAATGGTTTCAGTTTTTCACCATTGAGAATGATGTTGGCTGTGGGTTTGTCATATATGGCCTTTATTATGTTGAGGCAGGTTCCCTCTATGCCTACTTTCTGGAGAGTTTTTATCATAAATGGATGTTGATTTTGTCAAAAGCTTTTTCTGCATCTATTGAGACTATCTCATGGTTTTTATCCTTCAATTTGTTAATATGCTGTATCACATTGATTGATTTGCATATACTGAAGAATCCTTGCATTCCTGGGATAAACCCCACTTGATCATGGTGTATGATCCTTTTAATGTGCTGTTGGATTCTGTTTGCTAGTATTTTATTGAGGATTTTTGCATCTATGTTCATCAGAGATATTGGCCTGCAGTTTTCTTTTTTGTGACATCTTTGCCTGGTCTTGGTATCAGACTGATTGTGGCTTCATAGAATGAGTTTGGGAGTGTTCCTCCTCTGCTATATTTTGGAAGACTTTGAAAAGGATAGGTGTTAGCTCTTCTGTAAATGTGTGATAGAATTCACCTGTGAAGCCTCCTGGTCCTGGGCTTTTGTTTGTTGGAAGTTCTTTTTTTTTTTTTTTGTGGTACACCGGCCTCTCACTGTTGTGGCCTCTCCCGTTGCAGAGCACAGGCTCCGGACGCACAGGCTCAGCAGCCATGGCTAATGGGCCCAGCAGCTCCATGGCATGTGGGATCTTCCCAGATTGGGGCATGAACCTGTATCCCCTGCATCGGCAGGTGGACTCTCAACCACTGCGCCACCAGGGAAGCCCCTGTTGGAAGATTTTTAATCACAGTTTCAATTTCAGTGCTTGTGATTGGTCTTGTTTATATTTTGTTTCTTCCTGGTTCCATCTTGGAAGGTTGTGCTTTTCTAAGAATTTGTTCATTTCTTCTGGGTTGTCCATTTTATTGGCATAGAGTTGCTTGTAGTAATCTCTCATGATCCTTTGTATTTCTGCAATGTCAGTTGTTACTTCTCCTTTTTCATTTATAATTCTATTGACTTGAGTCTTCTCCCTTTTTTTCTTGATGAGTCTGGCTGATGGTTTATCAATTTTGTTTATCTTCTCAAAGAACCAGCTTTTAATTTTATAGATCTTTGCTATTGTTTCCTTCATTTCTTTTTCATTGATTTCTGATCTGATTTTTATTATTTCTTTCCTCCTGCTAACTTTGGGGTTTTTTTGTTCTCCTTTCTCTAATTGCTTTAGGTGTAAGTTTAGGTTGTTTATTTGAGGTTTTTCTTGTTTCTTGAGGTAGGATTGTATTGCTTTAAACTTCCCTCTTAGAACTGCTTTTGCTGCATCCCATTGGTTTTGGGTTGTCATCTTTTCATTGTCATTTGTTTCTAGGTATTTTTTGATTTCCTCTTTGATTTCTTCAGTGATCTCTTGGTTATTAAGTAGCATATTGCTTAGCCTTTATGTGTTTGTATTTTTTAGTTCTTTTCCTGTAATTGATATCTAGTCCCATAGTGTTATGGTTAGAAGAGATACTTGATACAATTTCAATTTTCTTAAATTTACCAAGGCTTGATTTGTGACCTAAGATACGGTCTATCCTGAAGAATGTTCCATGAGCACGTGAGAAGAAAGTGTATTCTGTTTTTGGATGGAATGTTCTGTAAATATCAATTAAGTCCATCTTGTTTAATGTGTCATTTAAAGTTTTTGTTTCCTTATTTATTTTCATTTTGGATGATCAGTCCACTGGTGAAAGTGGGGTGTTAAAGTCCCCTAGTATTATTGTATTACTGTCAATTTCCCCTTTTATGGCTCTTAGCATTTGCCTTATATACTGAGGTGCTCCTATGTTGGGTGCATAAATATTTATGATTGTTATATCTTCTTCTTGAATTTCTCCCTTGATCCTTATGTAGTGTCCTTCTTTATCTCTTGTAATAAATAGTCTTTATTTTAAAGTCTATTTTGTCTGATACGAGAATTGCTACTCCAGCTTTCTTTTGATTTCCATCTGCATGGAATATCTTTTTCCATCCCCTCATTTTCAGTCTGTATGTGTCCCTTGGTCTGAAGTGGGTCTCTTGTAGACAGCATATAGATGGGTTTTGTTTTTGTATCTATTCAGCCAGTCTGTGTCTTTTGGTTGGAGCATTTAATCCATTTACATTTAAGGTAATTATCGATATGTATGTTCCTATTACCATTTTCTTAATTTTTTGGGGTTTGTTTTTGTAGGTCTTTTCCTTCTCTTGTGTTTCCTGCCTAGAGAAGTTCCTTTAGCATGTGTTGTAAAGCTGGTTTGGTGGTGCTGAATTCTTTTAACTTTTGCTTATCTGTAAAGGTTTTAATTTCTCCATTGAATCTAAATGAGATCCTTGCTGAGTAGAGTAATCTTGGTTGTAGGCTTTTCCCTTTCATCAGTTTAAATATGTCCTGCCACTCCCTTCTGGCTTGCAGAATTTCTGCTGAAAGATCAGCTGTTAACCTTGTGGAGACTACCTTGTATGTTATTTGTTGCTTTTCCCTTGTGGCTTTTAATATTTTTTCTTTGTATTTAATTTTTGATAGTTTGATTAATATGTGCCTTGGTGTGTTTCTCCTTGGGTTTATCCTGTATGGGACTCTCTGTGCTTCCTGGACTTGATTGACTATTTTCCTTTCCCATGTTAGAGAAGTTTTTGACTATAATCTTTCAAATATTTTTCAGACCCTTTCTTTTTCTCTTCTTCTTCTGGGACCCCTATCATTCGAATGTTGGTGCGTTTAATGTTGTTCCAGAGGTCTCTGAGACTGTCCTCAATTCTTCTCATTCTTTTTTCTTTCTTCTGCTCCCTGGCAGTTATTGCTACCATTTTATCTTCCAGCTCACTTATCCATTCTTCTGCCTCAGTTATTCTGTTATTGATTCCTTCTAGGGTATTTTCAGTTTCAATAATTGTGTTGTTCATCACTGTTTGTTTGCTCTGTAGTTCTTCTAGATCCTTGTTACATGTTTCTTGTATTTTCTCCATTCTGTGTCCAAGATTTTGGATCATCTTTAGTATCATTACTCTGAGTTATTTTTCAGGTTGGTTGCCTATCTCGTCTTCATTTATTTGGTCTTGTAGGTTTTTACCTTGCTCCTTTATCTGTAACATTTTTTTTTGTCGTTTCATTTTTTTTTTTTTTTTTAAGGGTGGTGCTGTTTTCCTGCCTCACTGGTTGTTTGGCCTGAGATGTGCAGCACTGGAGTTTACAGGCAGTTGGATAGAGCTGGGTCTTGGTGCTGAGGTGAGGACCTATGGGAGTCATCACTCCGATTGATATTCCCTGGGGTTTGAGGTTCTCTATTAGTCCAGCAGTTTGGACTTGGAGTTCCTACCACAGGAGCTTGGGCCCGACCTCCAGCCTGGGAGCCACGATCCCGCAAGCCTTGTGGCACAGCAAAAAAAAAAGGAAGGAAGGAAGAAAGAAAGGAGCAGTACAATATCAAAGAATTTAAACAAAATAAAATTAGAAAGATAAAAATATATTAGGAAAAATAAAATATCATTGAAACAACTGCAACAAGGTAAAATACAACCATAACAGAAAAAGAAAAAAATAAAAGGAGAGTTGGGAACAAGCCAAAAAGAGAGAAGAATAACAAAGTATAAAGAATAAAATAAAATTAGAAAAATAAAAGATTTATTATGAAAAATAAAAGTATAAAAGAATCAATAACAATGAATCAACAAGATAAAACAGAACCGCAATCTAAAAGAGGAAAAAGAAAAGAAAAGAAAAAAGCCTTGGCTATGGGGACGGAGTTTAGGCAGGGGGTGGAACTTAGGCAGGGGCGGGGTTTAGGGTGGGGTGGGACCTAGGCAGGTGGGGGTGGTGACGTTTGAGCGTGGGGTGTGGCCTAGGCAGGTTATGTTCAAGCGTGGGGCAGGGCCTCTGCTTAGGACCTGCACAGAAGGGAAGAGGCAGATGTCAAAACAAGGGCCTCTGGAGTGTGGAGTTCTGGAGTTTGGAGGCAGTGCCCTGGGTGGAGGTGTAGGGGTGGGGCTTGGGCTCTGCACGTCAGGAGGGAGACTCCGAGGGCGCAGGATTAGGCCTGGGAGCCCAAAAGGGTTCCCAGAGCCTAAGTGGACAGGGAAAGCATTGGCAGCGTTCTCTTCCGTTCCTTTTCACCCTTCCCACACTGTCTGCCCCAGGGTCACTCTGGTTGCTGCTGGACCCGTAACCATAGATGGGTTCCACTGTGTGTAGGAACTCCTCCCCTCCCGCAGCCCCCCCTCAGGGGGGCCAGTCCCATAGGTCTGGACTTTACTTGTGCTCCTCTTTCCCACCCTCCCACTCCCTCAGGACCTGCGCAGCTGGAGGGTGCTTAGGTGGGCAGAGGATCAGGCCTGGGCTACCAGCAGGTTCCTGGGGGCCCAAGTGGGCAGGGAAACCTGGCCACTCTCCCTTTTGATCCTCTGCCCTCCCAGTGGTTCCCCAATTTCCCCTTGGGACGTGGGATCCCTTCCCCTCCCCCAGCTGCCCTTCAGAGGTGCCAGTCCCATCCCGACAACACTTCTCCTCCCCCTCACTCCCCCCACGGCCCTCATCCTACCTGGTTGCTGGGGGTTCCTCCCATCCTCTATGGGAGGAGACATCCACCTATGTCTGTGGTCCCTCACCGGTGCCTGGTAGATGCCCTAATTGTGAAGAGATGCAAATTCCGCATCCTCCTAGTACACCATCTTGATTCCACCCCCCTGTAGTAGTATTTTCTTACACATTTTTTGGGAAAAATTCCACATGGTTACTAATTTTTTCCCCCAGGTAGTGTGAACACTAAAGTAAAAGACCATATAATGTTGAAACAAGTTAATTGTCGGTAAACTATGGAGTGATGGTTTTATAGAAACATTTTCCATAATTTGGGTATTGCATTTTAATTTATAGTCAACTTTTTTATAGACTTTATACTTCTATAGACTTTTTTTTTTTTTTTTTGGCCACGTGGCATGTGGGATCTTAGTTCTCCAACCAGGGATCAAACCCGTGTCGCCTGCAGTGGAAGCGCAGAGTCTTAACCACTGGACAACTAGGGAAGTCTATAGACTTTTGTATAAAGTGAGATACCTCTGAATCCCAGTTGGGGTTTGTTTGTTTGTTTCTTCTTTGTTTGACATAAAACTATAGGAGCCATTAGCAAATCAAATTTTAATTCTCAACTCCTTTAGTTTGATTTGAATTTAAAAATCTGTAACATTGTATTTGACCCTGTAAGAGTGCTTACAGGCTTATCACTTGAGTCCTAGTGCAAAGCTATTAGAAGATCACTACTCTTCGGAAGAGGGAAAAAATATGAGAATAATCTATCTCCGTAGTCTTTCACAGTTTTCACTGGAAATCAGATGTCCAACAAGAATTGACAAAACCTAATTTAAGAAATACAGAGTTGAGACTTCCCTGGTGTTCCAGTGGGTAAGACTATGCACTCCCAGTGCAGAGGGCCTGGATTCAATCCCTGGTTGGGGAGCTAGATCCCGCATGCATGCCACAACTAAGAGTTCGCATGCCACAACTAAGAAGCCCACGTGCCACAACTAAAAGATCCTTTGTGCCACTGTAACTAAGACTCAGCACAGCCTAAATAAATAAAATATTAAAGAAAAAAAGAAATACAGGGTTAAATTTATCAAAATCCAAAACATTTTGTTTGAAGTATTTTCAATCTGAGAGGTAACTTGATACTCCATTTTATAGGAAAGGGAAGTAATACATAGTAATCCTACTTCTCTGCTGGAGTTCTTTCTTATTGACACATTGTAACATCACAATAGCAAGTCCTGGGAGGAGCCCATCCATAAGACCCCTAGATCTCTTGGTCCCTGCTTCCTCTTCTCTAAAATTAAGATATTAGATGTCTTTGTTAATCCAAAATTTTGATGAAGAGTTTTAGGCGCTAAGCACAAATATTTAATTTGTATGGCTAATTAACCAAACAATTTGGAATAAGGTTTACCACCAGAAGTGTTTCTTCACTAATGGCCCATGCCCATGTTTTGTCAAAGTAAACATTTAGTTCCCCTTTTTAATGTTATTTTAAATTTCAAAATAAGTTACCCTTGACATTAAAACCAAACAGAATACAATTTTAGAAGAAAAATTTTTATTTTTAAAGATACCTGTCATTATCTCCGTTGTGTGTAGTAAAGGGAAGGTTGAGTCCGGTTACTTACCTGAAAGCAGCTTTTCTATTCTAAGAGTGGAAGGTAAGATAACAACAATAAGAACAGACTCTATGAACTCCAGCCTTTAAGATTTTGTAGCTTTAAACTGCACAGTTCCAACCACCACCAGATCTGATAGTGAGCACCTCTTTGGCAAATGACTAATGGACAGTCTATTCTCAATCCCTCCATCCCCCACTCCACACACACATAAATGACTAACGAATAAAAATAAAACAAGTACTTTTGGACAGACAATGTAATGGTCTATTTATAGTATATAAACTCCTCATCCTCAGTTTTTGAAATATGGCTTTTCTCCCCTGTTTCAATCATACTGCTGTAAAGACCTTAAGAATTCCTCAGTTCACCCCCCCCCACCCCACGCCCTATTTAAGATAGAAAGTCTGATACTTGAACATCTCCAAAAATACAACATCCATCCGTTTTGGTAAAACTTCCAGCTTGTCTCTGCTATTATTATGTATGTGTTTGTGTTTTTGTTTTTTTAAAGCACATTCTCTGCATTCAAAGACCGTATTCTTTTTTTTTTAATTATTAATTAATTTATTTATTTTTGCTGTGTTGGGTCTTCGATTCTGTGTGAGGGCTTTCTCTAGTTGTGGCAAGTGGGGGCTACTCTTCATCGTGGTGCGTGGGCCTCTCTCTATCGCGGCCTCTCTTGTTGGGGAGCACAGGCTCCAGACGTGCAGGCTCAGTACTTGTGGCTCATGGGCCTAGTTGCTCCGCGGCATGTGGGATCCTCCTAGACCAGGGCTCGAACCCGTGTCCCCTGCGTTAGCAGGCAGATTCTCAACCACTGTGCCACCAGGGAAGCCCTATGTATGTGTTTTAAATGGGTGTGAAATGGTATCTTGTGGTTTTAATTTGCATTTTCCTAAGGATTAATGATGTTGGTGTACAAATAACCATTCTTATTTGGATTTATATATATATATTTTTTTCTTTTTTTCTTTTTTAAAGGCTTAGTTTTAATTTTTTTGGCTGCATTGGGTCTTTGTTGCTGCGTGCAGGCTTTCTCTAGTTGTGGCGAGCTGGGCCTACTTTGCAGTGTGCAGGCTTCTCACTGTGGTGGCTTCTCTTGTTGCAGAGCACGGGCTCTAGGCACACGAGCTTCAGTTGTGGCACTCGGGCTTCAGTAGTTGTGGCTTGTGGGCTCTACAGTGCAGGCTCAGTAGTTGTGGCACACGGGCTTAGTTGCTCTGCAGCATGTGGGATCTTCCCAGACCAGGGATCGAACCCGTGTCCCCTGCATTGGCACGCGGATACTTATCCACTGCACCACCAGGGAAGTCCCTTGGATTTATATTGTATATCTTAAACCAGAATTTGATGAGACTTTTCTTTCTATTTTTTTGGCTGCACTTCATGGCACTCGGGATCTTAGTTCCCCGACCAGGGATCGAACCTCTTCCCCCTGCAGTGGAAGTGCAGAGTCTTAACCATTGGGCCACCAGGGAAGTCCTGATGAGACTTTTTGATCAATTTACCAAAATGACTTTAGATCAAGATCTGAGGATCACATGAAGCATTAGAAAATTTTCAGATATACTGCTAGAAAAATGGTAGACCAGACTATTAAGGTTTATTCTCAAAGCACTTTCGTAATTTTTCTGCAAAACTGTTAGCTTCAGGATTCCTGCAAATCCTAATTTGTTTGGAATTTAACATTTTAAATGTTTTAATTATTTTAAAACTATTTAAGTAAAATAGCACACATTCAAAATTAATCAAATGTGGTTGAAATATTTCTTGAGTGACCCAGGGATTTAACAGAAAGTAAAAGTGTCAGCTGAAGCTACTAAAAAAATGTATTCTGAATCATAAAGGAGAGATTTAGAGAGAGAGGGAGAGATAGGGAGCAGGGAGGAAAATGGATGGAAAGAAAAGCACGTGGTAATGGGTTTCTTGAAGTCAAATTTCAGTAGTCTTAGAACTGCAGTAGAAAGAATCCATTGGGAAGAATGTGCAAACTACACTGGGGAAGAGAATGAGGAGGGAAAAGGGGGACTCTATTGAGTGCTTTGCATTTCCTTCACCTCTTTTTGTCCTGACAGAAAGTCTGTGAAGTAGCTGTCTTTATTCCCAGTTGACAGATGAGAAAACTGAATTATCTCAGAATTCCAGTAAATTTTGAAGCAAAGAAACAAACTGTTTTAGTGTATAAAAAAAGAGTGTATAGGGCTTCCCTGGTGGCGCAGTGGTTGAGAGTCTGCCTGCCGATGCAGGGGACACGGGTTCGTGCCCCGGTCCGGGAGGATCCCACGTGCCGCGGAGCAGCTGGGCCCGTGAGCCATGGCCACTGAGCCTGCATGTCCGGAGCCTGTGCTCCTCAACAGGTGAGGCCACAACAGTGAGAGGCCCACATACAGCAAAAAAAAAAAAAAAAAAAAAAAAAAGAGTGTATAACATATTACAAACTCTGAGGGAGGTGATCCAAATTAGATGAAAATCTGCTAATGACCAGTATTATTTCCTCTCACTCAAGGATGGAGAAATTCAGAAATAGCTAAATAACTTCAAGGCCTACGGAATGAATCAACATGCTGTGGCAAATAGAATCTAGCACTTGCTAGTTCCATGTTTCCTGAGTTAGGCCATATTGATTAGATGCTCTCAGCACATCCTTTTTTTTTTTTTTAAATTTTATTTATTTTTTATTTTTTTAGGCTGTGTAGGGTCTTCGTTGCTGTGCTCAGGCTTTCTCTAGTTGCTGTGAGGGGTAGCTACTCTTTGTTGCAGGCTTCTCATTGCGGTGGCTTCTCTTGTTGTGGAGCACGGGCTCTAGGCGCGCAGGCTTCAGTAGTTGCAGCACAAGGGTTCAGTAGTTTTGGCTCTCGGGCTCTAGAGCACAGGCTCAGTAGTTGTGGCACACAGGCTTAGTTTCTTCACGGCATGTGGGATCTTCCTAGACCAGGGATCGAACCCGTGTCCCCTGAATTGGCAGGCGGATTCTTAACCAACTGCATCACTAGGGAAGTCCAGCACATCCATTTTGAGAAAGAGTACATATTTTACAGAAGTATGGCATTTAGAAATGCCACAGTAAATGAAACAATAGCTTCATTATTAAAGTAAACATTTATTTTTCAGTTGGCTAATTTTGTAAAACTATATAATGCAGCTCAACATTTTTTTTAATAAATTTATTTTTATTTATTTTTGGCTGTGTTGGGTCTTTGTTGCTGCATGTGAGCTTTCTCTAGTTGTGGCGAGCAGGGGCTACTCTTAATTGTAGTGTGTGGGCTTCTCATTGTGGTGGCTTCTCTTGTTGAGGAACATGGGCTCTAAGAGTGCAGGCTCAGTAGTTGTGGCACACGGGCTTAGTTGCTCCATAGCACATGAGATCTTCCTGGACCAGGGCTCGGACCCATGTCCCCTGCATTGGCAGGTGGATTCTTAACCACTGCGCCACCAGGGTAGCCCAGCTCAACATTTTTTAAACAAACTTTTTTGTGTGTAACACAAAAAGTAAGACATCTCTTAAAACTTGGGAAAGAAAGCAAAGTAAGGATAGAGAATAAAAATTGCCCCTAATCCTACCATCCAGATTTAAGCAAAATACATTTTGGTATAATTCCTTCCTTTTATGCTTATTATAGTAGCTCTGAACTTTATATAATATACATGTACATGTACTATTTTAGTAACTTTACGAAGTTGTGCAAATATTACCATGCTAATAAATGCAGTGTTTGCAGATTTTCATCATCCTAAAAAGAAACCCATCCCCGTTTTCCCCCAGACCTTTCTCTCCTGGCCCTTGGTAACTACTAATATGCTTTCTATCTCGATAGATTATCCTTTTCTGGGCATTTTATATTAATAGAATTGTGCAATAGTATTTTGCATCTGGCTTCTTTCACTTAACAATGTTTTAAAGGTTCATCCATTTTGTAGCATGTGGCAGTGTTTTCTTCTCATTTGCTGTTGAATAGTTTTCCCTTGTCGGTAGATACACCCCATTTATTTTAATCCATTCATTAGCTGGTGGACATATGGTTTGTTTCTACTTTTTGTCTATTAAGAGTAATGCTTTTATGAACATTCATGTACAAATTATTTTTGTGGACCTATGTTTTCATTTCTCTTGGGTATATATTTAGAAGTAGAATCTCTGGATAATATGGTAAGTTCATCTTTATCGTTTTAAGAAACTGCCAAATTGTTTTCCAAAGTGGCTGTATCATTTATGCATGATACAAAATTAATATACAGAAATCCGTTGCATTTCTATAAACTAACAATGAACTATCAGAAGGAGACATCAAGGAAACGATCCCATTTATCATCACATCAAAATTCCCTGGCAGTCCAGTGGTTAGGACTCCGTGTTTTCACTGCTGAGGGTGCGGGTTCGATCCCTGGTCGGGGAACTAAGATCCCACAAGCCATGTGGCACGGCCAAAAAAAAAAAAAAAAGAAGACCCAGTTCTTATCACATCAAAAAGAATAAAATACCTAGGAATAAACCTACCTAAGAGGTAAAAGACCTGTACTTGGAAAACTATCAGACACTGATGAATGAAATTGAAGATGACGCAAATAGATATAAAGATATACTGTATTCTTAGATTGGAAGAAGCAATATTGTTAAAATGACCATGCTACCCAAGGCAATCTACAGATTCAGTGCTATCCCTATAAAAATACCAATGGGCTCGCCGCAACTAGAGAAAGCCCATGCACAGCAACGAAGACCCAACGCAGCCAAAAAAAAGAAAGAAATTAAAAATAATTTTTTTTAAATACCAATGGTATTTTTCACAGAACTAGAACAAATAATTTTAAAATTTGTATGGAAATACCAAAGACCCTGAATTGCCAAAACAATCTTGTGAAAGAAGAACAGAGCAGGAGGAATCACACTTCCTGACTTCAGACTATATTATAAAACTACAGTAATCAGAACAGTATGGTACTAGCACAAAAACAGACATAGAGGTCAATGGACCAAAATATACATCCCAGAAATAAATCCATGCATTTATGGTCAATTAATCTATGACAAACCAGGCAAGAATGTACAATGGAGAAAAGACAGTCTCCTCAATAAGTGGTGCTGGGAAAACTGGACAACTACATGTAAAAGAATGAATTAGAACAGGGGTCCCCAACCCCTGGGCCATGGACCCGAACCAGTCCACGGCCTGTTAGGAACCAGGCTGCACAGCAGGAGATGAGTGGCGTGCAAGCGAATGAAGCTTCATCTGCCACTCCCCATCTCTCGCATGACTGCCTGAACCACCATGTCTCTGCCCCCTGCCCCATCTGTGGAAAAATTGACTTCCACAAAACCAGTCCCTGGTGCCAAAAAGGTTGGGACTGCTGAATTAGAACATTGTCTAATACCATATACAAAAATAAACCCAAAATGAATTAAAGACCTAAATCTGAGACCAGAAACCATAAAACTCTTGGAGGAAAACATGAGCAGAATGCTCTTTGACATAAATTGTAGCTATATTGTTTGGAATCTGTTTTCTAAAACAAAGAAAATAGAAGCAAAAATTAACAAATGAGACCTAATTAGACTTAAAAATTTTGCACAGCAAAGGAAACAAAAAGACAACCCACAGAATGGGAGAAAATATTTGCAAATGATATGACTGATAAGGGGTTAATATCCAAAATATATAAACAGCTCATACAACTCAATAAAAAAAAATACACAACCCAATTAAAAAATGCACTGAAGACCTGAAAAGACATTTTTCCATGGAAGACATACAGATGGCCAACAGGAACAAGAAAAAGATGCTCAACGTTGCTAATTGTCAGAGACATGCAACTCAAAACCACAATGAGGGCTTCCCTGGTGGTGCAGTGGTTGCGAGTCCGCCTGCCGATGCAGGGGACATGGGTTCATGCCCCAGTCCGGGAAAATCCCACATGCTGCAGAGCAGCCAGGCCTGTGAGCCATGGCCGCTGAGCCCACGCGTCCGGAGCCTGTGCTCCGCAACGGGAGAGGCCACAACAGTGAGAGGCCCGCGTACCAAAGGAAAAAAAAAAAAAAACACAATGAGATATCACTTCGCACTTGTCAGAATGGCTATCATCAAAAAAAGCATGAATAACAAATGTTGGCAAGGATGTGGAGAAAAGGGAATTCTCATACAGTGTTGGTGAGAATGTAAACTGGTGCAATCCCTGTGGAAAACAGTATGGAGGGTTCTCAAAAAACGAAATATAAAACTACCATATGACCCAGCAATTCCACTCCTAGGTGTATATCTGAAAGAAATAAAAACACTAATTAGAAAAGATACATGCACCCCAATGTTCATAGCAGCATTATTTATGATTGCCAAGATATGGAAGCAACCTAAGTGTCTATCAACAGATGAATGGATAAAGAAGATGTGGTATATGTATATGCAATGGAATATTACTGAACTATTAAAAAAAATGAAACTCTGCCATTTGCGACAATGTGGATGGACCTAGAGGTTATTATGCTAAGTGAAATAAGTCGGACAGAGAAAGACAAATACTCTGTTATTACTTATATGTGGAATTGAAAAAATACAACAAACAAGTGAGTATAACAAAAAAGAAACAGACTTACAGATATAGTTACCAGTGGGGAGAGGGAAGTGGGGCAGGGCAATATAAGGGTAGGGGATTCAGAAGTACAAACTAGTATGTATAAAATAAGGTACAAGGATATATTGTACAACACAGGAAATATAGCCAATGTTTTATGACTATAAATGGAGTATAACCTTTAAAAATTGTGAATCACTATACTGTACACCTGTAACATATAATATTGTATATCAACTATACTTCAACTAAAAAAAAAAGTGACTGTAACATTTACATTTCCACCAGTACCATATAAGGGTTCCTGGCCAGTATGTGTTATTTTCTGCATTTTTTGTTATAACTATTCAAGTGGGTGTGAAGTGGTATCTTGTTATAGTTTTAATTTGCATTTTCCTAAGGTTTAATGATGTTGAACATCTTTTCATGTGCTTATTAGCCATTCATATATCCTGTTTGTTCAAATGTATTTTCAGATCCATTGTTCTTTTTTCTATTGAAGTATAGTTGATTTACAGTGTTTCAGGTGTACAGCAATGTTTCTGGTGTGTTTTTGTGTGTATTCTTTTTTTTTAATTTATTTATTTTTGGCTCCATTGGGCCTTAGTTGTGGCATGCGGGATCTTTCATCGTGGTGCACGGACTTCTGTCTAGTTGTGGCTTGTGGGCTCAGTAGTTGCAGCTCGCGGGCTTAGTTGCCCCGAGGCATCTGGGATCTTAGTTCCCCGACCAGGGATGGAACAGGGATCGAACAGGGATCGAATCTGCATTGCAAGACGGATTCTTAACCACTGGACCACCAGGGAAGTCCCTATATATATTCTTTTTCAGATTCTTTTCCATTATAGGTTATTACAAGATATTGAATATAATTCCCTATGTTATACAGTAGGTCCTCTTTGTTTATTTTTTAATTGTGATGCATGTCTTTCTATTAAAAGTCTTTTATATATTCTAGATACAAGTCCTTTATCAGATATATGATTTGCAAATAATTTCTCCCAGTCTGTGCCTTTTCATTTTCTTAATGGTATCTTTTAAAGTATAAATTTTTCAATCTGATAAAATCCAGTTCGTCAAAAAATTTTTTTCTGTTATGGATTATGCATTTGGTCTTAAATCTGTTTCTTCTAAAAGTTTTATAGTTTTACCTCTTACAGTTAGGTCTATGATCTATTTTGAGTTAATTTTTGTATATGGTGTGACATAAGGGTCTAAATGCATTGTTGTAATTTCTTGAGGTGAAGTGAAATATTCTCGTCAGCTACTGGTAAATCCTTGGCAAAAGAATGATTCTCTGCTTCTTGGAAATGTCACTGTATTCCAATATATGTACAACTTTGAGAGAGACTACCTGGGGCCATGAGGGATGGGGCTGCCACCCAAGCCAGCCAAATCAACTGGATGAACCTGAGGATCTGTGGGTGACATGTCAAGCCAGATTGCCCTCTTATCCAGCACAGTAGGGATTAAGATCCATGAACAAGTGAAAGAAATTACCTGTAATGCCTGTGTTTCTGTTTACTCTCTTCCTTTACTGTCTTGTACCTAGTGAGCACTCAGTTGGTGTTATTTGATATGATTTCATAAGCAGAAAGGCAGACTTCATGACCTTGTACGTGTGTACTTTAATGAGTCTTTAACACTTTGATGCACTGAGTATGGTCCCTGCCCCAGACATACTGAATCAGATTCTGTATTTTAATATGCTCCCCAAATGATTTATGTGCTCATTAAGTTTGATGAGCACTGGTCTAGAGTAGAGCAAATGACAGCCTGCAGATGAAATCCAGTTGCTGACTATTTTTATAAGTAAAGTTTTATTGGAACACAGTTATACCCATTTCTTTACATATTATTTACATCATGTGTGGCTACTTTCATCCTGCAGTGGCAGACTGATTGAGTAGTTGTGAAAGGGGCCACATGGCCCTCAAAGCCTAAAATATTACCTGGCCCTTTTCAGAAAAAGTTTGCCAACCCATGGGCTAAGGAAAAGGAGGGAAGGTTCCCAAATGATTATATGTGGTAGAAAGATGAATGGGAGATCAAGATGTTATCTAGGTCAGAATAGAGCCTGACAGACTGGCAGACTAAGCCATTTATACAACATACACATTTATGCACATACACACACCTTACCTATTAAAATTAGCGTGTCTCAGGACTTCCCTGGCGGTCCAGTGGTTAAGACTCCGAGCTCCCAATGCTGAGGGGCACGGGTTCGATCTGGTTAGGGAACTTAGATCCCGCATGCTGCGCGGCGCAGCATAAGTAAATAAATAAGTAGATAAATAAAATTAGCATGTCTCTTAGCTAAAAGAAAATAGGAAAGACAAGTATAATCAGTGAGAATGTTAATAAAAATGAACCTCATACCTAAACATCTATATTATACTGATAAAAATTAAGATATTTAAGCAATAGAACCAAATATAACTAAATATACACACCAGCAAACAAGCCCTCTTCACTTTGATAGAAATACTTGTAGGTCTCTTTTTTATTTTAGTCAACTTTTTATTTGGAATTATTTTATGTTATTTTATTGATTTATTTTTGGCCACACCACGAGGCTTGCAGGATCTCGGTTTCCCGACCAGGGATTGAACCCAGGCCATGACATTGAAAGCCTAGAATCCTAACCACTAGGCCACCAGGGAACTCCCCATATTTGGAATAATTTTAGATTTATAAAAACGTTGCAAAGATAGTACAGAGAATCTCTACCCTCACCTATCTCCCCTAATGTTATCTTCTCGCATTACCATGGTACATTTGTCAAATCTAAAAAAACAACTTGGGTAGCATTATTATTAACTAAACTTAGACTATTCACCAGTTTTTCATTAATATCCTTTTCTGTTCTGTGAGCCCCTGCAGGATACCACACTGCATGTAGTCATTATTATCTCCTTAAATCTTCTCTGACCTGTGATAGGTTCTCATGCTTTCCTTGTTTTTCACGTTTCAGGGAGTACAGCTCAGATTTTTTTTTTTTTTTTTTTTTTTTTGCGGTACGCGGGCCTCTCACTGTTGTGGCCTCTCCCGTTGCGGAGCACAGGCTCCGGACGCGCAGGCTCAGCGGCCATGGCTCACGGGCCTAGCCGCTCCGCGGCATGTGGGATCTTCCCGGACCAGGGCACGAACCCATGTCCCCTGCATCGGCAGGCGGACTCTCAACCACTGCGTCACCAGGGAAGCCTCAGATATTTTTTAGAATATCCTTTAATGTGGGTTTGTGTAATGTATTTTCCATGATTAGAATGGGATTATGGGTTTGGGGAAGAATACCACAGAGGTGACGTACTCTTATCATGTCATATGGTGGCAGGGGTGGAACATGACATCGTGATGATTTAGCCTTCATCACTTGGCTAAGGTGGTGTGTGCCAGGTTTTCTACTATAAAGTTACTATTTTCCATTCCCATCTTCTGTTCTTTGGAAGTGAGCCACTAGGTTCAGCTAACCCTCAGATGGAAGGGGAGAATTAATCTCTACCTCCTGGAGGAGAGAGTATCAGCATATATGTTTGATACTCTTCTGTCCCATTTATTTATTCCATCATTATTTAAATTAGTATGTACTCATGTGTACTTATTTTATACTTTGGGTTATAATCCAGAACTATGTTATTTGTTGTTCACATCTTTCTAGCTTTGGCTGTTAGGAGCTCTTCCAGATTGTCTCATCTGTCAGTCTCTTTTTAAAAGCTTTATTGTGATATAATTCACATACCATAAAAACCACCCATTTAAAGTATACAATTCAATGGCTTTTATATATTCACATATTTGTGCAGCCATCACCACAACCCCACATTTCTTAGACCTCACCCTCCAAACCCCCATCTGCTGGCAACCCTTTATCTACTTTCTGTCTACAGATTTGCCTATTCTGAGCATTTCATACACATGGAATCATATAACATGTCATCCTTGTGACTAGCTTCTTTCACTTTAGTAGTTTTTTCAAGGTTCATCTGGTTGGTCTCTTTTTCTTTTTGTCCTTTTGTTGTTTGTTTTATTTCTTGTTTTTGCATGATTTCTGTCTGGTCTTTTTAATCTTTATCTATACAGATGTTCCTTCTACATAATCAATATGGGTATAAATTTGGTGTTCTGATTTTGTGATTTAACATTATGTTATCTACATTTTCCCATTCTCATAGTCTGCATATTTATTTTAATGGTTAAAAGACATCAAGTTGGTGTTCATTTAACTTGGCTCTCAGTTTGTAGTATCTGTGCTTGTTTTATTTTTCACTACTGTAAATGATGTTGCTGTAAATGTTTTCATGCATATGGATTTTTAATTATACCTTAGGATAGATTCCCAAGACTGAAGTGCTTGAGTTGAAAAGTAGAATCACTTTCATGATTCTTTTTGTTACATTCTACCAGGTTTCATTGTAGAAAACTTGTAACAAATTAAGGGATTGCTAATAACATATACATATCTGTTTCCTTATATAGCCTTATCAGCATATTTTTCTAATTTTTAGGTGCGTTTTCTTAAAATTGAATTTTATTTTTTTATACAGCAGGTTCTTATTAGTCATCAATTTTATACACATCAGTGTATACACGTCAATCCCAATCTCCCAGTTCATCACACCACCCCACTTACCACCACTTTCCCCCCTTGGTGTCCATATGTTTGTTCTCTACATCTGTGTCTCAATTTCTGTCCTGCAAACAAGTTCATCTGTACCATTTTTCTGGGTTCCACATATATGCGTTAATATACGATATTTGTTTTTCTCTTTCTGACTTACTTCACTCTGTATGACAATCTCTAGATCCATCCACGTCTCTACAAATGACCCAATTTCGTTACTTTTTATGGCTGAGTAATATTCCATTGTATATATGTACCACATCTTCTTTATCCATTCATCTGTCGATGGGCATTTAGGTTGCTTCCATGACCTGGCTATTGTAAATAGTGCTGCAATGTACATTGGGGTGCATGTGTCTTTTTGAATTATGGTTTTCTCTGGGTATATACCCAGTAGTGGGATTGCTGGGTCATATGGTAATTCTATTTTTAGTTTTTTAAGGAACCTCCATATTGTTCTCCATAGTGGCTGTATCAATTTACATTCCCACCAACAGCACAAGAGGGTTCCCTTTTCTCCACATCCTCTCCAGCACTTGTTGCTTGTAGATTTTCTGACGATGCCCATTCTAACTGGTGTGAGGTGATATCTCATTGTGGTTTTGATTTGCATTTCTCTAATAATTAGTGACGTTGAGCAGCTTTTCCTGTGCTTCTTGGCCATCTGTATGTCTTCTTTGGAGAAATGCCTACTTAGGTCTTCTACCCATTTTTAGATTGGGTTTGTTTCTTTAATATTGAGCTGCATGAGATGTTTATATATTTTGGAGATTAATCCTTTGTCTCTTGATTCGTTTGCAAATATTTTTTCCCATTTTGAGGGTTGTCTTTTCATCTTGTTTATGGTTTCCTTTGCTGTGCAAAAGCTTTTAAGTTTCATTAGGTCCCATTTGTTTAGTTTTGTTTTTATTTCCATTACTCTAGGAGGTGGATCAAAAAAGATCTTGCTGTGATTTATGTCAAAGAGTGTTCTTCCTATGCTTTCCTCTAAGAGTTTTATAGTGTCCTGTCTTACATTTAGGTCTCTAATCGTTTTGAGTTTATTTTTGTGTATGGTGTTAGGGAGTGTTCTAATTTCATTCTTTTACATGTAGCTGTCCAGTTTCCCCAGCACCACTTATTGAAGAGACTGTCTTTTTTCCATTGTATATCCTTGCCTCCTTTGTCATAGATTAGTTGACCATAGATGTGTGGGTTTATCTCTGGGCTTTCTATCTTGTTCCACTGATCTGTGTTTCTGTTTTTGTGCCACTACCATATTGTCTTGATTACTGTAGCTTTGTAGTATAGTCTGAAGTCAGTGAGGCTGATTCCTCCGGCTCCGTTTTATTCCCTCAAGACTGCTTTGTCTATTCGGGGTCTTTTGTGTCTCCATACAAATTTTAAGATTTTTTGTTCTAGTTCCGTAAAAAGTGCCATTGGTAATTGGATAAGGATTGCATTGAATCTGTAGATTGCCTTGGGTAGTATAGTCATTTTCACAGTATTGATTCTTTCAATCCAAGAACATGGTATATCTCTCCATCTGTTGGTATCATCTTTAATTTCTTTCATCAGTGTCATAGTTTTCTGCATACAGGTCTTTTGTCTACCTACATAGGTTTATTCCTAGGTATTTTATTCTTTTTGTTGGAATGGGAAATGGGAGTGTTTCCTTAATTTCTCTTTCAGATTTTTCATGCTTAGTTTATAGGAATGCAAGAGATTTCTGTGCATTAATTTTGTATCCTGAAACTTTACCAAACTCATTGATTAGCTCTAGTAGTTTTCTGGTGGCATCTTTAGGATTCTCTGTGTATAGTATCATGTCATCTGCACCAGTGACAGTTTTACTACTTCTTTTCCAATTTGTATTCCTTTTATTTCTTTTTCTTCTCTGATTGTCGTGGCTAGGACTTCCAAAACTATGTTGAATAATAGTGGTGAGAGTAGACATCCTTGTCTTGTTCCTGATCTTAGAGGAAATGCTTTCAGTTTCTCACCATTGAGAATGTTGGCTGTGGGTTTGTCGTATATGGCCTTTATTTTGTTGAGGTAGGTTCCCTTTATGCCCACTTTCTGGAGAGTTTTTATCATAAATCAATGTTGAATTTTGTCAAAAGCTTTTTCTGCATCTATTGAGATGATCATATGGTTTTTTTCTTCAATTTGTTAACATGGTGTATCACATTGATTGATTTGCGTATATTGAAGAATCCTGGGGTAAATCCTACTTGATCATGGTGTATGATCCTTTTAATGTGTTGTTGGATTCTGTTTGCTAGTATTTTGTTGAGTATTTTTGCATCTATATTCATCAGTGATATTGGTCTGTAACTTTCTTTTTTAGTAGTATCTTTGTCTGCTTTTGGTATCAGGGTGATGGTGGCCGCGTAGAATGAGTTTGGGAGTGTTCCTTCCTGTGCAAGTTTTTGGAAGAGATTGAGAAGGATGGGTGTTAGCTCTTCTCTAAATGTTTGATAGAATTTACCTGTGAAGCCATCTGGTCCTGGACTTTTGTTTGTTGGAAGATTTTTAATCACAGTTTCAATTTCATTACTTGTGATTGGTCTGTTCATATTTTCTATTAATTTCTGGTTCAGTCTTGGGAGGTTATACCTTTCTAAGAATTTGTCCATTTCTTCCAGGTTGTCCATTTTAATAGCATAGAGTTGCTTGTAGTAGTCTCTTAGGATGCTTTGTATTTCTGCGGTGTCTGTTGTAACTTCTCCTTTCTAATTTTATTGATTTGAGTCCTTTCCCTCTTTTTCTTGATGGGTCTGGCTAATGGTTTATCAATTTTGTTTATCTTCTCAGAGAACCAGCTTTTAGTTTTATTGATCTTTGCTATTGTTTTCTTTGTTTCTATTTCATTTATTTCTGCTCGGATCTTTATGATTTCTTTCCTTCTGCTAGCTTTGGGGTTTGTTTGTTCTTCTTTTCCTAGTTCCTTTAGGTATAAGTTTAGATTGTTTATTTGAGATTTTTCTTGTTTCTTGAGGTAGGCTTGTATAGCTATAAACTTCCCTCTTAGAATTGCTTTTGCTGCATCCCATAGGTTTTGGATTGTCGTGTTTTCACTGTCATTTGTCTGTAGGTATTTTCTGATTTCCTCTTTGATTTCTTCAGTGATCTCTTGGTTATTTAATACCGTATTGTTTAGCCTCCATGTGTTTGTGTTTTTTACGTTTTTTCCCCTGTAATTGATTTCTAATCTCATAGCGTTGTGGTCAGGAAAGATGCTTGATATGATTTCAATTTTCTTAAATTTACTGAGGTTTGATTTGTGACTGAAGATGTGATCTACCCTGGAGAATGTTCCGTGCGCACTTGAGAAGAAAGTGTAATCTGCTGTTTTTGGATGGAATGTCCTATAAATATCAATAAATCTATCTGGTCTATTATATCATTTAAAGCTTGTGTTTCCTTGTTAATTTTCGGTTTGGATGATCTGTACATTGGTGTAAGTGAGGTGTTAAAAGTCCCCCACTATTATTGTGTCACTGTTGATTTCCTCCTTTATAGCTGTTAGCAGTTGCCTTATGTATTGAGGTGCTCCTATGTTGGGTGCATATATATTTATAATTGTTATATCTTCTTCTTGGATTGATCCCTTGATCATTATGTAGTGTCCTTCCTTGTCTCTTGTAACATTCTTTATTTTAAAGTCTATTTTATCTGATGTGAGTATTGCTACTCCAACGTTGTTTTGATTTCCATTTGCATGGAACATCTTTATCCATCCCCTCACTTTCAGTCTGTATGTGTCCCTAGGTCTGTAGTGCGTCTCTTGTATACAGCATATATATGGGTCTTGTTTTTGTATCCATTCAGAAATCCTTTGTCTTTTGGTTGGAGCATTTAATCCATTCATGTTTAAGGTAATTATTGAGATGTATGTTCCTATTACCATTTTCTTAATCGTTTTGGGTTTGTTTTTGCAGGTCCTTTTTTTTCTCTTGTGTTTCCCACTTAGAGAAGTTCCTTTAGCAGTTGTTGTAGAGGTGGTTTGGTGGTGCTGAATTCTCTTAGCTTTTGCTTGTCTCTAAAGCTTTTGATTTCTCCATCAAATCTGAATGAGATCCTTGCCAGGTAGAGTACTCTTGGTTGTAGGTTCTTCCCTTTCATCACTTTAAGTATACCATGCCACTCCCTTCTGGCTTGTAGAGTTTCTGCTGAGAAATCAGCTGTTAACCTTATGGGAGTTCCCTTGTATGTTATTTGTCATTTTTCCCTTGTTGCTTTCAATAATTTTTCTTTGTCTTTAATTTTTGCCAGTTTGATTACTGTGGGTCTCAGCGTGTTTCTTCTTGGGGTTATCCTGTATGGGACTCTCTGTGCTTGCTGGACTTGGGTGGCTATTTCCTTTACCATGTTAGGGAAGTTTTCGATTATAATCTCTTCAAATATTTTCTCGGGTCCTTTCTCTCTTCTCTTTCTGGGACCTCTATAATGCGAATGTTTTTGTGTTTAACGTTGTCCCAGAGGCCTCTTAGGCTGTCTTTATTTCTTTTCATTCTTTTTTCTTTATTCTGTTCTGCAGCAGTGAATTCCACCATTCTGTCTTCCAGGTCACTTATCCGTTCTTCTGCCTCGGTTATTCTGCTATTGATTCCTTCTAGTGTATTTTTCATTTCAATTATTGTATTGTTCATCTCTGTTTGTTTGTTCTTTAAGTCTTTTAGGTCTTTGTTAAACATTTCTTGCACCTTCTTGATCTTTGCCTCCATTCATTTTCCGAGGTCCTGGATCATCTTCACTATCATTATTGTGAATTCCTTTTCTGGAAGGTTGCCTATCTGCACTTCATTTAGTTGTTTTTCTGAGGTTTTATCTTGTTCCTTCATCTGGTATATAGCCTTCTGCCTTTTCATCTTGTGTATCTTTCTGTGAATGTGGTTTTTGTTCCACAGGCTGCAGGATGGTAGTTCTTCTTCTGCTCTGTAATTTTTTAAATAAATTTTTAAATTTTATTTATTTTTGGCTGCATTGTGTCTTCATTGCTGTGCATGGGCTTTCTCTAGTTGTGGCGAGTGGGGGCTTCTCTTCATTTCAGTGCACAGGCTTCTCATTGCAGTGGCTTCTCTCTTTGGGGAACACCGGCTCTATGCACGCAGGCTTCACTAGCTGTTGGACACGGGCTCACTATTTGTGACTCACAGGTTCTAGGACGCAGGCTCAGTAGTTGTGGCACATGTCTTAGTTGCTCTGTGGCATGTGGGAATTTCCTGGACCAGGGATCAAACCTGTGTTCCCTGCATTGGCAGGCGGATTCTTACCCATTGGGCCACTATGTTAAGTCCCACTAATTTAATACACATAAAGGGAGGAAATGAAAGAAGTCAGTGTGCTAAACATTTTACAAAAACTGTATTATTTCTTCATTTAATCTTTGCCACCACTTTGTAAGTTAGATATTATATAATATTATATAGTGCAAGGGCTGGGTGCCAAAGCCCCTTGGAGTTATAGCCAAAGGGCAGATACCAAAGATCAAGTTGTGGAAGATCAAGATCAAGAGTGTAGAAATCCAAACCATTTCATTAAGCACCAAGACCCGAGCTGGAATGGGAGCCAAGGTACTGGACCAATGGGACAAAGACCCAGGAAAGCCTGAGCTAGATTGTTTCAGCAGGATGTCCTTTTGATGAATTCAAAAATACATCCCTTTAGTGTCCTTTTGTAGAATCCAACCGGGGTCTTGTGAGTGTACCAGGTTCATTTAATGGTACTGGAAGAGAATAGACACTACACTAGCCTCTTGACATTTTGGAGTTCATTGATCACATTTATGTTTAAAAAATAGAGTTGCTACACATGCATGAATATTTACATGTAAATGTATAGAAAAGGTCTAGAAGGATATGCAGTAAACATATTGAAAAACATTGGTTCAGTCTTTGGTAAGATGAACAGGATTTGCAGCAGGAGTTGGGATACCAGGGTATTTTATATGTTTTCTTTGCTTGAATACTTTTGTTATTTTTATTTAAGGAAAATTTATTGCTAAACAAAAAAAGCTTTCATTCATTCAACAATTTTATTTATTTATTTATTTATTAATATATTTTGGCTGTGCTGCACGGCATACAGGACCTTAATTCCCTGCCCAGGGATCAAACCTGTGCCCCCTGCAGTGGAAGTTCAGAGTCTTAACCACTGGACCATCAGCAAAGTCCCTCAACAAACATTTATTGGATGTTCACTATATACTAGGCGCAATGCAAATATCTGAAGTAAGATATAGACCCTACCCACAAGTTCATTGTCTGGTATAGTCTTTTTCAAATTTTGGGTCACAGTCCTTTAGCAGATTCTGAAATTAAAAATCATTGGGTCATATTGGATTATAACTCAAAGTATAAAATAAAATATCCATGGGTCAGTACTGATGTAAATAAATGGTTGAATAAATAAATAAATAGGTAGAATAGATCTCCTGTGCAGTAGAATTTCAAATAATTTTATGTAGATACTCCCACCTCAAGGAGATCAAACTAAAATCCCTACCCCTTAAACGTGGGCTGCACGTAATGAATTCCTTCCAACGAGTGCAATATGGAAAGGGCAGGGGATGGGGTTAGGGAATAACTTTATAGTAAAGAAACCTGACAAAAACTACCTCAGCCAGGTGACCAAGGTAACATCAATAGTGATAGGTCATGTTGGTAGTATGTGCCCTCGATAGGATGTGATGAAAATGGCCTTGACCTCTGTTGTTTTTCCTCCTCAAAACCCATATACCCAGTCTAATCATGAGAAAAACATCAAACAAATCTCAATAGAAGGACATTTTATAAAATACCTGATCAGTCTTCTTTAAAACTGTCAAGGTCATCAAAAACAAGGAAAGTGTAAGAAACTGTCAAAGCCAAGTGCATTCCAAGGAGATGTGAAGATTAAATATAATATGGGATCCTATAACTGAAAAAGGACATTCAGTGAAATGTAAGGAAATCTGAATAAAGTATAGACTTCAGGTAATAATAATGTATCAATTCATTAATTGTAACATATGTACCATACTAACTAAGATGTTGATAATAGGGGAAACTGGGTGTGGAGTATATGAGAACACTCTATACTGTCCTTGCAATTTTTTCTGTAAATCTAAAACTATTCTAAAAAATAAAATCTATGGAATTAAAAAAAATATATCAGTGGGCCACAACTAGCATTTTTCCTCAATATTTTGTTGTGACAATTTTCAAATATACTACAAAGTTGAAAAGAATTTCACAGTGAATTCCCATATACTCACCACCTAAATTCTACCATTAATCTTTTACTATATAGTCATCTGTCCCTCAGTATCCGTGGGGGATTGGTTCTAGAGTTCCCACACATACCCAAATCGGTGCATGTTCAAGTTCCTTATGTAAAATGGCTTAGTGTCTGCATATAACCTACGCATATCCTTCTATATACTTTAAAATAACTTAATCTAGAAATAACTCTAAATTACTTATAATATCTAATACAATGTAAATGCTATGTAAATAGTCGCCAGTGCACGGCATATTCAAGTTTTGCTTTTAGGAACATATTGGAATTTTTTTTTCCCAAATATGTTCAATCCATGGTTGGTTGAATCTGTGGATATGGAACCCACAGATCTAGAGGGCAGACTGTACTTACTTTATCATATACCTAACCATCTATCCATCTGTCTACCCATCCATTAATTTATCTTAGTTTTTTTGGTGCATTTCAAGGTAAATTATAGGGAGTTCCCTGGTGGTCTAGTGGTTAGGATTCCGGGCTTTCTCTGCCTTGGCCCGGGTTTGATCCCTGGTTGGGGAACTGAGATCCTGCAAGCCAGGCAGCACAGCCCACCCCGCCCCTCCAAAAAAAAAGTAAATTGTAGACATCAGTACATTTCCCCCCCAATACTTCAGCATGTATATCATTAACCAGAGTATTAGTTTCTTTTTATATAAAATTTACATTTGGTAAGTTTTAAAAAATCCATACATCTGTGTAATCCATACCCCTCACAACTGCATTTTTTATAAAATGAAAGGTCATAAAAGATACTGGAGTACAATATACAAAGTATGGGCCAGTATTGTTTTATGAACTTCCATTCAGATATGTATGTACCTGTATACTGGGTCACAATATAAAATATATCACAGTGTAAAATATATCACAGTAAAACAGTGAAAATCACTGGTCTGGTTGGGGAGCTCAGAATGTAATCAAATAGTGATTATTTAGGGTGACAGGTTTTGTAAGATGGGTTCAAAGAAAAGACAGCCAACTTTCTGTGGTTAGAAAGAGGGATTGGGATAGGCAGGAAAGGCTTGTCTGAGGAAGAGGTGATATACTATCGTAATGACATTGGCCAACACTTACATAGCACTCACTTCATGCCAACTGCCAAACACTGTTTTAAGAATGTTACATACACTAACTACTCCTCACAACCTAGAAGGTCAGTACTAATATTATTCCCATTGTACCTCAGACTGAGTACAGAAAGATTAAGTAATTTTCCCAGGATCACAAGGCTAATAAGTAGTAGAGCCAAACAGTCGAGCTCTACCTAGTTCATGCTTTTGACTATTATACCTTATGAGTAGTATACAGTTTTTGGTGGAAATTGGCTTTGTAACTTGGGGGATTTTATTTCAGTCATTTTCATGGGGCAAAAACAAAGTTTTTGTCTGATGTTCCCTGAGTGTGTGTGTGTGTGTGTGTGTGTGTGTGTGTGTATGTGTGTGTGTGTGAGTTTTACAATATTATGGTTCTGGGGTACATAGAAAGCATTTAGAGCTAGAAAGGATGTTAGCCATCATCAAATAACATTTTCATTTCCAGAAACTTCCTACTCTACTGTTTCGTGCAGTGAATTGTTTGGTATTTTCCATTCATTGTGCAGCAGCATTAGAAAAGATAATGTTGAGTTGATCATTCCCAAAGATACCTGAAGTTGATGCTTATTAAGCTTAAATGGACATTAATGACACTAATACACTGAGTGAGGCAGAGGCAATGTGATAAAGACAGCATTATGAGTCAAGAGACCAGAATTCAGGACCTCACTCTGCATCTCAGATTACCAGTTTTCCCATCTACAAAATGGAGTGCACATCAGAGATGACAGATACAAGGTACATATGTTGCCACACCCTGCTTCCTAACCCACAACTGACATCACTAATTATTCATGACATCGTCTTGCTCTGAACCTGAAAACAGCTTCAGAATCCTTCCCAACACAGTGCTCAATGCAGTTAGTACAGTTAATCAAAGTTGGCACCCAAGTTGAAATCTATTTGTCATCTTTGGGTATGACAACCTATAAAGATTCTTCCAGTTCTAACTCCCAGAAATACACCATCAGAAGTATGAAAACTGTGCCCAATTCAATACTTACTTCAGTCTTTCCAGTCTGTCTTTTCTCTAAGCATTAAGTTTACATCATGTAGGGGACTGGGACGCTGATCTGTTTATATTCTACTGTGAATCTACCCACCTCCCTAGTCTTGGCCTTTAGGCATCCTAGCACCCTTTGTGTAATGTCTTCCCCAGTAAAGTTTCTTTTTTATTCTTCCTTGACTTTTCACACACATTCACACAAGTTCTTGGGTGTGGAATCTCCTAACTTCTTGGCAATCAAGACATCTTTCCCAGCCCGTGTGTTGTTGAATGCAAAGAGTATATTAACAGAGGAAGTTCATATCTGCTCCCCGACCACTCCCAGCACTTGTCTAAGCATATTCCTTCTTATTGCCCTACCTCAGTTTCATAATTATTTGATCTCCCTCCTCCCTGGTAATTAGTAACCAGGATAGGTGCTTATGTCATTCATCTTCAGTTCTCAAACATGTACCTGTCTCTGAGTCTCCACATTGTATATTTTGGTGTTGTATATTTTATAATAGAAATACTTTACAGTTTTGCTTGTCCGCTTTATTACCACTGTGTAATCCTACAGTTGTAAATCGTGTAATTGTTTATGAGCGTGCAAAAAAAAATACTGTATTCAAGTCTTTAGATGCCTTCAGCTACTATTTTCAAGACTCGTGTCCTAATGAGTATCAGTTCAGCACGTCCTTGTTTGTCATCCTTGCTCTTGAAGTCAGTGGGAAGGAATGCTGTGCTTGTAAGGTGGAAACCAATTTGATCCCTTGGTGTAGCATCTCAGTGGGATCATTTTACATCTCATTTTACCACTTAATGCAACCAGGGCATTTAAAGGCAATGGTTTGGCCATGAGTACCTTTGAGTACCTTTGAGAGTACCTTTGAGACAATATTTTCTTTTACCTGGCAGTTGGAGTCCAGGGTATAGGATTGTCATTTCTAACTTTCATAAAGATGGTTTTAAAATAACTTTGCTGAAAGGGAATAAAGGAAAGGATGGTAATCTTAATTTATTAGTCATCTGCCATAATTTTTACTGGCAGTAATTTGTAAGGAGGATAAAAGCAGGACTTAACACCAGACGATTAAATAACACAGAGTATGTTGCAATGCCACCTACAGTAGTGAGTTTATCTTCCTGGAAAAGGGAGTGAATGACCACAGGCCTCCCCCTGTGGCACAGCTGTCAAATCCCCGGCTGAGCTGGTCTAGATGACATCCTGTTCTGCACACCGAATGAACACAGCAGCCCCAGGCTTTGCCAGACTGGATCTGCCTCTAACCAGCTCTTAGTGTTTGGAATTGTTATGAGATAACCACCTGTCTGATAGGGTTTAGGAAATAAAAGATGAGCTAGGAAGGCAAAAAATAATATAAAAATATTATCTCATCATCTGTTGCAACTATTCTGTAAAATTATTCCAAGTTTTAAAATTTCACTTGAGAACTATTGTTAACCTTGGTCTTTTGCACTGATTTTCAAAGATATTACAAAATGTGAATATGATTTTGTAAGATTGGCCTCAGACAGCTCTGATGCTCATGATGAAAGAATTGGCCATTGGTCAATATTGTGCGCTTTTGCATTGATTATTTCAAAAACTATATTAAGTATAAGAATAACAAACATGGGATTCAATACAGCTGAGTTTGAAATAAACCCACAAGCATGAATGAGGAGTAGGGGTGTCATGGATCTGTGTATGCGCTTGGCCTCTGACCTGCATCTCACCTCTGACATACAGTAATCCAGGTATGCTGGGTGCCTTAACATCCGTAAAATTCAGTTTTCTTATCCTTAAAATGGGGATAACAGAAGTCCCTGCCTCAGAAAATTGTGAGAACTAAATAATGTATGTAAATTGGTCAGTACAGAACCTTATAGGACTTGTTACGGGGGCCTTGTACGAGGACTTCGACAAATAGTTGATGTTACTACTGCTTTCAACACTAAGGAAAGAAGAGCTTCACTACACATCCTGTCTCCATTGTCCATAGAATAAATTTCATATTCCTTAACATAACTTCTAAAGCCAATTTTATCTTATGCGAGCAGCTCAATTTCCTGTGACCATTCTTCTTGCCCCCTGACCTGCAACCAAAGTGAACTTCCCAGAGCTTTCATACCCCTATTTTCTGTGCCTCAGAGTCTCTCCCTCTGGGTCATTCTTCAAGATCTTGCTTAAATGCCCCTTGTCTGGGAAGCCATTCCCAACTTTCCTGTGATGCTCCTTGTCCCTCCCTTTTGTGCACCACAGAAGTATACCTGTCCCAGTTATAACTCATCCTCCTGTACTGCTGTTATTTGTTTACCTATCCAGTACCTTTGCTAGGTGTCATGATCTGAAGATCAGAAATAATTACTTCTTCATCCATATTCTCCTTCTGGTGCTTGACACATAGTTGGCGCCCAACAAGATTGATGAAACAATTGAATGAATATGAGTAGAACTACTGTAGATACTCAAAAATGTTTTGGAGGATAACTAAGGAAAATTTATCTTTAGTTATTTATTAAAGTCTCATTTAGTTCACAGGAGTGAAGACCAATGTTATCAGAAGATGTTTTACTCTGGTTCATCTACAGAACACATTTAATATGATTCTTGAGAAATTTGATCTTGCCTTTCTGTTGTTCTTTTATCCTTCAGGTTCTGGTTACAGCTACCCCTCGCCATAACTTTTGAAATATATTTGGAAAAATACTGGCCAGAAAAAAAAATGATAAAATTTTTCCTCATGGTGAATAAACAAGGGCAGACCCGACTTTCTAAGTACTATGAACATGTGGAGATTAATAAGCGTACGCTTCTGGAAACAGAAGTCATAAAGAGCTGTCTCTCTCGATCCAATGAACAAGTAAGTTTCTGATTCTCTTTGATCTCTGCATTCAACTCAGCAGTGGCAAATTTATTATTACTGAGTTGCAGGGGCCATCGTTTTCTTTGAACTACATTCTTTCAATAGCTATTAGGGAAAATTAACAAATGAAGTGAAATGAAGACTGCCGCATAGCTCTCTTAAGGAAAATAAAAGCAAAGAAAATCAGGAAAAGTCTTGAGTTCATATTTAGGTCAGCATATTTGTCTTACTGCACTATGGAAGTGGCAGCTCAAATTTAAGCCTGCTAATAGACATACCTTTTTTTTTTTTGTTTATATGAATTCAGCCCTTGGAACTCTTAGGAGTGCCTGTAGCAGACGGCTTTCTTTAAGCCAAAAGATGAAGGTCAGATGACCAGTATAGAGGGGAACAGTCAAGACCCACTCTGTGCCGGAGGATAATAACATGATTCTCATGTGGAGTGCAGTTTTTTCTGCTTATCATTTTTATAAATTTACCACCAACGTAATACTGGAACAAGGAATTTAAAAACAAAACAAACTTGATTTGAACTTGTCTTATTATATAGATGGGAGAAATGGAAGTTAAAAAATTCATATGAAACAACAAATCTATCCATTCTGCCAAAATTGAGGTTAAATTAAATCGTTAAAATAATAGTAAACAGGAATTGTAAAAACTGAGTCTACTTTTACAAAGGACTTTAGTTGGAGAATTACTTAGTCTAGGCCCTAAACTTGGAATCCTTGGAAATCACTGAGCAAACTAATGCAAATTCAGAAAGCTTATTTAAATCACCCATTAATTTTGCTAGTTCTCTTTTTCACTGCATATGTAGAAAGGCTGCTCCTGGGAACCACTGGTAAGTCATAAAATATTAAGCTACATCAGTGCTCACAAGTTACGCATTAGAACTGTGTTTCCCTTGGCTTCTAAATTGATTTTCCAGTCAGAACATCTCAGAGTCCTCTTTGAATTACTACTTTGGACTGCCATGGCACACACTGCTTTATGTAGTTGTCAAAAGAAAACAAAAACTATTAAAGGACTGTGTTAATAGCCACATACTTTAAGTAAAGGTAAACAAACTGCAGAAGTATTTCTGTTTGAATCTTTCTACAGAATGTAGGCACGCTACAATTTCATAGTTTTCACTGATAGGTTACCCTCTGAAATATATGCTTTGAAATGAACATACCATTAGATATTTTTGAAGCATTCTAAATTATCTTAGATTTTAAAGGGAACCCATTGGGCTTTTAGCATAATCAGGTACCAAAGTAACACAATCTCAACTTCATTTTTATTTTATCCACAAAGGTGCTTGGATACTTTTTTTTTGAATGTCAGAAACTCCTGAGAGTCTTTGAAAAATGTTCCTCAGTTCTTTCAAACAGATTTTGTTTCGTTGAAAGATCTGACTGAACAGAAATAATACTGGCTCTACAATGAACCAAAAGCTGCAGAATGGTCCTGGACTTAATACTTTTATCCTAATGTCAAATAAAAGCCTCAAATGCCTCCATTATATAGATCGTTGAATGGCTTTCCCGTGGAAGAAATGCCATAATCAAAACTTGCAGCTTTGGAAATTCCTTGGCAGTCCAGTGGTTAGGACTCTGTGCTTTCACTGCCAGGGGTGCGGGTTCGATCCCTGGTTAGGGAGCTAAGATCCCACAAGCTGTGTAGCATGGCCAAAAAAAACCAAACCAAAACAAAACAAAACAACTTGCAGCTTCATTCCCAGGTACATCTGAGCACCATAGAGCAACATATCCCAGTGCAAAAAGTCATACCGTTCTTGCTCAGTCACATTTGGTCAAGCGCACCCAAAAATCCAAAGGAAAGGCAACACTGTACCTTCAGCCTGCTGTCCAATTCCTGTCCACCCAGTGCCTTCCTCTCCCCCTTTGTACAATGGCTTTAGGAAAGAGATGAATGGGAAGGGAGTTGTTTCCTCCACTAGTCAGTAATGGTAAGCTAGTTATTAATTCCTATAAAGCAATATTTACAGTGGGAGATTTTTGTCTAGTGTCTGCCACACAAAAGCCATCTTTAAATAATTTATAAAAAGAGCCTACATTGATTCTTCTCAAAAAGAAATCAAGATTTTTTCTTTTTTGCATGTGTGTATGCTCTGTATATTTGGCTCTTGAATGACTATCAGATAGTACAAACGGAATCTCTAATTGCTTCCAAAAGAGCCCAGGGGAGATGGAAAGAAGAAAATCTTCTTTATCATGTTGGCTTATTTTCACTTTTGGAGGCAATCTAAAATGCTGATTATTTAGTAGGCTTTTCTTTGCTGGCTGAGTTCCACACAGAGCCAAGCAAAGGAATAAGAAGAAGTACAGGTGGGAACCCATGTGAACACTCAGACATTTTCCAAGACCACTTCTCCACCTCCCACTAGAGATGCTTCCAAGCATTCCCGAGTACTGTGAGGAGGCGGCCAGCAAAGACTGTGTCACATCTTAATGTTGAATATTTCTAGGAATGTGTTGACAGATACTCAAATCAGAACCTAGAAATTATGCATGCCATTTTGAAGAAATCCCTGTCAACCACAGGAATTAATGTCTAATTGTGTTTTGTCTAGTGCTCTTTCATTGAATATAAGGATTTTAAGCTGATATATCGGCAGTATGCAGCTCTCTTCATTGTGGTCGGAGTTAATGACACTGAGGTAAGATAATAGAAGAGCTTATGGAAAATACAAGAAAATTAGGAATAACAGTCTGATTTTTTTAAAAATAAATTTATTTATTTAATTTTGGCTGCGTTGGGTCTTCACTGACACGTGCTGGCTTTTCTCTAGTTGCAGTGAGCGAGGGCTACTCTTTGTTGTGGTGCGTGGGCTTCTCATTGCAGTGGCTTCTTCTGTTGCGGAGTATGGGCTCTAGGCGCACGGGCTTCAGTAGTTGTGGCATGTTGGCTCAGTAGTTGTGGCTCACAGGCCCTAGAGCGCAGGCTCAGTAGTTGTGGCTCATGGACCTAGTTGCTCCATGGCATGTGGGATCTTCCCAGACCAGAGCTCAAACCCGTGTCCCCTGCATCAGCAGGCGGATTCTCGACCACTACGCTACCAGGGAAGCCCAACAGTCTGATTTTGATTCCTCCTTAAATTGACATTTTCTTCCCCACTTACCTCCATAACAATTATCTTGACTCTTGAAGGATATTGGTTTTTATCAAGGCTGGGGAAACTGTGTGGAAGAGATAAACCTAGGATTTTTTTTGGATTAGATGAGCAATTTGTGGAGAAGCACAAAACCACAGAATGCCTTCCTCGACCCTAAGCAATACCAGTTTCCTGCCCTCATTCAGTGTGGCACAGTGGGGCAGCTTAGCCAAGGGTAGGGGCCAAACAACTGTGACATTAAACATAGGCTGACATTTCAGAAGGCAGAGCAAACTGTAAATATGATTGTGTTGTAATTACATCTCATCAGATATTGTTCACCTTTTCAGAAATGGTCAGTCCCAGATCAATAGCACCTTTGGCCATAGAATCCCTGAAAGGGTATTTAAGATCTAAAATACTTTGAAATCTCAGTTGATTGTTTTTTTATCCATGAACCAAACTTTGAGATGGTTTCCCCATCTTCACAGATGGGAAAGTGATGACATGAAGACCCTGGGGGAAAACAAAACAAAACAAAAACCTGGCTTCAGCCAGTTGGTGATGAAGTCAGGGAGTAAACCTCAGAACTCTATAATCACTAGACACAATCTGGTTTCAATTCAGTTAGATTCATCATGGACTTTTCAAAAACTCATAGAGGTTAAGGTTTTCTACATTTCCCCTATTGATAAGCTTCTTTTAAAGAAATAAGTCCTAGAATTATTCTGAATATTTGTCAATAGGAAGCTGCTTTGCTCACATTATCTGTTTACCAAATGCTCTAAAACCTGGTTGCTGACTGGGCAGCTCCATGTCTGATTTCCCCAATAGGTCATATTAAAACTAACTGCACCCGGGAATTCCCTGGTGGCGCAGTGGTTAAGAATCCACTTGCCAATGTAGGGGACACGGGTTCGAGCTCTGGTCAGGGAAGATCCCACATGCCACGGAGCAACTAAGCCCGAGTGCCACAACTACTGAGCCTGCACTTTAGAGCCCGTGAGCCACAACTACTGAGCCCGCATGCCACAACTACTGAAGCCCATGCACCTAGAGCCCGTGCTCCGCAACAAGAGAAGCCACTGCAATAAGAAGCCCGCGCACCGCAATGAAGAGTAGCCCCCGTTCGCCGCAACTACAAAAAGCCCGCACACAGCAACAAAGACCCAACGCAGCCAAAAAATAAATAAATATTTTTTTAATAAATAAATAAATAAAAATAAAACTAACTGCACCCTTCCTTTTTTATTTCAGAATGAGATGGCAATTTATGAATTCATCCATAACTTCGTTGAAGTTTTAGACGACTACTTCAGCCGAGTGGTAAGTCTAATGACTGAAAAATGGTTTTCATCCTTAGCTCAATTTCCCAGAAATGGGTCTATGTCAAAAATATGTGTTAATGGGCCTCCCCGGTGGCACAGTGGTTAAGAATCCACCTGCCAATGCAGGGGACACGGGTTCGAGCCCTGGGCCAGGAAGATCCCACATGCTACGGAGCAAAGCCCGTGCACCACAACTACTGAGCCCACATGCCACAGCTACTGAAGCCCGCATGCCTAGAGCCCGTGCTCCGCAGCAAGAGAAGCCACCGCAATGAGGAGCCCCCGCTCACCACAACTGGAGAAAATCCACGCGCAGTAACAAAGACCCAACACAGCCAAAAATAAATAAATAAATACATTTATATATTAAAAAAAATGTGTTAATATAGAGCTTTAATGTGTAAAAGTTAAAAATCAAATGACACCAAATTTTCATTACCTTTCCTTCTGGCTCATCCAACGTGTTAGAAACCTACGTGTGTCTTAGATCTTTATAAAGAACCAGTTCTATAAGACTAAGAACCTCTTGTGTCTTTCTCTCAATTAAGATATTTTGCTATCGAACTTCCTCTCTCTTTTCTTCTTTCTTCTGCTTCCCCTCCTAGGACACCAGGACCCTTTTAGTTTAAGAATCATTTCCATCCAAACCCTTGCTTTGAGGATCAAAACCAAGTCACCTTAAGGAATACATGAGTTCCTTTCCAGCAGTCCTTTAACAGTTGTACTGAAATGTAATTTAATAACATACAGTTCACCCATTTAAAGTGTACAGTTTTTAGTATGTACCCAGAGTTGTGTAACCATCACCACAATCAAGTTTAAAATATTTCATCACCCCAGAAAGAAACACCATACCATTTAGCATTTCTCTCCCAATTATCCCCTCCACCTGCTCCAAGCACTAGGCAATCTTCAGTCTACTTTCTGTCTCTATAGGTTTGCCTGTTATAGACATTTTATATAAATAGAATTATATAAAGTACAATAAAATATGGTCTTTTGTGACTGGCTTTTTAAATTTAGCATAATGTTTTCTAGGTTATGCTGATCACGTAACATATACCAGCACTTCTTTTTTTATATAAATTTATTTATTTATTTATGGCTGCATTTGGTCTTTGTTGCCATGCACGGGCTTTCTCTAGTTGTGGCGAGCGGGGGCTACTCTTCGTTGTGGTGCGCAGACTTCTCATTGCGGTGGCTTCTCTTGTTGTGGAGCCACAACTCTTCGTTGTGGAGCACGGGCTCTAGGTGCACAGGTTTCAGGCCGGCAGGCGGACTCTCGACCACTGCGCCACCAGGGAAGCCCTGGCAGACTTCTTTACAGGGCAATCGACTAGCCTGTTTTCATTGCCTCAGTGCAGTTTGTTCTTAGAGTGTGGTTCCTGGACCAGCAGCATAATTATTACCTGGGAACTTGTTAGAAGTATAAACTCTTGGCCTACCCCAGACTACTGAATCAGAAACTCTGGGTTGAGGCATAGCAAACTGTGTTTTAAGAAGCCTTCCAAGTGATTCTGATGCATGCTTAAGTTTGAGAACCACTGCCTTAATGCATGAGGCTTGCTGTCAGCTATTTCCTAATTCAGCGGTTGGAGCTGGGCAGCTGCCTAGTGGCCTGCGACATGGTAGTGCCTCTAGCTAGGAAGGGATTGGTGCCCTCCAAAGCTGAAAGAGCAAGAGGTCTGGCCATTCCAGAGACTGGCCTTGCAGGGACAGGGGGCATTGGGTCTGGTTTTAAAATCCATCTTCTTGGGCTTCCCTGGTGGCGCGGCGGTTGAGAGTCCGCCTGCTGATGCAGGGGACACGGGTTCATGCCCCGGTCCGGGAGGATCCCACATGCCGTGGAGCGGCTAGGCCCGTGAGCCATGGCCGCTGAGCCTGCACGTCCGGAGCCTGTGCTCCGCAATGGGAGAGGCCACAACAGTGAGAGGCCCGCGTAATGCAAAAAAAAAAAAAAAAAAAAAAAATCCACCTTCTTATTGATTGCTTGGGGAGAGCACTATAGACCAGCACTTTCTGTCCAATAGAACTTTCTGCAGTGATAGAAATGTTCTCTATCTGTGCCATCCAATGTGGTAGGTGCTAAGCCACATGTACCTCTTTAATATTTGAAATGTGATTAGTGTAAATGAGGAATTGAAATTATAATTTTATTTAATTTTAATTGATTTAAATCACCACGTGAGGCAGGTGGTTACCATACGGACAGCATAGCTGTAGTTCCGGCTTATCTCCTGATGACCACTTTCTTAGACAGACTGGTTGCAAGTCAGGGTCTGTGATTCAGAGCTGGCCATGGTTAGTCACTTTAAGGGAACACCTATCAAGAAGAATATAATTTCCCAAAATAGCAATGTTTTAAACCTAGGAGAATAAAGCATGGGTACAGGCACTATCATTGCTAAGGTTTTAAAAATTATTATATTCGGTAACTAAGAATAAATAGCAGGTTGCTGAATTTTAGCTGTTATTCTAGGGAGAGAGTCAGTGACCACATAAACCACAGAAGTAAAGATTAGAATTTAATTTAAGCCAGGTGATTATACAGGACTTGGAGAGTACTAAGGGATGACCCGGTTTAGGATGACAGTAGCAAAAAGAAGAAAAAGAGGAGAGAGAAGAGAGCCCTGGGAAAGAAAATAGAATCTGTCCCACTCATGGAGAATGCCTTGTCATCTAAGATTTATTTTTAGGTTTGTGAGTTTTAAACAGTTTTTCTGGGGCTATTTTTAATCTTAGAGTTTCCAAATCTTAAATTTGGAGATCAATCTCATGCTGTCTGGGCTGAAAGAAGCATCTTAACATCACGTTTCAAAACAGAAAGCCAGCCCAGTTAGCTTCCAAAGAGGCAGTTTTGCAAGAGGTGAGGGCTGTTGCTGTTGAGGAAGTGGGATCAGAGTTGTCAGTGCTGCACTTGACAAACCTTAAGTCCTTTCAAAGATGAATTTAGCGCTTTCATCTTTTCTCCATCTATGACTTTTTCAGGACATAAATTTGTTCATTAAAAAAAATTAAAAATACATATGAGCAAAAAGAAAGGGTAGATCATCAGTGAGCATGCCGTTTATTGATACATACTGTTAGGTACATTGCCTTTTAGGCTTTATGTATCTGTGTCTAACTATATCTATATCTATCTATATATATACAGGGGATAATGCTGTATATACCATTTTATGACTAGCTTTTTAATTTTTATTTATTTTTGGCTGTGTTGGGTCTTTGTTGCTATGCACGGGCTTTCTCTAGCTGCGGTGAGCAGGGGCTACTCTTCGTTGTGGTGCATGGGCTTCTCATTGCGGTGGCTTCTCTTGTTGTGGAGCACGGGCTCTAGGTGCATGGGCTTCAGTAGCTGTGGCTCATGGGCTCTAGAGTGCAGCCTCAGTAGTTGTGGCGCACGGGCTTAGTTGCTCCGCGGCATATGGGATCTTCCCGGACCAGGGCTCGAACCCGTGTCCCCTGCATTGGCAGGCAGATTCTTATCCACGGCGCCACTAGGGAAGCCCCAGACTAGCTTTTTTATTTAACAGTATGTCAGGACTTATGTACCTATGTCATCATTTGTGGATTTGCTATAATTTATTTAAGTAGACACTTGATAGACACTTAGCTTGTTTTCAGCAATTTGCTACTATAAATAACATTACCCTGAATATGCTGTCACACATCATCGTGCCGTTATTTAACTGTTCCCTTAGGAGAGACTTCTAGAAGTAAAACTGATGGATTCAAACTGTGTGCACATTATTACGATTTTGTATATACCTATCAAATTACCTATGATCTGTAAAGGTTGAATTAGTTTATTCCCTCTACACTCTAAAGGTGAAATGTTCTAGCCTATAAAAGTCCTCTAAACTGCAGCCTATTTCGTTTTTTTAAATCGCTGTCCCAAACTCAGGGCCTTCCCACACTCAGGCTTCTCCCTACAGAGCAGCCTCTCCCACCTGCTTTCAGGCTGGCAACCAGAGCAGCCGCTGTCTCTGCTAAGTGCATTGTGTCCCAGTGTCTCCTTCTCATCCTTGGACTCTTTTCTCTTTTCCAGAGTGAATTAGATGTATCCTTTTTCAGTGCTGTGAACCAAGTTTTCCATAGTGCTTGGCAAAGAACAGGCTAGTCTTGATCAGGTAAGTGCCATGGGGCAGGAAACCAATTCAGCCGCATCCAGAATTCAGAAGGCTAATCATCAGCAGCTCTGACAAGACAGCCGGAGGCACAGGTGCTTTGCAGAAACCCTCCACCCTTTTTCACAAAGACGATTCTTGTACTTTTCAGACAGGGCAATGCTATGGTGGTCGTTAATAATCACTCTTATATATTAATTTAACTTTTGCATATGGAATAGACTTTTGCAGAATTTAAATAACACAGCCAGAAAGTGCTTGGGCCTCCTGGAGAGAATGGATTTCCACAGCTCTAGGTATAAATCTCCAGAAATTCCCCACATGATCAGAAGAAGGCCTTCAGGGATGATAAACTGGAAGGTTAAAGAAATTGCCTGGCTTGTATTCATCTCCTTTTATAGCAGAGGAAGCTCTCCTTTTCTTCTCTTCTCCTTTTTAAATCAAAGTATCCAAGGGCCCCAAGAACAAGCATGATTTACTTAGAATGTTGCAGGCCTGCAGATTTGGGCAGGAGCCCACTGGGCTTTGTGTCAGTGCTTTGGAGGCAAGTTGTCTTTTAAGTTAATCTTTACTGCGGAAATCTGCTTACCACTTGAACGCAATAAATAGGTGTCCTTTGAGAAAACATCAGGCTTGAATATGAAATAGTAACATTAATTATAACAAATATATATTAATTATAACATGTTTATGTGTGTGTATACACACACGCACACGCGCACACACACACACACACATACACACATACATACACACATACACATACATACACACACACACATTAGATACCTATGCCCAGAAACAGTATGCCAGTATATTCTGGGGAAATGGCCATTTACCTTTTACTATTGATAGAAAATGTCATGTTGATAAACTTGATTTGCAGGCTGTATTTGAAGCCTCTTTAAATCAGTTGGGGAAATCTGAGTGCCCTCTAGTGGTGAGTGACCTAAATCTGTGGTCCTTTTGACCTAGGAGACCCAAGACCAGGCTGTATATATATTAGGGTGTATTTTTATGCAGCATGTCACATTCCATTTTAACTAAGTCCTTTAAAGCAATTCAAAATAAATCTCTTCCTCCTTGTACAGGGTAATAAGAAAAATGACTTTTGATTTAAGAAGTCATCAGGAAGACAGCAAAAGCTAATAGTTACTTTACTGGGAATATAGATACCCAAGTTTTGCTTTCATTGCTGCTACCAACTGTCTGTGTGTATCAGACAAGACACATAACGCCCTCATCTCAGAATGACAGAATTAAACTAGAAGAGCCTTAACACCCTCTCAGCCTTAATGTTTGATGTTGCCATGACTAGGTAACTGAGCTATCTTACACCTAGAACAGGATGGGAAAGTCTTATAAGTCTAGATATTCAGAGAAGTAAAGTGAATCAGATATAGTAGGATGTGTATTATAGTTGGACTCAGTGTGTTGATGTGTCTTATATACTGACTAGGTGTTTATTAAAAGTAGAGATGGGTTTGTCTTTGTATCCCTCTAGTGTATAGCATAGGTCCATGTAATGAACTCCAGCATTCTTGCTTGAATTTAATTTTCACACCAAAGCACACAATTTTCATCCTTACCCTGCATTTTACTTAGTTTCATTTTTGCCTTCTCTTCCTCTCTGACCAACTTATATATTCCTGTTCTTGGGAAATACTTAGGCACATCCACCTGACAGATTAGGAATTTTGCATAATTTAGAGAAGGGAACTAAATCTCTCTAGACCTGGAAGTGTATGTCTGTGCTCAAGCTGTAAATTCACGTGGCCCTCCCATGGTCTAAAAGTGCAGCAGGGGGCAGGGCAGGCAGGGCATGGGGCACCTCTCTTCTATTGAGATTCTGAAAGAGTTTCTACCCTCAGCCATCTGAAAAAGGTCAAATTACAAACCCACGACTCGATTCTGTCTCATACATAGTTTTTTTGTTTTTTGTTTTTTGGCCGGGCTGCGCAGCTTGCAGGATCTTAGTTCCCCAACCAGGGATTGAACCCAGGCCACGGCAATGGAAGCTCGGAGTCCTAACCACTGGACCTCCAGGGAATTCCCCACAGTTCTGTGTAACTGTCACGTTGAAGAAGTCCAGGGAAAACTTTACACATCAGTTTCTTAACAGTAAGACAAGGGAGCCTTTTAGAGGTGTGGCCTCACAGACAGACCGCATCACCACCCTGGTAGCACGTAACCAGGAACCTACCAGAGCAGCTAACATTGTGCCAGGGAAGCTTCCTTAGGCCTTGAAAGGTTGGACCAGCAGCTGATATAATTGCAACTTGGAACCGGTTCTCCCAACACTCAAGAGCACATAACCTTTGTGTTTGCTCAGATTAAGGAAGCCTTCCACGTCCGTCTGCTTGGAACAGACATGATTTAAGGCTCAGTCTTGTTGCAGCAACAGGAAGGTGGAAGTCCAAACCTTATGGAACTCCCAAGAAGCCCTTTACTCGCAGTCTTTCTCCAGAGACTTTACCGCCCTGCAGCCTTTTAAGAAGGGAGCGGTTTTCCAGAGCCTGTAGGCTTAGACATTGGGAAATTAAATGCATTGTTTACATTTTTCCCTAGTATGGGCTTGTTCTACTTCTAAGAAGACTAACGTCACAGAGCAAGGCAGATGGGTTATTAAAAAGAAATGACATAAGCTCAGGAAATCAGGACAGAAATTCTGGTTTGTTGAAAACCCTTCTACTAAGTGGAAACTCTCTGTTGCAGAGTAGTCTCAAGTGGGGCGGCCTGTACCCCGGGGACTGAGCACATCAGGACCTAAACCGTTCACGTGCGCTGAAGCAGCCCTGGTACCCTCTTTACATTCCACTCCACCCGCGGGGCTGAAATGTTGCCTGAGGACTTCTGTGGGGAAAGTTTGCCCTGCCTCATACTTTGGTAGACTTATTTAAGACTTCAAATTCCACGAATTAAGATAGTTTTTAGGAACCAACTGATGAGCTTCTCAATATGTGCTCAGCTCCAGAGCCCCAGGTTTGCCGGATTCTCCAGACAATTCATAATTCAAAGGAGCAGTCGGATCCCCTTCTGCTAAATAGTCAGAGGATGGCACCCACGAACAGTGCTGTGTAGAAGTCCAGTTCCTCCCCAGTTCAGTGCACACCTAATGTGTGTGAAGGCACCAAAACCCTTGACACCCCTTTTGGTATTTGGTGGCCTTAAAGAGGCTTAAAGACTTGGTTAATTTTGGCTAGAATGGAATGCAGCAGTACTGTCTTCAGACCCAGACAACCAGGGTCCCCTTCCTGGGCCCTGTGCTTTAGAGGACGCTACTCTAGCTCTCCTTCAGCAGCACCCCTCTCCATGGGGTAAGAATGCTTACCCAGAGCCGGCAGGGCCCCCCATCCACTCCTTGACCACCCTCCAGCACCTGGGTCCCCAGAATTTAGCGGGTACCTGGTCATCCCAGTGCCTGCTGCCAGGGCCTGTGCAGGTCTCTTTACCACCCCAGGACTGGAGGCAGGAATAATAGAGAGGCTGGGATGGTAAGGGGGGTATTCCACATGCATGCCTGGGAGGAAAAGCCAGGAACAAGCTGGGGTTCCTATTTATATTCTTGTGCCCCCTCCCTGACAAATATAGGATAGCTCTAGAATCCAGAATGTTTTCTTCATTCAAAAATATCTTTAAAAAAAATCTTCAGAACACTCATGTTTTTACTTTGTAAGTCCTTAAAGTCCAAAAGCTTGAGCAATTAATTCTAGAGCCTAAAAGCTCATATGCGTGATGTGAAACATGCTCTCTTTACTGAAGCTGAGGGTGGGCGAGTAGGAAGGGCCTCCATCCTCTTGCACTCTCTATGACTCAGCTAGTTATCTACCAGGGTGTGCCCTGGAAGACTAAAAGCACCCAGCCAACAGTAAGAGCACCGCTAAGATTTGCAGTCAGGCCCTGATCAGGCCCCAGGCCCAGTAGGGGGACGTCTATCTGTCGTTCCTTCATTACTTTCCTAAAATCCCAAACACCTTTAGAGGTCCAGAAACTAGAACAGGGCTTCTCCAAATAGGAGATAATTTCAGCCTGACTTAGTGAGAAATCACAAAAGTAACTTGTTCAACTAGGGGCTATGGAAATACTGACAAGAGGACCAAAGATATTCTCTAGGGAAACCATCCAACACTGAAGTGGCAGCTTCCAGAGGAACTGGAATTTTCTCGATGGTCTCTCAGAAAGTTAAAATAATTAATTATTATTACAAAAGGATTTCTTTTGAGGTATGGTGGAGCATGTGACTACATCAGGAATAGCGTGATCATATCAGAAAGGAGTAAACTAGCTTTCCTCTCCCTGAAGGTTACTTTTGGAGTCATAGGGTTTGACTGCTTTGGAGTTGGAAGAAAACTACACAATCATCAAGTTAAAATCTCACTTTTTAGACAAAGAGGCTGAGGCTCAGAGACCGATACCAGTTCTGTCCCAGAGTAGCTCTATGGATTGATTGTTCCAAACTACAGAGCTACTTTGGCACAGAGCTGGTACTGGTCTCCGGGTTTCCAGAGCCTTTGATTCTAGGGCTACAAATGTGATTTAAGATTAAATTTGACACACTTTTTGAAAATTCATAATCATCTGGAGTAGATTGTAGCAAATTAGTCTCTAAGAAAACATTTATAAAGTGCCTGGCACCATGCTGTCTTGGTGTTTCCTGAATTAGGGAAGAAGTTTTAGAGAAACCCTCGTCTTCGGTCGGAGGAGTCATAAATAATGAAAAATTCTGAAGCGAATACCTGAATGTCTTGATAAGAGCATGCTTTCCAAAAGCGACGTTCACGTCAGAGATTCCTAAACATCTTTTCCTTTTGAAAATATGTCCATTGAAGCAGGGCTGCAAGAGAAGAGAGCAGGCCCCTGGGCCCAAGGGAATGTGTGCAGCTGGTCCAGTCTTTGGGAAGGGCAGGCAAGGAGGGGTAAGGGGGCCACAGCCCTCTCCAGCATGAGAGTTCTAGTCAAGTCATGAGTGATGAGTCTCAGAATTATGAACAGTCTCCAAGGGAGTCAGCCGTTCACCTGGGAAAGGGATGTGAAAGTTCCAGATTAAACAGTTCTGCCTTCCAGGCCATTTTGGCCCTCCCTAGCCTTAGCCATCTCTCTATATCCTTTAAGTGTGTTTCTGAGTCCTTTAGGTGCCATATTCATCCCCTACTATTCCTCCTATCCCTCTCTCCAGGTCCCTCTGCCTTACCCCCACTCCTTCTGTTCTATGCTTCTGGGTTCTGTTTTACTCAGGAATAGTGGCAGCAAGCTATGAGAAGCAACAGAGAATCTGGGGGAAAAAAAACAAGAGAATGACAGGCTCATTGACCCCAGTGCTGACTGATATTTGTGTAATTTTACATAAGCCTATATAAACTTAAAAAAAATTACACTGGGATGTCTTTGTTGCTTTCAGAATATGAATGGATCTTTCAGGAAAACCTACTTAACAACAACAATAAAAAAACACTCCTTGGGGCTTCCCTGGTGGCGCAGTGGTTGAGAATCTGCCTGCCAATACAGGGAACACGGGTTCGAGCCCTGGTCTGGGAAGATCCCACAGGCCACGGAGCAACTAGGCCCGTGAGCCACAACTACTGAGCCTGCGCTCCGCAACAAGAGAGGCCGCCATAGTGAAGAGGCCCATGCACTGCGATGAAGAGTGGCCCCCGCTCGCCACAACTGGAGAAAGCCCTCGCACAGAAACGAAGACCCAACACAGCCAAAAATAAAAATAAATGAATAAATAAAAGATTACTATTAATAAAAACAAAAAAAACAACAAAAAAAACCCCACTCCTTTTCAGTGACCTAATTAACTAAAGGCCATACTAAGCCTAAAAGTGAACACAAGACTATTACAAGGAGAGTATATCCAGAACTATGCAGAATCTTCATGATAATCTTCCATACAGTAGCATGTGATTTTCAGTGGGAAATGTGAACACATTGGCTCTTTGCAACTTATCTAATTCCATGGGCAATTGAGTTAAAGTATAAAAAAAAAGAGAACACGTTTTTTCCCCACTGTACTTAAAGAACTTTTTCTTTTTCTTTCTTTCTTTCTTTCTCTCTCTCTCTCTCTCTCTCTCTCTCTCTCTCTCTCTCTCACTACGTTGGGTCTTCGTTGCTGTGTGCGAGCTTTCTCTAGTTGGGGCGAGCGGGGGCTACTCTTTGTTGCAGAGCATGGGTTCTAGGCACGTAGGCTTCAGTAGTTGTGGCTCTCGGGCTCTAGAGTACAGGCTCAGTAGTTGTGGCGCACAGGCTTAGATGCTCCATGGCGTGTGGGATCTTCCCTGGCCAGGGATCAAACCTGTCCTGTGTCCCCTGCATTGGCAGGTGGATTCTTAACTACTGCACCACCAGGGAAGTCCGAGCTAGAATCTTAAAAGAAAAAAAAAAAAGAAAAGAAATCAAATAAGACAAGGGATCTGAGGCCAAAATCTAGAATTAGAAAGTTTAGTTTCTAGGCTGGGCTCTTCCTTGGAATTGCTTTTGAGGTCCCATTAGAATGTATGCTGCTCAGTTTTCTCTTATTAAAGGAGAACTAGACCACCACAGTGGTGTTAAAATACCATGATGAAAAAGTGCTTTATGATCCAGAGATCAAAATTCCAATGTATGAACCAGAAACATTTCAATCACTCTAATTAAAAAATTGATTTCAAGTGGCACTAATATTACTGAGGTCCTACGCTATTCAGCTCCAATCCACATTACATAGAAATTCAGAAAGGCTCTAGGTTTCCGCGTTGGGAGAAAGTGGGGCTTTATGAATCTGTTCTTTAAGAGGCTCTTTCTAGTTCATATCAGCTCCAACCTTAGGGTGCCCATTAAGGTAAACAAGTTTCCTCAAGGATCTTTAAGTCAGTTGAATTCAGTAAAACCTAAGGTTGGACCCTCTTAAACTAGTCATTCTCAGCTCATCACCTTAATAGACCAACAGCTTGTGCCTTTCTTGCTTCCTCCTATTCCAAATGTCAGGGCTAAAGTGTGTTTGCCTCTGCTTATTGCCACGGGACTTGGCATATAGGGCATTTTTTGGTCCCTGCTCACCTGGCTTGTAGCCCAAATGCCATTACTCTTGGCTTTTCCAGTGTGCACAAGTAACTCATTAACCAAATCAAGATGTGAACAACAGCTGGATTCTTATTTTCAAGAAGCCACATGATTCCAAGGGGAAATCAGTTTTCAGGCTTTTGCCTCACATTCGATTTGGTCTGTGGTTTCCCTTTATAGTGCCAGAAAGTTGCATGATTATTAGAGGTTTCAGCCAGATACTGAGATAGACAGGCAGTCACATGCCCACAGTACCAAATGCCCTCACTGAGCAATTCATGTTTCCAGGATGTTGGGAAATTCAGACTTGCTGAAGGACCTTGTCCTTGCATTGTGAGGATGTCAGTGGTTGATATGATTCAGCAGTAAATTCTAATCTGAATTGCAAAACATTGAGCTAGTTGTTCAAGGGGACATCTGAATTGCTGACCATATTCTTGCCAAAGATGGAGCAGTCTTCAGAGCAGCTTGATCCCTGCATCGATTCAAATAGAATAGATTAAAATGAGATCTCCTTCTACCTCAGAATCACCCTGGATGGGTTGACATTTTCAAAGGCACTAGGCTTTAAACAACAAGGTCCTATTGTATAGCACAGAGAACTATATTCAATATCCTAAGATAAACCATAATGGAAAAGAATATTTTAAAACAGAATGTATATATATGTGTATAACTGAATCACTTTGCTGTACAGCACTAATTCCCACAACACTGTAAATCAACTATACTTAAAACAAAAAACCTTGACACCAAAAAAAAAAAAAAAAAAAAAGGCACTAGGCTTTCATTGCCCTTAGTGAATACAACAGGGGGATTCTACAGGGCATTTTTTTCATGCAGTCACCTGTGCTTCCCAGCTCTGCCTTCCTTTATACCTGGCTGTCATTCCTACCATGTTCTGGCTTCTGGGTCTGGTGAAGAGGATTAAGTCAAGCGCCTAATATTCCAGTCCCAATTTGGCCATGGACAAAGCAATCATCCATCTAATTGGAAGATATTATTAATAGGTATAACAGAGTAAAGCTTTTTTTTTTCTGGGTCACTTTAGGACAGTCCCCATGGGCTCCTGAAAAAGTTTATTCTGCTGGAGAACTATTCGCACAGAGCTTAATGAGATATTAACACAGAGCCTAATAGAAACTTAAAAGTCATTCACAGGATTGTCTCATTCTCTATAGATGTACTTTACTAAACAAATACAATAGACTTGAACGTCTGGAATTATTGGGAAGAAAAATCAGGTGGTAATGGCTCATTTTACAAAGATTCACTAATTATGAACTCCCATAGTGCATTTAATCACTCGCTTGTTGAATGAAGTTTGCCTATTTGAAACAATCTGTCAGCTGTTTTTTGTTTTGTTCTGTCTTTTTCTAAACAGACCAGGATTGTGCTCTTTAGTGATGGAAACTTTAGTAAAGCATAGAATTTAGAAACGTTCAACCGTTATCATCTTCACTCTCAAGAGTTTCTCTCTTCCAGAACAGGTCAGTTCTCTCTTCCAGTTCAATTTCACAAAAGAAAAGTTAGGTACTCAAATGAAGGGACTACTGGAGGAAGGACTTGGCTCTAATTAGCTAGACATCATAGTCTAGCAGTGTTTTCTTCTTCTCCCATGCCCTGTACTAACTTTCCAATAAGAACGTCAGTAATCTAAAGTGGCTCCATAATTCTCAAATGAGTATTTTTAGAATGCTCCATTTATAAGAGGTACTCTCCTGAAAATCGGAATTTTTATCTCCTTGGGAATTAAGTCAGCATTGCCTTTTCTTCATTCATTTCTCCTCGTGGTTATTTTTTTCTTTTAGCCTGTCTGACACAAAACATGCTCAAGGTGCAGTACTGTAAAGGCATGTGTTTTGGGGTGGAGGTTTGAGGGCGGAGGGAGAATGTATACTCAGCAGCCTCAGGCCTCTCCTGGGAAGTCTGGAAGCAGAGTAGTTAAGCCCAAACTTTCGGTTTAAATTCCAGCTCTGACAACTACTAGCCATGTGACCGTAGGCAATGGCTTTTTGTTTGTTCCTGTTTGAAATTTGTTCCTGTGTAAAATGAGGATAATGTTAGCATGTACATCACCGAGTCGTAGAGAAGACTGAAATAATACATGTAAAACACTCAACACAATGCCTGGAACACAATGAGTATTCAATAAGTCATGGCTATTACTGTTGTTATTATTGTCTGGGAAGACATTGTTCTTGAGGTCAGGTCACACTCTTACCAAAATTTACTTGCTTTGTTCTCCAGCTCTTAGTAGAGATTCCGTCTCCCTCTGGCTAAAAGGTATAGCCGTTCCATTTCTATGTCTATTGTCCAGTTAGTTAGCCTAGCCAAGGTGAAATTAGGTATATATGTGTACATGAAGGTAATAATTTCTAATATAAATACCAATTTTAATTTCAGGAATTCTGTTAAAAAAAACACAAAACCTTCATGCTTAGACTAATTTACACTGGAAAAATTCCAGGCAAAGTCATAAGTTATTATTTACTGAATGTTAACATTTTTATAATTTCCTTAATATGACCCTAGATAATGTTTAATTTGGATAAAGTACACATCATTTTGGATGAGATGGTGTTAAATGGCTGCATTGTGGAAACGAATCGGGCAAGAATTCTTGCCCCTCTACTAATTCTTGATAAGATGTCAGACAGCTGAAAACAGAAAGGCTCTGCCAGACAACATCGACTTACAGGAAATGAGGACACCATGGAATACCTCTCAACATCACTAGCCCAAAAGATTCTGGAAGACCAAACACTGCAAAATGGGCTGTCCTTCCAAAGACATTTAAAATAGGTGTTTTCCACAGTTCCTAAACGGAAAACAAAACTATTTTAAAACATGATGCACAAAGAAAATTTTTCTCTAAACGGAGAGACAAGTTTTATTTTCTGAACATAAACATTTTTTTCTCACTTGTTTAGATTTTGTGGAGTACTGAGGGAAACTCTTTTGGTCTCTGCTTCCCTTTGCAAAGGGATAAATTCAGGAACAGCATCATGGGGTGGGAAGAAAATGTGGCACCTCTCTGTTGGCCAATAAACTTTTAAAATTGACTTGAACATGCAGAGCACTTTGAATAATACTGTTTTCTGAATGCTATCTTTTTCCTTAAAGTCAAAATATGTGTACCTAATGAAAATTGCAGAATCAAATATTCTTTGCCAGTTTCTAAAAGCCTGATATCCATTTTATGGGTACTTGGCAATTACAAAGACATCATGTAATTAACTCTATAGAGAATGTTACTACCTAATAATGAATCGCTAAGACAACCATTATAGCTATCCTATATGCCATATTGTAAAGAGTTAGTCTTATTAGTAAACTTATTTGTAAATGAAATTTAGTTCGAAGTTTAAAAACAGAATGCAAGAGAATATATCTCTGTTCAGGTTGCCATGAAATGACTCCGTCTTCCCCTCCCTTTTATTCCTTCAACCCCTTCTCCTGGAATGTGTTGAAGCAAAGAAAACTGCTAAGTCACTATAGAAGAGCAATGCTCTGATCCTCCCAAACCTTTCTGTATATATGCTTTTGCTTCGTTAACAGTAGGAGATACAGAGCTGTCTTAAGTAAAAGCATGTTCATGTGCATGTTAGGGTAGGAGGGCAAGTACATTGGAGGACACAGAAATATAGTCTTGATACATGAAGACACTGTGCCATCCTATGGAATTCCAAGAGTTCTTTCACCTACAACACTCTGTCCTCCAAAAGAGGACATAAATGGGCATTCTAGGCAGTAATTCATTCAGTACTGTTTGATTTCTCTCCCTGTCTCGTGTGTGTATAGGAGGGATTTTGTTTAAATTCTCTATGTGTTTCTAAAACTTCACTTACATATTTCAAAGTTTGCATCTACCAGGCAACCAATGAATAATGGACTCCAAAAGCAAACCTTAGTTGTTTTGGACTCATTCAGGAAAGCAGAGGAAAGGCTTCTGACCTGCCAGAACAGTGAATGGTATGCATTAAGTAGCCAAGGTCTGGGGAAAGCCCAGTCTAGATCAAAGTGCTTTGGAGGTCTTTCTGAGACATAATTAGTTGGGAAACACTGGCCTAGTTGGTAGGCACTTAATCAGTAGCACATTCGGGTAACTGCTGAAACTGGTACACCAGAAGTAACTAGGGAGTGAATAAAATTAATTTTGGGGTCACACCAAAATAGCATTCAAATAACATCTTGGCACAGATTTTAGTACCTTGAGAGAATAACGATTAAAAAAAATACTAGGTAGATACCACTGGAAAAAATACTCCAGAGGCTAGTGTATGTGAAGACCCAAGTAGATGTCTCACAGTACTTGACTTATACACGAAGTGAACTCTAATGTGACTCTCTGTTGTGTGACAGGCTGTGTCATCAGGTTTATTGCTGAACTTCAGGTTTATTGCTGAACTGTGACTACCAGCGTTAAGTGATTTTCAGACTCATGAAATTTATGTCTCAGACTGGTCAGCTTTACCTTGTTCTTGGACTTTTAGTTCTACAGGAAGATTCCTGACATTTCAGAGTTACTCACTGTATAAGACTCATCAACTTTACCTGCTGTAGCAATGTGCTAGACCAGGATTCAGCAAACCTTTTCTGCAAAGGACCAGACAGTAAATATTCTAGGCTTCGTGGCCCATATGGTCTTTGCTGTAACTACTCAGTTCTGCCACTGTAGTGCAAAAACGAGCCATAGATTATACATAAATAAGTCAGCATGGCTGTGTTCTAATAAAACTTTATTTCTTTATGGATACAAATCTGAATTTCATAAAATTTTCACATAAGATATTATTATTCTTTTTTATTTTTTTCAACCACTTAAAAATTTAAAAACCATGTTTAGTTCATGGGCCATACAAATGCAAAAGGCAGGCCACAGTTTGCTGACCCCTGTGCTAGAATAGTCTTGGTAAAAGCTGGCTACTGACAGACATTTTAGATACTTAAATAATACACATAAACTGGGTATTAATTCTACTGCTAGTGTAAAGTTCTAGTCATGCATCCATGTATTGAGACAATCACCACCACTGTTTTCTGGATTAAAGCATAGGTCATACATACATTTAAATATTGCTATTATGTTTTATTTTAACTTTTATTCTCGCAGAGAACTGTGAAGCTAACAATAAGGTAAAGTAAATGCTGCCTCTGATTACATAGTCACAACATTCTCATGCAGAGAACAGAAACACTACTCAAATGATTGACTGCAATGGGGGAAATCTCTTCTAATGTAGAAAGGGAACGTACCTTTTAAACAGGTAAATTGTGGGCAATTCCAAAAAATGCTTTTCACGCCTATAAAAGCCATTTGGCTAAATCAGACCTAGTGACATTTCTTTTACCTAGATGCATAGATATGATAAGTCACAGGAAAATGGAAATATAGCCCCTTTTCAAAACCAGGAAATAGCATTATCCCAGTGGTTTCTTTTCACACTAACACAACATTCAAAAATCATTCTTGGATCTTAGACTTACACGTCACTGAAGATACAATGGTAAGTAGCACATTTGGTGTTTAAAAAATTAACACAAATAACTTGGCTATTTTTACCTGAAGAATACTTTAAAGACAGAACACAAGAGTTGGATCACAAGCATGTGAACATATATTTCTCCTAGCTTTCCAGTTTCAGTAAGTGTATTTACACAGAAAAATACATTTCTTCATGTAGTAGTTTCAAAAAACTATATATCTCAATGATTCAAAATGAAAAGTATACAGTTAAGCTCTTAGGTCTGATGGCTGCAGTGAAACAGTCACATGACACAGTTTTGTACGCTGCAAACATTTTAATGATTATTGTTGAGAATACATTTTGGAAATTTTTTTACTTCAAACTGCAACAAGTTAAATAAATGTTTATAATATACAAAGAAAATACAACCAAAAGTAAAACTTGCTTTAAGTGTGCCTTGCACCTAAACCAGTGTTTTCTCCCCCCCCTTAATATATCTTTATTTTTGAACTGCACAAACACACTTAAGAATTTGAATTTTATAGTATGGCATTTAGGAAATAAAAATATACTCCCCACCTCAAAGAAATAAAAAGGCTGTGCATGATTATATGCCAAACAAAAGAGAGAACACTAGATATACTCTGATAGTGCAGGCATCATTAAAAAGGAAAAGAAAAAGCTTGAGATGCTCATTAACTCTCTATGTTTTAAGGAAGCAGGATTTTTGACCAAGTAGCTTAAAAGCCAGCAAAACAGGCATCAGTGATGGCAACTGTAGTGTATGAAGTATGAAATGACAAACTTTACACAAATACACTGTTAGAAATTTACCAATGAACACTGAAGATCTGAGAAGCTGCTCTTTGGAACAGTCAAGTAGGACCACCTAATTCCAGTCACATGAGCCCTTGTAGCAACACAAAGTGTTCTGTGCTATATACTTGCTGGCTGGATAGTTAAAGGATTTGTTTTGTCATTAGCAGCTAACGAACTTATTCCATGTGTTCTTAAAGCCTTAATGGTGGAAAAAAGGCAAGTGTCATTAGCATGGAGGATCATATACTTCTCTGCACACAAACACAAGAGGCTTCACTAGAATTTTAAGTCTCTGATGTCTCCCATTGCACTTCAAAGCTCAGTTGAGATGAAAGCCTTTCTCCATTGTAGCAGCTAGCAGGCGCTCTCTCATGATCTCCTCTGAAGAGTATTCCGGCAACTTTAGATAATGTACACACGTATTCACTGATGGGTAGCTTGCATCAGTAGCATCAACCTACAGAAATAGAAGTGAAAATAACAGAAGACCATGACTTTAAATATGTATTTCTTTCAACCCTTAAGTATCTTAATTCCATTTAGATTCCCCAGTAGCTAGAGTTTGTACCTTGCGTACAACTGTGAGCCTAGGATGCAAGTTAGCCAGTCCACCTGGGGGTAGAGTTGAACAACCAGTGGTAAACTGCAGGAATGCCTTCCTCTCATCTGAAGACATGCCACATAAAACCCTCACAAACCTAAGGAAACCTGGGCTAAAAGAAGAAAAATAAAGTTATATTGATTTGATAGCTGATTTAAATGAAAAATACTACCATTACTGTATAAGCCAGCAATAACCCTAAAAACGAATATCCACATGTTGGAAGAACAACACTGTCTAGAGACTCTTGGGTAAGTATGAAATAAGCTGATACAAACTACTTGAAAAATACCCTTCAAAGACTGATACAGACAGACTGAAACACTGATGGAGTATAGGAATCAAATATGCAACAAAGGCAGCAAATCAGAAAAGCTCAAGATGCACATGCATAATTCGCCCAAATATGGCTAAACTAGCAACAGGGATCTGAAATAATACATTTTTGTTACAGTGAAATAAAGTATCACTATATGCTACAACATGGATGAATTTCATAATTATAATATTAAATAAAAGAAACCAGACCTTAGAGAATACATACTGCATGATTTCGTTTACTAAAGTTCAAAAAGCAAGCAAAATTAATCAATGGGAATAGTGATTTAATGACTAGAAAAGAATAAGATGGGGATGGGGACTTCTAGAGTTGTTTCTTGTTCTGGGTACCAATTATACAGGTGTGTCCATTTTGTGAAAATTCTCCAGGATGTATGTGCAATTTGTGTACTTCTGTTATGCTTCAATAAAAACTTACTTAAAAAAAAAGCTATATATACAATGTCATTTAAGTTTAAAATAATAATACTTTCTCATTTGCATCACTTTGAAAACTTTAAAATACAGGGCTTACAGTCTTAAAAAATGTCAGTGGTATGAAAGAAAAAACATCCGAGGAACTGTTGATTAAAACCATATCACAACTAAATACAATCTCCTGACGGGGGAGAATGGGAGTGAAGTGAGTGCTATTAAAGATATCGCTGGAATAATCAACAAAGCTGGAATGTAGACTATAGATTAGCTAATAGTACGGAATCACAAATTTGCTAACTAGTATGGCTACGTGGGAGTATGGCCATATTCTGAGGAATGTACACTAATGTATTACAGAGTAAAGGTACAACATATATGCAACATATCCTCAAATGGTTCAGAAAATATGTGTGTGTGTGTGTGTAAAGAGATAATGTAAAAGAAATACAGCAAAACGTTAAGTACTGGTGATTTTGGTAAAGGATATATAGGAATTCTTAACTATTCTTCAACTTTTCTGTAAGATTGAAATTATTTGAAAATAGAGGTTAATATAAAAGCAATAAAGCCTAAGGGTTTACAAATGACGCAATTTTTAAAATGATGAACAGTTAAAACACAGTGAGAAAAGGAATGTTAAACATCAGCCAAGATGACTTTTTGTGTGAACTCAGCCTTATCAGTGAATATACATCTTGGTAACGGTGAGACTTAACTCCTTTCTCATTTTATACATATAATTCACTGAGTCATTTAGAGAACCCGCCATTTGATTTTGGGACATAAACAATTTGTTGATCTTAGAAAATAACCAACACATACCTATCACGTGTATAACCCAACTTAGGTTCGGTATAATTAATAATATCCTCTGCTGCCCAGGATGGCGACTGATTTCCACAAAGAATCATTTGGACTTCTTCATGGCTGAAGGAACTTAATTTCTCCATTGGAAAAACTTTATTAAACCCATCTACATTACACACACAGCAAAAAAACAAAAACAAAACACACAACTCAGTTTCTAAGTTATAATTTCAAAATAACAAATTTCAAATCAAGATACTCAACTAAATGGATAGAAAGAAGATAAATATTAATAAATATTTGAAAAAGCAAATATAAATGAAAATAGCTTGAAATAAAAACTGTGCTAGGGTTTTAAGTACAGAAATTTTTGCTTATTATCACAAATGTAGACAGGGAGAGAATATTCAGACACTATGGTCAGTAGCCAAATTCTAATAGTTTCCCAATCAGTTCTTATGTCATACAAGCCAGCCAAGGCTATGTTCTCATTTTTAAAAATAGTAAGTGATAAACAGTCCAATGTATTTTGCGTCAATCTTTACTTGAAGAATTTAGATTCTAACATAGTTTAACTCATCTTGATCATGTAATATTGAAAGTATGCAACAATATTATATCCACTTACAAATGAAAAAATAGAAGCCAAAAGTGGGTCCCTCATTACTCAGGAGGACCAAGCTGAGGGTATGCTACAGCTTGAAAATGTTCCAACCTGTTCTGAGTACTCTGCAGGACCTAACTGTTGGGAAGACAAAAAACTAGACGGCAAATCTAGAGATTACTAGCAATTTTTGAGCATAGCAGTACCTTAATTTCAGCTGTCTCAAAGTAAAAGGAGAGGGATTCAACTAAAGAGCCTTAAAAATTACCTCTAAAGGCTTCCATCTGTTTCTGAATACCCATATGCATACAAAAGTCAAACATCAAATCCACATATTCTTCTGCATTATCCATTGTTACCATCTGCAAAGGAAAATTTGTCAACGTAATTGTTAATATCTAGGAATATTTCAGTAGCGCCTAGTACAACTGGCCTCATTAAGAGGAATTTTCTGGACTTACAGATAGATCAAAAGCAAAATTTGTACCTCATCTTCACCACTTGGCTTCAGATCCACAGCTGTAAATCCATATATTCTTGAGGAAGGGCAAAACTGGAAATTTAAACTGGGAGGACAGAAAAGGATTAGATTAACATTCAGCTACCATTGGTGTTTAATTTTTAAAACACTGCCGCCAAAACCATGGGCACCTCCCCCAACAATAACAAAATCACTATACCAGCCTAGATATTAAGTATGGGGCCTTTTAAAATGCAAAACCGTGTGCCCAAAAACTATCTGGCCAACTGTTTACCAAACAGTAAACAGGCATTTCATGAAACATCACCTTTCATGTTTTACTTCCTCCTTAGGCACAAAATTAATCAACTATGGATTTTTGTAATGAATTATGGTAGCAACATGTTTACAAGTTATTTTTGCAAAAGAAACTTTTTTTTTTACTAAAGTTGTTCATGCTCTGTTTTTACCCCCGCCTCAAGTCAAACCTTGAACATATGAACAACTTATCAAACACAACTGCTCAATGTTATCATCAAAGAAAGAAGGAAGGAAGGAAGGAAAAAAATGACAGCAAAGCCTCGTAGTCAATCCAAAAATCACAGTTTAACATACCAAGGGTATAATAATTACACATATATAAATTAATAGAATTTTATCAAAAGATCTACAGCATCTGAGTTAGTTAATGCAGCCACTGGGGATAAGGCTTACATACAAAGCAAACTATTCTGAGGTTTTTCAAGTAGGCTATATATATATATCAATTAGCTAATGAATTTGTCAAAATATTATTGGCTTTGGACTGTTTACACAAGATATATATAGTTATCACATTTGATAAATCAGATAATCTTTCAGATGTCTGATGATTAATAAACTATATTCTGGTATTCTGAGTGCTCTCTTTATAATATTAACAAATCAAAGGATCAAATCAAAAATCGATATTTCCTGTAGCATCTTATTATTGTTAACAGACTGTATATTCATATATTGTAAATCAGTGAAGACAAAGGAACAAAAGCTTTAGAATTTATTCATCCATTAGGTTGAAGAGTATATATATCTATATATACACACATAAAGCTTACCCTAAATCCTCTATGCTAAGTGGAGGCCCAGAACCTGATGGATTCTTCAGCACTAGTTCTTGTAATTTTGTGTTCTTCTCATCTTCAGAAAGACCTTTGTTGCTTAAAATCTGGCGCCTCTTGATAGCAAGGTCTTTAATTTCTTTTAAAAATCTGGCTCTGTGTGGGTTTACTAGTTCAAAGTCTTCCCAAGTTAAAATTCCATTAAACCAAGCTGGGGGTTTTGGTTTGGGGGGATCTAGAATAAATTCTGATTTTGAATCCTCTTCAAAGCTTCCTACTGAGAGTGAATCATGACCTTCTTCTGTAGAGGCTTCAGACTGACTTTCAGTACAGTGTAAGTCTCTATCACCTCGTGACTCATAAATCAGTTTACTCATATTGCTTTTAATGTCACCCATACACATAAGTTTAAAGAAAGGTTTAGAAATAGGTAAATCCACAAGTCTATTGTCTTGAATGCATTTGGCCAAGAAAATTCCAAGGAAATGAAAGAGTTTTGTGATCCTTTCAAGCTCATCACTATCTTGTGGAAATGGAGCTGTAAACAGTCCACATGATCTCTGAACATAGTATCCAGGAGGTTTCAATCCACCTCCAAGATCGACCTAATTTTTTAGAGGGAGAAATGCAAAAAAAAATGAAAAGATCCATAAACATTAAACATCTTAATTCAGCTATCTAAAAGTATCTATAAACACATTTTATTAAATAGGTTTTATAGACTAAATTTTACCCTTTAAAAGCATTTTAATAGTATCAGGATTATTCAATAATAAAAGTAGAGTCAGAAAACCTGGCTTACATTCTGGTAGCATAACTGATTTTTAACTTTCTAAAAGCAGAATCGCAAATCAAATCACAAAATGGGAAGTATATCTTACATGACGAGATTCATCATCTGGAAAGTTATCATCACAAAGCCAAGCTCCCAAATCAGTTCTCTGGAATTCTGCTGCCACCAGAGCATAAAATTCTAATGTGGGCCCCAAGCCAGTTCCTTCTTCTCCTAAAAATTCAACCTAAAGATGGACAAATAAATTATGGGGGAAAGTAAGCTTAAAAAAATTTTTAATGATCCCATTCTTGCCAAAATCCAGTCCTACTGTAATATACTTTTTTTTATAGTAGCAGTATAATATAAGCCACACAGAAGTTTTTATTCCAGTTTTTCTAAAGAGAAATTTGATTTGTTGTACGCTATTCCATATTTAGACACTGTGGTGAGCATCGTCCATACATCAACTTACTTCTCGCAACAAACCTACAAAATAAATTATCATGTCCTTTTCATACCAAAGGAAACCAAATTTCAGATAAAGAGGTTATATATCATTTGCTTGAGGAAATGATGGTATACAGATTTATGTGTGTGTGCATCCGCACGTGTGTCTATGTGACACCAAAACCTAAACTCTTCCACTTATTTCTGACTTTAGGCAATCGCTTTAAAGGTTTTTTATCCATACTCCATATATTCCAAAAATTATTTGAGGCAGCTTACAAAAACACACAGTGCATGTTAAAAAATAATAATAATAATAATTGAGAATTATCTGTGTTAGAGGACTATATGGGTAAGAAGAATAAGATGAAGGCACAGAAAATTCTTTTTTTGGGGGGTGGGGTGGGGGTGAACTGGCGGCATGCGGATCTTAGTTCCCCGGACAGGGATTGAACCTGTGCTCCCTGCAGTGGAAGCACGGGGTCCTAACCACTGGGCCGCCAGGGAAGTCCCAGGCACAGAAATTTTAAAGTGAAAACCATAAGCCTTATAAATTTTCTAGAGGTGTATTGTATTTATCATAATCAGTCTGTGATCCAAAAATAAACAAACCAGGTGGCTGACATCTGTGACAGGAGAGGTATTTCTTTCCTTGTCTCTCATATATAAGGAATAATATGTATATAGGATATAATCAACAATGCCCACAATAACATTTCTGCAGTAAATATATTGAATTTCTTACCGCCATTTGCTACAACATCTCTCAATATCTTCATGAGTGAAGATATTCTTTGCTGCTCATTAAGCCACGAGATCCTGACCCCTGAGGAGGTGAGCTGACATCCTCTTATGAAAGATGCTCTGCCAGAGGAGAAGGCCTTTGCACAGAGGGCAGAGAAATCCATCTACACTTCTATCTAATGCAGTTTTTTATGTGGTGGAAGACACAGACTGGTTCTCTAACTGTCAGTCCTGCACACTACAAGAAATTATATAGAGGTACCTCAAGAACTGATTTCCGATCTGCATGTATTTGCATGACATTCTCAGCCCACTCCATCAGTGATTCACCACGTGGAACTTTCACTCTTTCATGCTTGAGACGACCAACACGAAACTCTCCAGGATCATCTCGCCTTACACTACTTGTGGTCCTTGTTCTTTCCACAGTGGCCTCACGTCGGTTTTGTAACCACACTATTGCTCTGAAATAGAAAAATACCTATGTAGCTGTAGCATACAGCAACAGCTGAATGTACTACTAAACCAGCAACAAAAGTCAAAGATTTAAGAATTTTTTAAAAATAGTATTTTATCAGATGATCAAATATACTAATCTTATTTCCTTAAACAAACTGAGAAAACACTGAGTCTATATTTTCCCTTTTTACTTTAGCAATTAACAGATCAAAATAAAGGTCTGTGGTCCAACCCCACACAACACATAAAAATACAGACAAACTCATAATACATAAAATATAAACATTTCCTAAATCAGAGAATGTAAAAAATGGTTAAGCTATCTTTATTACTGTGATACAAATTGAAAGCCAACACAGAAACAGTGTTGTGATTTTGAAACATTTTCTTTTTAACAATGCAGAGTTAACCCATCTAGGATGGGAGAAAGAATCTTGAATTAAGAATAAGAAGATGAAAGATCTACTCTCTCATGTGTGCTACAATTTTTTTGGTACTCTCAGGCCAATCAGCTATGTACTTTGAGAATCAGTTTCCTCATCTATAAAATAAAAATCAGGGAGTTACCTAGTGGTCTAGTGGTTAGGATTCGGGGCTTTCACTGCCATGGCCCGCGTTCAATACCTGGTCAGGGAACTTAAGATCCTGCAAGCTGTGTGGTGCAGCCAAATTTTTTTAAAAAATTGAAAAAAAAAAAACCCCCAAAACAAAAAAAAACAAACCCACACATATAAAATAAAAGTCATAACCAATGCCATTAATCACAGCGGGCCTATAGTGCTATGTGTGCAAATGCTTGGTAAATGATATGAAATGGTCCAACAATGTAACTAAGGGCAACAGGCAACTCCATTTAAATTATAACTTTTTTACATCTACTTTGAAAGTACTCTGGGTATTCAATCACTCAACAAATATTTACCGAGCACCTACAACGTGCTGTACACTGCAGCTAGAGCAGTGAACAAAACTGCCAGAAATTCCTGCCCTCATGAAACTTTCATCTAGTGAAGGAGACAGAAACACAAAAAGAAGTAAAATGGTATGTTAGATTGTAGTAAGAGAAAAATAATGGCCAGAAGATATATTTTAATGTTATCAAAGCTATTTGCAAGCATTAAATTTTGTATTCTTGGGAATTTCAGCAACTAATAATTTATGTAAGCCGCTTAAATACTGTACAATAAATGCTAGCTAATGGAAAACACAGTACTTCAATCCACACTGCTTCAAGAGAGCTTATATCCAACTGGAAATCAAAAAATGTTTAAATGTTGACAACTTTTTTTTTTTTTTTTGGCCATACCTCACAGCTTGCAGGATCTTCGTTCCCCCACCAGGAATTGAACCCACGCCCTTGGCAATGAAAGTATGGGGTCTAAACCACTGGACCACCAGGGAATTCCCAAATGTCGACAACTCTTTACGAGAAAACAATATATTCCCTTCATCAATCTTGATATAAAGTATATATGTACATTTTGAGCTTATATAAAACATTTAAAAACACATTTATTCTAAAAATGTAAAATGATACACCTCCTACCTTGATGCACCAAATGCTGTACATGTGAAATACAGCTGTCTAGTTTCAAATGGTATTAGAAAAGGACACTTGCTGGTTAACTGTTCACACCAGTCTGGCAGAGCCCCACTTGCCAATGCCAATGGCTCCTGCAAATTAACAAATAACAATGTCTTAAAGCAATTATGAAAAAAGACAAAAAAGAGTCAATTCTTAACAGGAGAGATGGCGTGAGGTAGAAAAGGAAGGAGAGGCAATACATTCAAAGTCCAACAGATTGAAGAGTTCAAATATCTGGTTTTATTACCTCAATCTGCTGCAAAATTTTTGTTGTGATTTTTTTGCTAGTGAATTCATCTGGTGGAAAAGTAAACTGAGGCTGCTCATCACCTTCTGTAAAAGTAATAAAATTAATAAAAATATAAACTGACTTGCTTTTAAAAATGCCACAGAAACGAAACAAGGCTTCTTACAGACCTTCTTGGGATATTCTTGAATAAGGGTCACTTGCAACTATATACAGAATACGCAGAAGCTGAAGGACATCTTCTACTCCACAAGAATTCTGTCCATTGCCTGCTTTGGCCTGAGGTTGTTCTTTTGTCAAATTAAGAATATCACTACTTTGAAGAGTAGAAATGGCCCCCTGGTTTAACCCAGACTTTGTTCCATGCTCACAAAAATCCTAAAGAAACAATTGGGAAAACTAGCCATTAATCATTTTCAAGAAAAGCAATATATCATCCTATTAGTATTAATGTGAAAAGGCTGGAATTCTTCAAAGAATTGCCTTCTTTTAAAATAAAAACAGTATCATCCAAGTCAAAGCTTAACCAAGCTTTGTTCTAAACAAGAAAATTATCAAAATATAACCACTAAAAGCCACAGTTAAAACTATGTATTTAGATCCAAGGCCACAAACCATATTTGAAATTTTAGCATTGTCATATTAACAATGTTAATTCAACTTCTTTTTTTTAGTATGTCCCAATGAACTGCTTTTCCTCAAGAATATTTAAAAAGCTGCAAAGCACAAAGCCATTCCCAATCAAAATAGTGTTCTGATGCCAATATATACCTTATATGCAGCTATGAGCTGAGAACAATTTCTGTTTTTCCTAATACTTTTATTAGTGCCAGTTAATTTCCAGTGGCGCAGGAAAGCGGCGTCTGCATTCTTCTGCAGGTAGGTTATCAAGTCATTCTTTGGTAATTCATCAGTGCCAAGATACTGTTCCACATGCTCTATAGACCAACAACCCTACAATAGGAAAAACGAAATGTTGGCCTTTCCTGATTATAAAGTTTATGCTACTTCACATGCATTACATAAGGTAGCTTTAAGATCATGCATTTAACCTAATCTAAAGAATCCCATGTTGGGCTTCCCTGGTGGCGCAGTGGTTGAGAGTCTGCCTGCCGATGCAGGGGACACGGGTTCGTGCCCCGGTCCGGGAAGATCCCACATGCTGCCGAGCGGCTGGGCCTGTGAGCCGTGGCCGTTCAGCCTGCGTGTCCGGAGCCTGTGCTCCACAACGGGACAGGCCACAACAGTGAGAAGCCCGTGTACCGCAAAAAAAAAAAAAAATCCCATGTTGCTGATTTCTCCCTTAATTGTTCAATTGAAACACAGCGTTAGTTTTTCTTTTACTAAGTAGCCAAGAGCAAGACTCATTTCCTAAAAATAACTTACCATTTTTCCATTTTCCTTTTCTTTGTCAGAATCTTTCATTTCTCTGTACATAATTCTAAATATGAAGATATTATTCAAGTTAATTCATAAATCAAATGATTTGTGGTTATTTCTAATAAGCCTTCAATTCTTTAAAAACATGTATGAATGAGGACATTCATTAGCTATATGCTTACATGAAATACTGAACTCAGGGAGAATTTATAAGAAAAAATATTCATTTGTTAAACATAGGGAATAGCGGAAATCATATTCCTGAAAGAGTTATGGTTTATAAATCGAGCATTATTAAGAAAAAGCATATATCAAACCTAGAACTTTTAAAGATATAAAGTAACATGCCATCTCTTATAACTTTCATACATTGTTGTAAAAATAAAATAAGATGTGTCTGCATCTGTGTCTAGATAGAAAGAAGGATAAGAATAACAAGGACCAAGAGGCGGTTGAGATCAAATTTAATATTCCAATAAAAACTGAAGGACGAGAATGCCATGAAGACCTTCTGTTCTATCTCAGAAAAACCTAGATTACTTTATTGGACATTATCTAAGATTATCAGTGACGTTAAGAGAATATCGGAAAAATAAACTAAGAAAAGTGAAGTTACATAGGATGACTATGATATAATTATTTATAATATTAAATTATATTAAATTATTTATATTATTACATAACAAATATTATTATAGGTAATACTTACTGAGCACCCTCTACATCTCATACAGTACTGAATCTACTTTACATATATTAATTCATTGATTCCTCACAACCACTCTCATTTTACAGATTAGAAAACGAGGTACTAAAATGTTAAATAAATTTGCCCAAGGTCATTGATATTATTTAGTGAATGAATAAATGAATGAACAAAGAGAGGTAGGTTTAACTCACAGACGCCAAAGCAAATAACAGAAAACATTTACTACTTCATACACAATCCCAGTCAAAGAGTTCAACAATTATTACATAAGGAGCTAGTCTAGATTATTTCTAAAGTTCCTCCCAGTTGTAAGCTTTAACCTTTCTCCATCAGGAGTCAGAAATGCTCTTATCTATTCCTGTAAACCAAGAGAACTAAATCTTTTCTGTTCCTATAATACAAAATATAGAAAATATTTCTTGGCTCATACACTATGAAAATATCTACTTAAAACATTAAATTAAAATCTCTTACGTGTATGTTGGCTCCCAAATACGCCTAAGTTTATCTGATTTCACATTGCCGTTACACGACAACTGAAGCAATTTCTGTACATAGTAAAAGATGGTTGATCTGAAATTAGTGAGTGGTAATTCAACTTCACGAGTTGTTCCAAGACCTGTTACTTTCAAAGTGAGGGCTAATCGAGGTGACGGAGTACATTCAACTTCTTCCAAGAGCTCTGAATGAGGTGTTCCTAAAAATATGGAAGATATGAAAAACAATTACACTAAAATAAGCAGTCCAGAAAGAGCACTGCACCAAGAGACAGGTTACATGAAATCTAAACGTTTCTGCCATATATCAGCTACTTAAGATTCTCCTGGGGACTTCCCTGGTGGCAGAGTGGTTAAGAATCCACCTGCCAATGCAGGGGACACGGGTTCGAGCCCTGGTCCCTGGTCAGGGAAGATCCCACATGCTGCGGAGCAACTAAGCCCATGCGCCACAACTGCTGAGCCTGAGCTCTAGAGCCCGCAAGCCACAACTACTGAAGCCTATGTGCCTAGAGCCCGTGCTCCGCAACAAGAGAAGCCACTGCAACTAGAAGCCCACACATGCACCCCGGCTCGCCGCAACTAGAGAAAGCCCCTGCGCAGCAACAAAGACTCAATGCAGCCCAAAATAAATAAATATATTTATTTATGTATTAAAAAAAACCCTATAGCTAGTGTCAATCTTATTAAAAAAAAAAAGATTCTCCTGGCCTCAATATTTTTGTTTTTTTAAAATGGGAAGAATACAGTTAGGTTAAAGACAGTGTACTAGAGAAGAATTTGTACATATGATAAGAATCTCTAGTTTTTATTAGGGTATACATGAGAATTGTATATTTCAGAACATTTTATTTTTATGAATGAGAAAACTAAAATTATTAATAATACTACATACAGAGAAAACCACATACTCAGTTAAAGACTTATCAACCTTTTGCTTGCATTGAATGAGTCTGTTATGAGGTAAACACACACATATACACACAAATACAATTAGTTTCATACGTATTTAGAGATGTACTCTCTTTTTTTTAATCTCAGGAATCTTTTCCTCATATCATGATATAGTTTTATAAAGTATTGTTTTATACACTGCATGACATCCCATTGTACTTTAACTGAACCATATCCATTATATAATGAAGGTCATTTCCAGTTTTTAAAGAATACCTCTGTAGTCATCTGAGTGCAGAGCCAATACTTCTATAGTACCAATATGTAGTGGTAAAAATATGAAATATATTGCTAAAGAACTCTATCGAAAATCTGTACCTATTTATACTCCCTAGAATAGGTTTTCTTTTTTTTTTTTGCGGTACGCGGGCCTCTCACCGTTGTGGCCTCTCCTGTTGCGGAGCACAGGCTCCGGACGCGCAGGTTCAGCGGCCATGGCTCACTGGCCCAGCCGCTCTGTGGCATGTGGGATCTTCCTGGACCAGGGCACGAACCTGCGTCCCCTGCATCGGCAGGCGGACTCTCAACCACTGCACCACCAGGGAAGCCCTAGGTTTTCCTTTTTGAAGGGACTTTGGAACATCTTGATTCATACTCATTCTCACCATCATACTACATCACATACCTCACATTATACTATAAACTGTACTTATGTTCATATTTAACATAGGTATCTTTTTATCAAGTAATAAGTACACTCCACAGTAACATTTAAGTCTTCTTGAAGGATAATATACTGATTACAATAGCTGACATTTATTGAGACACACATCAGGTACCATGCTAGACACTTTACATATCTCACCTCATTTAAACCTTGTAACTACCTTATCAAACAAGGACTTTATTTTCCCCATATAAGAGATGAGGAAAGCCAGGCTTACACAGATTAGGGGATTTGCCCAGTGTATTAGTTTCCTATTGCTGCTATAACAAATTACCACAACTGAGTGGTTTAAAACAACACAAATATAATTCTAGAGGCCAGAAATCTAAAATGGGTTGGGCAAGGCTTTGTTCCTTTTGGAGGCTCTAGGGAAGAATCCATTTCCTTGCCTTTTCTAGCATCCAGAGTCTTCCCATGTTCCTTGACTCATGGCCCCTCATCACTGTGATTGCTGCTTCCTGTTGTCAAATCTCCTCTGACTCTGACCCTCCTGTTTCTCTCTTATGAGGGCACTGGTGATTACATTGGGCTCACCCAGAAAAACAGGATAATTTCTCCATCTCAAGATCCTTAATCACATCTACAAAGTCTCTTTTCTCACGTTAAGGTGACATATTCACAGATTCTAGAGGTTAGGACCTACATATCTTTGGGAGGGGGCCATTAGTGTGCCTACCACACCCAAAATAGAGTTGTAAGAGATGGAGCTGGCACTCAGGCTGACTGACTCTGGAGGCCATAACTAAAACCACTATATAGCTTTTCAAAGTAAAAGCTGCATGGGAGTAATGCTTAGCAATTTTGATCCAGTAGAAAACAACACAAATTATCTACCTTTAAATGAGTCCTTGCTTTAAAGTTTATACAAATGTAAAACACAGTGTGTTTTTAAAATACTATAATTTTATAGCCAAGACATGGAAGCAACCTAAATGTCTATGGACAGATGAATGGATAAAGATGTGGTGTGTATATATACACAATGGAATACTACTCAGCCATAAAAAAGAATGAAATAATGCCATTTGCAGCAACATGGACAGACCTAGAGATTATCATACTAAGTGAAGTAAGTCTGACAGAGAAGGACAAATACTGTATATCAGTTATAATGTGGAATCTAAAATGTGATACAAATGAACTTATTTATGAAATAGACACAGACTCACAAATACAGAAAACAAATTTATGGTTACCAAAGAGGAAAGGTGGTGGGGGAGGGATAAATTAGGAGTTTGGGATTAACAGATACAAACTACTACATATAAAATATAAACAACAAGGTCCTACTGTATAGCACTGGAAACTATATTCAATATCCTGTAATAAACCATAATGGAAAGAATATGGAAAAGAATACATATATGTATAACTGGATCACAGTGCTGTAAACCAGAAACTAACACAACATTGTAAATCAACTATACTTCAATGAAAAATAAAATAAAATACTGTAATTTGCTCCTTTTAAAAAAGTCTGTATTTTTTTTAAGGATGCATGGCTGATATATAGTTTCTCCTGAAACCTTTTACTTATAACCTGCATATACAAGTAGTACCCTACTTTTTAAAACTATACAGTACTGGGCTTCCCTGGTGGCGCAGTGGTTGAGAGTCCGCCTGCCAATGCAGGGGACGCGGGTTCGTGCCGCGGAGCGGCTGGGCCCGTGAGCCATGGCCGCTGGGCCTGCGCGTCCGGAGCCTGTGCTCTGCAGTGGGAAAGGCCACGGCGGTGAGAGGCCCACGTACCGCAAAAACAAAAACAAAAACAAACAAAAAAAACTATACAGTACTACTTTATTTGGTACCTATTAAAATTAAATCACAAAAACTAAAATATAGTATACCTGGGGGTGGAATTTCTAGATCAGTTGTCTGCTGGACATTAGTACGACCAGGTCTAGGATCAAAAGCAGGAACCAAAGCTGAAAACTGCCGCTTTAGTACATAATCATCATCCCATGTTCTCCGGCGTCCCCCTTTAGTTTCATACTCTTCTTCTTCCTATTAAAATAAAATTCCACGTACAAACATTAAAAGGTAAAACTCTTCATTATTGCTAAAGTGATATGCTATCTATAAAATAAGGTATATGTCAAATACTTCTCTCTATAGGTATTACATGTTCTTATTCAACCATATTTCTTAAGCACAATATAAGCCAAACATGTAGATACATAAATTTCTTACTGATTTAAGTTTATGAAAAGTAAGTCACTGTATGGTTAAAATTTCAAGAGTCACACATCTGGTAATAAAGCTAAATGAAAAGTCAAAAAAAGATAAGTAGCTTTAGTGATGGTTACACAAATTTATACATGTGATAAAATGACAAAGAACCATACACACACATTGGACCAATGCCAGCTTCCTGGTTTTGATACTGTACTCTAATTATGTAAGATGTAACCACTGGAAGAAACTGGACAAAGGGCACACAGGACCCTTCGATCTTTGCAACTTCCTGTGAATGTATAATTATTTATAAATAGGCTGTTTTTTTTAAAAAAGTATAAACTGTATTACATACTGAATTACATACAAAACAGATACAGTGCTTGGAAGTTGCTTTAAATTACTATGGGGCAAATAGTTCAAACAAGTTCGACAAAGTGTTGATCTGTCAAATGATGGGTTCTTGGGGATTCATTGCACTATTCTTTCTACTTCTAGCATGTTTGAAAAATTCCATTATAAAAGTTTTTTTAAGGAACATTTTCTCCTCTCCTTCACTTTTTGTATCAACAAAAAAGAGATCAACGAATTGTAAATATTGTAAATGTCTGATGTAGTAATTTTTAAATAAGAATTATCTATATACTTAAATGTACACATATAGACCCCCCATATTTTGAACACTTAATTGAAATTAACCTTTATAACAAATCAAACTGACATTTGACAGCTCTGGAACCAGAATGTCTGGGTTTTTATCCTGGATCCAAAACTTCTATGTGTGATCTTTAGTAATCATGAGGCAGGAGATACATGGGCTCCAGGCTAGGCATTTAAAACTGGTCTCCTGTTTACATTTCTTGGGACGAGAAAAAGACGGGCTTCAGGCTGGACACTTACAACTAGCCTCCTGTTTGCAATTCCTGAGACAGGAGATAGGTGGGCTTCAAGGTTAGATATTTAAAACCAGCCTCCTGTTTGTAATTCAAAACAGAAATAACAATAGAAACAGGGTAAATATCCAGGCTTTGTCTCCTGAGGACACTCTAAGATAACAGTCACAGCAGGGACAGAGAGGGGCTAATCCCTGTTTGAGTGAAGATCAAGAGGTCACATATTTCCCATCCTTGGGGCAAGGGAGACACTGCACATGCGCAGAAAGGCTCCTTGGGGGTCAAAAAGGAGGAGGCACCACCCCATAATATGTGATGAGGAGGCACCACCCCATAATATGTGATGCCAAGGCCCCCCATAGGCCTCTGGGCTGGAATCCATCTTGGAAAAAAGTAGCACACACATGTTGGAGAGGGCCCTAGGGCAGGGCAGGTGTGGAAACAGAAACCAGGTAATTGGCTAAGGATAAACAAAGACCCGGAAGACCTGCCCTATATAAATGACTTAACCACCGATTTACTACTTTAAAGAGGGGGGACTTTAGGGGGGATGCCCACACCCTTTCTCTCCAGGTGTGAATCTCTGCCTTGCTTCTGTCTTAATTAAACAAACTGTTTCTCTGTGTTCTCTCCCACTTGTCTGCTGTGTCTCTAATAATAAACTTTGTACCTGTTTTTACAGTTTTTGCCTCCTTAAGAAATGCATTTTTCAACGGGGGCAAGAGCCAGGGAAAATTTGCTTCTAGCTTCTAGTCCCTGCTGGTCTGGTGGCTAGGATTCCTGGTTTTCATCCAGGCTACCCAGGTTCAATTCCTGGGCAGGGAACTAACACCTTGCTTCAAGCCACGGCTCACTGCTGCCTCTCCAAGGTCAATCACTTCACCTGAAAATTGGGTTTTCAGGTGAAAACCCAAAGGGTTGTTGAAAGGACCGAATTAGTTAATATACATAAACAGTGCCTAGCACCTAATTAATGATAAATGTTAGTTAATAGACTAATACTTCTATTACTCTACTATGAAAACTTAGAAAGTAGCTATTAACCATTTTAGTATATGTTTACTGCCACCCAAAGGCCAAGATGAGCAGGTTTCAAGTAAGAAATTCCTGTATGCATTATGGTAGAGCAATCATGGACTCTATCTGGACTATGGAACCCAAGCAGTTGGGCAAGTTTCTTTTTGTTAACTCTATTTAGTAGCTTCCTGCCCTCACCCTGCCCCTGCTGTATATTTTTCTAGGCATTTTAGTTTGTGCTTTACTGTGAAAAGGGAAAAAAATACACTGTAGAGAACGTAAACATGAAGATATTACCTGCTCCCCAATAGGTCGGCTCCCCGCTCCAGCTGGGACCTGTGGTAGCTGTGAGGTGACAGCATGGTGTGTTACATCAGAGCGGGAGCCAGCTCGACGCTGCAGGGATGGACGTCTCAGAATCTGATACAGAAAATGTAAAGAGACATGTCTAATTATCTGACCCATATATATCTCTATTCAGCCTTGACCTGAACTATAAACCTATATTACCAAAACTGTCATTAGAAAACTTCATATTCATTAGCCATGTACATAAAAGTTACAAAGTGAATGTTTTAAATTCATCATGCATCATATACTAACCTTCACAAGAAATGTGCTAATATTCTATATGTTTTCTAAGCAAGATATACTAAAAGCATTTTTTGGAGTTCTCCACCCCACTATAACTCAACTTATGAAAAAACATGTTTTAATCTAGTAACATTTTATAAAGGGAAATAAAAATTATACAAGAAGTTAAAATAAAAGGCATTTTCAGGCAATAGTTCAATTTGAAGACAATCACAGTTATCAAACACTAAGATTTCTGGATCATACTGCCTAAGCTTGGGTCCTACTTTTCTACTTAACTCTAAATAATAAGGGCAAATTATGTTTTCTATGTCTCTGTCTCATAGGTTCTGTGTAAGGACTGATGAGATAACATGCAGATACTGCTTACAAAACAGTAGGTACCAAAAATTTCTAAGTATAACTATTGTGGAAGAACCGTGAAAATTATATTCTTTAGGATTAGTGCAGTTCTTCACACTTTAAAACCTGTGAAAACATCAGATGTGATATAGTGTTTTTCAACTATGACCAATTTATTTTCTTTCAAAAAATGTCATAAATGCTCAGATTAAAAGTGCTTTTCTTAATTAACCACATTTTTCATACTGGTGCCACATCGCTTGCTTCAAAGTTTAACCAGGACTTTGCTTTTCCTCTCCTCATTTCAGTTATTAACATCCTGTCTTAGTTGAGAGAATGGGGGACTCTCTCTACCATAACCTCCTCGTATTCTTGGTCCTCCTGATTGTCGTCTTCATTTTCATCATCTTCCTCATCTGGCTCCGGCAAGTCCTCATCATCATCTAGCTCAGCTAGCAGAGTACTGGCACGGCAGCTATCAAGGAAATCTAGAAAACAAAGCCAACGATCTTCCTCTTAACAGAATTAACAAAGCATAACAAAGTAACTTTGCGTATTGATTTTTCTTTTTTTTTTTTTTGCGGTATGCGGGCTTCTCACTATTGTGGCGTCTCCCATTGACGCGCAGCCTCAGCGGCCATGGCTCACGGGCCCAGCCGCCCCGCGGCATGTGGGATCTTCCCAGACTGGGGCACGAACCCGTGTCCCCTGCATCGGCAGGCGGACTCTCAACCACTGCGCCACCAGGGAAGCCCCGTGTATTGATTTTATAATACAGAGGTAAAATGCCAAAGGGACAAGTATAAAGGCCACATCTAGTACTGACACTCTTCTACCACCACACATAAAGGATGAGTAACAATGGTAAATAGTCACAAGCATGGCAGAAAACAACATGGGATAAAGGATGGTCATAAACTAAGTCTGTATCTACAAAATCATTTTTAAAAAGGTCAACAATATGGGGTATGTTAAAAAATAAAAACAATCCTATCATTATTCTCTGCACAAGTCACAGGAAACATAAAACGTGGAAAGTGAACACTGGAATCATTCGCTCTGTCAACAATTATCTGTTGAGTACCTACTATGTGCCACGAATTCCATTAGCCACCAGGTATATGCAGTTGTAAACAAAATAAACAGGGTCTGAGCCCCCATGGAGTTTACAGGGCAGAGAGGCATTTAAAGGTAAACAAATGAACACATAAATATAAACTGTGAAAGATCTTATGAGGGAAAAAAACAGAATTAAGTCGATCAGAGAGACCTGAGTTTATCTATGTGACTGGGGAGATACTTAATGATAATGACTACTTAAAGATAATGTCTATTTACTATGGAATAATGTTAGGTACCATCTTTCATATTATGCAAATTATCTAGCACATAAAAAAGTTCAATAAACTTGAATCCCTTTTGTCTCCCTCCTTCTTAGGATCTCTTCCCTTCACCCTTCAGTAAAGAGAAGGTCAAATTTACATTGCCCCACATCAATGAAGATGCTGAGAAACTGTTCCCCACAGGAACTGAAAACAAAAAGAGGAATAATGGGTCTAAAACAAGGTAAGTTTTTACTGGATCTGGAATTAAAAAAACTTCTATGGATAAGAAGACAGTATAGTAGTATATACTCTATATTCCAAAAAAACATCCAGAAAACAATTTATAATTATTTAGTAGAAACTTGCATTTGTAAATTTCTGAACCAAATATAATTTTTTAAGTCTAATAATTATATAGGACTAAGAATTCAATGCCTTTTACTGTGACTTGCCATTGCTTATGAGACATATTCTGATTTCAGAATATTCACAGCTAAATTGGCAACATTTTTTCCTTAGTGACATAAGATAATCATAATTAACGGCATCTTAAATTTGACAAAATATATTACCCCTAACATACGTAAAGTGCCATCCTGCAATTTAGGCAGTGGTTCTCATGAACATGATGTGGTAGTATACAAAATAAATCAATTCCACTTTTTGGTTTATTTTTAAAGGAAAAAATATATATATGTATATATAAATTCCACCTCCTATATGTTACAATTCACTGAAGTCAGAGGTTTGTTTAACTCATCTTCCCTTTTTTTATCAGAGTATAAGAATATTATATATACATATATTTTCAAAAAGCTCCTTATTTTATATATTTGACCATATTACAGAATCAAATCATTTCCCTCAAAGTTTGCATATATAGAAATTATTTTATAAGGCAGATGTTACTCTGATCCTTCATATAGCAGCACTCAAAGAGTCCTCCAGTTTTAGAAATGTAGAAAAGGAAATTTTAACCACCAAAGAATAATTTTTAAAAGGCAACCAGTAGCCCTAACTCTTCAATATTCTTTCCCACTAGCATACCCACAACTTTCTTAACCGTCACATGATTTAGAACTAAAGCTTAAAGTTAACATATTAACAGGGAGAAGCAGAAGGCCTCCATGAGAAAAACGAAAGTAGAAAAGTTTATTCAGTGAATTTACAATACTTTGGTGTAACAATCATCATCATTTTACCATATACATATTTAATAGCTAAAGTAGAAACAGAGAGATGTAATACTTTTCCTAAAACCATAGAACATCAGATGCAATTCCTGGCTTGGAATAGGAGAGGCCAGTCTCAGAAAAGAAGAGGAAAACATATTAAAATGATGTATACATAAAATAGTACTTAAAATATATCTTCACATAAATTTTCTTTTATTTTAAATTAACGAAAGTAATTTTGAAAAAAGAACAGGTGATCAAGGGTGTATGATAAAAGGTATTCTAAAACAATAGGAATTTACCCTAAGGAAATACACAAAAATACAATTCAAGGATGCTCATTCATAACAGTGTTGATGGTACTGAAAAGCTGTAGCTTAAATATCCAAAATGGGGGATTTATTAAATAACGATCATACAAACAGAGGAATATTTGGCAGCCATTTCATATGTTGTAGAAACTCATCGAACAATATGAAAATATTTCACAACGTACTGAGTGAAAAGAGCTTTCTGCAAAGGACAGAATCCCTTTTTGTTTAAAAAAACAAAAACCAGAAGAACATATATATCAAATGATATGTATTAAATGTCAACAGTGGTTGTCTCTGGAAGGTATGAACTAGATGATTTTATCTGCTTCTATATTTCCTTTCTATAAAAAGTTTTACTTTTCTAATAAGATAAAATAAGATGATCAAAAACATATATTTTAATTGAATCAAACGGTTTTATCACTGACTACATACCATGGAAGCTATAATAATGTATAAAACCCCTAAGCAAAATTAATTCATCTGAAAAAAATTCAAATGTTACCTAAATAAAGAATAATTCCCAAAAGACTTTGGTAATAGTTGTGATATTGTGATTTACAATAAAATAAATTTGGTCTTCCGCCTCTGTTCTAGGCACTGAGTTCCTAAAACTCTTGGAATTTCCTAAGAGATAAGAGCAATAGAGGTGTCTTTTGTTATTCATAACCAGAGTTGGTTTGATGAGACTTTTAAAAAGCCCTAAGGTAATCTAGGGATGGAACTGGTTGTTAGTGGAACCAACCACAAGTAGAGGGTTGGAACTTTCATCCCACCCCTTAGACCTCTGAGGAGAGGAGCTGGAGGTTGAATCACCAATGGCCAATAATTTAATTAATGGTGCGTAAATCATGAAGCCTCAAAAAAAAACCCAAAAGGCTGGGGTTCAGAAAGCTTCCAGGTTGGTGGACATGAACACACTGACAGACCAGGAGGGTCCCTAAACTCCATGGGGACAGAAGTTCCTGTGCTTGGGACCCTTCCAGACTTCACCCTATGCATCTCTTCCACCTGGCTGTTCTGAGTTATATCTCTCTCTCTTTTTTTTTTTTTTTGGCCGAACCACGTGGCTTGTGGGATCTTCGTTCCCCAACCAGGGATCGAACCCCGGGCCTCAGCAGTGGAAGCACAGAGTCCTAACCACTGGACCGCAAGGGAATTCCCTATATATCCTTTTTATAATAAACCAGTAACCCAGTAAATAAAATGTTTTCCTGAGTCCTGTGAGCCACTCTAGCAAATTAATCCAACCCAAAGATGGAATCATGGAAACTTCCAATTTATAGCCAGTCAGTCAGAAGCACAGATGACAATCTGGACTTGTGATTAGTGTTGTGGAACTAAGACTTTAACCTGCGGGATCTGATACTATCTCCAGGTAGGTAGGTAGTGTCAGAATTGAGTTAAATTTTAAGACATTGAGCTGATGTGGGAAAAGTTCACACACATCTGGTGCTAACGACGTGCCAGAAGTGAAGCATTCTATGAGTATTAAAAGTACAGGAGACACACAGGAGAGTTTTTCCTCTTACATTACAACATACAGGAACTATCAATTTACAAAGCTTATTAATCTATCACACTCTTTCTTCTCTGATAAAGGTATCAAATATCTCTGTTACTATGGTTCTTCTAATAAAACTTCACTAGTGACAAAAGGCAAAAAAAGGATGACACACAAAAAGTTCCTAGACGTCTTTTACAATCAGATAATTTCTTAACAGTCCTGCATATCACTGTGAGTTTTTTCATCATATATGAAGCTGCCACATTTGTAAGAAGAGAGAATTATCCTTTTCTAATCAAAGGTTAAAAATAACCAAGGAGAAAAAGGTAATAAAAGCGTCGCTATACAAATATCTAAATATTGTAAACTATAACTTACCATATAAGGAATATTCTGCTTCCTGACCTGTGTCACTCTCACTGGAGGTGGATGTGAGGCTGGTGGTCAAGGTATTACTTAATGACTGACCAACTGATAAAGCTGTTGTTGCTGTAGCTACATTGCTGCTGCTAGTGACACTGGATGTTGACATAGTCACTGTTGATGTGGTACCAGGTGTGGTCAAATTAGGGAAACTCTGAGCACCCATAAGAGGAGAAGCTAAAGATAAAAATGAAGCAAATTAGTACAAAAAGGGAGGATTATATAAACCTTAGAAAAACTACGTTGTATATTTAGGAAAAAGAATGAGGTCATGAAACACCAATTATTAAAAGGCTGAAAAGCAACAACTTTGGGAACCCAACTGAAATCCAACTAAAAATTCTTATTTTTTTTATAGCATTATTGTTTTTCAAAATGTTAAGCCTAGCTTTTTAAATAAGTGAAACAGGCAATGAAATAACTCCCAATGTTATTTTCCAAGGGAATTACTTTGACCCACTGGTAGCTTTAATTAGAATTAAAAACTTTCAGAAGCTAATATCAATTCAGGACCTAAGTAAAAGCTATGCCAATATTACGCTCTGATTTCAATTGACTTTGATGATATTTAATAGTCATCTATTTCCTCTTGCAACCATACTTAACAATTTATCACAGAACAGTGAAAAACAGAAGTGTGTTATTATTTAGAATAAGAGGTTCTTTATCACACCTGATCAGAATTCTTAAAATATCACAGTTCTATAGAACTTAACCTCATATTCCTGAAGTGCTAAATTTGACACAGTTGTATCTAACATGGTTAATGATCTAGTTAAAAACTGAAGCCAGAATCCACTTGAACAGATCCTACTTTGCATCCCTCCGAGTGGAAAAAGCATTGGGTTCCATAAGGAAAAGCTCACTTACTTGCTGTGCTCATCACATTCCTCCCCAAAGTATTAGTGTTGTTATCACTGCTGCTTCGGCTTAGATTCATGTTGTTCGTGGCATTAGTCCGTGCTATGTTTGCCACTCTCCTTACAAAACTCTCCAAGCTAGATGTTTCTCTTGAGGACAGGTTAGGAACACTTGCACTAGAGCTCATAGGGGCCCCAGCAGCTAACAAAGAACTCACTGATAGTCTGTTACTTGCTGAAGAGCTAAGGGGCCGTTGTGAAGCTGCTTCTTTATTAGTTAACTCAGATACTGAACTAACATCAGGAGAACTAACACTAACAATTCCCATGGATATTGCACCAGACTCCCCAGGAGCACGAACAGAACTATCAGGGCCTAACTTTCTTTCAGCATTTTCACTTCCCATTTCCGTTGTTAAGGTGCTGGTACTTGCACTGGAAGATGACCCTACTTCTGTTTGAGGGACGTTTTCAGCAGATGAAAGAACAACAATTGGTTCATGGACATCAGCTCCTGAAACTATACTGTGTTCCATTACAATTTCTGATCTCCGTTCCGTTTTGGTCGAACCCAAGCTGATGTCGCTGCTACTGGCCACGCTACACACAGAACTGCTGCTTCCTTTTCTACTTGAGGAGCCTGCAGCAGCAGATGTCTTGTCTGGACAGTTGTTTTTCACCAAGCTGCTCCATGATTGCGTTGTGCCTGAAACAGTGGATGAAACAGGTTTGGGTGATGCCACTGTATCAGGGTCGTACCCTGGTGCAAGCTTGAGGTCAAATTTTCCTTCTGCGCCCATACGGTAAGAGTTTGAGCCACCAGCATCCCAGGTGACATCAATCCAGCCTGGAAAGGGACAGGAGTTTGTGAGACCCAGCAGAAAGCAGATAGGAGCGTGTCAGACAGTAGCTCCACAATATGGGATCAGCTTTTCATCAGTGCTGCACTTCTCTGAATTTCTAGTCATCTAAGGTCTGCTAACTAAAATTAAATCCTTCCTCCTATTTCTCTTATTTCTGAACTGTTTGTTCTGGTGATGCTTAATGTAAGGGTCATGTTTACATCTATTGGGGTATCTTTTAAGGGGAAGAACTGTTAAAAATTGTAAAAAGACTGATAAAAATGGTAAAATGTTACAACTTCAAGTATAGATGAAATCTAAGTAAAAGCTTTTTCAGTTGCTAAATATGATTATGTGGTCAAATGTTATTTATAGAAAAAAGTGCTAGCTTAACCATTAATTTCTAAGTTTGGGCTAAATCCTATAATTGACAGACAAAATATTCATATATCACTGTAGAAATTCTAGGTCACTATAGTTCAAATAACACTAAGTTAGCATTTCGGTTGTGTTCTCAAAGTTCAGTGGTTATTTGGTTCTCTTATGATTAAGTTTAATAAATTTGAATAAGCGCAGAAAATTCTAAAACCAAAATTTTAAAAGTATGCTAGGCTCTTTTATTAGATAGAACCTATGTGATAAAGCTAATAACGTGAAAAGAACGAGAATAACAATATTAAATCTATGTTTACTTATGCTTGGAAAATGATACTTATTCTTTTTAAAAATGGTAATTAACTTCCAAAAACAAAACAAATTGCCTATTAGAAAATTAATAGAAATTTTACAATCTTATTTTAGTGCTATAAGCTTACTACTTCAGAGGAAAAAAACATATAAAAATATTTATTTTTGTAAAGTGCTAAGTCTTTATAAAGTTTAAATAAAAGTACTTTACCCATACACACACATACTCCCGTGCATGCGCACACGCACGCACACACATGCCCAGTTCATATAAGTGTACGATGAGGCTCAGAGGGGTTTAAGTAATACTGAATTACCTGTGGGCATTATCTGCATACAAGTTGTTTGAGAGGAAACTGACTGCCCCAAATCTACATAATCTAGTTTAGATGACATTTCAATTGCCTCAATTTATTCTGTATGCTGAAATAACCTCTGAAGAACCAACATTTAACTATCTCTTCTGCAACATGGAAAAGCGTGAGAAAAGGAAAAGTTCAAAAACATATCCCAATCCCAAATAAAAATTACATTTGTATTGTATTAACTGGTCCCAAAATATACTGATAACTTATTTCATAGTACTTATCAAAATCTGTAACTGTAAATTTATCTGTTTTACCCAGAAAGCAGGGGGTCATACTTTTTTGTTGACCATTGTGTATCTGAAGTCTAACGAAGTACCTTTACATAATAGGCACTCATATTTGTGGAATAAATTAAAAAATGGGTATTCCTACCAACACAAAGATTCTTTAGAAAGGAAAGAGCTTTAATTGATACAGCACAGAAAAATAACTCAAAACTGTAAACCATTCATATTATGCTTGAGCATGTGTTTAAACTGATCACTCAGAAAGGGTACATACACACTATCCATAAGTGTAAAGATACAAAACTCTGAACTCCTCTTATACTCAAAAGATAGATAAAAAGATAGAATTAGTAATAACTAGCCATTATTAGAAATGGTTAGCTTCAGTATTTGAAAGCTAAGAACCCTCTATGGCATAAGGGTTTTAAGGTATGACTTTGTTACATTTGTCAAATCAGTAAAATAAGCCTTTCTTACATGCTAAATTCTGAAATTAAGATTCCAGTTGCTTCACTTGACTCCCGCCCAAGAAAAATACGCTATATTCACATATCTCTAACTAGCTCACACACTTAAAAGTCAAATAATTTAGGGGGAATAGACTGTTAACTAAGTATCATTAAGATGCCTAAAAACAAGAATATTGGAAATTTCTGAGTTGAATGGGACTATTATTATTCAGCTATTATTTTTTTTTAATGAATTTTGGCAGCTACGTACATGCTCACTCACTATAAACCTGCTATCATGACAGTGATCTGCAATTAGGGTATGACTATACAGAAATGCATTTAGTAACGTAATTTAAGGAACAGAATCTTAAGCGTAATAAAACCAAAAATAGTTTAAGTAAATAAATGCCTTTATCACATAGTTAAGATATCAAATGTTAGTCATTCTCCTAAGCATTGTCACTTTTATTATGTCTCTTTCAATATTTGGTGTAAGTTGAGAATATAAACATTTTACTCTTCTTTTTTTTTTAATGCTAGGCAAAATTCATAAGAACCCACTACTGGTTAGGCAAATTATCCACTAATAAGTGAGTCTTTTAAGTTATAAAAAAAAAAACTAGCCACTATAGTTGCTTCTGGGAGTTAAAAGCAATTTAAGTGGGTATGGACTTCTTTAAAATCTACAGATCAAAAGTTAAAAATGAACTTGATTTTAAACAATAACCCCTACCCCAAGGAAAAACTGGTAGACTGTGAAACACTGTGAAATATCTTATAGTTAACTAATAAATGAAAAGTCTACAATTTTTGTTCGATGCTTTACTGAAAAATATTTAACTATAAATGTTAATGCTTTTTCTTCTATGTGACTCATAATTGAACAAAAAATTCTGCCCTGATTTTTGTCAAGCCAACAATTAAAGAAAAGCATAAGAAATTAAGATAAAAATCAATGGAAACTTATGAATAATAAACTAAAAAAACATAAAAACAGCAGAAAATGTGTCTTTAGGGTATTCACCTTATACTAGCTTATTAATTACTTCAAAATATTAGCAATAAGTTTTGAGTCAAAACCTAAGAATTAAAAATTTTTCCTATTTCTAAATAAATGATTTTTCCCATTTTTAACATAAAACCAATAAATCAGTTCTTCTACTTAGTCCTGGAACATTTAGTCAATTTATAAATTACCCCAAAGTAACAAAAGAAAAATATTTTGTTATTTAAATACTCGATTTCTACACTACAAATGCTAAGCACCTACTCACCATTATGCAGTTCTCCTGTGACGGTGCCTTCTCCCTGTGGGCTGCCATCCTGATCCCGCCATTTCCAATCAAGGCCTCTGATCACACGAGCCCCTGGAACCATGTACTTCAGTACCTGGGAGCGTACTAGACGTCTCTGTCTTCTAAGGTTAGCTTCTGCTTCCTTAGCTGCTTTTCCTGTAAGGCAGAAATTAGAGAAATATAAACAAAGTCGCTTTTTATAAATATAATTGTTTTAGTAAGTTAGAAAAACCTACTCTCATCTCTTTACCTAGCTGATCTTCACATACTCCATTTACAGTGCCATACAGTTCAAATCCAGATAGTGAGAGATAATGGGTTTGGCCACTAGCATTCTTCCCCATCTGTTTAATTCTCACATGTCGCCACCCTTGTTTCTCATCCTTCGGTGGATCAAGAGGCCAGGTGGCTGTTGACCTGTGAATGTGTTAGGGAAAATATTATGTAATGTTTTAAACATATGAAAAAGATGTTTAAGGTGGTGAAGATTTTGTTACATAACAGAAAACTATATGAAAAGTAAACTAACTTTCATGTTCAGTCAATGGTTTGTTACACAAGAATCAAGAAATCAAAGGAGAAAAATAGCAGTAAAGAAAATAAATTAAAAATGAAATGTGTAAATGTATATTATTAATTTGACTCATAACACTAAATGACTTATGAATAATAAAATACAAAGAAACAAGACCAGAAATTTTATGAATAACAATGTTTTTATGATGAAAAACATTTTTAAATTTTTGCAAAATTTTAAATGATATACTAAAATATTAACTTTAAAGCTTGAAAATATTACCTATTAATCATAATGTTAAGAAGCTCCTTCCATACTACATCACATACAGAAAAGTAATTTAACTCTACACTCTACTCCTCAAAATGTGCCACAATGTACAATTAAACTTTATTAGAACTAAATTTTTTAGAAATATAATGCTTTTTGTCCTTAAAAAAATATATATGATCAATATATAAAATTTAGGAAAACAGATACATAAAATAAGAAAAATCAATAGTCACTGTTAATTTGTCAAACATTCACATATACTATGTGAATAAATGGAGAGTTTAGTAAAAGTTAACTCCATTTTTTTTGGTTTTTATCAGTGTGCTATATATACACACATACAGCTATATATCAACTTCTTTTTAAATAAGTAAGCTCAGCTTCTACTAATGTTTAAAGCATTTGATGGTTTTGACAAAGTCAGTATTTCAAAATTTTAATACCTAAATGACGGTATCAAGTGATATTTTTAGAAAGAAAATCTTGTTTCAGTATCTTACAAAAAAGAGAGCTCTAGGAGGATACAGTTCTAAAAATAAACAAAGCTCTTTACTGAATTTTCCAATTTACAAAGACTCCTCAACTAACCCTGGTTCATTGAGACTGCAGTCATCAACATGGGTATACAAAGAAGTCCAGTTCTGTCCATCTTTGGATACCTGGAAAACCCAATTTCTCAGTGCAGACCTTCCATAACCACGAGCATGACGAAGTGTATATGCTGATGGTACCACCCAGAGACCCAGATCTATGGCAAACCAGGCATTCTTATCATCATTGCTATGACAATTTAAAGCTGAATTGTCACGACTTAATATGTCTTCTAATCGGCCATAAGGTAGATTTCTTCCTTCTGATGATGTTACTACTACAAGTCCATAAGCAGCTGGATTAACCCATTCATATGCAGTTCTACACAAAAACAAAGAAAATACTCTTAATCAGTGTTAACAGTTAATACTATTAAAATAACTGCATTTGCTCAGACTAGCTTTTATCCACATAAAATTATATTAATTAAGAAAAATTCTACATTTAACAATTTAGGTATTTTTTTCTTCATAAAAAGTAATTTGGATGGTCTTAAATTTAACCTAAAAGACGAAATTCCTAAAACTGCAGGATACTCAGAGTGGTTAATTTTATTCTACTACCTAGAATTCTTTTTCCAGGTGAATGTTTTCAACCAACATTAAATAATGACTTACTTGGCATTTGTCCCAATCCAGTAAATGATTCCATTTTCATCAAAATCATGCTGGTGCCGAAATATAAAATTTTGGCCTTCTCTTAATTTTCGAACAAAAACAAATGAAGATCGGTCAAAATCATACCACTGCTTTGCTACCTAACCAAAGAAAATATGGAAGACACCTTAATTATGATATTTTGAAATGCAGTGCCCATTTGGTTCCTATCCCTTTAATGTGAATTATTTTATAATCAATATTCATTTAAGAATATTTGAAAAAGAAAAAAAACCCAGAAAATTCCATAATCATAGCACCCCACTATTAATATCAGAGAGTATTTCTTTAGTCTATTATTTCAATAGATAGAATAAAACAAAGTCTTGATCAAACTTTACAAAAACATTTTTCTCCTATCCGTCTGTATATATTATAGCTATATAATATTCAAATTAATGGAAGTAATTACCAACTTGATATTCCTTTATTTGATTAGCATTAAGGTTTTGTTCACTATTTGAGTATTAAAAATAACTATAATAGACATCTTTATGAAGAAACCATTTAGAGTGTATAAAGATTATTTTCTAAAATGGAATTACTAGGTCAAACTCTATTACTGTAACTCTGGAAAAATACTTCCCAAACCACTTTTCTAAAGGCCTAAACCACAGCAAAGAATGCTTATTTCACCATTCCCTTGCCACAAACTCACCATTTTTAAGAGATACTGTTCTAGAGATTCAACTGTAGCTAAGGGCTCCATCTTCAACATCCTGCCGGTCCTGTCTATCAATGCAGTTTCACCAGGTGCACGTTCCAACCGAAATCTTAATCTTCTTGTAAGTATCTACACAGAAATGATCAAAATGCTTCAGAAAATATTGTTTTCTTAGAATTTTGAAAATGAAAAATGTTACATAACACAGCAATTGAGATTTATAAAGTATAACCATAAAGGAAGGATCAATGTCTGTTTTCTATTAAATGTTTTTTTTTAAAAGAGGTCCACTGAATAATATTTTCAAGAAAGAAACAAAGAAATTTACTTAGAATTTCTAAACAACTTCAAACATACATGGTTTAAATAAAATTATTCTGAAACACTTAATAGAAATATTACAACCCCTAACTGATAACTTGCAATTTTCCAAGTAAGTTATAAAAAGTAGCTAATTAACTTATGCTTTTAAAGCTAGAATATATTAAATAATCTATGGCTAATAAACTTAAAAAAATACAAGATAGCTTCCAATCCAATATGCTTTAGTAAATAAAACAAGTATGTGCTTCATTTCTGTATAAATCTTAACTAATTCCTTTAGACACATAATTAAATATTTACATGTACATTTGGAAAGCATTTCAGACTGCAAAATTACCAGGGGGCATATTCCCAGCCTTCCTATCTTTGTATCTTGCACAGTCTCCTAAAATGAGATACGTATAATAAAAGATGTTGATGCTCCTAGGACTGTAAAAGTATAAGCAGGGGAATTTCCAGTCTTTGAGTCATTCATCTATCAAGGATAAAACCTTTAAAAGGGTAGACCAAAAAATCCCCTTGTTCCTCTATATTATTCTATCTGAAGTAAAGCACAAAGTAGACCTCTACATCTTGTTTAATATATACATCATGTCAGATATACTAATTATACTGTAACTCTATGAACAAGCTTTCTAGTCTGGGAGTCTAGTTGGCTTTGGTAACACTACTGGGTTCTTGGAGATATGGTAAGTTTTTTGCCTTGAGTAGGCACTGTTATTGCAAATAGTTTTAGTCACTTATTAAAGGCCATATTTAAAAGAAACTATTTGATACAGTGGAATGCAGGATAGATCAAATAAAGGCAAGATTCAAGGCCAAAGAACATGCTAGAAAATACCAAAGTAACCTACAGAAGATGTGATAAAGATCTGTTTTGGAATATTAGCAGTAAGAATTATTTGTTTTGTCTGTTAATATCTGGATACTAGATGCTAACAAAAGAATAATTTAATGAATTAATCAGAATGTCAACCAAGTGAGTGACACTCAGGAAGAAAACAGGTTTTTTATAAAACCATGTGATAATGACAGATATCAAAAATCAATAGAAATAGCTAAGGAAGGCCATCTGGTTCTAAACAATGACATACAGAAAGCAAGAAAAAAAACCTGTGCCTAAAATATTTTCACATTTTCTCATATGTTGAGATACACTCAGAGACGAAGGGACTTAACTCATAATTCTAGAACAGAAGGACTCTCTTTACTGCTTTCCCACTGATAAGGTGTCTTTCGCCAAATATGACCTACCAAATATGATTTAAAACCTAAAATAAACATTAAAATACCAATACATTCAAGAGTCATTAAAAAGAACAATCAAATGTCATTAAAGGTTAAAGTCTTTAATGATTAAGCACAATCGTTCTTTAATAAAATATAAAAGTTTTTTGGTTTTGTTTTTTTAAAGAAAACTATCTAAGCCTGCTCCTAAATGCATTCAGCAATAACAGCAACTGCATTTTCCATGGTTACCTGGAGGTTATAAGTGGATCCTGGTGTATCATACAAATGGAGAGGTAGACGTTCAATAGATTCTAGTACAGCTATTAACTTTCGGATTAATGCAACAGCTGGTCGACTAGGAAAAAAAATAATCGTTAAGAGCTTTTATATAAGTTCATGCTAAAGTTCATAAAGAAACTGTAATAACCAACCTCATACAGACCCCCTACTTTCTTTATTAATGCAAAGAGAAGTCTAATTTTGTATTAGAGTAAGCAAAAATAATCTTATAACTCAATTTCTTCACTTAATAAAATATTTCATTTTTCTTATGAAATGTTCATCAACTGCATTCAAAGTAATGTATAATTTGGGCTTCTCTGGTGGTGCAGTGGTTGGGAGTCCGCCTGCCGAGGCAGGGGACGCGGGTTCGTGCCCCGGTCCGGGAAGATCCCACATGCCGCAGAGCGGCTGGGCCTGTGAGCCATGGCCGCTGGGCCTGCGCGTCCAGAGCCTGTGCTCCGCAACAGGAGAGGCCACAGCACAGCACTGAGAGGCCCGCGTACCGCAAAAAAAAAAAAAGTAATGTATAATTTAACATGTAATTTATTTTTTAAAGTTTAAACAATTTTATTATATAATATCTGATACATATAAAAGAATATATAAAGCAGCAAAGTTTTGAAAATGACAGTATTGTTGGCAAGGCAACACTGGTATAATATTTCTGGAAAACAACATGACAATTTATATCAAAAACCTTTAAAACATCATCAATAACTCAGTAGTACAATTTAAAGGAATTTATGTAAAAAGATGTTTCCACCAAGATACTTACATTTTAGTATTAGTAATAATTTGCAAACAGCCAATATGTTTAATAGACTATTTCAATAAATTATTATATATCCATATAATGTAATATGCACTCATTTAAAATGGTATTTAAAATTAATGGAATTAATTGAATTTCACTTATTATTTTAAAAATTCAATCACATTCAAAAGTAATAAAATAGTAAAATGCACCTTCATCAACTCATGACCCAGCTTCAACAATTACCTACTAATAGCCAATTGATTTCTATCTATATCCCCATCCATTTCTCGCCTTCCTGTATATTTCAAAGAAAATGCCAGGGGACTTCCCTAGTGGCACAGTGGTTAAGAATGTGCCTGCCAACACAGGGTTCAAGTCCTGGTCTGGGAAGATACCACGTGCCACGGAGCAACTAAGCCTGTGCTCCACATCTACTGAGCCTGTGCTCTAGAGCCCATGAGCCACAACTACTGAAGCCCACATACCTAGAGCCCACGCTCCACAACAAGAGAAGCCACTGCAATGAGAAGCCCGTGCACCACAACGAAGAGTAGCCCCAGCTCACTGCAACTACAAAAAGCCCACAGGCAGCAACAAAGACCCAACGCAGCCAAAAATAAAAATAAACAAATTTATAAAAAATAAAAAAAAAAAAGAAAATGCCAAATAACATATCATTTCACCCAGAAATACTCTGGGTATGTACCCCTACAAAAGGATTCTTAAAAAATAAAATAATATCATTGTGACATCTAAAAGGTAATGAACAATTACTACTTAATATCAACAAATATTTAATCAGTGTTCAAATTTCCACTTGTATCTTAAAGATTATCTAATTTAAAATAAGAGGTCAGTTGCATTCACAGCAGACATGTAATCTTCCTTTTATTCCATTAGATTAAAAAATACTTTAAAAATCTTTCCTTTTTTATCTATTTATAATATAAGCTACTTTTGTACTGAATAAAAAAGTTCCTACTTTGTGTATAAACACTATACTAGGCTCTATTTTAAAGGAAAGCTATCAACTTGCAAACACTGCAAACATCAAATTAAAAGAAATTTGGGGATTTACCTTTCATCATCTTCATTTTCACTAAAGGCTGTCTTAAAAACATTTATTCTTTCTACCAGTTGACTACAATCTTGCTTCATATCTAAATCCATGCTCTAAAAAAAAAAAAGGAAAAAAAAAGTTTTAGGGCTGTTACTGAAATTTATCAAAACACATTCTGCAAGATGAATATTAATATATTACAAAATTATCAATACAATGTAAGTGAAATCATTATTTTCTTTCAATTAAAATTCTTTTCATTATATGACTAGTAGATCATGGCTAATATCTTCAGTGTTCATAATGAAGTGGCAATTATACTCCTTTTCTCAAAGTGTAGTGGTATGCAAGGTAATTTCAGATTATTTATGAACATTTTGCATTTTAACAGTACTATTTACATTAATTAGTATTAGAAAAAATATGACTGGTATATCAAAACAATGATTTCATAGATACTACTAAGTGATGCTATATCAATATAATTTTAATAAATGAGAATATAAATGGTAAAAATAATGAAGGAAACACGAGACACTGCAGTTAAAGTACAATGATTAAGATCAAGAAATTAAAATGGCAAACAGAACTAAAATGGGGAGAAAACCTTCACTTTTCATAATTTATTCTGTTAGAATTTGTTAAAATATAAGTGTGTGTGGGGGTGTATATAGATACACACCTTTCATTAAAATAAAGGAAAAAATTTTATCACAATAAAGAGATAGTAATGCAGTCTAAATCGAAGAGAAATATAAGGTTATTAGCAAATACTTGTCAAATATTCACATAAACTTCCTAAATTGCCAATGCTCATAAATTAATTTTATGCAAATATTTTAGGTGTTTAAAAAGGCCTATAGACTAACTCCATTTTATGTTATGAGGGAATCACAGCAGTGAATAATGTTAACTCTTAGGCTACTACAAGCAAGTGTTTTGTTCAAACAAATCTTGAACAAATTATAATCAGGTAACCAAAAAAATCTAAATAAACTCAATTATTTAATTCAACTGGCTCAAACTAATCATAAAACTTGAAAGGCTGGAAAAATTATAAATGTTAACATTTACTACTCAGTTTTTAATACATCTTGACAAAAACAAAGTAAATCTCGCTCTGTCAAAGTGTAGTTAAAAATATATTTTTTAACTATATACCTCATTCTGTACTACTTCATAAACTTACATTATTTAAAACAGTAAGAAGCGCTTGCACCAAGCCACTACTGCACATTTCATATGGTGAAATTGTGTTTTCATCCTTCAAAAGTACAATTAGATTTTCTAAAGCTGTCTTCATTAAATCTCTCCAAGTGTTCTCACTCTCAATACACTAAAAGAAACAAAATTTTTTTAAAAGACAATCGAAAAAACAAACAGGTCTTAACATACTTAACTTATCAGAGCATCAATTACCATGAAAATAAATTAGATACTAAATTAGATTAAGAAATTCAAATTATTAATGCAAATTATCTCTACCAGGCCTGGTAAACTCTTTTGTAAAGGGCCGACTGTAAATATTTTAGGCTTCACAGGCCACATCACATATCTTGGTCACACCTATTTAAGTCTGCCATTGTGGCCACTAAATCAGTCACGGACAATATGTAAATAAATGAGCATGGCTGTGAGCAATAAAACTACTATGGACACTGACTTTACACATGCATATAATTTTCAGGTATCATGAAATATTATTCTTACTTTTTTTTTTTTATTCTTACTTTTGATTTGTGTTCAGCCATTTAGAAATGTAAAAACCCTTCTTACCTCACAAAACCATACAAAATTTAGCCCATGGGTGATAATTTTCTGACCCCCTAATCAATACCCAGAATATAAAATTTTATCACAATAAAGAAATAGTAACGCAGGAAAAAAGGAAACCAAGATCACTGTGTGTCATAAAATCTAAAGGCTAACATACTTGTCTATTTGTATGAAGTTCCCAAGATGACTCTAACTGAGTTGCTATGTTTCTGAGTGTTACCACTACTCCACGAGGCATGCTTTCAACAGCTTTAAAGTGGTCATCATATAAATCTCGAGCCATAGTTCGTACCTACCAAAATAAAAATAGTAAATGTGAATCTTTACTACAATTAATAATTTTACCAAATCTTCCTTTTAAATATATACATGCAACCTTTAGAATTAAGACATTTGTGCTAGTATCAAGTTCCAAAAAATGTTACTACTTCTATTCATATACATCAAGAAGTTCTCATGGTTGAAAAACTACTCTAGCAGATTTTAGCAATGTCAAATCGAAGAACTTATAATTTTAAGTTTTAAACTTTGTATTCATATACCAAATAGGAGCTTATTTCATTTAAATCAAATTAAACCTATAAAAAGGTCACTTCGCTCTTTTTAATAAAAGTAACCTATTTTATGGTGAACCAATTAGAAAATACAAATAAGCAAAAAAAAAAGAAAGAAAGAAAGAAAGAAAATTAAGCCATCTATAATTCCATCAACTGAAGTTGAACCTTTTAACATTCTGGGGTGTACTTTAGGTTATTATGTCTTTTTTCTATTTATTCACACAAAGTATATATGATGCTCATATATTTATATATTTCATCAAGAGAAAGAATGACTGTATTATCAGTTTGGGTACTAATTACCTCTCATTTAAGTTAAATTAATGTTATTTGAGAGAGAAACCCACACATGTCCAAGGCTTGAGTCTGATGAAATTCAGTATGTAACATTCTTTAAAATATATGCTTAAATAATGTAAATTTAAGATTTATGTGATTTTATTTAAATCATAAGCATAGCTCTAATGTAACAAAAAATTTCACTCCCTAAATGAATTAATAGTACCTTCCCATTCTATTTTAGTATGCCTTTTAGAATTAAAAGATAAGTTCTGGATATCAGACAACACTGAAAAAAATATTCCTTTATAAACAATATTAAGAAATAAAAACAGGTTAAAACTAATAGCTAAAATTATTTTTACCTAAAATTACTATATGTTGATATATACTACTTTCATATGCAAAAGAGCCATATGATCACTGATTTACTACTGATTTCAAGGATCTGAATCAATAATCATATTTTTTAAGAAAATGAAACTACAGGACTGAGACTATATCCTCCTTGATTTACTTTTCTTTTGTACTGTAAAAGTTCAGTTCCCTGGGAGTTAATCTAGATTTGTTGGTTAATACAACACCAAAAAAGTTTTTATTCCAAAAAACTCCTGAGAAAGCTGACCGGTAGCTTTATAAAAATTACAGCTAGCGGGAGAGGCCACAACAGTGAGAGGGCCGCGTACCGCAAAAAAAAAAAAAAAAAAAAAAAAAATTACAGCTGAGCCTCATTATTTGAGAATTTAATATTTGTGAAATCAACTAGTCATTAAAATTCATTTGTAATCCACAAATCAATACTTGCAGCACTTTTCACAGTCATTTTTCGGCAAGCACAGTGCAGCAAAAACTTTAAAAATGTGGGCTTCCCTGGTGGCGCAGTGGTTGGGAGTCCGCCTGTCGATGCAGGGGACACGGGTTCGTGCCCCGGTCTGGGAAGATCCCACATGCCACGGAGCGGCTGGGCCCGTGAGCCATGGCCGCTGGGCCTGTGCATCCGGAGCCTGTGCTCCGCAACGGGAGAGGCCACAACAGTGAGAGGTCCGCGCACCGCAAAAACAAAACAAAACAAAATTTTAAAAATGTGACCAGAGCCTCACAGGAACCTAAACCTGTATTTCTCCAAGAAACAATGGTTCAGTATTCATGGCAGCTTTATAGAACATAACTAGCATGAAAATGAAAACTGTATTTAGTTCAAATTCCTTTTACCATCTAATGGCTACCTTCAATTGAGATATTTCTTCCTCAAATGCCCTTAAGATATCCTGAATTGGAAAAAAACCTCTGGCTTCACACTCTTTTTTGAAAAACACAGAAGCAATCATGGAATAATATATATAGCTACAGAGGTAATATACATTTATAAATTAAAGAAAGCAAGAAAGAGAGAGAGAAAAAGAAAGCAAGCCATTTTCTTTCCTAGGTCTAGCAGGTGGAAATGTGGAATATCTTTGGGATAGCCTAGCAAATTTACAACTGGAAATGAAGACATGAATGAATATATATAATATATATAACATATATATATTATATAATATAGTGCTCCAAATAAAACCCCTTATGACTATTCCTATGGCCAAAGCCACACAAGTACCCCCTATCCCAATCACCCAAAAGCATTCTTCACATACTATATGAAAAAACTACATCATTATTTTAGGTAAAATAAAAATGTGTCATCAGAAGATACTGAATCTAACTATGAGATTTTATTTTCTCTTTTAAAAATTAAAAAATTCAAGAACAAAAAAAAAAAATAAAAAAAAAATTCAAGAACAATTGATATAATAAAGATGGACATATAATGGCTTGGGACTTCCCTGGTGGTCCAGTGGTTAACACTCTGCCTTCCCGATGCAGGGGGCCCGGGTTCGAACCCTGGTCAGGAAACTAGATCCCACATGCTGCGACTAAGAGTTCGCATGCTGCGACTAAGAGTTTGCCTGCCACAACTAACAGTTCGCATGCCACAACTAAGAGTTCCCATGCCTCATCTAAAGAGCCCACATGCTGCAACTGAGGATCCTGCATGCTGCAACTGAAGATCCAGCATGCCACAACCAAGAACTCGCATACAGCAGTGAAGATCCCGAGTGCCACAACTAAGACCTGGCAGAGCTGAATGAATAAATAAATAAATATTATTTTAAAAAAAGAAATATAGAGACATGGATGTAGGAAACAAACGTATGGACACCAAGGGGGGTGGAAAGTGGGGTGGGGTGGGGTAGGATGAACTGGGAGATTGGGACTGACATATATACACTAATATGTATAAAACATAACTAATAAGAAACTGCTGTATAGCACAGGGAACTCTACTTTGCTTCACTGTACAGTAGAAACTAACATAACATTGGAAAACAACTATACCCCAATTTAAAAAAAAAAAAGAAAGAGAGAAATATAATGGCTTTATTTTTGAAAAAAACAATGCATAATACATGGATAGAATTTAAAAATTAGTAATATGAGTCAATAACATATTTGCTCCTGGAGTCAGTAACATATTTGCTCCTGTATCTTTTTGAAACAGTGGTTTCATCTGAGATGGCCATTAAACTAAGCATCAAATTATCTGAATCTAGACCCAGGAATTCAAATTGATTCATCACGAAGTATTAAATCAAGACTGTAAATTATAATAATGCATTTTCAATCCCACTACATCACTAAAAATACTATCATTAATCATAATTAAAGCATGAGTTTAAAGTTTCTGTGACATTAATAACTCACATAATTTTAAAATAATTTAAATTTTATACTTTGTCTCAATTTTGTTTCTATTTTAATGTTGGTGTTTACTTATAGTATAAAAACTATACGTAAATGTATACATATTGCAGAAAATAATAAGCACAGAAAGAGGAAAACTAAAAATACATTAGATTAGGGTAGCTTATGTTACATGGCTCAATTTTTTAAATGCCTACGATCTACCCCTGAAGCCTTGCTACATCAGTATAAAAGACAAAAAACAAAGCAAATCCCATAAATAATACCTTTTGCTTAGTTTTTTCTAACTTAGATTTTAGTTTTCTGCCTCTTTTGCCAGTCCAGCCAGTCACAAATTCTGAACCTTAAAAAAAAAAAAAGAAAGTTATTTCACAGAACATATCTTATTGCAATTTAACATATTCATTTATTCTTATCTGTTAAACTGACATACCTACATACTTACCCAGAGAAGTTTCTGCAGTAAATGAATGCTTTGTTCCTCTATTAGATTCAAACACAAAACCAGGTAAATCTTCTTTCAATATCGTTGCTTGCTGGCCATCTGAGTTATGAATAGCAATTTCTCCTTCTTTCAAACATGTTAGTGACCAATTCCCTACAGTGAGTTTAGCGGGTCCTGGTGCTGAGAGTATAGGTTGACTTGAAGTAGATGGCTTTACTTGGCCTCGAGCTCTTTGTAACTTCTCTAAGAATTCACTTCTGCTTTCTATAAAGACAAAATGTTTGTTTTAAAACTTCATTCCTTTCAAATATTCCATTTTTTTAAGGAAACTACCTATTGAAATATCAATTTTATTAAAAAACTTTCATCAAAGTTTTGTTCTGATATACTCTCACTGGTTTGATATTATTTAGGTTCAAGCATTAAAACAATCCTACAGCCATAATTTTTTTAAAGTAGAAGGCTTTTGGGAAAAGATAATTTGAGACAGCATCACACATGTGCAATTCATCATTACGTGATAAGAGGCACCTTTACCTAAAGGATGGAGACAGTAAAAGTAGATACTGATACAATGCTATTCCTTGTCTCATACAATAAAAAAGTATGAAATGCTTTCATGGTACAATCATTTTTCTCTGTTAATATTAAAGAAATGGCCATATGATCATCAAGGACATGCTATTGCTATGACAATGGTGGCAAAAATATGAGCAGAAAAACAAATTATCAAAACTACAGAAACTAGTAAAACATTTTAACAGAAACAAAATATTACCTGAACTATCTGATCCACCTTCAGGACTACCGCTTGAATACATGGTGGCAAGTTTTCCATCCAAGATAAATCTAAACCATCCATTACTGCCATTAGATAGTTCCAAGGCTGCTGCATCACTCCATATATATAAGCAGTCCCTTCCCCTAATGATGGACCAGTCTCTCCAATGATATGGCTTACCCTGCTGCAATTCTTTAGCATCTTCCTGTGGTTCATCTTCCTAAATGTGTAAAATTATTCAGTGAAACGTGGGAAATAACTTATATTCCAAATATTCATAAGTACTTAAAAAAACATGACCATGAATCAAATTCAGAATTAAAACATCCTGAATATAATATTCATCTGCCTGTATTTTAATACATATTCTGATTCAACTAATTACCTATAATCTCAAAAGTCCATCCTAAAAAAAAGTCAAGAAATTCACATAATAAACAAAGTTATAACATTTCCAGGTATAAAGGTAAAGAAGACAAATGGATTAGGTTTACACACAATTAGCTAATTATCTAGGACTTGATAAACTCACCATATCTCTGGGCCTAACAGATTATTTGTAAAAAATGAATGTTTACACTAGATCAATGGTATCCAAACCTAGGGTGCAAAAGGATGACCAGAAATGTGTTTTAACAATATAATTTATAAGTTCCCAACCTTAGCCAAGTGAATCAAATATACTGGATTATTCCTATAATCATCAAAATGTTAGCTATAGCGTGTCTAAAAGAAAAATAACTTGTAAACACTGTTTGCCTACCCCGGCATCAAAAAAATTTTTATTCTGTTGACAACATTTAATATTAAGAATATTCATCATTAACATATATGATCTTGGCATGTGTGTGCATGCATGCGTATATGGGTAAAGTACTTTTAAACTTTATGAAGACTTATACTTAAAATTGTTTTAAATGTATCTTTTACATGCTTCTTCCCTGAAGTAGTACTTAGCTTATAACACTAAAATAAGATTATAAAATATGGATTATAAATTTCCCTAAACATAGTACTTGTGCTCCAGGCCATGATAGGTTAATAAGGATCAAGACTTGCCTATCCACTGTCAACAACTAAAAAAAACAGACAAAATACATGAAAAAGTGTTTTCAAATACTGGACAACAAGCAACACAGGACTGCATGATCTCCCAGAAAACAGAAACAAATAAGGTAAGCCCCTTAGGCTCAGACAGAGTTTCTGGCTAAGGTCTTAAGAAGAAGGAACACAGAGGCCAGCAGTTTAAGTCGAGGAAATGGAGATCTGTGTTTGAAGAGATTAAGGCAAATGGAATATGTGGTGGATGAGTTCAGGATCAGGGAGTCAAGCACAAAAAGCCTCCAGAAATGTGCAAAGCGGTCACCAGGACATCTCTACTGAGTACCAGCGCATCTGTGTACAGGTGATGTTCCATAAGGCAGGGCAAAGAATGACTTGAAAATGGTAAGGTGAACAATTCAGAGGTCACACAGGGTGGTCAGACATTTGCATTCCTAACAGCCAGAGTGGAAAATCATCATACCAACAGTTCAAAATTTTTCCAAATGTGATGTAACTGTAAGCCCACAGACCAAAAAAAATTAAATAATCCCGAGCAGGGGCAGAAAACCCACATGTGCATGCACACACACAAACCAAACAGCTAAGCACATCAAAGTCAAATTGCTAAAAACAAGTTATAAAGTCTTAAAAACAGCCAGAGGAAGAAAACGTCTCAGTAGAGACTATGCACATCAGGTGACAATGAAATATCTCTTCAAGTGCTGGAAAATGATCAGCCAAGAGTCCCTGTAGGAACTGAAAATGTCCATTGAAAATGAAGGCCAAGGGACCTCACGGGTGGTGCGGTGGTGAAGAATCCACCTGCCAGTGCTGGGGACATGGGTTCGAACCTTGGTCCAGGAAGATCCCACGTGCCACAGAGCAACTAAGCCCGTGCACCACAACTACTGAGCCTGTGCTCTAGAGCCTGCGAGCCACAACTAGTGAAGCCTGCGTGCCTAGAGCCCGTGCTCCTCAACAAGAGAAGCCACCACAATGAGAAACCCGCACATGGCAACAAAGAGTAGCTTCCACTCACTGCAACTAGAGAAAGCCCGCATGCAGCAACCCAACACGGCATAAATAAATAAATATATTTATAAAATAGAAAAAAAAATGAAGGCCAAAATCAGTCCAATGGTTAGGACTTCATGCTTCCACTGCAGGGGGTAGGGGTTCAATCTATGGTCAGAGAACTAAGATCCCACAAGCCACGCAGCGCAGCCAAAAAACAAACAAAAGAAGAAGGTATTTTCAAAGAATAAAGATAAATCTCAAAGAATTTTCTGGCTTGTCTTCTCATTTCCAGATAATGTATTTTGGGGACTTCCCTGGTGGTCCAGTGGCTAAGATTCCACTCCAAACGCAGGGGGCCCGGGTTCGATCCCTGATCAGGGAACTAGATCCCACGTGCCGCAACTAAAAGTTCGCATGCTGCAACTAAAAGATCCTGCATGTCTCAACTAAAGACCCTGCATGCTACAATGAAGATCCCGTGTGCTGCAACTAAGACCCCGTGCAGCCAAATAAATATATTAAAAAATAATAATGTAGTGTGAAGAACAAAGGTTTAATTTTAATGAAAACAATTTTTTTTGGTTCTTTTATAATCTTTTAATGTCCTAAGAAATCTCTGACAAGTTCAAGGTCACTAAGATTTTCTTCTTTTTCCTCTAAGAAGCCTTCCAGTTTTAGCCCATCCATTTCAGTTCATGATTTCTTTTTTTGTTAAAAGGGGTAAGATTTCATATTTCTGCATATGTTATCCACTTGTTCAAGCATCATGTTCAAGACCATCCTTTTGTGACTGAATTATCTTAGCACTTTCTTTGAACAATTGACCATATATGTGTGGGTCATTAATCTATTCTTACACCACTACCACACTTTCTTGCTTACTATAGCTTTATAATAAGACTTGAAATCTGCTGGTGTATGTCCTTCAACTTTGTTCATTTTCAAGGATGCTTTGGCTATTGTAGGTTCTTATCATTTTCATATAAATGTTTGCTTGTTAACTTCTACAAAGACTGCTAGCTCTGTAACCTATTTCTGAATGAAAGAATTCCAGGGGGATGAACCCAGATATCACTTCTTGTTTTGTTTTTTGTTAAATCTCCAGTAAGTTAGGAAACACACATATACACTAAACCACTCAGGATTCTGCAATTACCATACCCTACCATTCTCTCAAAACTGTTAATACTCAGTCACTAATATGTAGGAAGCATTCACTAAATGGTAGGACTAAATCATAGCTGGCAATTGGTAGAGACAAATAAGGCATATTTTTAAATATGCAATCTAAGGCAAGAATTATCGATAGGTACTGAAACTAGTGGATAAAAGTTTAAAGAGAAACTGCGTATTTGCACAGTCTCAAATTATCTCCCCACAAATTACTTATTAATTACAAAAGGGAAAAAGTATCTTTACAGGGCTTCCCTGGTGGCTCAGTGGCTGAGAGTCCGCCTGCCGATGCAGGGCACACGGGTTCGTGCCCTGGTCCGGGAGGGTCCCACATGCCGTGGAGCGGCTGGGCCCGTGAGCCATGGCCGCTGGGCCTGCGCATCCGGAGCCTGTGCTCCGCAACGGGAGGGGCCACAGCAGTGAGAGGCCCGTGTACCGCAAAAAATAAATCTTTACAATAGAGAAACCTGGTAGAAACAAACACAGCCAACTGATCCAAGTTAACGTCAACAGCAAGAGCGCAAACAGACATCATGTGCCTCTAAAAAGGCACATTTTACACATGAGAAGACCATAACATCACCTCTATAGTCTTTCTGCTTAAAAACACACAACCTGAATCTAGTTATGAAGAAACATGGCACAAACACAACGTGAGGGTCATTGTCCAAATTAAGTGGTCTGTCCTCTTCAAAAAAATGCCAAGGCTATGAAAGAAAAAGAAACGCTGAGAAATGGAACATGACAACGAAATGTACTGTGCTCCTAGACTGGATTCTGGGGGGGGGGGTGGTGTGGGCCGTAGGAGGGCATTGCTATTAGGGCAATGGCAAATTTGAATACTGTCTCTGGATTAGATAACATTTTCTATAAATATTAAATTTCCTGATTTTAATAACTATACTAGGATTCTATAAGACAATGTCCTGGTTTTTTGGTGAAGATTTTAGGTATAAAAAGGGGCACTGACTTCCCTGGCAATCCAGTGGTTAAGACTCCGTGCTTCCACTGCAGAGGGCACGGGTTCAATCCCTATTTAGGGAAGTTCCACATGCCACGAGGTACGGCCAAAACAAAACAAAAATAAATAAATAAATTTACAAAAAGGGGCACTATGTATCCAGCTTCTCTCAAATTATATATTTTATTATTATCATCATTATTATTATTATTTTGGCCATACCACGTGGCTTATGGGATCTTAGTTCCCCGACCAGGGATCGAACCCGGGCGCTTGGCAGTGAAAGCTCAGAGTCCCAACCCCTGGACCGCCAGGAAATTCCCTCAAAAAATGTATTTTAAATGTGCATGCACACGTGTGTCTTTGTAAGTAACAAAGCAAATGGAGCAAAATGTCAATAATTAGTGATTTTGGATAGAGGATGTTCTGATATTCTTTATTTGCAACTTTTCTTCAAGTTTTAAATTTTACCAATGATGTATTTTAAAAGAAAAGTGACCAAATTTTAAAAAATTATAATACTACTCCATACTGCCATTATTTTGTCAAAACCCATTGTAACTGGAACTACATTTCCTCAAAAGAAACCCTATTCCTGATAGATACCACTGCAATTAAGACCACTCACTTTTTCTGGTTTTGATTCCTCTTCATTCTCATCATCAGAGGAAGGACCTGCCAAAGTTGACACTTTGCTAATTACACCAAGTCTGGCTAGCTGATCCAAAAAAATATCACCACCTTTATCTACTAAGTCCCTTATGATTTGCAAAGCCAGCAAGTGGCCATCATCGTCGTCCTGGGGGGAAAAAAAACGAAATCAAGGGAAAATGATAAAAATAAGTTTAGTTGCGTGGAGTAGACAAATGCAATCATTTGTACAGACAAAATGATTTAATAAAATTAGGACACAAGTTAAATTATTTTACTGACTACTATCTAATGGGAATTAAAGCTACAGGAATTTCAACAAAGATAATAAACTAACCTCTTGATCAAGAACTGTTGCAGTGATTTCCACTAGTACTGTAGGCAAATTGTGACCAACATCAGAATCACAAACTTCTTTCAAGAGTGCTTCAGAGCAAAAATGAATCATTTTTCGAATCAGAGCAAGACTTGCTTTCCTTGAAAAGTAAAAAAAGAATTTTAGTTAGCCATGGTGAGAAGCTAAAATAAAACAAAATGCAACACTAATGAAAACCAAAATATCCAATTTAAGCTTTAAATACTCTGCTAAAATATACACTTAATAAACGAATACAATTAATAAGAAGCTACTGAATAGCACAGGGAATTCTATTCAATACTCTGTAATGACCTATATGGGAACAGAATAAAAAAAAATGGATATATGTGTATCTACAACTGACTCACTTTGCTGTACAGCAGAAACTAACACAACATTGTAAATCAACTATACTCCAATAAAAAAAATTTTTTTTTTAAAGAATACAAAAAACTAAGACAATACTAGCACTAGGTTTATGTTCACTTTTTGAGGGAATTTCATTTTTCTACTATTAATATATTGAGCTCATTAAAAACAATTATTTTTGTAATTTTCTTACATGTGCTATTTTATATTAACCAGCATGACTGTTAACATGCCATGATAATTTTAGAAAATCAAAAGTAACACAATTACTAATAAATGGCATCTATAACCCCAAATATAAAACTCTTAACTTAAAACACCTGATGGTTTATATGGAACTCTTATTTCAAATTAAGGATTTTTGTCCTTTGTCAAATTTAAAACATGTTCATTATAATATTCTCATACAAATGAGATCCTAGTAATCCCATGCCCTTAAATATTCCCATTGTTAACAACTTGGCATGACTCCTTTCCCTTTTATTATCCACTGCTTTACTTAGAACACAGAAGATACTCAATGTCACACAAACTAACCTCAATTTTATAAGTGATTTGTTCTTTTAAAATAAAATACACAAATATCCACACACATTTAAATTATAATACACTGGTCTATTACATAAAAGTCAATAATGCTTTTAACACATGTTTTCTGAGCATCTAACAATAGTCTGTGTGCCAAGCTGTACATATCATTGCCCTTGAGGTGAGTTCTCCACAGGAAGGATGGAGAGGCAAAAATCACTATCGAAATCCAAGAGAGGTATCTGACAGCTGTATTCCTACAGAATGTGGTCCTGATGTATTTCATAACTCTCTCTAGGTGAATTTCATGTATTCTTTAATTTTAAAACATGTTTTATTACAAATTCAAGTACATTAGAGAAAATAGTAGGCAGATGGAGGGCAAACTGCCCTAACAGGATTAGTTCCTTCCAGTGTTCGTTAACGGCAATTTATATTTGGTTGCAAAATCAGTATTTATGTATAATAATAATTTTATATCATGATTTACTTGAATTAAAATAGCGTAAGAATGTTTCTATGTTGTCTACCTACCTATCAGGCTATGTGTCACTACCATGCTGAGTCATAATAAGCCAGGAACACCTGTATATATTTTAAAAACTTTATACCCTCATTTAATCCATCCACCAAACCCACTATTAAGTAGGTTTTATTAGCTCAGTTTTACAGATGAAAAAACATGAGACAAAAAAAGGTAATTCTACTAAGGTCACAGGGCTAATAAATTAAAGCCTCAACTCAAACTCATCTCTTAACCAGTACACTATGCATAATATTCATAACATAAAATTTTCCTGTTTATCACTATTATATAAATCATAAGCATTCAGCTTACTGGCTTTTCTATTATAAATAGCACTATTTTTGGTGAACAGTTTTATTTCTTCAGTAGAGGGATTCTTGGATCCAAGAGTCTAAATATTTTCGTACGTACTGAATGTGCATCAATACTGAATCTATACTCAGCAAACTGATTTTTTAAAAATCTGTTAAGTGACAACATGGATGGACCTCAAGGGCATTATGCTAAGTGGATAAGCCAGAGAAAGACAAATACTGCCTTATATCACTTAAATGAGAATCTAAAAAAAAAAGAAAGTCAAACTTATAGAAACAGTAGAAAAGTGGCTGCCAGTGGCTGGGGATGGGGGAATTAAGGAGAGGTTGGTAAAAGGGTACAAACTTTCAGCTATAAAATGAATAAGGTTTGAGCATTTAATATAAAAAATGGTGACTATAGTTGATAAAACTGTATTGTATAATTAACATTTGCTAAGACTAAATGTTCTCTCTCAAACACACATGTATACACATACACAAAGATAAATACGTGAAGTGATGGATATGCTGATTAACTAAATGAGGGGAATCCTTTCACAATGTATACACATATCAAATCACTAAGATGTACATTTTAAAAATCTTACAATTTTATATGTCAATTATGCCTCAATAAAGCTAGGGGACAAAAGGACTGTTAATAGCTTAAATTATCAGTAGATATGGATGTACTAATCCATTACGATTTTGTTATTTTTGTAAAAAAAAAAAAGGTTCTTAAATGTCTAATGGGTGAAAAGGACATGAAATTTTACTTTTAAATGTTTTGTTTTTTACTAGTAAGGGGATACATTTTTCCCTGTTGTCTTCTTTTTCATCTTGAGCACTGTACCATAATGTCATTGGCTAATTTATTTAAATTGGCATTTATACTTTGACCAAAAACTTGTATGTGTTCTCTGCATAATAAAGGTAGTATGCCTTGGTCATACTTGCTAACAAATACCAATTTGTTGGAAGATTTATCTGGATTACAAGTTTATATTTCTGTCACTTTCATGGTTACGGCTAATACTGTTGCTGATATGCAGTTTTGTTTTTTTACATAGAATAAATTTTAAATGACAGATAGCACTAACACAAACAAGTTTTAAAAGTCATTCTTCCTACCAAGTTCTGATAAACATTTGAGAAGAAAGAAAAGAAAAAAATGAATGATTTGGAAGTGGAAATGGATGAACTGCAAGAAAGAATCTTACCAAACAAAAAAAATATTACCAGATAAAAATCAAATTAAGAAGAATCATACAATATGATACGATTTATATAAATCTTTAACTTGTAAAATACTATGCATCATTTACAGATAAATTTATATATTTGCTATATATTCTTGTAATATATTACAAAAATAAAGGAAGCAAGGGAAAATATTAACATATTAATAACATAAAATATTAACCCCCCAAAACCCAATTGTCAAGAAAAAAATTTATGAGAAAATTGGGAACAATGAATGCTGATTTGATGTTTGATAATATTTAAGAACTATTATAATTATTTTAGGTGTAATAACGGTATTGCAATTATGTTAAAAAACAAAAAAGAATCCCTTTTTTTTTAAAGAATCCCTTTTTAATGATGAAAAATTATTTTTTTATTGAAGTACAGTTTATTTACATGTAGTATTCTAGTAGTTTCAGGTATACAACATAGTGATTCAATATTTTTATAGATTATACTTCATTTAAAGTTACTATAAAATATTGGCTAGGGCTTCCCTGGTGGCACAGTGGTTGAGAGTCTGCCTGCCGATGCAGGGGACATGGGTTCGTGCCCCGGTCCGGGAGGATCCCACATGCCGCTGAGCGGCTGGGCCCGTGAGCCATGGCCTCTGAGCCTGCACGTCCGGAGCCTGTGCTCCGCAACAAGAGAGGCCACAACAGTGAGAGGCCTGCGTAACGCAAAAAAACACAAACAAAAACAAAAACAACAAAAATATTGGCTATATTGCCTGTGCTAAACAAAAGAACACTTATTTTTTATGGATGCATATAGAAAAATTATGGATAAAACTATTTGAGTCTTGGATTTCCTCAAAATAGTACAGTTGGGGAGGTATAAATGAAATAAGACTGGGATATTTGTTAAAACTTATTGAAGCTATGTGATAGGGTTCATTATATGATTATCTCGACGTTTTAATACATTTTAACTTATCTATGATAAAACAGTTTTTTAATAAACTATCTTTTTACAAATACCTCTAAAATATTAGGCACTATGCTAAATACCACACATACTTAATTTTAATTTTCACACCTATAGAGAATTAAGTATAATTATCCCATCCTAGAGATGAATTAAGATCAAGAGGTTAACTATCTTGTCCATGGCTATCTGTCTACAAAGTGGCAACACTGACTTTTGGACTGACTTTGAGCTGACTCCAGAGTCTGAGCTCTGAACTAAGATATAAGATATATGCTATCTTATTCACCACAATTAAATTTGTCAGCTATTATCTGGAAAAATTTAGCATCAAATATGCTATAACTAAAATTGTGTTTAGACGATCTTCAAATATTTAAAAGAATGATAAAAAAAATAACTATCCATTAAGGGAACTCTGTTATATGGTGACATACTTTATAATTTCCTGATGGCCTTATAATGAAGCAATTCTAACTCCAAATATAACTTAAGGTTTTTTAATTCGCATGACACCTAGTCCTCTAAAATTTTCAGGCCAAATTATCTGTTCAAAATTGAACTTGCTCATTTCTAAAAATGAATCAAATCTTTTGTTAAACAAACAAACAGAAAGTGGCCCCACTAACACCTACCCTTCTGTAGCTATTTGGGGAAGAATAAAAACCAAGTTCCTAGGTGTTCACAGTGAATTGACTGGCACTTTCATCCTATTTAAAGTAAACTACTTTCACTTTAATGTCAACTCATAATACTGGTATTTAAGGCACTTGAATCCTACAAAACTCCATGTTCTAAAGACCTCCTGAACTTAAAATCAAATTCTCAATCACTCAGCCAAAAGTTTGGCAGTCATTCTTTACCCCTTCCTTTCCTTCATCCCTCCAATCTAATTGGTGGTCATCAACCCTTATACAGGGTTGGCCAAAAAGTACATTCGGGTTTTTCCATAGCATCTTGTGGAAAAACCCAAAAGAACTTTTTGGCCAACCCAATACAACCCATCTCCCAACCTCTTCAATCTGTTCCCACCAATCCAGTCTTCCAGCAACTGTCTAAAGTTCACATCGATAATTAACCCGTAAGTAGTCTGTTTTCATTCTTGCCCTCCTCCAGTACTTTGCTCCACCAGACTGCCAAAGTGATCTTTATAAATCACAAATCTGACTGTGACAACTTTCCTCACAAGTCTTTAATGAATCTTCTTGAACTGCGGGGTAAAGTCCATACTCACTATCTAGACCAGAAAGGCCTCCACAGGTCATAAAAAGCTCTTGTCTACCTTTTTGACAGTATTCCCTGAGCTATACAAACATATCCCATATCCCACTGATACCAAAATACTTGCAGCTGCAAACAAAACGCACTCATTCAATCATTCAGTGTATCTACTGAAGATCTACTAAATATCAAGCCCTATCTATACCTCCTTGTCTTTGTAGGTATAAGGCAGGACATAAGGCCATCTCTCATGGAGCTTTAGAGGGGAGATAGACAATAAAACAAACAAAAACTCAAAGAAGAGCAAGATTTCAGACAGTGTAAACTCTGTGAAGACAGTAAAACATCATGATTGATATGAAAAGTATCCTAGGGGTAAATTTCAATTAGGTGGATAAATGTCAATGGACATAAGCATTTGAACTGAGACCTGAATGATATGAAGTAACCAATCATTCAAAAATCCTGGGAATAGAAAGCTTCCAACAAAGTGAAGTAAGTGCAAAAACCCCATGGTAAGAATGTACATAGAATGTTCCAAAAACAGAAAGAAGGCTAGCATACTGTAAGTGTAATGGGCTAGGTGTTATATAGTACTAAATGAGATCAGAGACCTGGGTGGGACTTATACAAGACCTTCCAAGCCTGAGTGTTAAGCAGTTAGGTTTGGGGTTTCCCTGGTGGCACAGTGGTTGAGAGTCCACCTGCCGATGCATGGGACACGGGTTCGTGCCCCGATCCGGGAGGATCCCACATGCCGTGGAGCGGCTGGGCCCGTAAGCCATGGCCGCTGAGCCTGCGCGTCCGGAGCCTGTGCTCCGCAACGGGAGAGGCCACAACAGTGAGAGGCCCGCGTACCGCAAAAAAAAAAAGAAGTTAGGTTTTAGTTAAGGCCAATTAGAAACTGCTGGAGGGTTTAAGTCAGAAGATGATGTGATATAATTATGATTTAAAAACTAATTCAGGGGACTTCCCTAGTGGCAAGGTGCCTAAGAATCTGCCTGCTGATACAGGGGACACGGGCTCAAGCCCTGGTCCGGGAAGATCCCACATGCCGCGGAGCAATTAAGCCCATGCCACAACTACTGAGACTGTGCTCTAGAGCCCACGAGCCACAACTACTGAGCCTGCATGCCACAACTACTGAAGCCCCCGCACCTAGAGCCCGTGCTCCGCAACAAAGGAAGCCACCACAATGAGAAGCCCACGCACCACAACGAAGAGTAGCCCCCCACTTGCCGCAACTAGAGAAAGCCTGCGTGCAGCAACAAAGACCCAGTGCAGCCAAAGTAAATTATTTAAAAAAAAAAAAAGGGGACTTCCCTCGTGGCGCAGTGGTTAAGAATTCACCTGCCAATGCAGGGGACACAGGTTTGATCCCTGGTCCGGGAAGATCCCACATGCCGTGGAGCAACTAAGCCCATGTGCCACAACTACTGAGCCTGCGTTGTACAGCCTGAGAGCCACAAGTACTGAGCTCGCATGCCACAACTGCCGAGGCCCACACGCCTAGACCCTGTGTTCCGCAAAAAGAGATGCCACCATAATGAGAAGCCCTCGCACTGCAACGAAGAGTAGCCCCCACTCGCCGTAACTAGAGAAAGCCTGCATGGAGCAACAAAGACCCAACGCAGCCAAAAATAAATAAATAAATAAATTTATTTTTAAAAAAAAGAAAAACTAATTCAGCATAACATGCAGGAACAGACTGTAGAGGGACAAGATAGAAGACGAGGAGAAAGACTACTTTAGAAGCAACTATAGTAGCCAAACTACAGACTATTGCACCTTGAACCAGAGTATTAGCAATAGATGGATAGAAATGGCAGACTTCGGACACACTATAGAGGGAGAGCCACCAGGACCTGCACCAGGATGAATTGACTCATATCTCCATGCCTTTGCACACACTGTTGCACAATGATCCTTCTAAATTCATCTGCCTAGAAAACTTCCAAGTATCCTTTAAACCCCAATTTAAATCTCATTTGTGCATAAAATCTCCAATTTGCCCAGCCAATTAGTTGTTAAACCATCTATATCCCTAGGGAATATATGTCTAATCTGCTACTTGCCACGCTGTATTGTTACTCATTTCTTCCTCACCAGCTTGCAAGGGCACATAAACAGGGCCAAGTCTTAATTCTTTGGGAACTCCTCCAGTGGACAGTTTACACTGACTCTATCAAAAAGGCCTCCATAAAGCTCAATAAATGTTTGTTGTACTTATAAAAATTTCTCTAGAATTGATATTCAGTGAGCTACAAAAACTGTTAGTCTAGTTTTCTTAATTTTCTAAACTTCTCTTAAGTCAGATCATCAGAAGGAAAGATTTATCTCTCCAATCTAATTTTTATTCTTACCATACCTTTTCAATATTAAAATAAACCTCACACATCCTTCTGGAAAAGTGAGATAAATAAAGGTATATAATTAGCATATTTTAACTAGTAAATACAAATAGTACGGATAACTACCTTATAGAAGGCAGCATAGTCTGCTGAAATGTTTGTGCAAATACTGGCAGTAACCTTTTCAAGTATATGGGTGCCATTTCTGGATCTCCTTTCGGCTCATTACATTCTTCTTCATCTTTGTTTGTATCTTTCTTTTTCTTATCATCTCCTTTATTAACTGGACACATCCAATCACCTACAGACAAATATTGTTCAATAAAATACTTTGCTGGAAAATTTTTCTTTCAATGAAAAAACATTGAAATGTACTATAAAATCAACTATAATTACCCTAATTAACAACAGTCAAACAAATTAGGATGTTGTATCTATCAACGGCGTTTGTAAAACTACTAATGAACATTAGTACCTCCAAGAAGCTGAATCACAACTTAAGGAGATAATTTTGGATACTTCACTTGATTCCATAAAATATTTCACAGAGACTCTGCATTCATCTACTCTGTGAAAACTTAAAAATTTGGTCAAACTACTTTGTCTATGCAATAACCAACTATTCTTTATGACATTCGCACCCCCTTAAACTTGTGATTTGGCCTTTTTGGAATCATGCAGCCACAGTCTCAAAGAACACAGAATAGTACACTGTTAAATGTTTATCAAATATAAGTTTGTGTGTGTGTATGTGTGTGTGTGTGTATGTAATTATTTGACTTCACAGAAATGATTTCTTTATATAATGTTAACATGTCTACAGAAAGCTACTTCTATGGAAGTGAAGCTGAAAAGTAACAGCAGATGGCTTAAAAGGAAAGATATTACCACTCACCTGGAGACTGAAGAATAGCTACTACTTCACTATGGCCCCTTTCCCGAGCTTTATCTAATGGAGTTTTCCCATCTTCATCTCTCAGATCAGGATTTGCACCATGCCGTAAGAGAGTCTAGAAAAGAAAAGCATTTAATGTGGATATAATAATTAACACCTTATTTCTTCAATATCCAATTCTGCAACCTTTAGATTGCACTGACATACTTCAGACTGCAGACTTACAGAATTAATCAAGCAGGTACCAATTCAAATCTCTGCCTTTGCATACAACACCTTAAAAGTGGTTTATTTATATCTTGAAAAAATTATAGATTAATGTCATTTGGTTATTTATTAACATCTCAAATGAAGTACGTTCACATTTGAACCTGTCAACTGCTCCAGTCAATTTCCTTACTTTAACAGAGGTACTAATATTCAGTTTGTGGTGTGGTAATCATCTTCATCATTTCGTGTATACTGCCAATTACCAAGTTAAATTGATTCTTCTAGAATGAACTACCAAATTTAGGTCTTAAATACTAATTCGCACTGTTCACCTTTTTTTTTTTTTGGCCACACTGTGTGGCACGTGGGATCTTAGTTCCCCAACCAGGGATCAAACCTGTGCTCCCTGCAATGGAAGCCTGGAATCTTAACCACTGGACTGCCAGGGAAGTACACCAATTTTTAATGGACACTGGACTCTCTCCCCAGCAGACTGTAAGCTCTTTTGAACAGAGAACACATCTCATATTTCTCCTATCAGCCTCAGAGCTGCAGCTTTTTGAATTTCGTTATAACACAATATATCTGACAAATAAGTGAGTACATACATTCATCAGAAAAGTATGCAGTACTGGCTAAAAATTCCAAACTGCTGGAGTTTGAATCAGAATAACTCAGTATTTCATCAAATCTAGGATGCCACAGATACTTATAATCTGATATAATCTGACAGAGATTATAATTAAGTACTACTAAGAAAGAAAAAACAATGCCAATTAATTTTGCAACAATGCTTTCCTATTGCTTGGATTTTTTTTAACTTATTGAAAGAACTTTTATAAACTTAGATTTTTTTCATGTATTACTTGGACAAACATAAATTTAAAAAATAAATGAAATATAATAAGATATTTCTGTAACTTCACATTCTGAGCACAATTGTTCATAATTTCTTTTTTATCCGAAGTCACCAATATTTGTGTTTCTACACACAATGCTGTCATCTGTGCCATAAAGAGTTTAGTGACACAGCATTACTGAGCGTGCTCTTCTATCAGAAAGGATTTTTCACTCAAGTTACTAAAATCCATTTCACAATTTGTATTGAATTGACAGGTAATAATAACTATGCTGCAATTTCTATCTGGCCAATAGCAATTATAAGACTTTCCTAGTTAAAAGATGTTAAAATGTGTATGGGGGGGTGGGTAATATCTTAGAATCAATTAAAAAACAGGAGAACCTGTGAAGAATGATAAAACATGTTAAATGCTTAAGACCCTGGCTGGCACAAAATAAGTGCTTGGTGAGCACTATTATATCATTATTAGTAATGGCAGCTATAGCTCATTGCAGGCTGACATATAATCAAGATGGGTTAAGGTTAGATCCAATTCATTTGGCTCCTTCTCCCATTCAGCTACCCAAAACTGCAAAACAGTAAGGGTTTGAAAAAAAAATTGCCTTAATAAAAATTTTTACCACCCTTAGGAACATCATTCTCTAAAAATTAACCAATTCAAACTGACAGAATTTGAGCTTTAAGAGACCACCTAGAAAGCTAAGTTGTTAACAAAAATCTTCCTACAGTGTGTAAAGACAATACTAGCAATACAGTGACAACAGTAGCAGCTACCATTTAAGCATCTACATACAATGTGCCAGCTACTATACTAAGTGCTTTTCATGTATTTTTTCCTAATTATCACAATAAGCATGCTAGCAGGGACTTTCCTGGTAGTCCAATGGTTTAGACTCTGTGCTTCCACTGCAGGGGGCACAGGTTCGTCCCCTGTGGAAACTAAGATACCAAATGCTGCGCAGCGCAGTCAACAATAAATAAATAAAATACTAGGAGTGTATATACATTTTATTAATAAAACTGTAAGTCAAACTTAAGAAACTGGTCCAAGGCCAGACAGCCTTTTTTGTTAATGAGTTGAGACTTGAATCCAGGTGTGCCTGACTTCTTAGCAAATACGAAAAATTCCTTCACAATATGAAGATTCTTGAGACCTAGATCATACATTTGGTTCAACCCTTATCATTTGACCTTTCTGGACCTCAATTTCTCCTAACTGTACCAAAAAAACTCTACAGTAACGATGTATGGAGATTCCTCAAAAAATTAAAAATAGAACTACCAGGGACTTCCCTGGTGGTCCAGTGGTTACGAATCTGCCTTCCAATGCAGGGGACGCGGGTTTGATCCCTGTTTGGGGAACTAAGATCTCACATGCCGCAGGACAACTAAGCCCGTGTACCACAACTACTGAGCCCACATGCTGCAAGTACAGAGCTCATGCGTTATGGAGCCCACACTCCACAACTAGGAAGAATCTGCACCCCGTGGTGAAAGACCCTACATGCCGCAACTAAGACCCGATGCAGCCAAATAAATAAATATTTTAAAAAAAAAACAAACAAACTACCATATGACCCAGCAATTCCACTCCTGGATATTTATCCAAAGAAAATGAAAACACTAATTGGAAAAGATATGTGTACTCCTATGTTCATTGCAGCATTATTTACTACAGCCAAGATATAAAAGCAACCTAAATGCCCAACGATAGAGGAATGGATAAAGAACATGTGGTATATATATATACACAATGAAATATTACTCAGCCATAAAAGAGAATGAAATCTTGCCATTTGCGACAACACGCATGGACCTAGAGGGTATTATGCTAAATGAAATAAGTTGAACAGGGAAAGACAAATACTGTATGATTTCATTTATATGAAGAATCTAAAAGACAAAACAAAGGAACAAACATAACAAAACGGAAATAGGAAAAAAAAAAGAACTCTCCAAAGTCCTTTGCTAATCTAAGAGTCAAAGATATCATGTTCTTTGGCAAATAAAATATTTGCTATATTGATAAACAGAAATAAGAGAAACATGTATAAAGTTATTCGTTACCAAGAGTAAGAAATCGGGAAAAAAACAAGTTTTCAGCAATAGATGACTGGCTGAATAAATCTACAGTACATTCACACATGCTAAGTATACAGATGTACAAAAACTCTCTATATACTAATAGGGAGAAGTCTCAATGTGTATTATTAAATGAAAAATGTGTATTATTAGATGAAAAAAGCGAAGTATAAATCAGTGTATATGTTACATTTTGTATAAGGAGAAAATAAGCATACATATTTACTCTTGCTTGCATCTGTATTAAGAAACAATGAAAAGATAAACAAAAAAACCCAATCAAAAACGCTTACCTGTAGTGGGGATAGGGAAATGGAGCAAATGGAGATAGCATGAAAGCACGGCTTATCAGAATAAAAGTTTTCATTTCATTCTAATTTCAGAACCATGTAAATGTTAAATATTAAATTAATAACTTAAAAACCTGGATTTTACCTTTGCTACTTGAGGTCTTCCAAAACATGCAGCATAATGTAATGATGATGACCTCTGACCTCTATTAACATCAGCACCTCTTTCACAAAGAAATTCTACCTGTAAAATGATGGAGCATCATCAAGTTGCCTTATTAATATTGCTATCTTTGATTTAAAACATTAGCTTTTATTTATTAGCTTACCATTTCCTGAGTTCCAAAAGCAGAGGCCCAGTTTAATAGAGTCTGACCCACATCATCCATAAAATTTACTTCAAAGGCTGGAAATTTGAAGGAAAAAAATAAATCTTTTTAAAAGTCAACAAATAATAATGAACTTTTCTAAAGTGGGAACCATTTAAAGATTGTTATTAATAATCACTAAATACACAGCCAATTTTAAACATTCAGGTCGACTATAAAGTAGTAAATAATCAGCAAATGTAAATTCTGCTAAGAAAAAGTATTCTAAAATTTTTATTTAAAATAAACATAAAATAAGAAACAAAAAAACAAACACAATAAAACTCAAGAGTATTAGTTTCCTCACACTGTAACTGAGGAAAAGAAACTAAACCACATCGATAATCAAAAGAAAACAAAAGTCTGATGACACAGAAGCATTTTTCACCAACTTATATTTGCTGATCACCTCATGAAGCAGTGTAAAAAAAACTGACTATATATAATGATAATTCACTTGTGTCAGTTTCCATTAATCTTGAGAAAACAACAGCCCTAAATTCAATCTCCACTTAACCTTAGAATTGGTATGAACTCCTGGCAATAGACAGGTTAATTTCATTTACTTATTCAACAAGCATTTACTCAGATCTTACCATGCACCAGGCTGATAATTTATATACATGGGGAGAGGAGAGGATATAGAATACGTTGGCCATTCTATTTTCTGGCACAACTGCTAAAAATTAAAAAAAAAAAATTAAAAATCTAGAAACTAGAAGTTGCCTATATAATTCCTTATCTCACAGTTTTCTTTTTATATTTTAAAAAATATTTTCCAACCTCCTGTGTCAATTGCATCTATGAGTGCATCGGTATCTTTACTTCGAATACAGTCTATAAGCTGCCGATGTGAGCGTTCCCCAGAACTATCCAATCTCCGTAGTCCTGGGATTCTGCCTGTGGATCCAGCACTAGACTTTGGCAAAGCCTTTCGTCCTTCAAATAATAGCACCAAGAGAAGGTCAACCAAACGCATGGTATCAAGCACACATCTTTCATCACCCTGCAATGCACTTTCAATTGAATCTGGAAGTTCTGACCTCAGGAGATCCTAAAAAGAGAATGGGAGAAAAAAAAGTTTTAGCATACTTGCACTACACCAAAATACTTCTTCTGAAAGATTAAGTAAGATTCAAAAACACTCTTACGTGTGTTACTACTGGAGAGCCTCTGCAAAGTGTTGAGAGCAGACTTACAATTGTAGACACCTGGTTACTCAATTTGGAATCTGCAGCTGTGGAAGGCGCTCCTGTGGTGCTGCGACCTGGTTTGCAAGCTGACGATGGCCCTGATACAGTACCACCAGCAGCAGCCATTCTAGACAATAGCTCCTCAGTTAATCCGTGCTTGGCTAATGGAGCTGGGTCAACACCACGACGGGTAAATCGGTCAGCTAGTGATGCAAAACATCGCAGAGCTCCATCTGAAACCTAATGATGTAAAGAATATACATATGGATAAAATTCACTTAAAAAGGACCAGTACTGTTTATTTCAATACTGAGACTATTAAGAAAGGCAATTGTAGCAAAGCATACAATCTGTCTAGGTTTGAATACTGGCTCCACATTCTGATAACTGTATAACCTAAAGATGTTACTTAACTGTTCAAGGCGTCAGTTCCCTTATCCGTAAAATGGGAATAGTAACAGTACTTGTAATTCATTGTCTGAGCTCAAATGAAATGATATATGTAAAGAATCTAGAGGAACAGTAAAAGCTCAACAAATATTTACTATTATTATGTACAACTTTGCCAAGATAATCGATGGACAGCAACTGAAAATAATTAACATCTAAATGGTAAAAAGCATTAAAAGTCAAGTTTTATTTCCTAAAGATGCTAATATAACAAGTTTACACATATAAAATTTCAAATACTGTTATTTTATTTTAATGAAAACTACCCTTTTAAGCCAACAAAATTGTGCTGAGCCAACAAATTACACTGGGTATAAGTGCAGCTTTAAAAATTATATACTTCTAAAACGTTTAAATTTTAAGAATAAACACATAACACTTTTATAATTTAAAACATATCACTGCCAAAACAAAAAGAGATTATCATAGAGATCTAAGATAAAAGAAAGAGAAGATGAAAATTATCTCTAGCTCATCAAGCAAAAAATTCAAATTGCACTAAGGTTGAACCTTAAACAACACAGGTTTGAACTGCATGGGCCCACTTACATGTGGATTTTTTTCCCCACTGAATTCACACTACAGAACTACATGATCCACAGCTGGTTGAATCCACAGCTGCAGAACCCCGGATACGGATGGCCGACTGTAAAGTTATGTGCAGATTTCCAACCGTGCGGAGGGTCGGCACCCCTAACCCTCACCCTGTTCAAGAGTCCACTGGATATCGTGGTTATAACTAGTGGACTCTATAAAATCACGTTTTGAAAAGAAAGTACACAAGAGCAATGTAGTTACCTGATGATCTTCATGTTTTAATAAACTAGACAGAGATTCTACACAAATTTCTAAAGAAGAATCTTGAGGTTCCATTTTGCCACAGAGTCTTGATACCACAGCCATGGCAGAGTGCAAGGTATCTTTATGAACCAGGTGTCCACTGTCACGAATGAAGGTAAGCACACAATTCAAACCACCAGCCTCGAAGACCGCACCTGACTCACGAGTGCATATCAGTTCTAACACCTACAACAGTAAAACAAAATTCACAAAAGAATACAGTAAGTCCAATTTTAATTTTCGAGAATGACAGAAAACACAATACACCCTCCAAATTGATTAGGAGCCACACTTTAAAAAGGGCAGGGTCTGAGAAAGGGGGGGGCAGAAGCTGTGTCTGGCTGTGAAGATGGCAAGAAGTAGTCCCTGAAGCAGCCCAAGAAGGTGGCCAAGGAAGATAAGGCATTCAAGCAGAAACAGAAAGAGCTGCAGAAGAAACTCAAGGAGCTAAAAGCAAAGGCCATGGGGAAGGGCCCCCTGGCCACAGGTGGAATTAAGAAATCTGGCAAAAAACTGTTCCTTGTGCCTGAGGCAATGGTGATCCTTAATTCCATTCTCGTTTAACCATCTGGATTCCCTGCCGTAACATGCTGCTACCTACAGCTAGAATGAAGTGTTGACTTGGAGCCTGTTGTACCTTTAAGAATAAACTTTTCAGGAGTTCCCCGGTGGCGCGGTGGCTAAGACTCTGCACTCCCAATGCAGGGGGCCCGGGTTCGATCCCTGGTCAGGGAACTAGATCCCACATGCACGCTGCAACTAAGAGTTTGCATGCCACAACTAAGGAGCCAGTGAGCCACAACTAAGCAGCCCGCCTGCTGAAACTAAGACCTGGAGCAATCAAATAAAAATAAATAAATAAATATTAAAAAACAAGAAAAGAATAAACTTTTGTTAAAAAAAAAGTGAAGCAAAACAGAAGAAATTAATTTTAACATATTTTGTTTAGCCCAATATATCCAAGGTGTCATTATTCCAACATGTAATCAATATAAAAATTATTGGTATTTTTATGTAATAAGTCTTCAAAATCCCATGTATATTTTATACTTATAACACACCTTAATTTGGGGTAGCCATATCTGAAGTGTTCAGTAGTCACATATAGCTACCATATTGGACAGCATAGGTTTAGGTGGTGAAACCTGCATGACAAGCTGAGAACTACAAGTAATTTAGCAAAAATTTATAAAGGTCCTAGACATTAAAAAAAAAATTCAATAAACGCCAGCTATTACATTATTCATCATCCTCACACTTACTCTATGAATATTAAGACATTAAAAATCACTTTTAATTTCTAAATTATATTGATGTTTAATGCATTCAGGTAGAACTAAAGAGTTAACAGGGTCCACAGGTCTTACAGGCATACCAGAAATTTAGACTTTATTCTTTAAGCAAGAAAAATGTTTAAGCGGGAAATAATATAAGATTTCCAGTTAATATCTGTGGGAAGCAGGGTATAGGGAGAGTGTAGAGGCAAATGCAAAAATTCAAGCATTAATATTCATGAAAGAATGAGGGCTTAACTAAGGCAATAACAGCAGGGACAAACAGAAGGAAATAAACCAGAAAAGCACTTGATCATTAATTACACGTGTGGAGTAGAAAAAAGGAAGTAAAAGATAAAGCATAGGTTTCTGTCTTGAGCGACTGGCTACAAGTTGATGTCACTTATCAAGAGAGGAGTTTATCTGTAATCAAAGACAATGAATTCAAACATCCAGTTGAATATATCCAACAGGCCTTTGAATATGGAGTCTAGAACTCAAGAGAGAGGTCAGTTCTAGAGATAAAGATGTGAAGGGCATATATATATATATATATATATTTTTTTTTTTTTTTTGCGGTACGTGGGCCTCTCACTGTTGTGGCATCTCCCGTTGCAGAGCACAGGCTCCGGACGCGCAGGCCCAGCGGCCATGGCTCACGGGCCCAGCCGCTCCGCGGCACATGGGATCTTCCCGGACCGGGGCACGAACCCGTGTCCCCTGCCTCGACAGGTGGACTCTCAACCACTGCGCCACCAGGGAAGCCCATGAAGGGCATATATTTATATATGAATGGTATTGATGCTCACAGGTGAGATTGTCTAGGCAAAGTTTATACAGATTTAAGAAGCTAAAAACAGGACCTTAGGAAATACTACCATTGAAGAATGAATTAAATAAGAATAATCTGCAAAGGAAACAGAGAAAGGGAGAGCAGGGTGTTAACAGACAAGAAAGAGTTTGAAAATATAGGTCAGTGAATAAATGCAATGGAGTAAAACCCCAGTCCTGGAAGAAAAATGAAGTGATGTGATGTGATCAAGAGAATAAGAGGGGGGAAAGCTCTGAACAGAAAAACAAATACCTCTTCCTCTGAGGCCATAGACAGAAATAAATCTATAAACACAGAATCAGAAAGTCAAGATATTAACACCTACAAAAACAACTCTCAAAGCATGGGGAAGACATTTTCAGGGGTCCTTGAAATTATAACTTTTTTTATAATAACACTATAACAGTTAATTGTCTTTTTCTTTCCTATTCTCTCAGGAACGTAAGGCAGTACTTTCTAAAAGTTATATGAAGTGTGATATAGTAACAGGCTGAATGCAGAAGCACATATTAGGATTTAGCTGTCTTCTATTAAACCACAGATTTCAAATGAGACTTAACAATGTTACTCTTCTCACTAATTTTCTCTTCGTTCAGGACACAGTGATTTTCATTAAAAATGTAATGTATGTTAACACATAATGAGTTTGTTATTTTATGATAAATGAATAAATACTTCTAAATTCTCAGTTTTAATATCTAATATGGTAAATATATATAGAACCTTCATAAACAAAGGCTCTTTGCGGGTCCTCAATAATTTAAGACTTGTAAAGGGATCCTGAGACAAGAAGTTTGAAAACTGGTGACCTCGAGAAGCAAGAATCATAAAAAGAATGAAACAGGAATCAAAAAAGAGAATCAGGGCTTCCCTGGTGGCGCAGTGGTTGAGAGTCCACCTGCCAATGCAGGAGACACGGGTTCGTGCCCCGGTCCGGGAAGATCCCACATGCCACGGAGCGGCTGGGCCCGTGAGCCATGGCCGCTGAGCCTGTGCGTCCGGAGCCTGTGCTCCGCAACGGGAGAGGCCACAACAGTGAGAGGCCCACGTACCAAAAAAAAAAAGAGAATCACATAAAATATAAATGTGTTCACCAAGTACTTCCAATAAACTACTTACCAGTACTGATGCTTTTAGAGTAACATAAAGTTTATAATTAGTCCCATCAGGAATAAAACAAAACCGCTAACTCTTAACAGGAGTATAGCAAAACAATTAAATTCATGGGCCCTAGAACCAGACTTCCTGATCTTCAAATTCCTAATCTTTGAATCTTGGCTCTCTGCCACTAACTACTTGCATCATCCCAAGCAAGTTACTTAATCTTGGTATGCTTAAATTTTTTTCACCTATAAAACAGAAGTGATGATATTAGCGGCACCTACCTCATACAGAGTTGCCATGAAGATTAAATGAGAGTTAATACATGTAAAGTGTTTAGAATAATGCCTGGCATTGGTGGTCAGTGTGAGTTGTCATGGTTCCTGTTGTTACTGCATGCATACGAAATCATTTTGGATAAGAACAGAAATAACCTATCTCAAAGTGTTAGTGGCTACCAGAAACCAAAGAGCACTGAGGCAACACAGAAAAGCATTATCAGTGACCTACAAGTTTCCTTCAAAGATAAGATTTCTTTTCCCAAGCCATATGGGATCTCCTTTGGTACATAAGGACTGTGACTTCCATTGTTTTCAACCACGGAAAGATTTTTTTTTTTTGCAAAATATATTTTTTACTCTCTAAGTGATCTTCAAATGGTCCAATAAATAATTAAGACTTACCTTTACACATTGTTCAGCTAAGTCTCTGCTTGTCCTGTTGTTAAGTTCGACTACAACCAAACGATTGCAAAGTGCTTTTATAGCTCCATCTACCCCAACAATCCTTCGGGTGCATTCTGCAGATACGTCCAGGTAGTATGTTATGGCACGGGCTGTCACCTCTAGCACATTGTCTGGAGCACTTTCGTCAAGAAAAATTTTGCAGAGGGCTGGTAAGAAAGTGCGAGGAGGACATCTGTAGTGAAAGAAATCATATTTCACCTAGGATTACTAAATTCTTAACATCAAAAAGTCACCAAAGTAACAGATAATAAAAACTATATCATGATACATCATGCTCGATACTGTTTCTGCATATATATTAGGTAATATTTCTCATATTGCTTTTGCTTCCATAATAATCATCACAGGCTAATTTCATCATTGCTGAGAATATAAAGTTGTAAACAGTTTAAAGTAGCAGAATTAACATGAAACCATGTTCAAAAAAAATTGCTATTCAATACTAAGCTCAAACATCAACTCTGTAAAACCTTCCCTAACCTCCCCAAATAGTCAGGTGGTATTTTCACATGTTCCTAAAGCCTCATAAAAACAGTTCCCACATTGTTTAATGTATCATTTTATTTCCTTATTTACATTAAGAGTTCCTGAATGCCAGGGGACATTGTTCAATTCATGTTGTATGGGAACAAATGCTGATTTGGGGTTTAACAGACCAGAGTAATACATAGAACAACAGCTATGTAGCATTTCTGGTCCTGACTTGTAAAGTAAAGATAGTATCTAAACAATATCTACTTTATATGGATGTTATGAAGATTAAACGAAATTATATACATTAAACACTTAGCTCAGTACCTTGGCACCATATTAAACTAATTAACGTTAGCTCCCCTTCCCTCCTATGAATAGCTAATACCTGCTATATAAACCTGCATGACAGTTTTATCAAAAGAACATTTTGCATTTTTTAATCAATATTTTATCAACACTTAAATTATAAAAGAGCATAATTTAATTTAGTAGAGATCTCAGTTATATGCCATCAAATACTTTAACTTATCTGCACAGACCAAAACTCAAATGAGCTACAGATAACACAAAAGGCACTACAGTCATCCCTCGGTGTTCAAGGAGGAAAGATTTCAGGGCCCCCTGTGGATACCAAAATCTGTGGATGCTCAAGTTCCTTATATTAAATGGTACAGATACAGAGGATACGTGGAGGGATACAGAGGGCTTGCTGGACTCTCAACGTTTCGGTGGAATTATTTTTCCTCCAATTTTTAGTGTGCACATATCTTCAGTAGCTTTTAAAAAATATCTGTAATGTATGAATGTCAAAGTAACTCTAACCTTTATTATCTGCTTGAATGATGTTCACTTAAGGGGTCCGGCGGCAGGAATATTATCAAAGATTTTAGAAGACCTCTTGCATTCAGTAACTGACCAGTCACTGATTAAACACAGGTGGTTTTTATTAGCCAGCATCACTGGCAACCTAGGTCACATAGTCACTATAAATTTTCTGAGGAGGAAATGCTTTAAGATTAGGTTATGGAGATAGTCTGATAGTTCTCAGGTAAGATCAGAAGACTGACTAGCATATCAGAATCTTAAAGCATTTTTGCTGCTCTCTACATTGGCAATATGTTAGTAAACCAAAGAGATAAGACTGTAGAAGTGTTAATACTACTGAGGAAAAACATACTCTTAAAAATAACATTTTTTGCCTTAGAAAACAGTAGCTTTTGAAAAAAGAACAAAATTTTGAAGTTGACAGTCCTCACATCAAATGACAAGAATGGATCTACCATATGATTTATATTAAAAATAAGAAAATATCCATCTATCTTATACAGTACAAAAACTGGACATCAAAACACAAAATCTAAGAGAAATGTTCAGTACAACTATCTATAATTCATGGGGAAATGTGGTATCTGCTTATTTGGGGAATAACTATGATCCCTGCTGTGTTCCCTAAAATGTGATGAATCTCCTGAACAAGTATGGCTAAGGGGCCAATGAAAAAAAAAAAAAAAACCACAAAGAAAGAAGTTCTAAACATAGGTTCTCAGCTGTTAACTGTAATCAATTTTATTTCTAAGAGAAAAATAAAAATATCCTGAATACATATTTTAAAAGAGCTTATTTTATGTCAGGTATAATGAAAACCTGCTTTGTGAACTTTTTAAAGGTATGGTACAAAACATCTGTTGTAACTTTTGGCTATTAGACAGGAAAAAATTTTTGTTTTTCTAGCTCTTGAGTTACTTTTAAAACCATGAGAAGGTATTTTAGGCATATTCACTAATTTTTCAATTTAGAACCAAAGCAATTTACAAAAATCTCAACAATACAAATTAACTATAAATTGAGCAAAAAAAGTAGAGAAAAACACATCAATAGTAATTAATGAATTCTGAAAAGTACAGAATAATTGAAAGAACTATAGTTATATTACTTGAAAGTTCATATTGCAACTAAAACAAATTACTAACAAGTGTTGTTGCTTAACATACTCTGCTGGATAACCTGCTTTAAGACAGTCACTGTGATATAAACATTTATAAGACCTTAAAACTGTCTTTTCACTTGTTGGTTAGTAACAATTTCCTAGAATCATTTTCAAAGAAACCCTGTGTTGATAGATACTTCAACTGGGCCTTTAAATTCAACTTGAGCTTCATGGCTATTCAGGAAGCACTTGCCTATCTTCTAGGAACAAGACCCTCGCGTTCCTTGCCCTTCCTCCTGGGCTACAACCACAGCCACAACTTCCCCAGGTCTGTATCCATGTCAACAGAGATTAACTAAAAAACTAATTTACATAATCAAGAAAACTCATTATAAATCTGTGATCACCAATATTAAATAAACACAATGCCCAATAATTCTGCTACATTTCTTCCAGTGTCTACAATGAGTATCTCACACCTTTTCTTCAATTTTCTCTTGGCTTAGTGACTCCCTTAGTTTTCCATTCTAGCCTCAGTCCTAAACTCCCTTCTCTTCTCTAGCTCATCTCATCTATTCTCTTTGTTCATACACCATAGCTATAAATATCATCCACATATCATGAAAACTCCCAAAATGTTATCTCTACCCCAGACCAACTAAATCACTATCACTATCTCCATTTAGAATTATCACAGGCATCGTAAAATGAGCATATTCAAAACAAATGTGCCTCCACCTCCAAACCACTGCCTTTGTAAATATCACAACCATCCAGAAACCCAGAAACCTGAGAATCATCCTCAGTTTTCCCCCCCATTTTCTTCACATTACACATCCAATCCGTTAGTTAAATCCCACCAATTTTCCCTCTAAAATATATCGTAAATCTGTCCACTTCTCTCCACATCTTTTACAAACGTAATCTAAGCTAACTTCAAACTCTTGTCTGAACTACTGAAATAGCCACTTAGACATTCACATTAAGAGATAGGTTTAGCACTAGTGTTGAGGAAAGTATTTCTAGAGGGAGAAGATCAGTCTGGAATAAGGTGTAAGAGCAGGAGCAACATAAAGAGGGCATCTATGCAGGGGAATGCCCCAGTAATGGGCAACTGACACAGACAAGGGAAGTGATCAAATTAATAAATATATTGAGGATAATGGGAGCCAGATATCTCACTGGACTGGAGTTGGAAACACAGAAAAAACTGGAATGAACCCTGTGGTGTTAGATTGGAACTGGGGGTACTGGTATGAACTCATGGTTTTCAACAGACTGATAGAAAGATAAAGATACATAAAGATGCTAATGTGTGTGCTGATCCCTCTGCCTAAAATGCTTTTCCCCCTACTCTTCCCATGGCCGGTTCTTTGTCATCCTTCTGTCAGCCTAAATGTTACCTCCTCAGCTTCAGGCTTACCTTTACTAACTACTCAAAACAGGACTCCTGTTTTTTGTCTTAATTTACTTTGACAATTTATATTTATATTTCATTTTTTGTTGTCCACTGTAACTCTCTCCTAAAAATCTGTAAGCTCCTCAGGAACAGAGATGTATTTCACACAGCACCCAACACGGTTCTCTGCATATGGGAAGATACTCAAGTTTTATTTGTTGAATGAATGATACCAAGAAAAAGTAAGAACTTTTTTGCTTATGGAAAGAGAAACCAAACAAAAAAGAATTCCATCAGCTCCCCTACTGATCTGCCTCTCCACCCCCATGCCCAACCCCTCACTAATATGTCTCCACCCCTCCACACACATGCCTTCATCCTAGATCAACCCCCATTAGGTCTCCTTCCCCTGCCCCACACCTTCCCACAACACAAAAAAGTGAATCCACTTTTATCTCTCATTTCCCATAGAAAGCAAAACACCAAATCTAGACTCTAGTCTAAACTGCTCTCTTGAAGTCCAGAATTACAGACCCAACTGCCTCCTTTACTCATCTGTCATACCTAGAGATGTTTCAGGAACCATCAAACACAACCTGCCAAAACCAAACAAAGTTTCCCTACCAAAAACCATACTATTTATTCTCTAACCTGCCATCCAACCACTCAAGTAAAAATCATAAAATTCTTCCAAACTCCTGTTTCTAAAATACAAAAATCAATACCTAATCTTGATGGTTCTACCTCCTAAATCTGTTTAATATCTTAATTAAATTCCAACTAGAATCTCTCACTAGACTTTCCAGATCCTCGTGGCCTTGAACAGGTCCCCTCTGCAAGAAACATTTAGCCCCTTCTCCTCTTTTTCAATTGTATTCCTTTTTCAAGGAAACTTTTAAAATTAAATGTAAAATATGTTAGGAACACTCAGGTCAGAGAGTACCTCCTCTTGGAAGCCTGCCTTAGACAAACCTCACCACGCATTCTCAGTTATGTTCCTCTTGGGTGGTTTCAGAACATTCAGTGAAACCCATCTATCAGAAGCATCTGTCAAACTATATTTTCCCATTTATCTGTCTCATCCATGAAAACATGAGCTACTTGATAGCAAGGTCTGTACCTTATCTATCTCTGTTCTCCGACAACCAAGTCCAGTACTTGTTGTCTACTGCACACTCAAATATTTGATAAATGAATACATGAAAATAATCCCAGTTTCAAAAAATTCAGTTTAATAGAGAGAAATATAATTTAAGTAAGTAAAAATAAATATAGTAAGTGCTGTAATAAAAACCTGAAAGAAAGAGTTTCATTAAAAGTTTTTTTGGGGGGAGTTTAATATCCAAAATATATAAACAGCTCATACAACTCAACATCCAAATAAAAACCAACCTGACTGGGACTTTCCTGGTGGCACAGTGGTTAAGAATCTGCCTGCTAATGCAGGGGACAGGGATTCGACCCTGATTGGGGAAGATCCCACATGCCTCGGAGCAACTAAGCCCGAGTGCCACAACTACTGAGCCTGTGCTTTAGAGCCAGAAAGCCACAACTAATGAAGCCTGCATGCTGCAACTACTGAAGACTGCACGCCTAGAGCACGTGCTCCACAGCAAGAGAAGTCCCTGCTCGCTGCAATTAGAGAAAGCCCATGGGCAGCAATGCAGACACAACGCAGCCAAAAATAAAAAAAAAAAAAAAAAAAAAAACTCCAACCTGATTAAAAATATGGGCAGAAGACCTGAATAGACATTTTTCCAAAGAGGACATGTAGATGGTCAACAGGCACATGACAAGACGCTCAACATCATTAATCATCAGAGAAATGCTAGTCAACCACAATAAGATACCACCTCACACCTGTCAGAATGCCTATCATCAAAAAGAACACAAATAACAAATGTTGGTAAGGATGTGGAGAAAAAGGGACCCTTGAACATTGTTGGTAGGAATGTAAATTGGTGCAGTCACTGTGGAAAACAGTATAAAGGTTTCTCAAAAATCTAAAAATAGAACTACCATGTAACCCAGCAATTTCCACACCTGGGTATATATGCAAAACAAAAACAAAAAAAGTAATTTGAAAAGATACATGTGGCCCAATGTTTACAGCAGCATTATTTACAACTGCCAAGATATAGAAGCAACTGAAGTGTCCATCAAGAGAAGAAAGGATAAAGAACATGTAATACACACACACACACACACACGCACACAATGGAATACTACTCACCATAAGAAAAGAATGAAATTTTGCCATTTGTAATAACATGGATGGACTTGCAGGGTATTATGCTAAGTGAAATAAGTCAGAGAAACACAAATACTGTATTATACCACTTATACGTGGAATCTAAAAAATAAAACAAACTAGTAAATCTAACAAAAAAGAAAGAGACTCACAGATATAGAGAACAAATTAGTAGTTACCAGTTGGGAGAAGGAAGGGGGAAGGGGCAAGATAGGGATAGGGGATTAAGAGGTACAAACTATGATGTGTAACATAAATAAGCTACAGGGCTATATTGTACAGCACAGGGAATATAGCCAATATTTTATAGTAACTATAAATTGAGTGTAACCTTTAAAATTGTGAATACTTATGTTGTACACTTACAAATTATGTAATATTGCACATCAACTATACTTCAATTAAAAAAAAAAGGTGAGATGGAAAGCTCAGCTCAGGGGATTTGGGGAAAGGAAGACCTCACAAAAAAAGGAAGAAGTTTGAGTTAAATCAAGGTATTCTCTGCCTTGAAGAGTTATTGCAAGAACTTGGGATAAAGTATATAAAATATAGTGTTTAGCACATAAAAGATGCTCCATAAACCATAGGGTAGAAGTTTGCCAAGCAGACAAGCTCCTGTCTTCTAAGTAAGGAGAAGAGTATATGCAAAGGATGGAGGCTTGAAGAATTATATACTGTGGCAGATTGTATTTTCCAATGATATCCACATTATTTCCCATCCCACATATCCATAAATTCTTTTTTACAAGGTGACTTTGATATTCTTTCTACTGAGAGGGTTTATGTTTCCAGGCAGGTTTAGGATTACAGTGAAAGTTATCACTTTGTGACTTCTAACATTAACTCAATTCTACTGGATTCTCTTAGGACTCTTGCTCTTAGAACACAACCACCATGCTGTAAGGAAGCTCAATTAGCCACATGGCAAGGCCAGCAGATGTTCTAACAAATGCAACTAAAAGCCAGTATTCAAGTGCATGTGAGAGAACAAGTCATCAGATGATTCCAGTGCCTGGTCATCAAACTTTTGTTATTTACAGTAGGATCACACTACAAATACCATCCTATAACTTGCTCGTTTCTTTAATCAATAGGTTGTGACCACCTTCCCACATTAATATGAATAGGTCTAGTTCAATCTTTCTAATGTCTACATAATAGCCAGTATAATGAATAGCCATACACTGTTAACCATTTAGATGGTTTCCAGTTTTTTTACTACTTGAAGCAGTCCTGCAGTGAACAATATTGGGAGTATATCTTTGCACATCTGTACCAGTATTTATGAAGGAAAGATTTTGAGTATTTCTTTTCTTTCTTTCTTTCTTTCTTTAAATTTAATTTATTTGGCTGCATTGGGTCTTCACTGCTGTGTGTGGGCTTTCTCTAGTTGCGGCGAGCGGGGGCTACTCTTCGTTGCGGTGCGCGGGTTTCTCATTTTGGTGGCTTCTCTTTGTTGCGGAGCAGGGGCTCTAGGCGCGCGGGCTTCAGTAGTGTGGCACACGGGCTCAATAGTTGTGACTCGCGGGCTCTAGAGCACAAGCTCAGTAGTTGTGGCGCACAGGCTTAGTTGCTCTGCAGCATGTGGGATCTTCCCGGAGCAGGGCTTGAACCCATGTCCCCTGCATTGGCAGGCAGATCCTTAACCACTGCACCACCAGGGAAGTCCCTTCAGAAGTATTTCTGTGAGTACATTTTTTGGTTTGACAGATATTATAGAACTGACTTCTAAAGAGGCTATACCACTTCCCATCAGAAGCATTTTAGAGTACCTATTACCCCACTCCTAGGCCACTAAAAATGATATTACCTTTACATTTGTGCTAAATTGATAAATATTTTTTAAAAACTTTATTTCATATAATTTGGCTGGCTGTGAGAGAATTTAATAAACTTTAAAAATGAAACACAGAATATTCAAACCTCCACCAAGAAAACAAAAATAATCTAAAGATGTATACATATACATATACATAGACCAATACTTCAGGATATACAAAATCTCTGATTAGAACAGCAAAAGTCATAAATAACTCCCCCCCAAATTCAACACTCACATTTTATTTCTGTATTTCCAATACAGACTTTATTTCTGTATGAACATGTACTTAAGGCAGATACAAAATTAATTAATTAATTACACTACCAAACTGGGAATATATTAACATTATTTTAAAATTTCCATTCTGGGGGACTTCCCTGCTGGAACAGTGGTTGAGAGTCTGCCTGCCAATGCAGAGGACACGGGTTTGAGCCCTGGTCCAGGAAGATCCCACTCGCTGCGGAGCAGATAAGCCCGTGTACCACAACTACTGAGCCAGCACTCAGAGCCCGCGAGCCACAACTACTGAAGCCCGCGTGCCTAGAGCCCATGCTCCACAACAAGAGAAGCCACTGCAATGAGAAGCCCGTGAACTGCAATGAAGAGTAGCCCCCACTCACTGCAACTAGAGAAAGCCCATGCGCAGCAACAAAGACCCAACGCAGCCAAAAATAAATAAAATAAATAAACTTATAAAATTTCCATTCCGATTTCTCTTAAAAGATAAAATTCAGGGGCTTCCCTGGTGGTGCAGTGGTTAAGAACCTGCCTGCCAATGCAGGGGACATGGGTTGGAGCCCTGGTCCGGGAAGATCCCACATGCCGCGGAGCAACTAAGCCCGTGCGCCACAACTACTGAGCCTGCGTTCTAGAGCCAATGAGCCACAACCACTGAAGCCCACGCACCTAGAGCCCGTGCTCCGCAACGAGAAGCCACCACCATGAGAAGCCTGCACACCAAAGAGCAGCCCCCGCTCAACGCAACTAAAGAATGCCCACGTGCAGCAATGACGACCCAACGCAGCCAAAAATAAATAAATACATACATAAATAAATTTATTAAAAAAAAATTCACTAACCTACTCATTCATTCCTCCAGGGAATAAAAACTTGTACCATTATCTTCAGTTAGATTCTCCTGCAATCAACTGTAAAGTTCAAAACAATCAAAAACCACAAGGTCTGCTACCAATAGCAGTTCCACTTTGAAATTACTCATGAGAAGGTAATTATATATGAACATATTTTGTCAGACTTCTAAAAACAATTAAATATTATTAATCCAAACAGATAAGCAAACTTTGGTTTCCTCTTACATGTAATTTTGAAGTCAGCAGTTCAAAAAATCATACCATCAAGCAAAAATGCATGTACCAAGATGCTCATTGTTGCATAACCTATATATCTAATAACAAGGGTATAATTAAGCATATGACACATCCGTATGGCAGATTATGCAGGTTTTTTAAAGCTGTTTACTAAGACTAATGATACAAATACATAAAGAAAAGGGGGACTTCCCTGGTGGTGCAGTAGTTAAGAATCACCTGCCAATGCTGGGGACACAGGTTTGAGCCCTGGTCCGGGAAGATTCCACATGCCGTGGAGCTACTAAGCCCATGTGACACAACTACTGAAGCCGACACGCCTAGAGCCCGTGCTCTGCAACAAGAGAAGCCACTGCAATGAGAAGCCCGTGCACCACAGCAAAGAGTAGTCCCGCTTGCCACAACTAGAGAAAGCCCACACACAGCAATGAAGACCCAACACAGCCGAAAATAAAGAAAGAAATTAAAGAAAGAAAAAGGGAAAAATATATCCATTTTGGTGTTTATCACATAAAAATATGCAAAGAAACTAGAGCAAAAAGTTAAAATGGCTTATTTCTAGATGGTGCAATTATAATTTTCATTCTCTAGATTTCTGACTTTTCTAAATTTCTGAAACAAACCTATTTCATAACTCCCCAAAATAAACTTAAAATCTGTTAACCAAAGTAAGCTAGACAACAGCAGATGGATTGGGGAAGGAAGTCAAAACATAATGACCCACGTTGGAAGTGAGTTTCAAGGGCTTTTTTCCTTTCCTTTCTTTTCCAGCTTTGATCCCTGGACAGGCCAACTCCCGAAACCACGTAGCAGGGGGGTACAAAAGAACTCTGAGAGGACCAAGAAAAGGGGCCTCTGTGAGCCAGAGGGTATGAAGAGAAATTCCTGGGGTAACTTCCTCCCAGTCTGGCCTCAAGGCCAGACCCAGGTGAAAGCCCCAAACAAAACTCTGCGTGATACATGCACAGTGGCACAAGCATCTAAGGCCCTGGGAGAACTGGGAACTAAGAAAAGGAGCCCCTATAGCCAAAAGAGCATGAAAGGAATCACGCTATTTTTTTTTCTGTCTTTTCTCTTACTACTTTCACACTGAGGGCAGTCCCAGTCCCAGAAAGTATATGACAGCACAAAGGGGTTGAAGAATGGGTGGGGAGTGGGGGAAATGTGGTTAAAACTTCAAGAGATCCCCAGTTTTCTAGCTAGAACACTAGTAAAAAGGGTTCCTGGTAGCTGAAAGATGTGGGGGAAATCTCAGAGAAAAAGGAGCTAGAAAAATGATCCCTGACACAAGTTCTGAGCCCACCTCTGAATATATGGAAGACAAAGATAAAAAACAATAGCAAACACTTTGACAACTGCACTATGACATAATCCACCACCCAAGGCCCAGACTAAACTCTGAGTGACACATGCACAAAGTAGACCCAAACACCATAACAAAGGCTTTGAAACCACTGACATTGGAACCACCACCCACAGAGAGCAAGACAGAGCTTGCAGTCTAAATTTAACCAGGTTGACTGCATGCAAAAGAGAACAACAAAATCAACATTCTCCAGAGGGTTTTTATAAAACCCAGAGTCTCACAATATAATATTCCAAATGTCTTGGATAAAATCCAAAACAACCTGAAACACACAAAAAATCAATACAATATGATCTATCCAATTCAAGAAAGAAAACAGTCAACACATATAAGCCTGAGACAACCTAGTTGTTAAAATTATCAGAGAGGACTCTAAATCAGCAATTATAACTATACTCCATGAACATTCCTGAATGTGAACATTCTTGAAATGATTGGAAACAGAAGTCTTCAACAGAAAAATACAAAGTATGAAAGGAATCAAATGAAAATTTTAGAAATGAAAAAACAGTTTGTGGGGAAAAGAATACTTCACTGGATGGGCTCAAGAGCAGAATGAAGATGACAGATAAAGAGTCTGAATCTGAAAACAGATCGACAAAAATTATCCAGTCTGAAGAACACAGGGAAAAATACTGGGGGGAAAAAGGGGAACAGATTCTTAGGGATCTGAGGGAGCATACCAAAAAGTAACATTTGTGCCACTGGAGTCCCAGAATGAGAAAAAAATTGGTACAGAATACAGATTTGAAGGAACTTTCTGTATTTGGTGAAAGACATACAGATTTAAGAAGCTCATTAAACCTGAAATAAGACAAATTCAAAGACAACCATGTACAGACAAATCATAATCAAACTGCAAAAAATCAAAGGTAGAGAAAAAAAGATCTTGAAAGCAGAAAGAAGAAAAACAACACAAAGAAACAAAGATTAGAATGAATGCAGATTTCTCATCAGAAACCATAAAAGCCAGAAGATAGTGGAACAACATCTTTAAAATGCTGAAAAGAACTGGCACTACACAATTCTATATCCAGCAAAAATATCTTCACAGCATGAAAGTAAAATAAAGACATTCTCAGATGAAGGAAAACTAAGAGAACTCACCACCGAAAGACTTCTCCTAAAAGAAATGCTACAGAAAGTTCTTCAAGATGAAAGGAAATGACACCAGAGAGATACATGGAACTTCAGGAATGAAGGAAGAACAACAGAAATGATAAGTATCTGGGTAAATATAATAGATTATTTTCCCCCTATTAAACTGCTGAAAGCAAAAATTACAACATTGTCTCTTGAGGTTTTCAACATATGTAGACAATACATATGACAACTGTAACACAGGGATAAAGGAATCTACATAGTTGTAAGCCTTCATCATTTCACTTTAAATGGTTAAACGTTAACTCTGAGTTAACTGCAATCCCTAAAGCAACCACTAAAAAATACAAAGAGACAGAGTCAAAAAAAACTATAGGTAAATTAAAATAGAATGCTACAAAAATATTCAAGTAATTCAAAAGGCAGGAAAGAAAAAACAAAGACACAAAAAAAGAAACAGAACAACAAAAAAGCCAAATAAAATGTTAGACACATATGTAAACATACCAAAAACGACATTAAATGTAAGTGGTCTAAACTCACCAATTAGAAACAAAGATTGTCAGGCTGGATTAAAAAACACAAGCTAACTGCATACTGTCCACAAGAAACTCACACTACAGACGGGTTAAAACAAAAAAGTGGAAAAAGATATAGCAAACAAACACTATCAAAAGAAAAGCTGGGGGCTTTCCTGGTGGCGCAGTGGTTGAGAGTCCACCTGCCGATGCAGGGGACACGGGTTCGTGCCCCGGTCTGGGAAGATCCCGCATGCCGTGGAGCAGCTAGGCCCGTGAGCCATGGCCGCCGAGCCTGCGTGTCTGGAACCTGTGCTCCGCAACAGGAGAGGCCACAACAGTGAGAGGCCCGCATACCGCAAAAAAAAAAAAAGAAAAAAGAAAAGCTGGGGTAGCTATATTTATGTCAAAGTACACTTCAGAACAAGGAAAATTATCAGAGAGAAATAGGGACATTACATAACGATAGAAGGGTCGCTTTAACAAGAAAACTTAACAATCTTAAGACATCTAACAGGGCTTCAAAATACATGAAGCAAAAATGGAGAGAAATGAAGCTAAATAGATAAATCAATAACTATACTTGGAGACTTCAACACGCCTCTCTCAGTAACCTATAAAACAGACGGAAAATCAACAAGGATATAGACTGAACAACACTGTCAATCAACTTGACCTAATTTGACACTTGTAGAACATTCTACCCAACAACAGAAGAATATATATTCTTCTCAAGTGCATATGGTCCATTTGCCAAAAATAGACCATACTGTGGGCCATAAAAAAACCTTAATAAACCTAAAATAACTGAAATAATATTAAGTGTGTCCTCTGACCACAATAATAACACAAAAATATCTGGGAAATCCCCAAATATCTGAAAATTAAGCAACATACTGCTATATAACCCAAGGGTAAAAAAGAAAGTTTCAATGAAAATTTTAAAATATTCTGAACCAAGTGAAAATGAATATAGAACATCAATGAAAACATAAAAGAAAAATTTATAGTATTAAATTTATATTAGAAAGGGTCTCAAATCTCAGCTTCTACCTAAGAAACTAGAAAAAAAGAGCAAATTAAACCCCAAATCAACCCAGAAGGGAATAATAAAGAGCAGAAATCAATGAAACTTAAAACAGAAAAATAGAAAAAAGGAATGAAACTAAAAGCCGATTCTTTGAAAAAATTAATAAAATTGATAAATCTCTAGCCAGATTGACCAAAATATAAAAATTACCAATATCAGGATGAAAAAGATAATTATCATTTACAGACAGTTCTGGGTGTTCTCTGATGCTTTTGCAAAAATGTTCCTATAAAAGCGTTTCATCTTCAAGGAATTCATGGAAAAGACTCTGACAAGTACAGGTTTCTGGTAACTGACTATACTGCTGAACTGAATGAATAAGCATTTTCAGAACTCTAATGGAAAACTGATGAATTCATAAAAGTGCTAACAAAAGATCAAGATGAAAAAAAATTAATTACATGGGACTGAGTGAACTGATGAGGATGATTATAATTTTTGTGGCTTTCTGTTTGAATAAAAGAAAAAAAAAATCCCACAAGGATTCAGAGGCAAAAAATATACAAATCAATTTTCACTGCAAAGTAAAGGAGTTGTTACAGTGGAGGATTACTGGACTGAATGTCAATATTATGACATAGTATGAGTGTGTTTCGTGTTTGGTAATTGCAATCACTGTTGCTTTTGTTGTGGTCATCCATTTACAATGCTTGTTGCCAGTTTATTTATCTCTTGTAAAGATAAAATACAGTGTGTGTGTGTGTGTGTGTGTGTGTGTGTGAAAAAAAAAAGAATTATCACTGCAGACCATATAAACATTCAAAGGATAAAAAAGCATACTACAAACAACATTATGCCCATAAATTTTAATTTATATTAAATAGACCAATTCCTTGAAAGACATGCTACAATTCACTCAAGAAAAATTAAGTAACTTGAGCAGTCCTCTATTACAGAAATTGAATTTAGTAAAAACCTTCAAACACAGACTTCCCTGGTAGCACAGTGGTTAAGAATCCACCTGCCAATGCAGGGGACACAGGTTCGATCCCTCGTCCTGGAAGATCCCACATGCTGCGGAGCAACTAAGCCCATGTGCCACAACTACTGAGCCTGCGCTCTAGAGCCTGTGAGCCACAACTACTGAGCCTGCATGGCACAACTACTGAAGCCCATGCGCCAGAGCCCATGCTCTGCAACAGGAGAAGCCACCGCAACGAGAAGCCCGTGTACCGCCACGAACAGTGGCTCCCACTCGCTGCAACTAGAGAAAGCCCACACGTGGCAATGAAGACCCAATGCAGCCAAAAATAAATTTTTTAAATAAATAAATTAATTAATTTTAAAAAATCCCCTCAAACACATCAATTTATTCTCTTATGGATTGTGCTTTTGGTGTTTATTTAAGAATATCTGCTTAACCTGGGGTCACAAAGGATTTCTCTTATGTTTTCTTCTAGAGGTTTTATAGTTTTAGGTTTTATGTTTAGGTCTATGATCCCTTTTGAACTTATTTTTGTATATGGTGTGGGGTATAGGTAAAGGTTAATTTTTTTCTTTTTTGCATATAGATACCAAGTTGTTCCAGCAGCATAAAAAAATATCCTTTTTCCACTTAACTGTCATTGCACCTTTGTTGAAATAAGTTGTCTAGGTATGAGTCTATTTCTGAACTCTCTATTCTATATCATTGATCCATTTACCTTTATACCAATACTACACTGTTTTGACTACTGCAGCTGCATAATAAGAACTGTAGTTCTACTAATACAGTAGTATTAGTCCTCCAACCTTATACTTCATGTTTTGGCTAGCTAGGTCCTTTGCATTTTCAAATGAATTTTGCAATCAGTTCATCAGTTTCTACATCTTGTCACATTTATCTGTAAGAAATTCAGAAGAAATAAAAACTCAAATTTACACAGAAATCTGTATGCTAATGTTTATAGCAACTTTGGTTATAATCACCAAAACTAGAAAAACCCAAATGTCTTTCAAGAGGTGAATGGATAAATCATCTGCGGTACATCCATAAAAATGAAATACTATTTAGCTATTACTGTTATACACATATAGATGACTCTCAAATGTAATATACTACAAGAAAACTCAAAAGGCTACACACTGTATATATCATTCCATTTATATGACATTCTGGAAAAGTCAAAACTATAGCAACAGAGAAAAGACCACTGGTTGCCAGGCACTGGGGTTGGGGGAGGGTTTAACTTCAAAGGGAGAACTCTAGAGAATTTTGGGGAATGATGGAACTGTTCTGAATTTTAGTTGTGGCGGTAGTTACACAACTGTATCCGTCTGCCAAAATCCATATGTAATTTAAATTTAAGACAAAATTAAATAGCATACATATAATAATCACAGTCCTCCCTGAATAGTGCTAAAAGAACAAATCTATGGCACAAATAGATGCATCACAATTAAAGGATTAATAAAACTTTTAAACTTGCTAAATATTTACCTCTTACATCATAGGTAGAAATTATTTTTACATATTAAACCCAGTACTATACTATAATACCAATTTATAGACCCAAAGGTGTCCTAATTAGGAAACTTTAAGATCACTCAATCTCTACAGAACTACGGTCAGATCAGTCAACCACACAAATGAGATTTAGTAGAATGTTCAGATGAATCCAATTTAAGCAATAGTTTCCAAAATGCTACCTGCAATGATGAAAGAATCTTTCCCTAATGGAAACAGAGATAAGTAACTTAAAACAAGTGCAAAAAAAGTTTCATGAGGTTACAAAGAGAAAGAATTTCTCTTAGGAACTGTAATCCTTTCTATACTATTACTACCATATGCTTTTTCCAGACTATATGACTTGGACCAAGATTTCAGAAGATTTACAATATAAAGAAATTTAACTTTTTTTAGATAAAGGAAGTTATCTATCATGGCGATATTTTACTGAATATAGTCCCTAAATTGAGCACTTCATTTACTAAAAAAAAAAAAAAAAAACACTAAAAATTTTAACTGTAAAAAATTAATAAATTTTGTTTCTTGAAGATAATAAATAACATCTTTTGATCCATTTTATCTTTTATTCCATTCTTGCCCCTGCCCCCAGCCTTGACTCTGTATTGCTTAACTTACAATAACTCTTGGCATACAGTTAAAAATTACAGCCTTCCCTCTCAAAGAAAAAGGAGTAAGTCAAATTCCAATATGTAGACTTGTTTTTCTCCAATTAAAATACACACACAAAACTGACAATTCGTTCAACAAATATTTATTGAATGCCTTTTGTTTTGTTTGTTTTTGGGTTTTTTTGGCCACACTCTGCGGCATGTGGGATCTTAGTTCTCCAACCAGGGATCGAACCTACCGTGTCCCCTGCAGTGGAAGCGTGGAGTCTTAACTACTGGACCGCCAGGGAAGTCCCTTACTGAATGCCTTTTGGTGCCAAGCACTGTGCTAAGTGTTGGGGGTAGGATACAAAGATGAGAATAACAGTGCTGGGCTCTGAGGCATTAAAAGATCTAATGACGGGCTTCCCTGGTGGCGCAGTGGTTGAGAGTCCGCCTGCCAATGCAGGGCACACGGGTTCATGCCCCAGTCCGGGAGGATCCCACATGCCGCGGAGCGGCTGGGCCCGTGAGCCATGGCCGCTGAGCCTGCGCATCTGGAGCCTGTGCTCCGCAACGGGAGAGGCCACAGCAGTGAGAGGCCCGTGTACCGCAAAAAAAAAAAAAAGATCTAATGACACAGTCAACAAGTACTATGCAAAGTATACATATATATTGCTGTAAACTAGAAGAGTGTTTTGTTTTTTACATTTTTAAGGTGACAGACACTTTGAAAACAAAATGAAAGCTCACTGAAGCTCATTATCTATGAGCCCCCTAGAGCACTGACAGAGCATGCTTCTCATCTTCCAGCACTTCTCTCTGCTATCCACTGAAAAGCACATATACAGCTGCTCTGTTTACAGAAATTCACTTATCTAACTTTTCAGAATTATATGTGTTTGATACAATGAGCATTCTCTGTGCAGGGAAGGCTCGGCTGCAGGACTGATAAAAAAAAGTAATTTCACTTCCCTATTACTCTGCCACTGGGTAGAAGAAAATATGGAAAAGGCAGGTACATTAATGGAAGTGGGTAGAGAAAACATCAATACATATCGATGCGATCACTGTTTCTCCTTTAGAGAAGAACACGATGCCCTTCCTCCAGAAGACTCCTCAACCAGTTTGACTCCAAAAGTACTTTCTATATGCATTTTAAGGACTATGGAAAACAGGCACAATATAAAGAATTTCTTCAATATCTAGCTACTGTACAACAGCAGTATGTTAGCAATGGAAAAACAAAAGTAATAGTAGTATGTATGCGTGAGATGCAGCAGAGGTATTTGAAGGCATTTAAATTTTATTCACTAGGTAAAGAACACAAAAGATTTTGTAAAGAGGAATAATACAGTCAAATCAGTATTTTTAGACTATAGTCAATTATACCTCAATAAAGCTGGGGAAAAAAAGACCATAAAAATATTTTAAGACTGGAACTCTGCGTATAGTTAGCTTATAGGCAGGGATATCTGCTATGAAGCCACAAGCACTGCATGAACATAATCATCTCCCCATACCAATCCTAGATATTACCATTGTTTTCAATCTCCTACTTCAGGGAGAAAACAGACGTCATCAGACAGAAATCCCTTCAACTTTTTACCATCAAACCTAAAACATCTTCCTCTTTCCTGTGTTACAACAAGGAACACACTACCTTAAATCTATCTCTCCACCAGTGGACCAAAGCTTTAATACTCAAGGTGGGATTTTCCAACCAACAACTTCAGCATTATCTGAGAGCATACTAGGAATGCAGAATATCAGGCACCACACCATACCAACTGAATCAGAATTTGCAATGTTAACAAGATCCCCACGTGATTCACATTATGCACATTACTCCCAGTTTCTCAGAATCCTTATACTATGAATTATCCATTCTCTCTCCTAACTTTTTTTTTTCTCTACTAACTCTCTGACCTCTAAAAGAAAAAGCCCCACACTCCCATTCCAATACAACTTCTCAAAAATTTTTCCATACTCCCTGTCTCCATTTCTTTCTTCAACTCATTCAAATCTGGCCCTCAAGCCACTCCATTCAGCTCTCATTAAGATCAATGATCTTGGGACTTCCCTGGTGGCACAGTGGTTAAGAATCCACTTGCCGATGCAGGGGACACAGGTTCAAGCCCTGGACCGGGAAGATCCCACATGCCGCGGTGCAACTAAGCCCGTACACCACAACTACTGAGTCTGCACTCTAGAGCCTGTGCTCCGCAACAAGAGAAGCCACCGCAATGAGAAGCCCCGCACACTGCAACGAAGAGTGGCCCCCGCTCACCGCAACTAGAGAAAGCCTGTGCGCAGCAATGAAGACCCAACGCAGCCAAAAATAAATAAATAAAACAAATAAATTTATTAAAAAGAAAAAAGATCAATGATCTTGGAAATGTTGCTAAATCCAAAGGACACCTTTTAGTCTTCACCCTACTTGACCTCTCACGAGTATGCAACATAATTGTTCTTTCTCTTCTTTAATCCCTCTCTTCCCTGCGTTAATGTGCACTAATGCAAAAGCAATGGTGGATAAAACTGCTGGTGCTTTAGCATGAATCAAGGCAGCGGCACTAAACTGTACCACTAGTAATGGTATGGTATTCTTCACTGCCAAGCTCTAGCATGGGGGGAAAAATTATTTATTTTACTAAACCTCAACCCTTGAATACATATCTTTTTTTTTTTTTTTTACATATCTTTTTAATATCCTACTTAAGGAAACGGAAAGTAAGCATAAAGCACTTCTGCACAGGAAGAGTACTTGTACAACTGTTGGAGAGCTGAACTAGCCACTTTTTTTTCATGCAACATCATTTTTACTTGAAAGAACTTCAGGCAAATTGTGGTTATTCAGACTTGGATATCTGGCAAACATTTTCTCAAAAATTAACCAAGTAAGCCTTTCACTTCAAGGAAAAACAACTGACAGTATTTGTTGCCAATGATAACATTCAAGCTTTCAAGCAAAAATCACAACTTGTACCTGCCACCAGGAGCTTGACAGAGCTTCCCAATATTTAAAGACCTTTCTGATGAGATTAGTAGTCGCAATAACAAATGTGAGTTTGTGATACTGTAGAATGACATATGGCAACATTAGGAATATCTGTATAACTCAGTAGACCAATACTTTTCACATGACCAGTGTATGATCTTTAAAACTTAAACATGGGTTTAAAAAAACCCACTCAGGGACCTCCCTGGTAGTCCAGTGGCTAAGGCTCCATGCTCCCAATGCAGGGGGCCTGGGTTCAATCCCTGGTCAGGGAACTAGATCCCACATGCCGCAACTAAAGATCCTGCGTGCCACAACTAAGACCTGGCACAGCCAAAAGAATAAATAAATAAATATTTTTTAAAAAACCAACCCATTCAAAGTACCAGAGAGACCAACAGATTTTAATGTACAAGAGTATGACAAGTTCACTGATATTTCAGAACCCACATTATAACTAACCCTTCAGAAACTATCACTTGCCTATACACTACTATGCATAAAATAGATAGCTAATGAGAAACTACTGTATAGCACAGGGAACTCTACTGAATGCTCTGTGGTGACCCAAATGGGAAGGAAATCCAAAAAGAAGGGGACATATAGCTGACTCACTCTGCTGTACAGCAGAAACTAACACAACATTGTAAAGCAACTATACTCCAATAAAAATTAATTAAAAAAAAAAAGAAACTACACTCCCCCCCTCAGTTTCGTATGATATCAAAGAAGAATATCCATAATTACACGCAAAAAATCATTACAACATTCCTCCCTTTTCCAGCTACATCTATGCGGGGGATGAGTTTTTTTTCATATATTTCAGTCAAAACAATATAATGCAACACAATAAATGCAAAGCAGATATGAGAATCTAGCCACAACCACACTCATGATCTCAGCCCCTCAAAACATGGGAGTTCCTTGGCAGTCCAGTGGTTATGACTTGGCGCTTTCACTTCAGGGGCCCAGGTTCAATCCCTGGTTGGGGAACTAAGATCCCACAAGCCATGAGGCGTGGCCAAAAAAAACCAAAAAACCAAAACAAAAAACAAAAACATGGTCCTCTTCCAGTGTTCTCTCTCACTGAATGGCATCATCATCCATTGTAACCTGAATCATCCATGGTACCTCCATGCAATGAAGAGTAGCCCCCGCTCGCCGCAACCAGAGAAAGCCCATGCACAGCAACGAAGACCCAACGCAGCCAAAAATAAAATAAATAAATTTATAAAGTAAAAAATTTAAAAAATAAATAAAAATTTCCTTTAAAATTGTTTCAATATAATAACACTTCTAAAAAATGCCATTACAAACACCTCTACTATATGTTACTACTTAATGGAAGACATGATAGTTGATTTGACTGGTAGGTATGACTTACTTTTTAAAATACCAAAAGTAATTCTCAGGTCAATGAAAACTCTCTAATGAAATCTATGAATGTTCAAAAACCTATTTCACTTTTCTATGAATCTGACCAAAACAAGCGTTAACAGAGCAGCAAAATTATTATGTTCTCAAAGTTTGCCAATAACAATAACTACTTGAAATAAAGGAGTCACTAACAGACTGTGATTTGGGAACTTTGTTCATAAGGATTTTTATCATAATAGTACTGTCTCAATGGGATTTACAACTAAGAATTATTAACTATTTATTTATTAATTCATCTTCATTAATCATTCAAAAATGAAGATGATTAAAAATGCTTTGTCAATTTAGTAATTCAGCCTTTATTCTCACCTCAAAGAAATTAAGATAATTATACCAAATTTTATGTCAACATCTCAAACATTTTCTACTAATTACTTCAAAACGGCATTAGAACAAATATAGAAGCATCTGAGTTTTCATTTACTTATCACCGGAATTCAAAATTGTAAATATAAATGTAAAATAAACAATGAAAACCAAACGTGTTCAGCATTCAGAAGAACAGTTAATCTAACTGGGTAAGTATCACATAAGAGGAAAAACATGGCATTAATGGCCAGTCTAGTACTGATTCCTTTACATTTTTGCACAAATTCTACACAACCTCTGAATAAAACTGCTTAAACTCTCCAAACATCAAAGTCTGTTTATTCCGGAAAGTATGCTATATGGTTAACATCCAATTTATACCCTCTCCAAACTGAAATTTACAAAGCAATGATTTGCTTAACAAAGTACAGGGAATTCCCTGAAGGTCCAGTGGTTAGGACTCAGCACTTTCACTGCAGTAGCCTGGGTTCAGTCCCTGGGGGGGAACTAAGATCCCGCAAGCCATGTGGCACCGCCCCCCCCACCCAAAAAAAAGGTACAGTGTCCTAAGACTTAACACTAATGAAGAAAGGGCAATTGGGAATATATGTTCATTATCATCTGCATTTTCATGTCAATTTAAGCCAATTACTCGATACAGAAATAGCCACCTTTAAAGAACTATTTGTATTCTCCCAGCTCATAACATGTTTTGAAATTGAATCAATCAAGCTATGGGTTAAAATCAGTATTCCCTAATTCCTATTCATCCAATAAACATGCATTTGTGTCATCACAATTATCATTACTAGAGTTAGTTCACCTACCAATTTTTATTTCTCAGGAAAGTGTAAATGGAAGACTGCAAGAACTTTTTAAAAGATAGTTTTAAAACTCACTAAACAAAATTCTACACAAACTGAAATCAGCAAATGGTTGAAAACATGTTATGTAGATATCCCTACAGCAACCCCAAAGGAAGATGATGAAGGGATGTACTTACGTTTCAAAACAACGATCCACGTTGTCAGACATCAAAAGCAGCATGCATAGCTGTTCAAGGGCTATTAGTTGCATGTCCCTTTCATCTCCCTGTCCCATCTGTAGCCATTCCAGCAATGTATCTGGATCCACGTCTGCCATGTTGTTTTTAAAAGCTTCTTTGCTCAAATTTAAAAAGTAAAGGCAAAAAGTCCTCTAAATGTCCAGGACTGATCAGCGTGGGTTTAAAATTTTTTTCTTTTACATCGGCTAGAGCCAAATTTTTGTGTTGTCCTCCTAGGAACTAGAAAAGACTCATAAGTATGTTTCGATAGCGCGCTTAATGCAGTTTTTCAACTTTCCTTATTCCTCGGGTTTAACTTCATACATTGTACTAAATAAAAACCAGTTTTGCACAAGAGTATAAGCTGATTAGGTTGCTGCTTAACTGGAAACCAGAGCCGTCTTTGTCAAAGACAATCAAACAAGCTTCGGATCCCACTACTGCTTATCACTAACGTCTGCGCCAAAAAGCAAACAACACCTTACTAAAAAGGTTCTTTTTTTTTTTCCAGCAAACTTCTTTCCCCTTCCTCCACCCAAAACCGATCTTCTGATAAGGGTTAGATTCAGTATTTTAAGGAGACTAAGCACTTTGATCCAATTCCCCCCCAAATTAAGTTTCTACTTTAAAATTACCTCCAATTTCATAAATTCTACTGACTTCTCAATTTATTTACTGCTCTTAAGATGTCCAAATACAAATGATAATTAGATACAAGATCTATCTATGAATAAAGACTTTATTAGGAATTTTGGCAGTCTTGACAACTGTTCTTAAAAGTTTAAAAAGAAATGCTAAAAGTAAGTGCAATGGACTAACACGTTACGGATCAGAACATAGGCCAACCTACGGTCCTCCTTCCCCAGCCCCACAGAATGAGGCAGTTAATTAAAAACAACAACAACGACAGCAGCAACAACATCGGAAAAGCAGCCCCAATAAGCATTACAAAAGCTCGTAAGCGCCCTGACGGAAGGACAGCTTTGGGTCCCACGTAACCCAGCTGCAGGTGTATAAATCCAGCGGCAGGTCCCGCTGGGCACCCAAAGGCGGCGATCTGCAGGGATGACCCAACACTCCGGGCCCAGCCGACTCCGCACCGGGCGGCGCAGGCACCGCGCTCAGGTTTTCCGGCACCAAACCCGGCTAAGTTAGGTACCTGTGTCGAGGAGGAGGGGAAGTTTGGGAGGAGGAGCAGCAAGCCTCTCTGCCTGAGAGGAGGCCGCCGGGGCGGGCAGGGCGATGGGTCTCCCGGGAGCGGCGCCCGTAACTCCGAGGCCCGGCGGGACGTCCCTGGCCCCGCCGGGCGGCGAACCCTTCTCAAGGACAAGGGGGGCCAGCCATGAGCTCCAGCTCGGAGAAGCCGGGTCCCTACGCGGGCAGGGCCGGAGGAGGGGAACAAAGGGGCTAAGCGGGTGAGTCGGCGGCAGCCCCGCCGACCTCACCAGGGTCCGGGGTCTCGCTCCCGGCCCGCGGCCGTGCATCCCAGATGCCTGCACCACGCCTGGCCTTTCCGACCGCCCAAGGCGCTCCCGCCTCCCCTTCCCTCAAGCTCTTACCCGGGCCTGTCGTCCCAAACCGCCCCGGTCCAGCTCCAAGCAGGCCGCGGGCAGAGCAAGGCCCGGCCGCGGCCCTCGAGTTCCCAGGAAGCTGCAGGCCGCGCAGGTCGAGCCGGGCAGGCGGCACAGGAAAAGCCGCGTCTCGTCCCTCCCCTTCCTCCGCCAGGACCTGGTGACAGGGAAGCGAGAGGTTCCCCAGACCGGCGGCCGCCAGCTCACGTCCCGTCTTCGGCACGCGTCTCCTCAGGCCCTGCAGCTGCTCAGAGCTCCGCGTGGTGCTGCCGGCGGCGGCGGCTGGGAGATGCAGCGTCCATCGCGATCCGGGAGGGGGATGGGTGGAGGGTCGGGTGAGAGCCGGGCGGGGAAACTGCGGAGGGCAACCGTGCGCGGCGGAGGCGGAGCAAATATGCTCTCCCCGCTCGACCCTGCCGGCCGCCACGTGGGGCGCTGCGGAGACCAGTCGGCCCACAGCGCTGGGGCGCCTAGCCGGGGCGCCGGGCGACCGGACGCGTCGTCGCCGCTACCGGGGCCTCGGACTCCTTCGACCTCGTCGGCTGTCGCTTTTCTGTCGTACGCCCTGCGCCTTCACGCTTCGCTGTCAATCCGAGCGCACTCCCAGCACCCCGCGCACACGGGTGCACGCACGCTCAGCGTGTTTTGCACGGTGTGTACACATTTGACGTGCTCCAGCTGAAGGCCCCGACGCCGCCCGTGAAAGCTGCGGCCCAGGCAACCTCTGCCACGAGCTTCCCCTCCTCTCGGCTGGTCATCCCTCCTCGCGCACGGAAGTGCGTCGGGGGAAGAAAAGCGCCTCCATTCGGTAGGCAAACCGCCCGGCAGTTCACCAGAAAGGAAAACTTTCAGCACCACCCTGGGAGGTAAATATTGTCGAGTATCCTCTCCATTGTACAGATGAGAGAGAGCACTGCGGCTCCCAAAAGCGTGAATCAGGCCCAGTGGCGTCCCCAGTAGAAGCAGCTCCTCGAGTGTGCTTTTGAGTTCTTTCTCTGCGTTGTAGTCTCCAATATGTCCATTATTATTACCTTCAAACGTTTTATTTCACACGCGTTGAAAACAAAATATGCCTGCTTATGGGACGGGCTTGGAGACATTTAGGATGTAATTAATTGGAAATGTGAATATAGCTTTTTTTTAAATCAAGAAATGAATCCATTGGTTTGTGAGATAAGTAAACCCATGCCCCGTACACTCACTGTACTATCACTTTTTCATATTTTAAACGAAAATGAGTATTACATGATAGTATTTGAGTCGTGTTCCTTTAAGCAATCAGAGAAGCTGCTACATTGCTTGAAGAACTAGTATTTTGGAAATTACAGATTTACACCTCAGATATCTATAGGTACATGTCCCATTGTAGCAGGTAAGTGTTCCCAGGTCTCCGGTTAATAGGTCAAATTAAGAGAAAAGAGTGGAGGATTCCACTATCTTGTCCCAAGTACAGCACATGAGAATAATTATTTGTGAGCTATGAATGTGACTTGGAGCTGCCAGGAAAATCTTCAAGGAGGAAGTGGCATTCCTTTTGGACTTGAAGAATGGGTAGAATGTGAACACTTCAAGGGAGGAGTAAGAATACAGGCAAAGCCTGATCTGTTCTGAAACAAAGGAAAGAGGACCTGTGCCCCAAGCAAAAACCAGCATTAAGCAATGATATAGAAGATAGGAGCTAAAGTAAGCGGGGACTTAAATGTGTGGGATGCAGAATTTAGGCTGAGGAAGCTAACAAGTTCTGGACTAGAACATTGACTGGAAAAATTATAAAAGTCTTACAAAGATGTATAGGGCAAGAGTGTCCAGAATGGCTAAAAGGAGCTACCTAGACAAGGAGATTAACTGGGAGATTGCTAAAATCCTACAGTAGTGGAGAGAGAAAGGGCCTAGTTTTTGGCAATAAGAATGGAGAAGAAATCTTTAAAATACTTTTTTAAAAAATAGATCAGAATTTAAATAATTATATAAAGGTATAGTTTCCTTTATTCCCTCACCATCTCTATTTATACCACCCACTTCCTACCTGGAAAATTAATGGCTGTAGTATACTTTAAAGAAACCCTATCCAAAAATGCTGACCTTTTTTGTGATTTTATTATTGAATCATTTTTTAATTGAAATGAGATCCCGGAAAAAGAGCATTAAAGGAAAGGAATAAAGCCCTGCAGAAAACAGGAGACCCAGATGAAGGCAACTGACCATGCTTGAATATATGTCCCAAGAAACCAGGATATATTTACATGTTAATATTTCACCTTTATGTCAAAATCTAAGAATAATGAACTTTAAGAATTGCTATGTGCCAGGCAGTGTAAGGTACAGTGAGTAAGTCACAGACCTCATCTTCAATAAACTATAAAAGTCTAGAGGAAGGTAGATGTATTCACATCCACTGTGTCTGGCTCCATGATCATACTTATTACATAATATTGTCAGGTACACTGGGACCATCAAGGAGGTAATGATATCTTGGAAGGCTTCAAAAATAATGTGTGAACCATGTTTGGAGCTGGCCAAACATTACGAAGACCACGTGGAGAGGCATAGAGATGTGGAGAGGACTCCTCTTGGGGGAGGAGAGGGAACAGGCTGCCTTTTGGTATAGGCCCCACTTTCATGAAGGAGCTTCAGTATATACACAGCTGGAACCGTTCAACAAGATCAAAAAGGAAGACGTTCATTCAAATTTAAACTCATCCCACTGATTGGCGTTACAATGAAATAATTTTTAAAATAAATCTTATGAATAACACAATTATATAACACTAAGTTTTTTATGTATCGAAAGCATTGTTAGCTGTAAACATTTCAAATACACTACAAAAAATGTCTGGGCATTTCTTGAACTTTTAACTGGAAATGGGGATGTCTGTGGCTTTCCTCAATTTCTGAGAGGCTCTGAATATGAAAGAATGTAATCAGTCATTTTGGAAGAGTAGGAAATTAATTTGGCTGGAACCTAGGGTGGAGGTAGTGGCTGGAAGAGAACATTGAGGTTAATTGGAATCAATTAGCTAAGGGTCTTGTGCTAAGGAGTCTGAACATTGGGTGAACAGTGTTGTTCTTTGGGTGATGGGGAGCTTTTGGACATTTTAAACAAAGGAGTGCTGTAATGCAAACCAGGTTTTAGGATGATTAAACACCTTAAAGTTAAAATTCATTTCTATGAAGCTTTACAGTTAGCAAGAGACTTTTACATATATTATTATTTAATCCTCATATAATTTTATTATATATATAAAAATGATCTAACAGCATAGGTATTATTATTATTTTTGGTATTATCTTTATATAAGAGGAAAAGCTCAGAGAAGTTAGGTGACTTGCTCAGGGTCTCATAGCTCCTCAGGGACCGGTCGTGTTCTGAAACCCAGGCCTTCAACTCTTCTGGCTCTTAAGAGTCTGAAGGAATGTTAAAGATAACCTACTCTGTCTTCCCTCGTATTGAAAAAAAAAATGTAGTAATTTGTCTGTGCCATCTCTGACTTGTTATCCAGCCTTTTCTATGATATTTCCAGTGTTGGGAAATGATTATTTCATGAGGCAATGCATTTTACCCCAATCTGTTAGCTCCAGTTATTAAAAAGTGGTGTGGTAGAAGCTGGCCGACCAATATCTGAAACCCTGTTCCCATTTTACTACCTGGGTGAACTTGGATAAATTATTTGATCCCTCCAAACCTCAGTTTCCTCATATGTAAAAAAGGATGACAACAGCTACATAATTAGATGAACATTAGAAGAGTTGAAGGAGATTGCGTATGCAAAGAACCTAGACCAGTAATTTTCAACCTTAGCTGCACATTAGAGTCGCTTGGGGCACTTTTTTTTTTAATAGACTATTTTTTTAGAGCAGTTTAGGTTTGCAGTAAAGTTGAGCCGAAAATACAGAGAATTCCCATACACCTCCTGCCCCTATACATGCACAACTGTCAAAATCCCCCACAGGATAGTACATTTGTTAGAATTAACGAACCTAGGTTGACACATCATTATCACTCAAAGTCCATAGTTCACATTAGAGTTCACTTTTGGTGTTGTATAGTCTACGGATTTTTACAAATATATCATCACACATATCCATCATTATAGAATAGTTTCACAGGCTTAAAAATCACCTGTGCTCTATGTATTCATCCCATTCACCCCCAGCTCCTAGCAACCACTAATCTTTTTACCTTGTCTGTTGTTTTACCTTATCCAGAATGTTATATAGTTGAAATCATATAGTATATAGCCTTTTCATGTCGGTTTCTTTCACTTAGTAATATGCATTTAATGTTCTTTCATGTCTTTTCATGGCTTAATAGCTCATTTCTTTTTAGGGCTGAATAATATTCTGTTGTCTGGATGTACCAAAGTTTATTTATCCATCTACCTACTGAAGGACATCTTGGATGCTTCCAAGTTTTGGCAATAAAAATAAGCTTCTGTAAACATCCAGGTGCAAATTTTTACATGGACATAAGTTTTCAACTCATTTGGATGAATTCTAAGGACCATAATTTCTGGATTGTATGGTAAGAATATGTTTGTTTGTTTTTTTTCCTTCCAGTTTTACTGAGATATAATTGACATACCGCACTGTATAAGCTTAAGATGTACAACATAATTATTTGACTCACATATGTCATGAAATGATTACCACAGTAGGTTTAGTGATCATCCATCATCTCATATAGATACCACATTAAAGAAATAGATTAAAAAATTATTTTTTCCTTGTGATGAGAACTCTTAGGATTTACTCTTAAGAACTTTCATTTATAACGTTCAGCCGTGTTAATTATTGTTATCATGTCATAAATGACATCCCTAGTACATATTTTTCTTTTAACTGGAAGTTTGTACCTTTTGACTACTCATCTAATTCTCCCTCCCTCCCACAAGAATATGTTTACTTTTTATTTTATTTATGTATTTATTTATTTTTCGGTACGCGGGCCCCTCACTGTTGTGGCCTCTCCCGTTGCGGAGCACAGGCTCCGGACGCGCAGGCTCAGCGGCCATGGCTCACGGGACTAGCTGCTCCGCGGCATGTGGGATCTTCCCAGTAGCTATACCATTTTGCATTTCTTTTTTTTTTTTTTTTTTTGGCTGAGCTGCATACCTTGTGGGATCTTAGTTCCCTGACCAGGGATCAAGAGCGCCAAGTCCTAACCACTGGACCTCCAGGGAATTCCCCCCCATTTTGATTTCCATAAGCAGTGAATGAGAGTTCCTGTTGCCCAACATTCTCGTCAGCATTTGCTATTGTCAGTGTTTTGGATTTTGCCCATTCTAATAGGTGTGTAGTGGTATCATATTATTGTTTTAATTTTCAATTCCCTAATGGCATGTAATGTGGAGCATCTTTTCATATACTTATTTGCTACCTGTATATCTTCTTTGATGAGGTGTCTGTTCAGATCTGTTGCCCATTTTTTAAGCATATTGTTCATTTTCTTGTTGAACTGTAACTGTTCTTTGTATATTCTGATAGTAGTCTTTATCAGATGTGTCTTTGTGAATGTTTTCTTCCCCTGGGGAACTTTTAAAATGTCAGACGATCAGGTCATATCTCAGACCCCTTCAGTCAGGGTCTCTGAAGGTAGGATCCGGACATCAGTATTTTAAAAAAAAATGTTTATTTATTTATTTATTTTGGCTGCACTAGGTCTTAGTTGTGGCTTGTGGGATCTTTGTTGCGGAATGCAGACATCTTAGTTACAGCATGTATGCGGGATCTAGTTCCCTGACCAGGAATCAAACCCAGGCCCCCTGCATTGGGAGTGCAGAGTCTTACCCACTGGACCACCAAGGAAGTCCTCGGACATCAGTATTTTTTAAAGTCATTCTAATGTGTAGCCAAGGCTGAGAACCACTGACCTAAGTCAATACAATAATAATAATATTTAAATATAATTATAATGACACTATCATTATTATTATTGCTGCTTAATTTTCTTAGGCACTTATGTCCTAACACTCTTTTAAATATATTACAAGTATTAATTCATTATGGACATTAGCTACTTTGATGTACTATGTTGCCTTGGCCTGAGTTTTGTTTTCCTAATCTATAAGCCTAAGATAATAATAGAAACTAACCCCTCATAGAATAAATATATAAACAAGATAATGCATGTAAATGCCTACCACATATTAAACACTCAAAAGTGCCAGCTATTAATATTAATTACATTATTAGTTGTGCTCTCTAATATGGCATGCTAGGTCTGCTCCCTCTTCCATGGGACAGGTCACCACAATTAAAGACAGCAGTCATGATTCCACATCCTTTTTTCTCCAGGCAAAGTAAGTCTAGTTCCTTCAACAGCTTTACCCTCCTTGGTCATGGTCCAGTTTCTCCTAAAATTCTTTAACTTATTCCTAAGTCTAAAACTGTGCTTTAAAGGTGGTCAGACCAGGACAGAGGAGTATTCTTCTGTTGCATTGGGTTGGGAGGGTGGTAGTCACATCACTCTTTAGGCTCATACAGAGTCTGCAGTAAACTAAAGCCCTTACTTCTTGCTACCTGAACTGCCAAGCCAGCTTTTCTTCAGTCTTTTAATTTAGCGGTTAATATTTTTGTCCTTAATGTTTAGACTTATTAAATTTCGTCTTGTTGATTCCGCATCAGTACTGCATCCTGTGGCAATCTCTTTGAATCCCAATTGGGTAGTGAAATGTATCAGCCATCCTTCCAAATTCTTTGTTAGTAGTTGATTAGATAAAGGTGCGAGAGAACTTGGCCAAAACAAAGGCACTGGTGTGTCACAAACCTTTCACCAAGCAGTTTTTTATGCATTAAGTAACATTCTCTTGATGTAGTTGTTCAGGTAACTATGACTTTACCTAACAGTATTTATCACCTAACCCACTTACATCCTTCTTAGCAATAAGAATTTTAACATACTTTTTTTTAAAAAAGTGACAATACTAAGAAAATGAAAACCAAAATTGAGTCTTGTAGTACAGAATGAACATATTTGTATCCAAGATTTTAAAGGAAATGTTGTCAATTGCCTTCTTGAAATCCACTTATTTCAACTATGACATCCCAATAATAACATTTGGGGAAGTTGGGTAAAGTATATATATAGGAAGTATTTTTATTTTTTTTTGCAATTTTTTTGTGTCTGAACTTATTTCAAAATTGAAAGTTAAAAAAATAAGATAGTAAGTTTAGCTTGAGATGAGTAATTCTTAGTATTGCTGTCTTCTAGGAATCATCCTTCTTTTCTAAAGATTTCAAAAATGATGTATTTATAAATATATTCTAAAATTTTGACAATTTTTTACAAGATTCAGTCTATCCATCATATGTCCCTTGGTAATGTAGACAGAAAACAAATAATAGTTGTAAAAGTTGTGTGTTTTATGTTCCTAGTTAGTTGTTCTTTCTCCAAGGCTAAAAACAAATGTTGTTACTCTTCATTAGCATGCTCAGGTGCATAATAAGTACTTTAAACTTAGTTAAAGGAAAAGTAGGATCTGATTTATGAAAATTCATTCAATAGAAGACTTTCAAGAACCTAAGTTCTGTAAAGAAGTCTATTTTCTGGGACTTCCCTGGTGGCGCAGTGGTTAAGAATCCTCCTGCCAATGCATGGAACATGGGTTCGATCCCTAGTCCAGGAAGATCCCATATGCCTCAGAGTGACTAAGCCCTTGAGCCACAACTACTGAGCCTGCACTCTAGAGCCCACATACCACAGCTGCTGAGCCTGTGTGCCACAACTACTGAAGCCCACGCGCCTAGAGCTCGTGCTCTGCAACAAGAGAAGCCACTGCAATAAGAAGCCCGTGCACTGCAACGAAGAGTAGACCCCGCTCACCACAGCTAGAGAAAGCCCACACACAGCAACGAATACACAAAACAGCCAAAACAAATAAATTAATAAATTAATTTTTTAAAAAAGAATTATAGGGGGCTTCCCTGGTGGCACAGTGGTTGGGAGTCCGCCTGCCGATGCAGGGGACGCAGGTTTGTGCCCCGGTCCGGGAGGATCCCACGTGCCGCAGAGCGGCTGAGCTATGGCCGCTGAGCCTGCGCGTCTGGAGCCTGTGCTCCGCGACCGGAGAGGCCACAACAGTGAGAGGCCACAACAGTGAGAGGCCCGCGTACCCAAAAAAAAAAAAAGGAAAAAAATAAATAAATAAAATAAATAAATAAATAAAGAATTATATTTTCTTATTAGATATTTTAAAAAGTGTATTGGGGAAAAACATATAATAATTGTATAAATTTGAAGTTTCTCCTATATATTTGCTATTAAGGGATTATTGTTAATTGTTTTTAATGTGTGATAATGATATAATGGTTATATTACCAAAAAAAAAAAAAAGAGTCCTTATTGCTTAGAGAAGCATACTAAAATATTTACAGATAAAATGATATGATGACTAGGTTTTGCTACAAAATAGTTTGAGGGGATAGTGGGTAGAGTACAGATGAAACATAATTGGCCATGCACTGGGGATAACTATTGAATCTGGGTAATAAGTACATGGGGGTTCATTATACTAGTGTCTGTAGTTTTGTATGTATTTGAAAATCTCATAATAAAAATGATTTTTTAAAAATATATGGGAGGTCTAAGAGGATAAAGGAAGCAATACTGACATTTTGAGATAATCTTATGGAAATGTTTCTTAATTTTAAGTTACAGCATCATTTAACCTTTTATCTATGGAGAGAGCGCTATAGTTATTTACTTAAGCTTTTTAAAACTCAATATAGTTCAAGTAAGTTTATTCTTATGTTTTTGTTATATAATAAATTAAAGAGGTAACATTATAGGGGATAATGAAAGGAACAGATATTTTTAAAATTAACTTACAAACACTTATACAGAGCTTACTATGTGTAGGCACCCTTTTAAGTGCTTTGTAATTACTAACTCATTTAATCCTCCTCACAACCCTACAAGGGCGATAATGTTATTTTCTCCATTTTACAGATGGGGAAATGAAGGCCTATAAAAGTTAAGTAATCTGTAAGATCACACAGCTGGTAAACAACAAAGGTGGATTTTGAATCCAGAAAGCCTGGCTGCAGAAGCGCTCTCTCTCTCACTGGGCTAAATGAACCCCCACCAACACACACACACCATGATAAAAAGAAATACACCTTGAGGCATTAAGCATATAGAAATTATAGCACGAGTGCAGAAAAATAAATACACCAGGATATTTACTGCAGCGTTTTTATACTTACTGAATATTGGAAACTGCCTACATGTCCCATCAATAGCAAAGTGAACAAATCTGCACAGATTCATTTAACCTGTGCAGATGTTTAAAAGGAGATTGACTTAGAAAAATGAAAAATATTTAAAATTAGAATAGAAAGTTACAGAATCATAAACATTAAGATCCCATTTTTAAATTCTATATATAATATGAATACACATAATGTAAGAGGGACTTCTCTGGTGGTCCACTGGTTAAGAATCTGAGCTTCTGCTGCAGGGGGCCAAGGTTTTGATTCCTGGTTGGGGAACTAAGATCTGGCATGCTGCGCAGTGTGACCTAAATGAATGAATGAATGATTGAATGAATGATACATCAAACTTAAATGGTTTCCTCTGAAAAGTGAATCAGAAAAAAGGGAATAAGGGAGAGCACTTCGAATTTTATTTTATATTTCTTTTTAGTGTTTGAATTTCTTTTACAATCACTTTTGCAATTAAAAACATTTTTTAATGTAATACATATATACAGTGTAAAACTTGGGAAGTCCAATAGAATAAAAAGAAAAAACAATAATAATCACCTACCACCTTGAGGTCATTATTATTAACATTTTGATAACATTTCCATGACCTTTTTTCCTATATAGAAATATATACATACACAAAATCATACACATTATATATGGTGATCGTATTAAATAATATGAAATTAATGACAGTAAACAAGTCTTAAGCCCTTTTCTTGGACTTCTTACATCACCAGAGTCCAAAATTCATCTACCCAACACCATCGCAGCTCATGTGTTATTCAAGGAGTCCTTTTTATCCTTTTTATCAGCTAACTAAAGAAGCCTGAGGGCCAGACTTTGATTATCTGAGCTAGGAAAACTAGCTGCTTTCCTTCAGCCTTAAGGATTAAACTTATACTTTCAGAGATCAGTGTGTCTGCCATAGCAGATGAGTTAAAAAGGTGAGCAGTTATTCAAGTAAAGCTCCTTAGCAGAAAAATCCATCTAGGTCATTCAAAACCAAAGTACTTCCCTCGAGGTCATTTGCCAAAGCTTATCTGAATCCTTGTCTAAAACACCTTGGAAGGTAAATCAGAATTTAATATAAACTTGGAGCCCAGGAAATATGTTTGATTTACTAGGTAAATGCCAATGGCTTGATAATACCTGCAGACTGTATATATGTATTATTAATGTGAGAATGTGCATATGCTGAGGTAATCTAGAGATTAAGGCAGGCAGCTTCTTGACCAAGGAAATTAACCACCAAGCTTTCATGGAAATGATACCTGTTCTAGTTTTTCTTTGAAAATCATCATTAGATGATTTCAAGATTTTTTTATTATTCACTTTCTTTAGTTTTATATTCAATTTTCTGATGTGTGCATCATATATATCATATATACACATATGTATATATTTAAATATATAAACCTTGTATATACACATGTGTGTACATTAAATATATGTATATATATACTTTTAATAGTAGCTTTGTGGAAATATAATTCATATACAATTAATGCTTTTAAAGTGTACAGTTCAGTGGTTTTTATAACAGTCCCAAGGCCTTTTATTTTTTTTTTATACCTTTCATGCCGTGAATTCATAGGGAATGTGTTTCAGCAGTTCAGGCTCCTTTCCATTGGTTTTTACAAAGTTTGCTTCTCTGGGTGAAACAGGCTGGTGCTTTAGTTGAATCCAAGTACCACTGTCTTTGGCTTCCTTCTTTTTCTGATTATTTTCCTTCACATGTTTCAGGAAGCTATCTTGGCTCTTAAGAATGTTTAATACATTCAGTATATACGTTAATTCTCTTGGCAAGATTCTTGCCCTTAACTCGTTTGTTTACAACAATGCCAACAGCATGCTGGGTAATGTAGTAGACTCTTCCAGTTTTGCCTTGGTAACATTTGTGGGGCATTCCTCTTTGAATAGTGCCCATTCCCTTGAGGTTTACAATATCACCTTCTTTGTAGGTTTGCATGTATGTGGCCAAAGGAACAACAACATGTTTTCGAAAAGGCCTAGAAAACATATAGAAGGTGCTTCTCTTCTTTCCATTTGTGTTCGTCATTTTGGTGAATGACTGGAAGATGGCAGTTCCAGCCAAAAGTGTCTTTTTTAATAATAGCCATCCTAGTGAGTGTGAAGTAGTATCTCATTGTGATTTTTATGTGCATTTTCCTAATGACTAATGATGTTGAGCATTTTTTATGTGCTTATTGGCTCTTCATATGCCGCCTTTGGAAAAAAATCTGTTCAGATTCTTCATGCATTTTAAGATTGGGTTATTCGTTTTTTCATTGTTGAGTTATGAGTTCTTTAAATATTCTGGATATAAGTCCCTTGTCAGAGATATAATTTGCAAATATAGTCTCCAATCCTGTGTGTTGCCTTTTCAGTTTCTTTTATTTTTTTGGCTGCGTTGGGTCTTCATTGCTGCGTGTGGGCTTTCCCTAGTTGCAGCGAGCAGAGGCTACTCTTCGTTTCCGTGCGCGGGCTTCTCATTGCGGTGACTTCTCCTGTCGGGGAGCAGGGGGTCTAGGCACATGGGTTTCAGTAGTTGTGGCTCTTGGGCCCAGTAGTTGTACCGAACCTGTGTCCCTTGCATTGGCAGGCAGGTTCTTAACCACTGCGCCACCAGGGAAGTCCCACCTTTTCAGTTATTTTTTTTATTTTTATTTTTTTTGCGGTACGCGGGCCTCTCACCGTTGTGGCCCCTCCCGTCGCGGAGCACAGGCTCCGGACGCGCAGGCCCAGCGGCCATGGCTCACGGGCCCAGCCGCTCCACAGCACGCGGGATCCTCCTGGACCGGGGCACGAACCTGTGTCCCCTGCATCAGCAGGTGGACTCCCAACCACTGCGCCACGAGGGAAGCCCAATTTTTTTTTTTTAATTTATTTATTTTTGGTTGCGTTGGGTCTTTGTTGCTGCGCGTGGGCTTTCTCTAGTTGCGTCAAGCGGGGTCTACTCTTCATTGCGGTGCACAGGCTTCTCATTGCAGGGTCTTCTCTTGTTGCGGAGCACGGGCTCTAGGCACGTGGGCTTCAGTAGTTGTGGTGCGTGGGCTCAGTAGTTGTGGCTCTCGGGCTCCAGAGGACAGGCTCAGCAGTTGTGGTGCACAGGCTGAGTTGCTCTGCGGCATATGGGATCTTCCTGGACCAGGGCTCAAACCCATGTCCCCGGCATTGGCAGGGGGATTCTTAACCACTACCCCACCAGGGAAGTCCCTCAGTTTCTGGATGGTGTTTTGTGAAGCACAAAAGTTTAAAATTTTTATGAAGTCCAATTTATCTATTTTTTTCTTTTGTCACGTGTGCTTTCAGAATCTAAGAAACCATTGCTTAATTCAAGATCGTGGATATTTATGTTTTCTTCTAAAAGTTTTATAATTTAAGCTCTTACATTTAGGTTTATCATTTATTCTAAATTAATTTTTGTATATGTTGTGAGGTGGGAGTCCAACTTTATTCTTATTTGCACATGAATATCCAATTGTCTCAGCACTATTTGTTGAAAAGACTGTTATTTCCCCATGACTCGCCTTGGCACCTTTGTTGAAAATCAACTTACCATGAGTGTAAAGGTTTACCTGGACTCTCAATTATGTTTCATTGATCTGAATTTCTGTCCTTATTCCAGCACCACCCTGAGTTGCTTACTGTAGCTTTGTAGTTTTGAAATCATGAAGTGTGAAGTCTTCAATGTTGTTCTTTTTCAAGATCATTTTGGCTATTCTGGGTTGTTTGCATTTCCATATGAATTTTAAGGTCAGCTTGTCAATTGTAAAAAAAAAAAAAAGAAGAAGCTCTGAATTTTTTTTTTGAGATTGGTGTCTGACTTTTATTTTATTTTATTTTATTTATTTATTTATTTTTTTTGTGGTACACGGGCCTCTCACCGCTATGGCCTCTCCCGCTGCGGAGAACAGGCTCCGGACGCACAGGCCCAGCAGCCATGGCTCACGAGCCCAGCCGCTCCGCGGCACGTGGTATCCTCCCAGACTGGGGCACGAACCCGTGTCCCCCTCATCGGCAGGCGGACTCCCAACCACTGCGCCACCAGGGAAGCCCCTTTTATTTTTTTAATTTTCATTGGGGTATAGTTGATTTACAATGTTGTATTAGTTTCTCCTGTACAGCAAAGTAAATCATTTATACATATATCCACTTTTTTAATGTTTTTTTAGATATTTATTTATCTTTATTATTTTTTTTATTTTTTTTTGGCCGCGTTAGGTGTTTGTTGCTGTGCGTGGGCTTTCTATAGTTGCGGCAAGTGGGAGCTGCTCTGCGTTGCAGTGCGCGGGCCTCTCATTGCGGTGGCTTCCCTTGTTGTGGAGCACGGGCTCTAGGCACGCGGGCTCCAGTAGTTGGGGCACGCTGTGGCACGCAGGCTTAGTAGTTGTGGCTTGCGGGCTCTAGAGCACAGGCTCAGTAGTTGTGGCGCACGGGCTTAGTTGCTCCGCGGCATGTGGAATCTTCCCGGACCAGAGATCAAACATGTGTCACCTGCATTGGTAGGCGGATTCTTAAACCACTGCACCGCCAGGGAAGTCCCTTATGTTTACTTTTTTTTAGTATTTATTTATTTGCCTGCTCTGGGACTTAGTTGTGGCATGCAGGATCATTTAGTTGCAGCATGTGGGCTCTTAGTTGTGGCATGTGGGATCTAGTTCCCTGACCAGGGATCAAACCCAGGCCCCCTGCATTGGGAGCTTGAAGTCTTAACCACTGGACCACCAGGGAAGTCCCTATCCATTCTTTTTTAGATTCTTTTCCCATATAGATCATTACAGAATATTGAGTAGAGTTCCCTGTGCTATTCAGTAGGTCCTTATTAGTTATCTGCTTTATATATAGTAGTGTGTATATGTCAATCCCAGTCTCCCAATTTATCCCTCCCTGCTTTTCTCCCCTGGTAGCCATAAGTTTGTCTTCTACATCTGTGACTCTATTTCTGTTTTATAAATAAGTTCGTTTGTATCATTTTTTTAGATTCCACATGTAAGCAATATCATATGATATTTGTCTTTCTGTCTGACTTACTTCACTTAGTATGATAATCTCTAGGTCCATTCATGTTGCTTCAAATGGCATTTTTTTTATGTCTAAGTAATATTCCATTGTGTATATGTACCACATCTTCTTTATCCATTCATCTGTCGATGGACGTTTAGGTTGCTTCCATGTCTAAACAAGCTCTGATGGGAACTCCCTGGTGGTCCAGTGGTTAGAACTTGGAGCTTCCACTGCAGGGGGCCCGGGTTCAATCCCTGGTTGGGGAACTAAGATCCCACAAGCAGCGTGGTGCAGCCAAAAAAATATAAAATTTAAAAATAAGCTCTGATTTTGATAGAGATTACATTGAGTATGTACATCAGTTTGGGAAGTATTGCCATTTTAATAATGTTTCCCAATTTATAAATATGAGATATCTTCCATTTGTTTAGTTCATCTTTAATCTTTCAGTAATATTTTATAGTTTTCAGTGTACAGGTTTTGTACTTATTTTAAGTCATGGAGATGTTTCTATGTATACTTGAGAAGAATGTGCATTCTGTTTTAGTTGGGTGAATGTCCCTTAGGTCTAGTTGGTTTATAATATTGTTCAAGTCTTCTCTTTCCTTACTGATCATCTGTTTGGCTGTTCTAGTCATCATTGAAAGTGGAGTAGTGAAGTCACCAATTATTATTGTTGAACTATCTATGTCTCCCTTCAGTTTTATTAGTTTTTACTTCATGTATTTTGGGACTTTGTTGTTAGGTGCATATATATTTATAGTTATGTCTTCCCAACAGACTGATCCATTTATCATTATAATATATCCTTCTTTGCCTCTAGTAACAATTTTTGTCTTAAACTCTACTTTTTCTTGGGCCATGTGGCTTGTGGGATCTTAGTTCCCCAATCAGGGATTGAACCCAAGCCCTCGGCAATGAAAGTGCAGAGTCCTAACCACTAGACTATCAGGGAATTCCCTTAAAATCTATTTTGTCTGGTATTAGTATAGCCACTCCAGCTCTCTTTTGAGTACTGCTCTGTATGGTGTATATACTTTTGCATTCTTTTCCTTTCAACTTGTGTTTTTGAATCCAGTTTGTCTTTTATAAACAGCATATAGTTGAATCATTTTTTTATCCATTCTGCAGATTTATGCCTTTTGATTGAAGTGTTTAGTCTGTTTACAATTAAGGTAATTATTGATAACATAGTTCTTACATCTGCCATTTTGTTATTTGTTTTCTGTGTGTTTTATGTCTATTTTATTCCCCCATTACTGCTTTCTTTTTTGTTAAGTAGTTATTTTTTGGTATATCATTTCAATTCCTTTGTTGTTTCTTTTACTATATGTTTCTGAGTTCTTTTCTTAGTGGTTATGCTAAGGATTAGAGTTAACATCTTTTTTAAAAAAAAGATTTGTTTATTATTATTATTTATTTTTATTTTTTGGGGGGTGCATCAGGTCTTCGTTGCGACATGTAGGATCTTCATTGAGGCATGCGGGATCTTCATTGAGGCACATGGGCTTCTGTCTAGTTGTGGTACGCAGGCTCCAGGGCGTGTAGGCTCTGTAGTTGTGGCGTGCCAGTTCCAGATCACGTGGGCTCTGTAGTTTGCGGCACGCGGGCTCCCTAACTTAGGCACGTGAGCTCAGTAGTTGTGGCGTGTGCGCTTATTTGCCCTGCTGCATGTGGGATCTTAGTCACCTGACCAGGGATCGAACCCACGTCCCTTGCATTGTAAGGCAGATTCTTTACCACTGGGCCACCAGGGAAGTCCCTAGAGTTAACGTATTAATTTTAAAATAACCAAGTTTGGATTAATACCAACTGAATTTCAATAGTATACAAAAATTTTATTCCATATAGCTTTATTTCCTCCCTTCTCCAAGTGCTATTATTGACATACAGTTACAACTTTGTATATCATACACCCATCAACTCAGTTTTATAATCGTTGCTTTATGCAGCTGTTTCTTAAATAAGTTGCAAGAATAAAAGAGTTACAAACAAAAATACATTCATACTATCTTTTATGTTTACCTATGTATTTACCTTTACCATTGCTCTGTACATCATGTATTGGCTTATTTTAGGCTCTTATTAAAATTTTTCAAAATATTCAGTTACATCTGCTGTTTCCCTCAGTTGTTTTCCCCTCTCAATAGTTTTTACACTGTAATTATCTAAAGTAATATGGTTTAGTGGAAAGACTGAGTTTTGAATCAAGAGTCTTGTCACCTACTAATGGCTTTCAGTCCATTGACTGATTTTCTAATCCAGATTAAGCCATTTAGTCACTATCCGGGCTTCGATTTCTGTAACTCAGAAGTGGAAAGAGTAGCATTTGGCCGTATTTGACTGCTGACTTTAAATGTACCACTCTACCAAGTATAGGTCCTACCACAGATGAGAGAAGTTCTCTTGTAAATCTAGTCTAGCAGCTAATATACAGAAAGAAGGTCAATACCTTTATAACATTATAGGCTAGTATTCCAACAAGAGAGAGAAAATGACTGAGAATAAATAAAAAATTATGAAAACTGCTTCAGATGATCTGTTGCTATTTGCAATATGCTTTGTAAAAACAAAAATCCTTCAACTTGCAAATTGCTTATATTTCCATGAAGAAAATATAAATAAAATAATAATCTTATGAATACTCCCCAGTATTGTAAATACCTATTCCTTAGCTAAATTCATTTTAAAAATCCAGTCATAGCCCAGTATAGGGATCAGGAAAACTTGAGTCAGCCAGCTATTTGAAGTGAGTTTGGGGGGAAAAAAAAGGTATATCTGAATCTTAAGAGTATATTTAATATGTTTTCTTAGTCTCCTGTTTCCTGAGGTCTACTCTTCCTATCAGTTTTTTGTTTTATTTGTTTTTAGGGAGAAAATAATCATATTCACCTTGGAAGTAAGCCAGGGCCAGAATCACCATCATTTAGAGTATAACCCATAAAATCTATTCTGGTCATTTTCTTTGCCCCCACTCAAACAATAGCAAAAATGAGGTTGAAAATAATTCCTTAGGGGCCACAGGTGAAATTCTTCCTCATAGACATTTAATTTGGGATTGAATTTTTAGCAGGGATACCAATTACACCTAGAACAATAAGGTAGCTCTTGGTGATTCATCAAGCAGAAGGTGTTTTGGCCTTTTGCTCCTGTTGGAAACAAGTCCAAGTTGGAAACACCTTCTACACTCAGGTTTTGTCAGTTGATGAGGTTCTGACCATGGTAATTTCTGAATATTAATGAAAGAACAAGTCAAAGTAGATGATCTGGTTAGTGTTTCCTAGTATTATTCAGACCCGTTATACAAAGATACTTATTCTAAGGAACTTCCTTTGTCCTTCTTAGTCTTGAGGAAATGCGACTAGATTGACTGGAATGTAATCTTGCTAACCATTGCATAACTTTCCATATGATTCTACCTTGTCAAAGGGAAGCTAGCCTTTGCCTTACTCTATTACACTATTTAAAAGCATACTCTTTGTAACCAAATAAAAAAGAAATATATTTTGCTATTCTTTCACACTCAAAAGAAGGTGTAGGTGGATATCCGTGTTTTTTTAGCTAAAGAACCCCATGTCCTTTCATTAGTGGTCTGGAATCTTGTTAGCAAACGAAATTTGCACGTGGCCTTTGTATTAGCGTTACTGTCACACTGTGTACGTATGGGAGATAGAAGACTCTAAAAATAACTAATCTAGCTTCAGTAAATGGACCGAACTGTGTGTGCTGCATATTCCCACAGACTTAACGATCTGGGTAAGATAATATTTATTCTCAGAACAAATCACAATTGAAACCCTTATTCTCCTCTCATTTGGAGTTTTTTTTTTCCCCTCTTTCCCCCTAACCTGAGAATGGCTGCAGGGTTTTTTTAAGAGGAGTTTGCAGTCTCAAGAAAAAAAGCACAGAAACGTCTCTTCATAGTGGTTTCTTCAGTCAAATACATTCTGTATTGTAACATTGATAAAATTATGACAGAATTTTAAATAATACGGCAATTGCTTTTCCCCATTTGACTTATTTTAGTCACTGATAAAATGTTCCTGCTTCAGAGATTTACTTCTTATCGATGGATTAATAGAAACATATGAAAAGTATTGATTTGTTTACCTGTTCAGGTTCTTAAATTCTAAATCTTAAAAATAAGTTTATTTGTAGCTATAACTCATAAGTGTCCAGCTTTTCATTTCTTTCAGAAATAAGGCAGAAGGTGGTTAATATCCTCATCTGCTTCTCATTGGTCCTCATAGGTTCACCCCTGCTCCCCTCTCTCATGTTACACAACATTAGGGAGCCTGGAACATAATGTCAGCATCTTTCTAAAGGCAGTGGGTGATATTTACACACTTAAGCTGCTGGCACTGACAGGGTGACTGGAGTCAAATGTAAACCATGGCATTTATCATTCCCAGTCAAATATATTGTGCAATGAGTAGCAATGGGCACTGTGTGAAAGGTTGCCTAATAAGCCGCCCTAGTCTTAGGATTAGTCAGCATCTTGCTGTGAGGTGTGTGTGACCAAGATACTGGAGGTTGCTGGAGATGGAAAGGCAGGCTGGCCAATGATAGGAAAAAGGAGGGGCAGCTCAACTCTTGGCAAACAATTGAATCTTAGCACAGTGCATTTGTTTTCTGAGGTGCAGAGGCTGAGAGGCTGCTGAGAAACATCTGAGGGAAAGATGTCGTTTTCTGACTTTTTATTGTTTTTCATGAAAACTTTCCCCTGTGTAAAATCTTAGAAGCCAGTGTAATTTCTGGTCATGTTAATTTATAGTGGAACCAAAAAATGCTTTTTGGGGAAATCTTTTTTTTTTTGTAATAGAAAGTTTAATTATTAAAAACAACATGATCACACTAAGATAATTAGAAAAAGCAAGGGGGAAAACGCTCATAATCCCTTTTACTAAAAATAATCATGATATCATAGTAGCATACATTTTTATTCTTTGAACTGTTTTAGAGAGTTGTAATCATCCAGTTAAAAGATTTTGTCACATAATTTTTGGTAACTTATCATAAGCTTTTTTTTCCCCATAGTGCTACATAACCATGTTTAAAATAACTGAATAATATTCCATTCAGCGTATGGATGAACCAGTGTTCACTTTAACCATTCCAATAGGCTGCTTCCATTTTATGCTGTTGTTACTGATATTATAAATAACACTGAAATGACTGTAATTTAAAATACAGCTTTTTTTTGTATTTTTAAATTTAAGGTGATTTATATCAAATATAAAATTTATATAAAGCATATACGCACAGCTTAAAGGTTAATAATAAAATGAACCGCTGAGTATCCACTTCCAACTTAAGAAATAAAATATTGCCTGTAACTTAGAAGCCCACCTGTATGCTTCTCTTTGGTTGCATCCTGTTCTCTTTCTCTCCTACAAAAATAACCACTAGCCCAAATGTTTTGTTTATGACATATATTTTTTTATATTTTAGATTTTTCCTTAGATAATTTCTAAGAGAATTTAATAATTAATGTAAATGGGGTTACATGTTTATCAGGGCTAGTTTCTGATGTTTGTAGAGCATTGGCTTACATTTCTCCTTCAGAAATTGTCAGGCTTGACACACCCCAGTAGTCAAGGCAGGCCCACAGACCAAAGAAAAATTTGCCTCCTAAGGAGGTGCACCCTGTGACAGCTCCCTGCAGTATGAAGATATTATGGATTAGGACTGAGAACCTTTATCATAGAGAGAGATGATTCTGGTTTACTTACATAAAGGTTACCCTCCCTCCTCCCAGTCCTTTCTCCATTCCCAGTTATTTTGGTTTTAATATATCATTTGTATGTTGTTATTTTAATCACTCATTCATTTAAAGCAGTCAGTTCTTTTTTTTTTTGCGGTGCGCGGGCCTCTCACTGTTGTGGCCTCTCCCATTGCGGAGCACAGGCTCCGGACGCGCAGGCTCAGCGGCCATGGCTCACGGGCCCAGCCGCTCTGCGGCACGTGAGATCTTCCCGGACCAGGGCACGAACCTGTGTCCCCTGCATCGGCAGGCGGACTCTCAACCACTGCACCACCAGGGAAGCCCCAGTCAGTTCTTTTTGTTCAACATATTGGTGTCTGTCTTCTGGAATAAATGCCAACATATTTATGTTCAACTTTACCTAACCCCAAGCAATCAGATTGGTCAGATTGATCTTCTCAGTTTTGAAAATGGAGAAACTAAAAAATTTGAAAATAATTGGCCAATAATAGAACCAATAAGTATGGTTAACTTTTAGGTCAATAGGAAAAATCCCAGACTAGTGTTACTGATCACCTGCATCAGAATCAGTTAAGATATTTAGTAAATTCAGAGATTCCTGGATTCACTTGAGACCTACCAAATCATAATCTCTAGATTTAGAGTCCAGAAATCTATAGTTTATTAAGCACCCCAGATGACTTTTCAGTACCCCAAAATTGAGAAGTACTACCCTAGATCAGGAGCTGCAACCAAAGAAAAGTGCTTTAGTAAATATTCCCGTATTCTCTAGTGTGTTTCTATTTGTTTAGCACTGAGATGTGGGGTTGGGTGACCACATAGCAGTCCTTTCTGTAGGAACCCATTGTGATGTATTTTGCTGGATGAGAGTGGAAAAACCCAGTTCTTTACTCCACTACTATTAGAAATTTTAATATGAGAGAAAGAAGTCTAGGAATCACCTTAATTATTTATAGCAAATTAGCGTAGATTTTCATTGACCATGGCCAAGAGCAAGAATGAGATATAGGAGGGAAGCAAGTGAAGGCATTTTGCCTGAAGCAAAGACAAGGGTTCAGTTATAGTTTGTGCAAAGCACACTCTGTTTTCTTCTCAGTATTGAGTACTGTTCCTGTCTGTGACCTTGATACTCAAAACTGTTTTGCATGTAACCATTGTCATGCATAGCACTGGTTCTACAATAATCTTTGAAGCAAAAATCTTTATGGTTTCACCAAGTCTGGAGTCACTTATAAAGAAGAGAAGTGGGGCTTCCCTGGTGGCGCAGTGGTTGAGAGTCCGCCTGCCGATGCAGGGGACACAGGTTCGTGCCCTGGTCCGGGAATATCCCACATGCCGCGGAGCGGCTGGGCCCGTGAGCCATGGCCGCTGAGCCTGCGCGTCTGGAGCCTGTGCTCTGCAACGGGAGAGGCCACAGCAGTGAGGCCCACGTACTGCCAAAAAAAAAAAAAAAAACAGAAGAGAAGTGGGGGAAAATAAGTTGTTGAAAGCAAAAACTAAAAGACAAGAGTTGGAGAAATGATATAAAGGTAGTTATAGAAAGTTAAGCAGAGTCAGGAAAGAAGTATCACAAGGAATATGGGAAACACTACTGCCATTCTTCAAATTCGCCCTCAATGTAGCTTGAGATATTGCTAAGCAAAACCCTTCTGAGAATTAAACCTGAGAACCTAGTTAATAAACATTTGCTGTCTGGAACAGTGAAGGAATTCCCTTTAGCTGAAAATTAATTGCTCTATGAAAATGATCATTACTAAAATACTTACTGCTGAAACTACAGGATATTTGACAAAGTTTCTCTGCCTTCTTTCATCTAGTTTTTCTATCTATGCTGTCATAAATTTGCCATATTTAAGAACCCAGCAATGATAATAGGAATATTACACATTTCAATATTTAAAATGTTCAGACTCTCTTAAAATTTGAACATAATATTTAACCCAGAGAAAATGAAGTAGTGATGAGCTAATTGGTGCAATGTCAAATATGCTGCAAATATACTAAGAATGTTCAATTGTAGAAATAAGAATAGTAGTAACAATATGAATAAGGGGGAAGAACCAAATAGTAAACTATATGCATATCTTGCATTTTATGAGGGTTATTAAAATAACACCTTAAATCAGAATATCATATTCAAGATATCTTTTTAATGTTTATCTGTGTACTTGATGATCTGCACTTTGGTTTAAGTTCTGTCTCTAGAATATAGAAATGTAACAGATAGATCTCAGTAATATTTATGGAGAGTAACTATGAGGACATGATAATATAATGATAAGTAATAATTTAAGAGTTAAGGAATTTCAGACCAATATCCAAAATATCATACTGATCTATGAAACACCAGATAAAGTTGGGATAAAGCAAGATTTTCCACTTTATTTAACCTTATAATGGGAATTCTAGATGTGGTTCAAAAACAGAAATCATATGAATACTTAGAAGAAATGATAGATGAATATGACTCTGTTGCCAGGTGGGAATTTTCCTAAACAAAACAAACAAACAAAGAGCCGACAAAGAACAATAATGGCAAATGAATGAAAATAATAACTTTGACTACATAAAAACGTAAACAAAATATTGAAGAATAACAAAATAAGAAATCAAAGTGAGCTACAAATGTGAAAAAAATGTTTAAATCCACTAGTAATTAAAGAAATTCAAATAAAAACAATGAGATATTATTGTTCTACCATCAAATTGCTTGAGATTTAGAATGATAAAAATATTCAGCACTGGGTAAGCACAATGAAATGCGAACTTTTTTTTCTTTTTGGCTGCACCACATGCGGAATCTTAGTTCCCCCACCAGGGATCGAATCCACACCCCCTTTAGTGAAAGCATGGAGTCTTAACCACTGGACTGCCAGGGCAGTCCCGAAATGGGAACTTTTGAACATCATTTGTGGGAATGCCCTCTTTGATGAGGAATTTGTTTCAAAACCCTTACAAATATACATACCCTTTGATTCAGTCATCCTTCCACTGGCATTTATTCTAAGGGAAAAAATAAGGGCATCAATAAAGATGAACAGGAATGTTCAGAACAGCTTTTTATACAATATTGAAAAATTGAAACAACCAAAATCAAGAGAACGACTAAGTATGTTATAGTTAATTCATAGGATACAATAATACTAAATGAGCATCAAAAATCATGTTTTGCTCACTAATGATATAAGTGAAAACACTAAAAATAGTAGATAAATTCTGATTCCAATTTTTAAAAGTTTATACATATTTGTAGAAAAAGAATGGATGATATATACTAAAATATTCATGATTGTTTTCTCCATGTGTTGAGATTCTGAGTTATTTTTACTTTATTTTACGCTTTTCTAAATTTCCTACAATAGACACATATAATTTTAAAAGCAAAATATTTTAAGTTAAAGAAAAATAAGGGTTAACCCTCTTCATGAAGAGAATGGCATTCAAATCCTTTACTAAATCTTTTGCCTCTGACTCACAAGGAAATCTTGCTTCTAAGCAGATCCTGATCTATATGAAAATAGGAGCTGTTTTAGATATTTAAAGTTTTCCTGAGAAAAGAAGCAGAAGATAATACAATGAGTAGCTTTTTCACCTGAAAGAAATTTTATTCCATGCTAGACTACACACACAGATACACACACACACACACACGCGCACACACACACACTCCTATGCCTAGATCCTTCTGAACTCCAGAGAGCATTTGAACCACAGAGAATAGTAGAGGTTGTGGAATACACAAACCATAAACTTCCTTAAGGATCTTCCTAATACTAATTCTAATTCTGAAGCTGGCACCTCTCCTCAACACTTGAATTTTGGTGAAATGCTGTGGACAAAGCAAACTTCTCTGTTAATGATAAACTCATGGAATTTTTTTTTTTTAATTGAAGTATAGTTGACATACAGTATTAGTTTCATGTATACAATATGGTGGTTTGACATTTATATACATTACAAAATGATCTCCACAATAACTTGTAGGGGAGCAAAATTTGCCACCCCAAATTGTGTTTCGTTGGCATGAGGATTCATTTAGGCTGATTTTTTTTTTAATTTTTTTAAAAAACTTATTTATTTTATTTAATTTTTGGCTGTACTGGGTCTTTGTTGCTGCACGCGGGCTTTTCTCTAGTTGTGGCAGCAGGGGCTACTTATTCATTGCGATGCACGGGCTTCTCATTGCGGAGCATGGGTTCTAGGCACGTGGCCTTCAATATTTGTGGCATGCAGCCTCAGTAGTTGTGGCACGCGGGCTCTAGAATGCAGGCTCTAGAGCACAGGCTCAGTGGTTGTGGCACATGCGCTTAGTTGCTCTACGGCATGTGGGATCTTCCCAGACCAGGGCTCGAACCCGTGTCCCCTGCATTGGCAGGCAGATTCTTAACCACTGCGCCACCAAGGAAGCCCTAGGCAGTTTATTTTTAAGGCTGAAAAGTCTCAAGAAGAACCTTTGACCTTCCCCCTAACTGCCTAAAAGAATGGATAGAGGGAGGACCTGATGCAGGAAGGGAGCTATTACCTAAGACAGCTACAGTATGAACTAGGTGTGTGGACAGGGAGAAACCTAGCAAAGTCTGTTTGTTAAAACTCCTCTCTGTCCCATTGTCTCAGCATGGCCTAGCAAACATTTGTTTACCAAACACTTCCTTTTCCATCTCCATGTCAGTTGTCTTCCTCCCCTTTGAGGTCCCAAATCACTGCTCCCAGCATCCTCTTTTGTCTTTAGCTGAGGATGGTATTTAAGGTGAGGGATTTGGCCATTTTGATGGCCAAATCAGTTCTCCTAGGTCTCTCCCATTTATACATTTTATTAAACTTTTGTTTGATTTTCTCCTGCTAATCTATCTCATGTCAATTTAATTCTTTGACCAGCCAAAAGAACCTAGAAGGATAGAGGAAAATTTTTTCCTCCCAAAGTTTAGTACCGCCTGACACCATATAAAGTTATGGAATTATTATCAAAGATCTAACCAGGATGTATTAGACTCTTAGTGATAAAGAAGTAGGAGGTGTAGAGGAGGAAAAACTTGTCTTGACCCTCATAAGGTCCCTGGCTGGGCCTGAGTATTAAACTGACAAAGACAGATTAGCAGGAGAAAAGCATACACATTTATTTTATGTAAGTTTTCATCACATGGGAGCCTTCATAAGGAAATGAAGACCTGAAGAAACAGTTAAGCCTGAGAGTTTTTATACTAGGTTTGTTAAAGCGAGGAAAGTCATGGAAAACTATGATAGGCTAAAAGGATATGAGCTCAGGGTAGTGAACTGGAGAAAGCCTAGCAAGGCCTATTCATCTGGATTCTTCTTGGTGTCCCTCCATCTTCAGAGATAAGGATGCTTCTTTCCTCTGAGTATAGGGAGGGCTTCTTTCACATGAGGGTCTTATGACCTGCTTCAGGGGTAAGCGGGGAGGTCAGATAGTCCTTCCTGCACTTGCCATTTCTAAAATTCCTTCTTAAAATATTCAATATGGGTAGTGTGTTCTGAACCCTGTGAGAGGAATGTAGAAGGCCCTCTGGTGTCTTGATTTTCACCTGTGCCAGTACATATCCAAGTTTTCTCTGGTCTCTAGTGAGAATGTCTGAGTAAGAGTCACAACTCTCATTTTTGAGGGGAAATCTCTTCTGAGATTATATCCAACCTACTATTTTTTAGTTTTACCATATCTCTTCTTTTAGGAGAGTATGGTGATATAGTGATATGTCGGCTTTTTTTTAAAGCTCTTATATGTCTGAATAAAAAGTTGGCAACCCTGTGCCTATTTTCTCCTACCACCTCCAATATTTCTTTGGAAATCTGAAACCAGATTCAGTAAGTTCCTTGTAAGTCTCTTCGGGTCAACTTCTACTTTTCAACTTACCATAGGAAAACAGCAGCTGGGCTTTTCAGCCTTAATTGATCACTGAGTCCACCACTATAATAAAAGAGAAAATCAGAAATCACTGTCACTTCTGGATGTCTGGTTAAAAGAAGCCAGAACCAGAGAGTGGTTCAATCATTATAAACAGATTTTATTCAAGAACTATTGCAATAGGGGAAGAGAGACTTCGGTGTAGAACCGGGCTCAGTTCCACATACAGTGTGATCAAGTGAGGATTTATAGCCAAGGAAGAGTGTGAGAGTCAGTGGATGGCATATCACTAAGAGGAAACATCAGAGGTAAGGAGGGATTCTGGCTAAACTGACTTAATAGGATTCTTGCTGAAGGTAAGCCAGGGTGATCAGATATAAAGAGTGTGGGATACTCTCTAAAGTGACTCAACAGGATTCTTGCTAAAAGTGGGTGATGCAAAGACAGACATGGAAATCCAAAGGTTAAGGCCTAGTTGAGAAGAGTATTCAGAGGACCCTGACTAAAGTTTGGTCAGGGAGAGAGTCTTTGTCAGTCTCTCAATAAGAAGAACGAAGATGCTACAAGGGAATGATGGCCTGGTAATAAGAAATTACTTCAGAACAATATCTGTCCACCTTTCCACTGGCACCCCTCCATACAAAAGTAAATTAATTTCAAAATATACTCAGCACAAAGATAGAAATGCCTCCAGATTAGCATAAAATAGCCAACCTCTTATAAAAAATTCTTATGTGTATGTATATCATTATTTCTAATTTGTCTATCTGGTTCTCTAGCCTTGGGTTCAATTCCTCATTCTGCCACTTAAAACCTGCATGGTCAGTTAATCTCTCTGAGCCTATTTCCTCATATATAAAATGGGAATAATTAGTTTGGCATTTTTTATCTCACACTATACTTGTGAATGTAAGATAAGAAAGAGTAGATAGAAACTCTGTAAATTGTAAAGTGCAATGTGAATGTGTGTTATAATTTTAAAAACGTAGACAAAATGCATTTTTTTCCTCACAGCAGACCATCTTTTATAATTAGAATACTTATTAAAATTTCAGTGAAATCTTGAACCATCCTTGAGCTCAGTGGTAAAATTAGGTAATAACCTTCTAGGACCAATGGCCACTCCAACAGATTTGGAAAATAATGTGATTATCTTCAGAAATATCCTCCTTTAAAGTGTTCTGCATCACATAGCCTTGTTTAGGCCAACCATGGGAAATTGCCCTTTTTAGTAAGTCAAAATGGTAGAAAATCAGCTATTCCATATGAATCAACCTGTACTAATATATCAATATATACAGGCAAAATTCAAAAAGAATCCAAGACCCGCTAGGAGTCTCAGGGGCTTCTCATAAAGATCTCAAGTGTCCCTCCATGACTGTACAGTGCTCAGATTTCTAGGAGCTGGATAAATATTGCCATTTTTATCTTATAAATGAAAAAAAAACAAGATACAGATTTGTATTTCTATCACATAATCAAGTTAGCACAAGATTCATTTTGATAACTTCTGCATCCTGTTTGGGCCTTCTTGCACAGCATGGTTGGTCAGTAAAAGTTTGTTGAATGGACTTAACCACTCTTCTCAGAGTTGCAGAACTGCATGTCCAATTGCATGCTATTGTGAAGGTTCTGCTGGTTCTTTAAACTTATTATCATATGTCCAACCAGTTCATTCTCCAGTCTTTTCTCAAACCAGGATATAAGCCTGAAATTCAGCTCTATTTTTCAAGTTTCCACCTCAAATCATCAGTCAAGTTCAATCCATTCTACCAATTCAGTGTCTTTCCCATTCATTGGGTCTCTCATTGCTTAGTTCAAGTCCTTTGCAAGTTTGCTTGAGCAATTGCAGGCTTCAAACTGCTCTTCCTGTCTCCAGGATTGATTTCTAACGTTCTGCCTAAAGGATCATGCTTTGTTTGTTACTGAGTCCAAGCTCGCTCTGCTTGCCGTACGACAGGCCAATAAATGGGGAGGTGAGTGTTGAGGCAAGGAATTGCAACTTTATTCAGAAAGCCGGCAGACCAAGAAGATGGCAGACTAGTGTCCCCAAAAAAACCATCTTATTGGGGTCTGGATGCCAGTTTCTTTTATAGAACAGAGAGTGGGAGGAGGTGAGGAAGTAAAGTAAAAAGGCCGTTTATCTTGCAAAATATCTCCTTGCTTGGCCGAATTGAGGAGGGGATGTGTTAATTTCTTCTTTTCTGCAGCCATTCACAGGTGGACAGGGTCAGAATGTCTCTCTGTGAGCTGAACAAAGGCACTGTAGTTTAACAGGCAGAGGAGCAGCGTTCCCTGTGGCAGGCCATTATGTGTGATTATAATAACAAAAGCAACAAAAAGCAAAGGTTAAAGTCAAAGAAACAGATCCAACATGGAGTCAGATTTTGCCCTTCACTGTTACATGTTCACTTTATATCTCCTGTAGCATCCAAAATAGGATTTCAGTAAATGTTTGTTGAATGAATGGCTGGGATTAAGAATCAGGAGATGCAGAAAGGGTCATATATTTGTGGAAGTTCTTTTACATGTGTGGTACTATACATCAGTTCATTTAATCTTTACAACAACTCTTGATGCAGACACAAGATTTACTTTCTATTTAAAAAATTTTTATTGCACTAACATTGCTTTATAACAGCAAGATGTATTAATCTTGTGTGTGCATTCTTCCCTCTTTGATCTTTAGAGAGAATTTTGTCCTTCCCACTTTAGTTTCTTCCCTCTCCTCCACTTCTAGGAAGAATTTCCTCCCTTCTACTCTGGTTCTTTGGGCTTTTTTTGTTTTTGTTTTCTTTTTTGACAACTAATCATTTAAAAATAGATATTACTTAAAAGAGTGAAGATTGGGAATTACCTGGCCGTCCAGTGGTTAGGATTCTGCGCTCTCACTGCCGAGGGCTGGGGTTCAATCCTTGTTCGGGAAACTAAGATCCCACAAGCCATGTGGCACAGCCAAGAAAAAAAAGAGTGAAGACTGAGAGGGATTCTAATTTAATTTATTCTGGAAAAAAATCTAAAGGGGAAAAATATCAAGTTGCTGGTAATCCTTTTCTTGAGTCACTGAGCATTCAAGTTAAACTGACATGACTTTGGCTCCAGATCTATGGGGGTTGAGGCATTTTTAAGATCCATCTTTGGAGAAAAATTAACTTTACAAAGGCTCTGCCAAATTTCAGATGATGTGAAGGTCCTTAGGTTTTTGTGATTCAAGTTTAAGAGAATGGAGAGGGGGAGTCTGCATAGGTCCAGGCTTGGGGAAGCAGGGTAGGATGTTGGCTTGCGGCAGGGTGGGGGGGCAGGGTTCCCTTGTTATGGAGAATGCAGTCCAAGGGCAAATTGGACAGAATTTGAAATTGAAAATAATATTCATAATAAAGAACTAAGGGGGTGGGGGAGGGAGAAAGAAGTTACAAATAAAACACTAGCCAAGCTGACTAGGGATGAGGAGGGATTTGTGGAGGTTTGGAGAATGGGCTTTGGAGCAGCTTTGGGAGAATGAGAAAGAAGAAAAAGGAGGGTTTTAAGTATTGCTGTGGGTGACACATTGGATCTTTTAAAAAGGATGTTCTTTGAGAAAAGCAAGTAAAAAGATGGGAATTCCTCTTGAAAGAGTTTTGGCTACTAGGCCTTGTTTCTTTCAGTATGAAATTGAGCCATGTGGAATCCACATTGAACAGAAAACTAGGGCTTGGAGAGCCAACCTTTTACTAACATCACACATACAGTAAAGGGCTAAGTCAGAATTTGAATTTTTATTTTTTTAATTAATTAATTAATTTACTTATTTAAATTTATTTATGTATTTATTTTTGGCTGAGTTGGGTCTTCGTTGCTGCACGTCGGCTTTGTCTAGCTGTTTGTCTTTGTCTTTGGCGAGCGCGGGCTACTCTTCATTGCAGTGTGCCGGCTTCTCATTGTGGTGGCTTCCCTTGTTGTGGAGCATGGGCTCTACGCGTGTGGGCTTCAGTAGTTGTGGCACGTGGGCTCAGTAGTTGTGGCTCTCGGGCTCTAGAGCACAGGCTCAGTAGTTGTGGCACATGGGTTTACTTTCTCCGCAGCATGTAGGATCTTCCCGGACCAGGGCTCGAACCCGTGTCCCCTGCCTTGGCAGGTGGATTCTTAACCACTGCTCCACCAGGGAAGTCCCTAAGTCAGAATTTGAACCCAGTCCTCTCCAGTTTCAAGGTCTTGTCAGTTTTTCATTCTCACATGCTACCTGTGGTTCAGAAATCTGTTGAATCACATTTCTACAAATTCCATTGAAATTGTGATAGGAAGCATTGTTCCTAGTATTTATTCCTCATTTATGAGCTTTCTACCTGAGAATCTTTTTGTTTCAGGGATGGTGGGAGGTCAGTTAGTGAATCCTTTCCTTGCCGTGCTTTCTGGTTTTCGTTTATAATTTCTAGTTCAGTCTTTCTGCTTAAGAACATCCCCTGATTTAAAAGACCTTCAGAGATACACCTGAAAGTAACACAACATTGTAAGTTAATTATACTTCAATAAAGTAAAAATTAAAAAAAAATATATATATATATATGTAAAAGACCTTCAGAGAGATAATAATTTCAAAACCTAAACTCTCCCCAGGGATAAAAGAGGAAACATCTCTGCAAGTGTGACCTATTTACAAGCATCACAGGCTCCCACTCTGTCTGGGGAGGTGACAGTATTTTGAATCATAAGGAAATGGAAAGATCTGAATTTAAAAGACTCTAGGATACATTGTCTCAAGAGTTTGGAAATACAAGAGTCATTGGCATATAATACCATTAGAAACATGGACAAGATGAAATAATCATAACTGTGATGAAGATGAAGATGGTGATGGTGATACCAGCCATATTGAGCGCTGCTTGGAGCAGGCACTATGCAAATTGCTTTACATGTGTGCTAGGTAATATTTTGAGATATTAACTTTTCTTTCTCTTTTCCCCCATCCTAATCAGGCAGTTAGTTCTTTTCCTCAGAGGAGGTATCAACACAGATAATAAAAGTGGCCTAGAAGTTTCTCTGTCTTTTGCTTACCTTGAGTCTTTAGAAGAACTTGGAGAGTTTATGAAGGTAAAACGGAGAAGTAGATTTGTAAGAATAGCTACAACAGTGGTTCTCAAACTTCTTGATTTCAGGACCTCTTTATGTTCTTAAATATTATTGAAAACCAAAAAATGCTTTTGTTTACATGTTACTTTCAGATAATTTGTGGATATTCTTTTAGGGTATGTTAAAGAGAAAACCACAGGCCCCAAATGGTGTCACTTATGCTGAAGCTTATGATACCAAACCTAGACTAAATACCTGATGTAATAGTAGTTTTGACCTTACCCAGGAATGTAATCTTAATCTGCCAGTCTGGAATTTTCTAGTCAGCACCAGTGAGGTAATCAGTCACATGGGTCCTCTCTATATCACCCCTCCTCCCCTGAGAAAGGAAGAACAGGTAATCTGCATGGTAGACCCTCATCCTTCCCCTAGAAGAAGGTGACCTGGCCTGAAACAAACCTTTCTTTTCCTTTGTTAATAGCTTCCTTGTCCCACCCTCCTTCTGCCTTTAAAAACCTTACATTTTGTTCAACCCATCAGAGTGCCCTTCTGCTTTCTAGGTGGGATGCCCTCCAATTCATGAATTGTTGAGTAAAGCCAATTAGATCTTCAAATTTACACAGCTGAATTTTTTTTTTTAAACAGGTACTATACTAAAACTCAACAAGTGGTACTTTATAGTCTGGTTGCAGTGTGGAATCTGAAACCACATAAATGAACTTTTTGTCTATCGTTACATTAAAATCCATTCACCTGTGTTGAACTTAGAATGGATCCTCTACCCTTGCATGAATTTGCTGGCCATTCAGAAAAATATTGGCTCACTGAGTGAGTTATGCAGATCTTCCAAATGTTAACATCTTTCACTATATAATATTAAAAGGTGACATTGGTTGTCACCATTGATCTCATCAGAAAAGTTAACACATCAGGAAGCTGTACAGGTTTTCCAAAAAGCTATATTTTATCATTGGCAACAAATGTCACTTGCTTATTTCTTTATTTTTAACTAGCAGGCTCACTTTGTTCCTTTGGTAGAAAATACCAGCCTAAAGCCCAGGGGCAAATAAGATGGCTGTCTGTTAGTAGTTCTTTTAATTAAAAAGAAAAAAGGCGGCTAGTTTAGCTCACAGCTCAATTCCTCTAGTGCTTTGTGGCAGAAGTGCAATGTAGCAGAAGGACATTCTGTGTATCTCCCATTTCACCACACAGTCATATTAAAAACATGTGTATACAAGGGTCAAGATTTAATAAAAACAATACTTTTTACTGCTTCATCAAGGGCATTCTTAAGTGAAACTGTTTTGTTCTTTACTGCAAGTGTGTGGTAGAAGAGAATACAACTGTTACTATAGTTTGGTACTGCTGGGGAGGAAAAACTTTTCCTGTACCCTTTTAGATTCTGTGCTTGAGAGTCTTCAGAGTAAACTGACAAACAACAAGTTAGCAAAAGAAAAGACAGATTTTTATTCAAGTAAGGATACGCTGGAGTTCACAGAAAATGTGACTCAAAGAGGTGGAATTTGGATGGAATTAGAATTTGGGACATATATAACACCTTACTAAGGGAAAGAGAGAGAAACGCGCTTAAACGAAAACAGTTGACTTCTTAATAAGGGTCTGGGGAGAAAGGGCACTGAGGGGAAAACAAATGATCTTTTGGAAAGCTGAATGGGCTCTTAGGAGAAAGTCTGTGTAGGGGTGGGTGTGGCGACTTATCATCTACAGGGATAATAGTTGCTCCAAGGCAAGGGATTTATGACAATTGAGTTCTTTTCTTTTTTTTTTTTTAATAAATTTATTTATTTATTTGTTTTTATTTTTGGCCGTGTTGGGTCTTCATTGCTGCGCACGGGCTTTTCTCTAGTTGCGGCAAGCGGGGGCTACTCTTTGTTGCGGTGCGTGGGCTTGTCATTGCGGTGGCTTCTCTTGTTATGGAGCACAGGCTCTAGGTGCTTGGGCTTCAGTACTTGTGGCATGCGGGCTCAGTAGTTGTGGCTCGGGGGCTTAATTACTCTGCGGCATGTGGGATCTTCCTGGCCAGGGCTCGAACCCATATCTCCTGCATTGTCAGGCAGATTCTTAACCACTGCACCGCCAGGGAAGTCCCAATTCATCAGTATTTTAAATGATAAACTTTGTGTTCGTGCAAGAAAATTCAGCAGTAAAGAATGGTATGACGTGATTTCCTGGTCCCAGTCCTTACTCACCATTAATAGTTTCTTATATATCCTTCTGGAAAATGTCCATGCTTATAAAACCAAATACATGCACACACACATACATGCTTCAACAAATAAAACAACTTGTATACAAATAAATATATATGATCTATTAATAAAATCATAAATAAGAGCATAATATGCATTCTATTCTGCAACTTTTTTTTAACAATTAAGTGTTTGTTGGGCATTTTCACACAACAGTACAATTGATTCGCTACATTTAAAAAATTAGTTTCATATTATTGCAATATTTATATTAGTATGCTTTAATCATAGCCTTAGCAACGGACATTTATGTTGCTCATATGTATTTTTAAAAATAGGTATTACTTTAAAAAAATAGGTATCACTTAATTGGCCTCCAATATGTTGCACCAATTTACACTCCTACCAATGGCATATGTGCGTGCCTGTTTCTCAGCACCCCTATTGTCACTGAGGATTATCAAAACTTTAAAAAATAGATTTAAAAATTTATCTAAGTCTGTCTTTTGCAGTAGAAATGTATATGCATTGGAAATGCATGAAGTCAGCACATTTACCTGAGTAGACAAATTGTAGAGTCCCACATCAGTGTAAGAGTAAGGTAGTGGGGAGTCATTAATTTGTTTCTCTGGTTTATTTTCCTAAGATTTGGGACTTAGAAAGCATTTTCTCATACAGTGCTCCAAATGGTGAGTGGGTTCACAGGCTAGGTGGGGATGTTATACTATAGAAGGTACTAGGCCTCTAATTCCAGCTTCCAGGGTACTTGTAGTTAATATCCCAAAAATGTAAGGCTGTGCTGGTAGTTTGAGACTCTAATCACTGTTTAACCATGTTTTTTTTAATTTTGTTTTGTTTGAAATACATTCAGACATCCAATTTGGGAGGTCAGAAACACACTTCCCCTCTATTGTAGTTATATGGCGCGTACCCACCACCTCACCCCTCCTACCTTCCTCATACTGGGAGACAAGTCTTCCCCAGAGTTTTGGATCTCGGCAGGCGGACATGTCATCTTACACACTACCCTCGACTGAACGTGAAACAACCTGAGAAACACAGACTATTCAATGGGAGAAGGGAGAAGAGGAGTGAAGGAGGTAGATAAAAATCCCCCTTGGCTATGGAGAAAAGGCCAAGGGTTTCAGTTCCCTTGTTTGAGGCAAAGATGGCACAGAGCCCCAGGAATAGGCTTAAAATAGTGATCCTGGCAGGGCATACAAGACTTCTGAGATTGATCAGAAAAGCTTCCAGCTTATGAGATCTCCAGTGTCTTTTTTCAGCCAGCAACTGGAATAGCAGGGTAAGCCATTTTTCTAATTTCTTGATATACTTCTTATCAACAAATAGTTTTTTCAGACTTCTTGGGTGAGAAAGCAGAGTTCTCTCCTACGCTGAGGGGAAGGAACCTGTTTCCTGGAAATAGCTCTGCCATATTTCCCCAGAAATACCTCATAGCCTCACTGGTTGTATTTCTTAAGGCTCTGATGAAGTTCTATGTTCTCAGAAAGAGGGGACAAGTAAATACAAGTCCACTTCAACGTTCTGAATTCCTGGGTGCAGAAAGTATAGTATGTATACTCTCATCTCTATACGCATCACAGTATTTGTTTCTGGCACTGAGATACAGCATTCAGTGAGCCCAGAAACACTTGGATTTTGTACAACTTTTTTTTTTTAACGAATCCTTATCTTAAAATGTCTATCAACTTTCTTTAACTTTTTAATTTTTTATTGTATTTTTTAATCTTTTAAAAATTGAGGAATAATTGACTATCAACTAGTTTTTTTAATAAATTAATTTTATTTATTTATTTTTGGCTGCATTGGGTCTTTGTAGCTGCGTGGTCTTTCTCTAGTTGCGGCAAGCGGGGGCTACTCTTTGTTGCCGTGCGTGGTCTTCTCATTGCGGTGGCTTCTCTTGTTGAAGAGCATGTGCTCTAGGCACGCAGGCTTCAGTAGTTGTGTCCCACAGGCTCTAGAGCGCACACTCAGTAGTTGTGGCACACGGGCTTAGTTGCTCCATGGCATGTGGGATCTTCCCAACCAGGGATAGAACCTGTGTTCCCTACATTGGCAGACAGATTCTTAACCACTGCCACCAGGGAAGCCCTCAACTAGTTTTTCAAATTTAAAATCACAACTTCTGGTAGCAGGTTTAAAGAAACTAATTAAAGCTAAGTATTAAAGAAATTCAGATGGCCATCAAATATTTGCCCTCCAAAAAGAATGCCAGCCCTAACTGATTTCATTAATGAGTTCTACCAGATCTTCAAAGCATACTTAATATCTATCTCATGCAAACTGTTCTAGAAAATAGAAAAGTTCAGAAATGGCCAGTTCATTTTGAAGGCCAAAGTCTTTTTTTCATTTGTTCATTCATTCATTTATTTATATTCAGTTTTTTTAAATTGAGGTATAATTGACATATAACATTGTATAGTTTTATATAATAGGTGTTGTACACCTGTTTCAGGTGTAGAACATAGTGATTTGATATTTGTATATATTGTGGAATGATCACCACAATAATTCTAGCTAATAACTGTCACCATATATACTTGCAAAAAAATATTTTTTTTCTTGTGATAGGGACTTTTCCAGAGGCCAAAAGTCTTGATTCAAAAACTAGATAATGGACTTCTCCGGTGGCGCACTGGTTAAGAATCTGCCTACCAATGCAGGGGACACGGGTTCTATCCCTGGTCCGGGAAGATTCCACATGCCTTGGAGCAACTAAGCCTGTGCACCACAACTACTGAGTCCGAGCTCTAGAGCCCGCGTGTCACAACTAGTGAAGCCTGCGCACCTAGAGCCCGTGCTCCGCAACAAGAGAAGCCACCGCAGTGAGAAGCCCACGCATCGCAATGAAGAGGAGCCCCTGCTCGCCCCAACTAGAGAAAGCCCACACGCAGCAACAAAGACCCAATGCAGCCAAAAATAAATAAAAAATAAATAAATTTATTTAAAAATAAGGACAATACATGAAAAGAAAATTATTGACCCCAAACACTTATGAATATAAGTGCAAAAAAAAAATCTAAATAAAGTATTAGCTAAACAAATCCAAAAAAAGTATTTAAAAAATCATACATCAAAATCTAGTAGTTTATTCTAGTAAAGCCATACTGGTTCAAAAGTGGAAAATCTACCAGTGTAATTTACTACATTAAGAACCTAAAGTAGAAAAATCATTATCTAAATTGAGAAGAAAACACTGGATAAGTCTTAGTGCTTATTTATGATTTTTTTAAAAAGCAAGAACTCTGAGACTTCCCTGGTGGCTCAGTGGTTAAGAATCTACCTGCCAATGCAGGGGACACGGATGTGAGCCCTGATCCGGGAAGATCGCACATGCCGCAGAGCAACTAAGCCCGTGCGCCACAACTATGGAGCCCGCGTGCCACAACTACTGAAGCCTGTGTGCCTAGAGCCCATGCTCCTCAACAAGAGAAGCCACCCCAATGAGAAGCCCCGCGCACCGCAATGAAGAGTAGTCCCCGTTCGCTGCAACTAGAGAAAGCCTGCAGGCAGCAATGAAGACTCAACGCAATGAAAACTAATTAATTAATTAAAAAAAAAAGCAAGAACTCTTAGCAGAGTTGGAGTATAGAGCTTTCTTAATTTGATAAAGATTTTATACCAATTTCAGACACGTCTTAAAAATTGAAAACAAATCCTTGTTAATTTACCACAGTGCTTGTAGGGGAGGAAAAGTAATTTTTCCTCTACCCTTCTGAGTTCTTAGCTGAGACCCCTGAAATAAAAGGCAGATTAACAAAACGGAAGAAAAACAGAAGTTTATCAACACGTATACCTCATGGATACATGGAATATACCCAGGGAAAAATAAGTAATCACTGAGGTGTCTTAGAATTCAGGATTAAATACCAGTTTAATAGGGAAAGAGGATGGGAGATGTAGGCATCTTAGGGATGAGTAAATGATTTTTAGGAAAGGTGAATGGGCCTTTAGAAAAATAAATGTGAGTGACAGTTTGTCTGGGTGTGGTTTCAATTTCTAGTCTCCTCTTCTGTGATAAGAGTCAATCTTCCCTGGTTGATTAAATTCGCAGGGTGGGGATTTATGACAACCGGGTTTCTTTTTGGAGGATCTGTCTTTAGGCAGATAAGGAGAGTTCAATGAAAGCCTCCCCCTGCATTTGCTGCTTTTCAAATGCTAACAGCTCAAAATAACCAATGTACCAAAATGGCACATTTCGGAGTGGCATGTTCTGAACTCCTACAGTCATATTTTGGGGTGGCATTATTCTCCTACCCATCATGCTATAAGGAAGAGAAAAGTTGTATTGGTTTATTATATCAGTTTTCACATACAGGTTCTGTGAAGATGATTTGTAGAGTGTTGAAAACATAAAAACAGAAAAAATTGTTGTGGACTTTTGTCATTTTTTTTGGTTGTCCAGTTTCCAACTCTTCTTCCTTTATGGGAGAAATCCTTTATTGTTTATAATCATGTACATGAGATGCAATGCTCTGCTTCCCACAGTGGAACCTTATGTGGGAACATCTTCCTTTTTCTTGAACTGTAGCCCTTCTGCAGCCAGTGTGAGATATGATCTTGGCTTAGCCAATGAGATGCTCCTGCCTGGACCCTACTCTAGCCAGATGGCCTATGATGGTTCGATTGTGCTAGCTGTGGCAGTGATCAATGGGGGCAATGTCCAGCAACTTCCTACTGCTTGGTCTTCCAGAGCTGTCTTGACTCCTGCATGTCTTCTAAGTTTGGTGTTCCTTTCCCATTGACTCATTGAACCCATGAGAGCCTTCAGTAAATTCTCATTTTTCTTTTCATTTAAAGTTTTATGTATATGCAACTAAGAACCTTGACTGATACACCTTTCTTTCTGTCACCTAGAAGCAATTCAGTTAATGTTTTATTCTATTTCTTTCCATATTTTTGCTTTGCATTTTTTATATAATTACGATCAAGCACTCTACTTTTTTTTTTTTTTTTAAGAACAATAAACACCTTTATTACATGGACTAAGATAGGAAGGAGGAGGACTCATTTGCCTTTCTGGGCCTTGATTTTCCTTAGATAGAGCTCCAGCTCCTTGCCCTCCAGCACATAGCCATCTGCTTGGCCACACTGGCCTGGTCTAAAAGTGATGCATGCAAGAAGCTTGTCCTGCTGGAACTGCTCCTCTAGAAGACTGCTGATTTGAGCATTCTTTTTCCTTTCATCATATTTCTTCTGAATTTTCTTTGTTTTTTGTTTAAAATTTCTTAGACATACAAATGGCCAACAAACACATGAAAAGAGGGCTTCCCTGGTGGCGCAGTGGTTGAGAGTCCGCCTGCCGATGCAGGGGACACGGGTTCGTGCCCCGGTCCGGGAAGATCCCACATGCCGTGGAGCGGCTGGGCCCATGAGCCATGGCCGCTGAGCCTGCGTGTCCAGAGCCTGTGCTCCACAATGGGAGAGGCCACAACAGTGAGAGCCCCACATACCGCAAAAAAAAAAAAAACACATGAAAAGATGCTCAGCATCACTAATTGTTAAAGAAATGCAAATCAAAACTACAGTGAGGTATCCCTTCACACCCATCAGAATCGCACCGTTAAAAAATCCCCAGACAATAAATGCTGGAGAGGGTGTGGAGAAAAGGAACGCTCTTGTACTGCTGGTGAGAATGTAAATTGATACAGCCACTGTGGGGAACAGTATGGAGGTTCCTTAAAAATCTAAAAATAGAACTACCATATGACCCAGCAATCCCACTACCGGGCATATACCCAGAGAAAACAGTAATTCAAAAAATGCACACACCCCAATGTTCATAGCAGCACTATTTACAATAGCCAGGACATGGAAGCAACCTAAATGTCCATCAGCAGTGGAATGGATAAAGAAGATGTGGTACATATATACAATGGAATATTACTCAGCCATAAAAAGGAATGAAATTGGGTCATTTGTAGAGATGTGGATGAATCTAGAGACTGTCATACAGAGTGAAGTAAGTCAGAAAGAGAAAAACAAATATCATATATTAATGCGTATATGTGGAGCCTAGAAAAATGGTACAGGTGAACTGGTTTGCAGGGCAGAAATTGAGACACAGATGTAGACAACAAACGTATGGACGCCAAGCAGGGGAAGCGGCGGGTGGGGGATGGTGGTGTGATGAATTGGGAGATTGGGATTGACATATATACACTAATATGTATAAAATGGATAAGTAATAAGAACCTGCTGTATAAAGAAATAAAATAAAATTCAAAAATTCAAAAGAAATTCCTTCCCAGGTAGGATTTAAAGAAGTTAAAAGCTCTCCTCAGCTCCATAGATGAGAGGTTAACAAACCCAAAGGCCAGGGGACAGGGCAGGTGGCCCAGTCTTGCCAATTATGAAAACTTTGGCCACCTGCCAGGGTGGACAAAGCAAACCAGCACATATCTTTTAATTTCCTCACAGTCTATTAAGTAACATATAATAGATACTCTTCAACTGAAAGAATTTAAAGTCACATGCCTAGAGCCTTCTTATTTAGCCAGTCTCTCGCATGTTGACCTCTTATCACCAAAAATATCTCCTGTAGCTATTCATGCTATTAGATCCCTTTACTGCTGTTGTGGGTATGTGTAAACAGGAATTCTCATTTGAGTCATGATTAGTCTCCAGATAATTAACTCATGAACTTGTGGCTAAAAGTTTCCTTTGTTAATAGCCTTAGATTCTACTAAAGTAGAGCTAACAGAAAGGGGAGAGAAGTAAATTTGGTTGGGGGAAATACTACTATTTGGCACATACTTCTTAAACCAGTTTAACTTCATTTTACTGTATTTTTGATTGGCCAAGGGTGGGTAAGAGACTTTACATAACTGCTATCTTAATTTGTTGAGTTAGAGAAGTTCCTTGATTTGTTTCTAAGTTCCTTAAATAGCTTGTATTAATCTAGCTCTTTTGACTTTCTCCATGTACGTTCATCCTATCACCACTCAATAAGTATTTGGGGCTTGTGTTTTGGGTCCAGCTGTTTAAGAAGAATGACTGAGAAGGAAATTAGGCCATAATTCTAGAAGGTGAGATTGAAATAGGTGTTAATCTTAAACATAAAGACAAAATGAAATGAGGCACACAGAAAAATGAGAAAGGTGATTATGAAATTTGCTTTTAAATTAAATATAAATCTACAGCAAGCTGCATCTCTTTTCAGAGTCAACTCAGGGTCAACCTCTGTAGTCCTTTGCAGTGTGGTAAATCCACTCAAGACCTAGAGTTCAGCTGTCTTCCCTATCGATTCAAGTTAAGCTAAGATCCTTGTTTTGTTGCTGTTTTTTTTTTTTGGCCGTGCCACCTGGCATGCGGATTCTTAGTTCCCCGACCAGGGATCAGACCCGTGCCCCCTGCAGTGGAAGTACAGAGTCTTAACCACTGAACCACCAGGGAAGACCCTAGGATCCTTTTCTTGAAACTCATGAAAATAGGACAACAGATTCAGTTGTCGACATTAGCAGTGGCAGTCACTCGCTCTGTTGCTGTTGGGTTTTTTTGGTTTGTTTTTTGTGTTAAAAAAATGTTTTTTAAGCTTTTATTAGAAAGTTGGTTTCATATGCTCTCCTGCTGGAGTAAGTCTATATCTGAGGATGCTAAAAGCCTTGCTGCCAAGCCAGTTTTGAATGTAGTTTAAACTGGGAAAGGAACCTTCATTGGGATGGTGGCCAAGAAGCTAGTCAGTTGTAGATATAACTTAAAAGGTCATTGGCTCACTTGCAAAAATGCTGGCAGCCTCAACATTTGCTACAAATTCCGCTCATTAATCCGTTGTTTTTGAATTTCTTTCCCACTGAGAAACCTAAGAATGTCTCTTGCCTGAGTGTACCATTCTCAGCTGATCTGCTTCCCTGAGACGTTAGGAATGATGCCCTGCAGCATCCCCCGTGAGTCACAGCTCAGGAGGCAGGAAGCCTAACGAGTTCTTTGCATATAGCCACTACCCTGTCTCTCTGTGACTCAGTCCACACTCTCAAAAGGTCATAGACAACATGCCTTGAGAAGCACCTGAGGCTTTGACCCAGAACTGTCAGAACCAGAAAGGGTCTCAGATAGCCTGTCCAAGAGGGGAACTAACCATCCTGGCTCACCTGGTACTGAGTTTCCTGGGACACAGAACTTTCAGTGCTGAGCCTGGGAATTCTAGACAAATAGGGATAGTTGGTCACACTATGCTCAACTATTTAGCAGAGAAGAAACTGAGGCCAGGAGGCTGACCTGCCCACACGAACAAAATTAGAATCCAGATCCATTGGTGCTAAGAGTTCAGTGCTCTTTCTATACTGGTACTTCCTTATATGCGCATAGTGCATTGCACACTATAGGTACTTAAGATTCTACTGTGGTTGTTTTATGAGTTCAAGGGAAGTGCTTTTCACAGATATGATCATTTCTAATTAGCAGTGATCTCACTCAAGGTCATCATTAGTCAGTGGTCTCTACTTCTGGACTCTGAACAGAATAGAGTTAATGAAGGGGAGGTAAATGTAATGAACAATAATAGAAGTGGTTAAGAAAACAGAAGGATTGGGCTTCCCTGGTGGTGCAGTGGTTAAGAATCCGCCTGCCAATGCAGCCCTGGTCCAGGAAGATCCCACATGCCGCAGGGCAGCTAAACCCATGCGCCACAACTACTGAGCCTGCGCTCTACAGCCTGAGAGGCACAACTACTGAAGCCCGTGTGCCTAGAGCCCGTGCTCTACAACAAAGAGAAGCCACCGCAACGAGAAGCCCGTGCACCACAATGAAGAGCAGCCCCCGCTCACTGCAACTAGAGAAAGCCCACGTGCAGCAACAAAGACCCAACGCAGCCAAAAATAAATAAATGAAAGAAAGAAAGAAAGAAAACAGAAGGATTGTGCAAAGATGGAGAGACCTATGTGTACAGGTTGGCTGAGCAACACTGCAGCAGGGGACACGTAGAAATACAATATGGGGTATAAACACCAAAGAGAAGGGTACATTATTTCCCTGTCCTCAAAGAGTGTGGTAATGACTATGTAATGAAAATTATATCACTGATGTTCATGGTTATATGTTTTCCAAGGACTTCGAAAGAACCTAACTCCCAGCAGTATTTGTCCTTCTAGGTCTGAGATCTGCCCTGTTTTTCTTACCAGTTTTCTCCCCTGGATACTGAGTTTTCAATGAAGTAGCATAATTTACTAGGGATCATTAGTCTGTTAAACCTAGATCTTTATGATCTCTTATCTAAACACTGCTGTATCCCATTCAATGCTATAGTCTTCTCACCTGCAAGAGGAACTGGTGGTATGTGTATGAGGGAACAGAAAAAGCATTAGGAATGTGACTGGCTGATGATTAAGTCTAGAGAAATGACTGTTGGAAACAAGGGTCCAGGAACATTATTTATTGTGGCCATCTTCAGCAATTCATTTTGTGGGGTAGTGCTAGGCACTTGAATTCTTTTATCTGGGATGGAACTCAAGGAAGTGGCACATGGAAAGGGAGCAGCATAGACAAAATGGAAGTGACTAAGGTGTTTTGACACCCATTAGGATGGGTGTTAACTCTCAAAATGGAAGCCAGATAACTACTTTTCTATTCCACCACACCTTTTCCTGCTGGTGACCAGAGACAGAGTTACCTTTTCTTCTTCTAAAAACACAGGTGAACAGAGGCATAGCTGACCTACTTTGTAAATACTTATTGTAGTGTTAATCAGCAAATTTACTACAGGCAGAGGTCAAGTGACCTCACAGCCATTCTGCTTTAGGCTGAAAGCCACAGTGGGAGCTGACCTTAGTTAGGGTAGTGCTGCTCCAAAAATGGACTTGTGACCACCCATCAGAAGCAAGATGCAAAACAAGCGTTGTTTAAAAATGCAAATTATTGGGCCATACCCCAGACATTCTGAATCTGATTTTCTTTTTCTTTTAAAATAAACTTTACAATTTAGAATAGTTTTTATTTTTTTAAAATTTACTTATTTTATTTTTGGCTGCCTTGGGTCTTTGTTGCTGCATGTGGGTTTTCTCTAGTTGCAGCGAGCGGGGGCTGCTTTTCGTTGCGGTGTACAGGCTTCTCATTGAAGTGGCTTCTCTTGTTGCAGAGCCCGGGCTCTAGGCACGCGGGCTTCAGTAGTTTTGGCGCGTGGGCTCAGTAGTTGTGGCTAACGGGCTCTAGAGCACAGGCTTAGTAGTTGTGGCACACGGGCTTAGCTGCCCCGCGGCATGTGGGATCTTCCCGGACCAGAGTTTGAACCCGTGTCCCCAGAATTGGTGGGTGGATTGGGGAAGCCCTAGAATAGTTTTAGATTTACAGAAAAGTTGTGAAGGTAGTGCAGAGTTGCCATAGACCTAAACACTCGGTTTTGCCTGTTATTAACATATTACGTTAATATGGTACCTTTCAACTAGTGAACCAATATCGATGCTTTATTATTAACTAAAGTTCATACTGTATTCAGACAGCCTTAGTTTTTACCTAACGTCCCATTTCTGTTGCAGGATCCCATCCAGAATATGATACATTTTTGTCTCCTTAGGCCCTCCTTGGTTGTGATAGTTTTTCAGACTTTCCTTGTTTTTGATGACCTTGATGGTTTTGGATGGGGTCTTCGTTGCAGTGCGCAGGCTTCTCATTGCCGTGGCTTCTCTTGTTGCGGAGCACGGGCTCTAGGTGCGCGGGCTCAGTATTTGTGGTGCACGGGCTTCTCATTGCAGTGGCTTCTCTTGTCGCAGAGCATGGGCTCGAGGCATGTGGGCTTCAGTAGTTGTGGCACGTGGGCTCAGTAGTTGTGGCACACGGGCTTAGTTGCTCTGCGGCACGTGGGATCTTCCTGGACCAGGACTCGAACCTGTGTCTCCTGCACTGGCAGGCGGATTCTTAACCACCGCACCACCAGGGAAGTCCTCCCCCTTTTTTTGAAAGGAAATTACTATGCGCAACCCCTTGAGGGGTGGGGAGTTAGGTTTCACATAAAATTATTTGGAATTCTTCTACATGGGAGATTTGTCTATTTTCCACCATTTATTTATTCAATAATTTATATTAGGATAGACTCATGGACATTTATTTTATACTTTTATATGTCCCCATTGTTGAATTTTTTTATTTTTAATTTTGTTATTAAAACCACTGCCCCACCAGGGAAGCCCACTAACTCCTTTTTTAAAACTTCAGATATAAATCGGTGTGAGTTCTCTAGGGCTGCCATTACAAAGTACCACAATCTCGTTTTAAACAGCAGAAACTTATTCTCTCATAGTTCTGAAAGCTAAAACCCCAAATCAAGGTGTTGACAGGTCATGTTCCCTCCAAAGCCTCTAGGGGAGGGTCTTGCTCCCCCAGCTTCTGGTAGGCCAAGGCATTTCTGGGCTGTGGCAGCATAATTTCAGTCTCTGCCGCCATCTTCACATGTCTGTCTTCCCTCTGTGTCTGTGTGTCTCCTTCCAATGGCATTCTCCTCTTCTTACAAGGACACTAGTCAAATTGGATTAAGGTCCCACCCTACTCCAATATGACTTCACTGTAACTATTTACATTTGTAATGACCCTATTTTCAAATAAGGTCACATTCTGAGGTACTAGGGCTTAAGACATCTATTTGGGAGACATAATTCAACCCATAACAAATTCACATACCACAGAATTCATCCTTTTAAAGTGTTCTTTTCTGTGGTTTTTACTATATTCACATGGTTATGCAACCAACACCACTAATTCCAGAACCTCTTCCACATTCCAAAAAGAAACCCCATACCCATTAGCAGTCACCTTCCCCTCCAATCTTCCTCAGCTCCTGACAACCAGTAATTTACTTTGTTTATATGGATTTGCCTATTCATAAATATTTCATATCAATGGACATTTCATAAAATGGAACCATATAACAAGAGGCATTTTATGTCTAGCTTATTTCACTTAGCATACTGTCTTTAAGGTTAATCTCCATTGTATCATGTATCAGTACTTCATTCCTTTTATGGCTGAATAATATTCCATTGAATGGATATACCAACTTTGTTTATATATTCATGAGTTGATGGACACCTGGGTTGTTCCCACTTTTTGGCTATTATCAATAATTCTGCTGTGAATATTCATGTACAAGTTTTTGCATGACTTTTTAATTCTTTCATACCTAGGAGTGGAATTGCTGGATCATATTGTTAATTATGTTTAATTTTTTGAGAAACTGTCAGACTGTTTCCAAAGCAACTGCACCAAATTCTCAGCAGCAGTATAAGAAAGTTCTAATTTCTACACGTCCTCCTCAACACTTGTTACTGTCTTTTTGATCACAGCCATCCTAGTGATCAAGTGAGGTGGTATCTCATTGTGGTTTTGCATTTCCCTCATGAATGAGGATACTGAGCATCTTTTCATGTGTGTATTAGCCATTTGTATGTCTTCTTTGGAGAAATGTCTGTTTTAACTCTGCCCATTTTAAAATTGAGTTGTCTTTTCATTGTTGAGTTTTGAGAGTTCTTTACATATGCTGGATATTCTCTCTCTATATATATATATTTAGCTATGATTTGCAAATTTTTTTCTCCCATTCTGTGGGTTGTCTTTTCACTTTCTAATAATGTTGTTGTTTTAATATTTATTTATTTTGGCTGCATCGGGTTTTAGTTGCGGCATGCAGGATCTTCACTGCAGCATGCAGACTTCTTAGTTGTGGCATGCATGCAGGATCTAGTTCCCCGACCAGGGATCGAACCCAGGCCCCCTGCATTGGGAACAGAGTCTTACCCACTGGACCATCAGGGAAGTCCCATCTTTTCACTTTCTTGATGGTGTCCTTTGAAGCACAAAAGTTCTTAATTTTGATGAAGTCCAGTTTATCTTTGGACTTCAAAGATAAAGCCACTTGTGCTTTAGGTGTCATATGTAAGATAAATGGTTTAGGCATATGTTTGCCCAGAGACAGACAGTAGGTGATTTCTGGAAGTTCCAGTACTATGTTAAGCATATAAATCAAACAACTAAAGGAACATTTTCATATTGTAGAAAATTCTACAAAAATTTTTATACAAAATTGAGAACTCAGAATGGTCACATTATTACTGAAAAGAGAAAGCATTTGCAATGAAAACTATAGCAAATGGCAGAGTCACAATACAGCTGACTGGGGAATAGGAAGTACATGTTCTAACCATTTCTCATCTGGTATTGACTCAAAAGAGTGTGTTGACTGCTGAAACAAAAGCATTTCCATAATTTAGCAAATCTGTTTTTACGAAGCTTTTGTGTTTAAATGAAGGCCTAGATGATGTGTTTCTAGTACCTGACACTACTAGGGAGGAAAAGGTAGGAGAAAACAAGTCACCCTGGCAATTCAGGGAGCAGTGAGCACTCTTCCAGCATTTGATTGCAAACTGCAAGGCCCAAAGCTTTGTTAAGATTAGAAACAAGTAACAGAGAAATATTGGGACTTATAGGCTCGTTGTTCACCAGAGAGCATCAGTTTTGGTTGCATATGAATGTTCTGGTTTTTTTTTTCTGAGGACACTTGTACTAGCCCAATAACAACACTAACAAAACTGCTTTTGCTGTGTCACTGGCATACTTTAAATTGCTTTAAAAAATATCTCACTTGTTTTGTTCTTTCTTGGAATGTTTTATGTTATAAAGCAGTCCACTACTGCTGATAGGTGTGTGTATATGCGTGTGTGTGTGTGTGTGTGTGTGTGTGTGTGTATAGTGTGTCTACAGTTTTTTTGCATCTAGATTTTTTTCAGAGAAAAGTATTAAATTTTGATCCCATTAAGCAAAACATTGTCAACATTAGTTTTTCATTGGTAGCAATGACCTCTTAAATTTTCTTAATAGAATCCTTTAAAAAAATAAGTATTTTCTGAAATATTTTGTCAGAGAACGATATGTGGATATGTGCTAAGAATGCCTATTAAGTAATTAGAATTTTCTCCAAGTAGTCAGTGGAATCATTTTATAATGTCCTAAGTAGAACAGCCAGGAGTCCTGAGCAAACAGAAAGGCAATTAAAGGAAGCTAGCTCCTTTGAATTTACAGAACCTGGGATTGTATTTGTGGTCTGTACTGGATACATTCCAGCTCTACATCACAACACAAAATTTCCCATTTCCTCAAAGCTAAAAGCCGAGGCATCAGCTAAGTAGATTGATAAACAGAAAAGTCAAGATAGGCACAGTTCATTAAACTGTCAGCCAGCAGTTGAATAACCATATTTCTGATAAATTGAGGTCTTGCAAGGGTTAACAAGTTATTTGTAAAGAGGAAAGTACATTCAATTGATGGAGAAAATGGAATATATGTAATTACCTTGATTCTACAATTATGTTAACAGGACTCTGAAAGATACATATAGGCAGACTACTGAAGCTTTAGGACTGTTAGCATAATCATTAAACGGCCAGAAATGATTCAACATTTTAACTATAGTTTTTGGGTAGTATAGCCTTTATTTCATATATTGTTGGTTTTGTATTAACATTATCATAGTTTATTAGCTTGAGGGTTGAAATTTCTTCCCTCAAAATGTAAACTAATATTGTAATAAAAAGACAAAGCGAATTCTTCTCTTCAAAATTAATGTTACAAAAGACTCTTAGGTTATACATTTATTCCGTCAAGTATGTATTATTCTCTAAGCCTGTACCATATGACATTCCTTCCAGGAAGTCCATCTCAGAAGCGTCAGTTTTCTTCCCTGGGTTCCCATAGCACTATCCTTGTATCTCTTTTATAGCACTTATTTGTATCTTTTAAAGTGCCTTAATGTTCTTTTTAGGTGGGCAGTGAAGTTTGATTTATAGAAGTAGAAATTTTGCTTCGGATGCTCTATTTATAGAAATCTGGTCTTTCTGATGTTACTTTATAAGTCTTTCCATGATAAGCTTTTAAATAGTGGGTTAAATAAAATGAGACTCAACTAGTAGTTTGGGCTGTATTTCTTCCCTTAGAAAAACATAAAGCTCAAGCAAACATTATATATACCACTTTGTTTCATCCAGGTTGCTCATCAACACATTAAATTTGTAAAGAATTACCAAGTTAACGTGCAACTGCTTTATAACAACTGGAGACTTGTTAAAATAAAACAGATGTAAAGAATTTTTGATGTGTTTTTCAGTCTTAACTATTCACCTTTAAACAAATCAGAACTTATATCAACAACTAATCATGTAATCATTATTCCCATTGAAATTGTAGACGTCACAAATTTTTCCCACTTTTTCCTGTTGTATTAGCCAGAAAACTTTTGGTGGCAATCTGGAGAAATATTAAATGAAAATATCTTCAACTAGGAGTGAAGAAAGCTCTGGAAGGAATGTGGAACAGTGAAAGAAGAGAAAAGCTTTACCTTGATAGAATCAGGACCACCAACGGACCTTTTCTGTCTCTAGCTTGGAACCTGGGATCAGAAAGGTGGGTTCAAGTCTCAGCCGTTAAGCCTTAATTTCTGTATCAGTAAGGGTATCTTTACTAATTCAATATTGTATTAAACAAGATGATACATTAAAAAAAGCCTATAGAATTGTGCCCAACTCAAAGTTCCTAATTCCATGACACTGGACATATTTTTTCACAACTATTGATATTCATATAGCACCTTTAAATCCAGACAATTCAGGATACCAGGTCACTAAATGAGGAACAGAAATCTTAATGTTTAAGAACAAACTAAATGAAATAAAAAACAATACAAAAGAAACAAAAAAATAAAAAAAACTATATCCTGAGAATATCCCAGTCCAGCATTTGTCTTGGCAAAGGAATAAATTTCTCAGCTCAAATTCATCTTACACCAGTACAGTTCAACAGTTTTTTAAGTGTCTAGTTGATGCCACACAGGCAGTTACAGAAGACAAAATTTCTCCCTTTAAGACACAGTCTAAAAGGGGGTATTAAAACGCACTGTGATGTTCAGTGCATAGAATAATATATAAAGTACTGCAGGAACACAGATGAAGAAGCAGTTACATTTGCTTGGTTTGAGAGGAGGGTAAGAAGCGTTAAGGAGTTATCAAGGGGAAGTGACATTTAAACCAGGCCTAAAAGGACTGGGAGTCAGCCAGATAGAACAAGGGAGAGAAGGGCATTCAGGTGAAGGAAACAATAATGAGTATACAGTCAAATTCATAGAGATAATTAGAAAGACAAAGAATGCAAACCATTGCAAAGAATGTTCCAAAGAAAGGGCTCCCCTCAGAAAACAGGCTAAGTTTCAGAGAAAATATTATTTGCTCCACAGAAATGATTTTCTGCACTCTGTGAGACTAACCAGTCATCTTTTGTGAGTAAAATAATTTCAAATACAAGAATGATAAAGAAAATTAGCTTTATTTATGTAAATTAGAAAAACTGATTGTAGTGTTAGAATTTGTCAAATGCTTTCATTCTGAACGATTTACAAGTGTATTTATATACAAACATAATAAAATAGAGTACCATCACATTGCTTTCTCTTGACCCCAAGTGTCTCTCCATTCTGAACATGCCCCTCTCACTTCGGGTTTTAATTTTTAACAGGGAAATTCTTTGTTCTGACACAGTGCTTGATTCACACAGTATAACACTGAAGTGGAAGGAGAGTCAGTGACCATCAATAATTAAAAATTATCCTTCAACCAATATGACTTTATCATTAGATTTTTTCTATATTAAAATATGTTTCATGTTAAAAAAAACATACTTGTATTCATTGAGGATCTAAATTTGTTGTACTAAATTTGACATTTATATAAACCCATAGTTAATTTAAATATAGATATGAATCTATATTAAACTCATTGGTATGAATGTTTGCCATAAATGAAAATGATGAAAATTATTAGGAACAGAGGTAAAAGAAAATCCATGTGAGAAATTGAAGTGGAAATGCCCTATTCTATTTAAAATGACTAAAATTTCAATTTTCTGAACTCAATACAAATAAAACCAATAGATGGTAAAAAGCCATGATATTTATAGACACCAAACCTTAAGTCACACTGTAGGGCATTAATTAATTTGTACTATTACATATTTTAGATAATTCTAAACCAAGTTTCCTAAATAGCTTGCCAATCATTTACGTTGTTTGAGAAATCCAAGAAAGTCTAATACAATTATTGAATAAGGCCGAATTTTAAACTGGCAATCGAGATACAATATAAATGCAGATAATTTATATTAGAGTCAGATTTATATATGTCATAGTACTATGTGTGTATGGACTATTAGAAGAAATAAATTTTGTTTTTAAAGCAGTGGTTGGTTTTCTAAGTTTAGTTCTTTAGCACTTTAATTGAAATTCCCGGCAAGAATTCTGACAGAGCTCTGTGATTTTATTATATGAAAGAAAGAAAAAAAGAAACCCACAAAAAATGTTAAGTTCGCTGTGACTTTTCAAAGCAATTTAAGTTAAAACAAACAGCCTCCAAGTGCACTTGTGTCTAAAATGCCACTTTTGCCCCCAAAGTGAAAGAAATGATCAAGTATTGTGTTAAGGTGCTTACTATTCAAAAAAAACATCAGAGGAAGTTGGTCTTTAATTGGATGCTTGAATTCTTTCCAGAGTTCTTAGTATGTTTAGATGTTGGTATCTTGAGTTTGACACTTTCTTGATTGCCCTTTATAGCAGCTTCAAGGCGGGCTTTCAAGGCTGGAGAGGAAGCCATTACACTTTTAAAAACTGATGAATACTGAGGCCCAATCTGCATGAGATTTTGCAAAGCAAAGTCATGTAGATTTCTCATTATGGAAGTTGCTGATCCCAGAGCATTCTCATCCAAAAGGAAGGAAATGAGGATGGGCAGAAGACAGGCCACCAGCTGAGAGCCTGGAAAGTAAACAAATGATGTAAGCCCCAGGTTCAGGGATGTAAATGTTTCTTATACACTTGATCTGGACATATTTCCCCCACTTGAAGGGAGGCAGTTCTTCCCATCTCTTCTCCCAAATTAATACAAAACAGTATCAATACTGTTGATTGATTAACATCAACACCTGCCTTTCCACGAGTGTGAAAATATAATGCTAAGTGACTAATGGGATGTTTTACAGTTTAAATAACATTAAATTTCTGATTTTGGACAGATTCTGATTTAGTATGCATTTAGTGCTAGCACTTACGATGCTGTTCCTCAGCAATGGCTACCAGTGCTTCCAAGACCTTTATGCCTTCTTGAAAGATCTGAAGCTCAGTAGTGTCTTCAGGTTTTCTTTTGTCTATTTCCTGCAGTTTTTCCACGATAGAGGATACTAAAGAGTAAATGTACGGGTAGGAAATAGCTGGATTCGGATATTGAAAAATGGAAAGTAGGAGCTGATAGGTCTTGATTTGTACCTAATCAGAAGAAAGACAAAAATAGTATAAACTGTAAATATAAATTTACATTTATATTAAAATGTAAGTTTTAATGTAAATTTTTAAAGTAAATTAAAAAATGTAAATGAAAAAAATTTAAAGCCTCCCCTCCCACACTTAAATTTATTTTATTTCTAATTTATCTTTAATTTTGGAAGTCCAAGCACTAACAGGTATTCAAACTTGCATGTAACAGTGGTTGTGACAGCTTGGAGTGGGAATAAAGTGGTTAATTTTTCTTCTTTTGACTAGTTCCCATTTTCCCCCTCGTTTGTCTCTCTATAATGTAAAAAATCAAACACACGAACTTGAAAAATATTTTGGAAAATGTTTTAGATGAAAATCACATATATTTGATGCTATGAAGGTTTTAAGGAACCATGTCTGGACCATATTAACTATGTGTCATCACATACTGGAGGCACCACTTTGAGACTGCTACATAAAGCTCCTGTTAGGCTAGAGGAAACAGATAGGACAGGAGAACAAAAGGAGATGACTATACAGCAAATATAGAAACCATCCTTTATTCATTTGAATGATTATTTTTTTTCTGAGAGAAAATCTGGTTACTAAGTTTTAGGAGTCTATTTGTGATCATGTGCTACAAACTTATTTTGTACCACATAACAGCATAGGAAATTAATTTAGCAAATAAAAGGGCCAGAAAGGAATGGGATTAATTTGTATATGCTGCTTTTGAAATAGGTCCCATTATTTTATAGTCATATACTGAAGGCACATGCTAGAGTCTTCCTTCCCTTTTTTTTTGAAAGGAAATCCACTGAAGTTCTAGGGATATATCAATTTTAAGATGCCCCTATTTCAAATTTAGGGTTTTTTTGTTTTTTAATTTTTTAAAAAACATTTTCTTTATCTTTCTCCAACTAACTACATTCCATCCTCAGGGCCAAAAACCTGACAAAGTCAGGTTGACTTTGTCAACCCAAGAACATGAATTAATCCAAACCTAAAAATAAATTTCAGTCTGGTACTTTCTGTTGGAATTAACAAAATCATAAGGAAAAGTTTTGCAAAAGCCTAAACATGTTCCTATTACAAACATCTGTCTTCTAAACACACTTACCATAGGATCTTTTATCGCAAGAGTAGCCTTAAATTTCTCAATACAGCGCTTCTGAAGGCATGGGATCGTAGTTACTTCTGGACTGGTAGACAGAGTAAATACTGTGATAGCAGTAAGCAGACTGACTTCATCAAGTTCTTGGTGTGTTCCAGCTACTAAAAAGAAATAATCTATGAGAAACAGATCCCAACACTGTCATATTTACTGTTATATACAGCTGTGAAGCTGTCTCTAGTTTGGTAGTAATTTCTTTTGTGTACCTAAGGATTACAGACAGTAATATGGACTGACTGACTAAGAATCCTGGCAAATGCTGTAGCTTTAAAATATGCATTTTAAGTAATTCTAGAGTCAAGAATTACCAAAGAAATTACAGTCTGCATAAGTAAAGACATCAGTAAATACTTATATACATTTACTAGGAATATGCATTAACTAGTTATGTGACCTTGGATATTTAACCCCATCTTCAGTTTTCTCATCTGTAAAATGAAAGTAACAGTACTTAAATTTATAAGGTTATGAGGATTAAATGAGTTAATCCTCGCAAAGCATTCAGAATAGCATGTTGCACATAATGCTCAATATAAATTAGCTGTTATATTATTATTTTTATTGTGGAGAAATACAGAAATGCTTGGACAGTTGTTTTTTCTTTGTTAAGTTTAAAGTATTCATATTTTGATCATACACGTGTCAAGCGAAAATAACTTGGCACTTTGTTTGCTACATATACCATTTCTTAACAGTACAGAAAAATTTGAAAATATCTGTGTGTGCCACAATCATTTAAAGGAATTTTCTACTGGATGTAATTTACTTCATTTCCCAAAGTCATACTCTCATTAAATAATTTTAATGAACCTCTTGTGGAAAATCAATGTTATTTGAAAAGGAAAAGGTGTGGCAAATTCAACTCATTAAATTGTGTAAGAATGGATTACTACTTATGAAAAGAATTACATCTATCTGTAGAAGGTTTGGTAACATTCACTCATCAAATACTTAAGAAACATTTTCTATGTGCCAGCACTCTTTCTGGCACTGAGAATACAATTTACAGAGAAGATACAGAATATACCAAGATGTAAATAAAGGATTTCAGCTAGTCACAAGGTCTATGAACATAAAAAATATATTAAGAGATAACAGAAAGCAACCCAGGAGTTGCTACATTGGGCAGTCAGAGAAAGGTTTAGGAAATTAGTGTTTGAGCTGACACCTGAGACACAGCAGCAATGAACGCAAAATACTATGGATGGGTAGGATTTATTTTGTAAAAATAATTTGAATAATTTTAAGGTAAAATAGGTGCATGGTTAACATTTAAATTATGACAGTATTATTATAAGCACTTTATATTTAATCCTCATTAGCATCGTGAGGTAGGTACACTTATTTCCCCCATTTTATGGATGAGAAATTGAGGAACGGAAATTCAGTCATTTGCCCAAATCACACAGTTAGTAAGGCATTCAGTTTGATTCCAGAAAGCATACTGTTAACCATGATGCCATAGTGCTTCACATACAGCCAAGTTATTCTTAGTCATTTATAGCAACTTGAAACTATAATAGCTAGTCTGTTTAGTAAAAATGTCTTTTTATTCTCCGTAAGATAAAGTTCTCCTGGGTTCCTCTTCCCATTTCTTCTAAAATTCCCTTATTCTCCCAGCCCTGCCCAAATTCCATTATACCCATTCTCTTTTACCTACAATAGATGCAAGGTTCGCTTAGCATTAAGCCCCATGGAGAGGCCTATGTGGTAAGGAACTGAGGCCTCCTGCTAACTAACAGCCAGTGAGAGACTGAGGCCTCTTACCAACAGCCATGAGCGAGTCCCCTTGGAAATGGGGTCTTTAGCTGTGACCCCGGCCAACATCTTAACAGTAACCTCAAGAGAGACCCCAAGACAGAACCACCCAGCTATGCTGCTCCCCAATTCCTGACCCTCAAAAACTGTCAGGTAACAAATGTTTGTTGTTTGAAGTTACTAAGTTTTGGAGCAATTTGTTATGTAGCAAATGTTTTCCCTATCAGCTCCTTCCTTAATTCTTCTCAGTAGCTAGTCCAAATCCTCAGTGTCCTAACCTCATTCTCTGACAGACAACAGAAAACCGTGTGTGTGTGTGTGTGTGTGTGTGTGTGTGTGTGTGTGTGTGTGTGTGTGTGTGTGTGTGTGTGTGTGTGTGTGTGTGTGTGTGTGTGTGTGTGTGTGTGTGTGTGTGTGTGTGTGTGTGTGATGAAAGAGGCAAGCTCATCATAACTCAACCTAACAACTTACGCCTATTAACTTTCCATCCTTACCTCCTTTCCTCCCTCACACTGGCAGATTCATCCTTCTAAATGTGCTGTGAATTTTTTTCCTTTCTGCCTAGAAAAGGGATGCCGCTTCCCTCCCTAATAGTTCCAACTCCAACCCCATTTCCACCTTTTTTTTCCCCATAAGCATGAACTCATACTAGAGCCTCATCTAAAAAATAAAATAAAATTCCTTGACCTTGTATCTTCCTTCAGCTTTCTCGTCTCCCTGTCGAGAGGAGCCTGTACTTGATCCTTACTCCTCTCTTGTACCTCAACACTGTGAGCGTGATCTCCACAGTGTATTTTACACTGCTGATCACTCTCGAGTCATTAAAACTCTCTTTTCTTTGGCTTCTGTTTCTGCATTATATTCGGAATCTCCTCCCATCTTGTTGCATAAACCCAAGTTAGGTGATTTCAACCATCCCACTGACAACTCCCAAACGCATGCAGTCTAAAACCATCTCTAGCCAGACTTTCTTGAAGCCCAGACCGCTTCATATTTCATTCCACTTGATTATCCTGTAGGCATTTCAAAATAAACTCACTGTCTTCCCCTGAAAACCCTCACTTTGGTATTTCTGTTAAGGGCACCATGAACACCCAACTCACCTTACCCCTTTCAACTCCTAAACCAAACTATCAGTAAATTCTGTTCATACTTGCTAAACATTTTAGTTTTCATTATTTCATTCCTTGTTATCCTTACTGCTACTACCTTGTCTCCAACAGTCTTGCTTTTTTCTCTATACTGCTGCCAGAGTGAGTCTTTAGAAATGCAAATCCCATCACTTTACTCCAGTTTTAAGAACACATGCCTATTGAAGGCAGCCCAAATTACCAATCATGCCAAACCTTCCATCATCTGGCCCCACTTACCATCCAACTTCCATCTCTACTAATCACCGTTCACCACCCTCTCACTCTTTCCCCTCAAACCCACATTCTCTCGTTGCTCTACTTGCCGTCCCCAAATGTACCATGCTATTTAGGTCTGCTGGTCTTAGATCAAAATGTTGCATGAGAATCCTTTTCTATGATGTCCATGTGGAGAATGGAGAATGCTTTCTAATCCTTTAAGAAACTGACTGTTTTGAGAAGACTCTTGTGGTAGCTACAGAGGTGTAGCACTGAGCTCCCCTTCGTGAGGGCAGGTGCTGCCCAGCTGTGAGGCATGCAGTCAGCTGTTGGCTCCTCAGGGTTGGCCTCAACCCCCGAGTTTGCTTGACTGAGATCACAGTCTTCAGGGGGAAGCCACATCTGAGGGAGTGTAGACACTGTTGTCCTATGGGAGGCACTGACAGGCAATATTCAGAGCCGCCCAGCAGGCATGCTGAGCTTTGCTGGATGCTGGTACTGCAGCTTGGCTTCTTTAGCCCAAGATTGCTTTCCCCATTCCCTTCACAGGCGTTGTTCCTTAATAAGCCTCTTGCTCCCCAAACTCCATCTCAGCATGAGCTTCCAGAGAACCCTACTGTGACACTCTGCCTGATTCACTCAAACAGAGCTGACTACTCTATTTTGCCAGTTGGTCTTTTTTTTTAAGTTTTTTTTTGATGTGGACCAATTTTAAAGTCTTTATTGAATTTGTTACAATATTGCTTCTGTATTATGTTTTGGTTTTTTGGCCACGAGTCATGTGGGATCTTAGCTTCCTGACTAGGGATCCAACCCATACCCCCTGCACTGGAAAGCGAAGTCTTAACCACTGGACCACCAGGGAAGTCCCTATCTCCTTTTTTTAATACTAGAAAGGCAGTGATAAATAAGACATTACTGTTGCCTTCAAGGAGCTCCTATGGTATTAATCATACCTTATGGCACTAGCCTCCCCTAGACTCCCAACTTTGGGCACATACGTGGTCAATAAATGTTGAATTCAACTGAAACCTTTTTACCATACAAAACAGAATATGGTGAATTGTGACACTGATAAACAGAACAAAGAAGGCAGGGATAGGGACTTCCCTGGTGGTCCAGTGGTTAAGAATCCACCTCCCATGCAGGGGATGTGGGTTCGATCCCTGGTCGGGGAACTAAGATCCCACATGCCGCGGGGCAACTAAGCCTGTGCGCTATAGAGCCCGTGAGCCACGACTAGACAGCCCTGCACGCTGCAGCTACTGAGTCCATGTGCTCTGGAGCCTGTGCACCACAATTAGAGGGAAACCCACACACCGCAACAAAAGATCCCGTGTGCCACAACTAAGACCTGATGCAGCCAAATAAATATTTTTTTTAAAAGGAGATAATTTATAATATGTCTAAACACTTTTTACAATTACCATGACATAATATTGAAAATAAGACCTACTCAACAATAACAAAGGGAAAAACTAAGTTTAATGGATATTGAACATAATACTAGCTATCATTTATAGATATATGCCAGGTAAAAAGCGAGATGCTTTTCGCATGTTATGTTATTGCACTAACAGTCTCCTGCAACACAATCTCCTTATTTTGTTAATGAGAAAACTAAGGCTCAGAGAAGTTGGATAACTTGTCTAGTCACTTAGCTAGTAGGTCCTGGAGGGACAGATCAGTCCTGTATTATATTTATAATGTATACCTTATGCAGTTTTCAGTACATTGTGCATATTAAAAAAGTTCTGTCAGCTAGACATGGATGATACTGTATTTTAAAATTAACATACTATTATATTTGAAGGTCTCTCACTGTCAACATACAGGCTGCCAGTCATTTAATTGCATTAACGTTAAAGATACTAAAATGAGGGGGCTTCCCTGGTGGCGCAGTGGTTGAGAGTCCGCCTGCCGATGCAGGGGACACGGGTTCGTGCCCCGGTCTCAGAAGATCCCACATGCTGCGGGGCAGCTGGGTCCGTGAGCCATGGCTGCTGGGCCTGCGCGTCCGGAGCCTGTGCTCCGCAACGGGAGAGGCCACAACAGTGAGAGGCCCGTGTACCGCAAAAAAAAAAAAAAAAGATACTAAAATGAGACCATAGATATTTTCTGTCTACGATACATACCCTCTAAACAAGTATGTAGTGAACTGTGGTCTCCTTTAGGTGAGACTGCCAAACATGATCAAGTAAATAGCTAATTCTCAAAAAACTGTCCCTCTTGCTTTTTAAAACAAACTGAACAACTGCTTCCAAAGAGCCTAAATTACCTGGATCCCAACAGTCAAGAACTGTTGTTAAAGCACTACGGAGAAGGTCAGTCCAAGCAGTATGGCTCTTTTCTGCTCGGGCCATGGGAGAAGATAATATTCCTTTCAGAGCCTGCAGGGAAGCTGCAACTGTTGAAGATAGCTGGCCCCCAGGTAACTTCACAGCAGTTTCTCTGAGGACTCCAATTGTGAGGTACAGTATAGTAGGGAGGATTGAGATGCTTCCTGTAATGTTTTTAAAAAACACTATTTCAGTCTATATACAGTTCCTCAGAGAAAAATCACCAAATGAGTTAGATAATGTCAAAGATTTCTAGCTTTTAAGATTATTCTCCATTAGGGATTATAACTGTTAAGATAATTTAAATAACTTTAAGATTTTAAAGGGTGGATTAAATTTTGGTTATAATTGGAGATGTTATTTAAAGTATATTACAGTACCATTATCCATTGCTGTGTTATTTTGTTTTATTTGGTAGTTGACAAACATTGAATTTATTTTTACTTTTTAGTGTGGTAAAATATATGGAACAAAAAATTTACCATTTTAATCATTTTTAATAATTCAGTGGCATTAAGTACATTCACAATGTTGTGCAACCACTATCACTATCCATTTGGATTTTATATTAAACCCTTTTGAAGCAATTTGTAGTGAATCACTCAGTACAAAATATTAAAAGTTTCCATGGCCACTAAGTAGTTAAAAAGTCACTTTGTTTAAAGTGAAAGAGAAGAGACTAAAGCTAAAATAGTCAATCAATTTTCCCAGAGGCTATCAATAAAACTCATATCGTATATTTTTGCCCCCAATCCTCTGCTAGTCACTTTTTCTGCTACTATTGGTATAAGACAGTGTGTGAGAACAAGGAATACAGGTTTAAAAGTCAAACTGAAGCTTAAAGTCATGTTAAAAATAGGACAGAATGTAAGTTGGTCAAGACACATTTAAGGAGAAATATGCTTACCAATTAAGAAGTATCTATTAAATACTGAGTCCCTATTATGTACTAGAGGATACAAAATTTCACTGGAAACAAGACATATGTCTGTATATATATTTACCTTCTCTTTCTATGATAATCAATTACATATACCTCTATATGACACATAAAAACTACATATCTACATATGGAAGCTACACACACACACACACACACACAAAACAAACAAACAAACAAAAAAGAAAAACAAAACTCAATATGAGCCAGAGTTTTTAGGGAAGCCTTCACAGATGAGGTAGGGCTGGAGCTGAACTTGAAAGGAAGGCAAAATTTTACAAAGGAGAGAAGGGGTGGGGTCATTTCGGATCAAGTAACACCATCGACAATAGTACAGAACAGGGATATGCATGAAGCCTCCTGGGTTTAAGGTCCACACAGAAGGAATCAGGAGGCAGTTGTACTCTGAGAGCCTTAAACACTATATTAAAAGCATGGACTTGATTCAAAACCGAACTGGATATGATGAGAAGCTTCTGTTGTCACTGAGGCAGGGAAAGTCCATTAGATACTGTATACCAAAAAAATGCCCAAGAGCTAGTAATTGCCATCGATGGGTTTACAATATTCTCAACCATGGAAGAGACTATCTATGTAGAGTACATGCTGTCTCTGTATTTACTTTCACCCTTTTAGTAAAACAGATTACTGGAATATTGTAATGTTAACCTTAGAGGATTAAAGACCATATGCAAAGCTTTGGGGGTCAGCATTTGTGTAATGAGGAAAAGATAAGCAACCATTACCTCCATTATCTATCAAAACCATTTCTCTCCTTCCAGGTCAAGTAAAGCAAATCAAACACCACAACATACCTTCAGGAGAGCACACTGCAGGAAGTTCAGAGAGGATAACTAATGCAGCGGAAACCAACCTACTTCCATCTTCTGACAGCATCTGTGGCTTTGTAGCTTTTACTCCTGGGCTACCTGTCAATTTAGGATTTAGCTCTGGGAGCTGTCTAACTAGAATGCATACACACAATTCCAGTGTTGCAAAGACCAAAGATTTCCCAGGCACAAGTCCTCCTGTGTCCTTTCCCTCTCCAAATTCTGGCAAGGTTTCCTTTTCAGCAGCCCCATCATCAACTAAAAGACAAAAAGAACAATGTTGAATAAATGCTTCAGGTTTGTTTTGCTTCTGGTAGATGGCAGTTTAGTTCATTTCTGTTGTAGGTAACACATTTAAATGGGTGAAGTCTTGGGTCTTAAAGAATGAAAGAGAAAGTTACGGAGGTAAAAGTAGTTGTCTTTATGTGGACTTCTTATTGCAATGGATCAAAAGAAATCCTCGGTGACCTTCTCAGCCTTAAAATATTGTCTGGTTAACTCCTTGCTGTTAAGGTGTGAACCTGATAGCTAGAGCTCCAGCACTGACCTTACCACCTTAATATTGGTAGTGGCTGGGCAGAAAGATAGGAACTGAGGTCCCTGATGTCTTTAAGAAGCTGCCATCTCAGGCCAGGACTGCCAACTTCTGGACTTCTTTTAGATGAGAGAATAAGTCCTCGTGTTTTAAATCTACTGTTATATTGGATTTTCTGTTATAGGTAGTCAAATGTAATCTTAAGTGATAAACTCACCAATACCAAATTTGACTTGTAAATGAACAATTTAATCACTTTGCAAAACTTAAGTTATTAAAGAATTGTCAGTAGTTCTTTCCATGTACATTGGTAAACACTTAAAAGTAGGTACTCAATCAGTATAAAGAATTTTTTTTCCTTCCAGGGCTGTTAAAATTCTAATTTTCCCAAGGAATAGTAGTTTAGCTACTGACAACATCCAAGCTAACACGTCGAGGTGCATGAGAGGATTTGAAGCCATACCTAGAGATTTGTACCATACACAATAGATTCTCAGAACGACATAGACACATAAGCAATACTTAAAAAAATAATGATGCCGTGTGATTAATTTGGCATTATAGGAACATTCACCTTCTGCACTTCGTCTTTTCTCCTTCACATGTTCTTGAGCTGCACAGATAATCTGCCTTACCACTTCAAGAGAAGCCAGCTGAATGGAAGGTGATTCTCGGGTCAAAATTACTCGATGTAGTACATTCAACAACTCGATACCCAAGTCCTATCACAGAAAACAGGTGAGACTATATGGAAAATTACATACTTAAAAAAAAAATACCAATGTTAAATGCCATGACAAAATTCAGAGAAAGAAACAATGGTCCATAAAAAATAAAGGTGTTAGGGCAATGAAGTTATGTAACACTTGCTCCACTTTAAACCAACTCCAGGTTGGTTTTTGTCCAATCCTGTGGGAGATGGCACTATGACAAAAGATCATTTTCACACAGGTCCTAAAGTGGGAAAACAAACGAGATTTCTAAAACAAGATGAAAAATGTGGCTAAAAGTATATACGGACTGCCATGTAGATTCCTAGATTTATATTTAAGTTTTCTAGTACTAATAAAGAATGATGGCGAAGTATGACATTAAAAGTGGATAAGTTATTAAGCACAGAATGAATATCTCTCTAAAGGATAAAATACACTGGACAAATACTATTTCATTTTCCCCTTTTCTTTTCTATTGGTTACTCTGGTGGCTTTCTTTCATCTTTGAAAATAATAGTAAAACTGTCATTATGATACTTTTTTTTTTTAAAGATGTTGGGGGTAGGAGTTTATTAATTAATTTATTTTTGCCGTGTTGGGTCTTCGTTTCTGTGCGAGGGCTTTCTCTAGTTGTGGCAAGCGGGGGCCACTCTTCATCGCGGTGCGCGGGCCTCTCACTATCGCGGCCTCTCCCGTTGCAGAGCACAGGCTCCAGACGCGCAGGCTCAGTAGTTGTGGCTCACGGGCCCAGTCGCTCCGCGGCATGTGGGATCCTCCCAGACCAGGGCTTGAACCCACATCCCCTGCATTAGCAGGAAGACTTCCAACCACTGCGCCACCAGGGAAGCCCCTATGATACTTGTTTTAACATACAGAATAAACAAGCAGAAAAAGTTTAAAATTTATTCAAGTACAATCCAAGTCAGGCAGGAGCCTGATTAATACTTTAAACCTAATAAACGATAGTAGTAATAAGTTAAATAACTGTATAGAAAAGAAATCATACCATCCATTTTTCTTAACATCCAAGAGTCAATTTAATATACAATTCAATATACTGGTAGTACCTGATGCTAAGGGTGCCTGCCCAATACAGAGCTGCTCCTGGGAAAGCAGTTAAAGGAAGTGCCATTCTTTGTACAGTGATCTTTTTTTTTTAACATCTCTATTGGAGTATAATTGCTTTACAATGGTGTGTTAGTTTCTGCTGTATCACAAAGTGAATCAGCTGTGTACAGTGATCTTTTAACCATGGTCACAACTGGGTCTGATAATAGTGTCTGACTCCACCTAGAGACTAGCCAGTCGTCTCTTAAAAAGACTTGGATAGAGAACTCAGCCAAGAGGAATACTATGTAACTGACAATAACTACGTGAACCAAGAAGAAACTCTCTCAGGGAAATGGAGTATAAGATACAGGTATATACGAAAAGCAGGTTGCACTGAAGCGGAAAGAGACAAAGACAGTATGATATAGAACCTTCCCATCATTGCAGAAAGTTCACATGAGGAGCTGCTACACGGAGTGGTTGGCTGGTGGCAGCAGAAATAAGTGCGACAGAAGCAGAGACAGAAAGAGGCATGACTGCTCCTGGGTCAGCACAGTTGCTGATGCCATTTCAGTTCTGAGGCCTAGCTGTGCAGTTTTTTAGTCTCCTTTATATTTCTCCGTGTTTACTCCCTATTCACTGTAGTAACCTGGACATGTTTCTGTTCCTGTTCCTTGACATGTACAGAAGCCAAACAAAAAACAAGAAATCACCTGATCACTGCCAATTTTAGATCTGGGCCAAGGAACATCTAGAAGGGCCTGTAACGCATGTAAACAAGCAGTAATGCTTTCCATGGTTGCATCTGAACGTAAGGAACACAGAAATTCCACACTGATTCCTGTAGAAAGCAGAAAAAGAGAATGAGGCTTCTTTGAGATTCTTACTTTATGAAGTTAAATAATTTTCTATTTTGATAAGGTATACAAATAAACTTAACAAAAAGGTAATGCAAATAAACCACAATGAATTTAAGACTAAACAAGTGAAAAGGCAATCTCTTAATAGTTTGTTTTTATCAACATATACATAAATAATCATCTCAATTAGGCTTGCTCACTACTGCAAAAATTGCAATAAAATTGCACCAGAGAATTTAACATGTAGAGTTTCATAACTTTATTTTGACTAAAATTTATTGAGTGATTACCATGTATCAGGCATTGCACTTTAAGTATATCATTTCACTCTCACACTATCTGAGAAAGTAGGTACTATTATTACCACTCCTTTTTTTCCTTTTTTTTTTTTTCTTTTTTTAGTGGTACGCGGGCCTCACTGTTGTGGCCTCTCCCGTTGCGGAGCACAGGCTCCAGATGCACAGGCTCAGCGGCATGTGGGATCTTCCCGGACCAGGGCACGAACCCGTGTCCCCTGCATCGGCAGGTGGACTCTCAACCACTGTGCCACCAGGGAAGCCCTATTACCACTCCTTTTAAGCACACAGAGATTAAATAGTTTGCTAAAGGTCCATTACAATGGGGCACACCAAGAATTTGAACTGAGATACTGTACTGCATAGCTTATGCCCTGCCAATCTTCATTATATAAAAGTTCATTTTTATCTTTAAAAATTTTTTTATTTAAAAGAAATATTTATTTGGCTGCCCTGGGTCTTCAATGCCTCATGCAGGATCTTCGTTGCAGCATGCACTTAGTTGCGGCACGTGGGACCTAGTTCCCTGACCAAACTAGGGACCGGACCCGGGCCCCCTGCATTGGGAGCACCCCCCTGCATTGGGAGCACGGAGTCTTAGCCACTGGACCACCAGGGAAGGCCTAAATGTTTGTTTTTAGAAAGCTCTCATCTCAAGGCAAGCGAAAACAAAATTTTAACATACCCAAGGAAATAAGAAATCCGGTCATGTTTGGCCTGGTAAGGAATAACAGAAGCTCTATGAACCATAAACCTTACTTAATTTAATCACTTGCCTTTATAACTCTCACATGTCACTTAAATCAATAACTTATTTATAGGTAATGATCTAATAACTTGTTTCCTCAGAACAAGGTAAGTATGAAAAATATTTATTCTAGAAACTCACTGTACCTAGAAAGATACTTCACTTTAAAAATGAAGTTCCAGGGCTTCCGTGGTGGCGCAGTGGCTGAGAGTCCGCCTGCCGATGCAGGGCACATGGGTTCGTGCCCCAATCCGGGAAGATCCCATATGCCGCGGAGCAGCTAGGCCCGTGAGCCATGGCCGCTGAGCTTGTGCGTCCGGAGCCTGCACGTCTGGAGCCTGTGCTCCGCAACGGGAGAGGCCACAACAGTGAGAGGCCCACGTACCGCAAAAAAAAAAAAAAGCACGTGGAAAGAACCAGGCTTCTTTTGCAAATTTTACATACATTCAACTCGATGCTAAAGCCAGCCTGTAATGGCATTCTAGACTTAATATAATGAAATTTGCAATTTTATAAGATGTATACAAGCTTACTCACTTGTATCCATCAAGGCTATCACTAATGCCTAATAAAGAATGAAGTAATAGCCGCCAAGAGCTGATAGGCAGGGGGCACAATTCAAGAAAAACTCTGTAGGGTCAGAAGCTAGTAAGGTCTTTTACTGACCTAAAATAAGATGGAATCTCTCAGTGTAGACATCCTCAGGGGACTTCACTGGAGCCCCAGATGATGACCCCTGACACATGGAAGTTGGTGTTACAGGCCTTGAGAGATTAGGTGCTCCCTCATCTGGGTCAGCAACAACAAAGCCTGTGCTTGTAAGCCACAGTGCTGTAGCATGGAGGATAAACGCCCAGGAATTGTAATAATGCGATTTTGCGTTTTCACTAGTCTCTGCTGTGTAGAAAGCACCACCTACAAAAAAGGGAAAGCAAACAGTTTCAGGAGGAATAAACGAAGAGATTAGCTCACACTACATTTTCCCTTTTATCTGTTACAAGATATAGACCATTTCCATCATCCCAAAATTTCCTTTGTGACCCTTTCCAGTCAGTCCCCTACACCTCAAGGCAACTACTTTTTTTTTTTTAATTTATCCATTTATTTTATTATTATTTTTTGGCTGTGTTGGGTCTTTGTTGCTGCGCAGGGTTTCTCTAGTTGTGGCGAGCTTGGGCTACTCTTCATTGCAGTGTGTGGGCTTCTCATTGCCGTGGATTCTCTTGCTGCAGAGCACGGGCTCTAGGCGCACGGACTTCAGTAGTTGTGGCACGAGGGCTCAGCAGTTGTGGCTCGCGGGTTCTAGAGCACAGGCTCAGTAGTTGTGGCACACAGGCTTATTAGTTGCTCCTCAGCATGTGGGATCTTCCTGGACCAGGGCTCAAACACGCGTCCCCTGCACTGGCAGGCAGATTCTTAACCACTGTGCCACCAGAGAAGCCCGGCAACTACTTTTTGACTTTTATCACCACAGACGTTTTGCCTGTGCTTGGACTTCACCGAAATGGAAAAATATCCAGTATGCACTTGTTTGTGACTGAGGTTTTTTTAAAAAATAAATTTATTTTATTTATTTATTTATTTTTGGCTGCGTTGGGTCTTCATTGCTGTGCACAGGCTTTCTCTAGTTGCAGTGAGTGGGGGCTACTCTTCGTTGCAGTGCGTGGGCTTCTCACTGCGGTGGCTTCTCTTGCTGCGGAGCATGGGCTCTAGGCACGCGGGCTCAGTAGTTGTGGCTCGCAGGCTCTAGAACGCAGGCTCAGTAGTTGCGGCACACGGGCTTAGTTGCTCTGCGGCATGTGGGATCTTCCCGGACCGGGGCTCGAACCTGTACCCCCTGCATTAGTGGATTCTTAACCACTGTGCCACCAGGGAAACCCCTTTTTTTTGATGTTGGCCATTTTAAAAGCTTTTTTTCGGGACTTCCCTGGTGGTGTGGTGGTTAAGAATCCGCCTGCCAATGCAGGGGACACGGGTTCGAGCCCTGGTCCAGGAAGATCTCACATGCCGTGGAGCAACTAAGCCCAAGCGCCACAACTACTGAGCCTGTTTGCCACAACTACTGAAGCCTGCACGCCTAGAGCCCATGCTCCGAAACAAGAGAAGCCATTGCAATGAGAAACCCACACACCGCAAGGAAGAGTAGCCCCTGCTCGCCGCAACTCGAGAAAGCCCGCACGCAGCAACCAAGACGCAACACAGCCAAATAAATAAATAAAAATAAATAAGTTTAAAAAAAGTTTTTATTGAATTTGTTATAATACTGCTTCTGTATCATGTTTCAGGTTTTTTTGGCTACTATGCATGTGGGATCTTAGCTCCCCAACCAGGGATCAAACCTGCACCCCCTGCATTGGAAGGCGAAGTCTTAACCACTGGATCACCAGGGGAGGTCCCTGTGACTAAGCTTTGTTTAACGATGTTTTCAGAGATTCATCCATGCTGCTACATTATCAATATTTTGTTATCAATGATTTTATTTCTCCTAAGCATACAACTGTTGGGTCACAGAGCTGATGTATCCTTACAACTTTATAAGAAAATTTGCAGGCTAATTCTTAACTTTTTATTTTATTATTATTATTTTTTGCGGTACGCGGGCCTCTCACTGTTGTGGCCTCTCCCGTTGTGGAGCACAGGCTCCGGACGCACAGGCTCAGCAGCCATGGCTCTCGGGCCTAGCCGCTCAGCGGCATGTGGGATCTTCCCGGACCGGGGCACGAACCTGTGTCCCCTGCATCGGCAGGCGGACTCTCAACCAGTGCGCCACCAGGGAAGCCCCACTTTTTATTTTTAATCACAAAATATTTTAAAACAAATATGTGATGTGTATATGCGTGTTTAGAAGGTGAAAAACTTATACGATCTGAAAAGAAACCAGAGTATGTGTATGCATGTATAAAACAGATACCTATTTACCTATCTCCAAGATTAACGTTTTGTCTTTCTTAAATCTCTTTCTTAAAAAACAAACAAAAAACTCCTAAAACTTTGTACACCACTAATTCTTGCCCCTCCTTTTGTAACCACTTTCCTCAAGTCACTGTGAATCACTCTCATTATGGTCTTACACTTTCACTCTAGACGTTTGTATTCATAAATAATAGATGCTGTTATTTCTTGTGTGAGTTTCCTTAAAAGCCTCATACTGTGTGTATCCTTTTTAAACTTGCTTTCCCCCCAACACTACGTTTTGATGATTTATGTGTCATTAACATTTGCTGATAAATTATGTCAATAAATCAGTTTATTTCCATTTTGTTTCCATTTTTAATGCTATTGAAAGGTACAAAGTACAATAAACACTCCACATATCTCTTTGTGTATAATTCCAATTAAAATTCTAACAGAACTTGATAGGCTGACCCTAAAATTCATAGCAAAGAGTAAAAAAAAATAATAGCCATTTTGGAATAACATGAAAATTAAAAGCAGCTACCAAATATCCAATCCATAAAATGCAATATTAATAACTGACTATAAAATTAGACCCCTAAGGGAATCTAAAAAAGAGTAGATATATGTATATGTATAACTGATTCACTTTGCTGTACAGCAGAAACTAACACAACATTGTAAAGCAACTATACTCCAATAAAAATTAATTTAAAAATTTTTTTAAATTAAAAAATAAAATTTGATCCCTATCCGCATTCCACACACATAATATAAATTCTAGCTGGACTAAAGTCCAAAATGTAAAAAGCAAAACTGTAAAGCTTATATTTCTTTATGACCTTAAGTTACAAAGAAGTATCAGGCACTATACAAAAACCATAAACAACTGATTATATTACTTTTAAAAAGATGAAAGAGCAAACTACAGGCTGAGAGAAGATACCTGCAAGATATGGAATCACAAAGGAATAGTATTAAACATATGTAAAGGATTAATAAGTCAGTAAGAAAATGTCAAATAGGAGAAAATGGGCAAAGATTATGACTAGGTGATTTATGGAAAAAGAAACTTAAACGTCCCATAAACCAATGAAAAAAGATTCCCAATCTAGGAAATAAACTAATGAAACTCTTTCATACTCATCAGATTGACAAAAATTATTAACAATGATAACATATAATGATGGGAAGATGTAGAAAAACAGAAGCATGTTGCTGTTTGTAATGTATGTTGTTTGTATGCAATGTATGTTGCACATACATTGTTGTAACCACTTTGGAGAACGATTTGGCAGTGTCTTGTGAGGTAAGACGAGCATGCCTTATGACTTAGAGATTCAACTTCAGGGTCTCCACCCTGAAGCAACTCTCCCGTGCTTATTCTATGAATGAAAATTATTCTGGGAAAATGTTTCAGATAAACATTACCTGCTAACGGAGAAATTTTGAAAATACATGTTATTGACTGTCATTCTAGGGATTATGTAAATATTTTCCCCCCTTACCTTCAACAGGAAGCTGGGAGGCAAATTCTGAAGGCAAAGTTAGGAGAGCAAAATCCTGAAGCGCAGCAAGCCAGAGCCTACTTAATGTGCCAAGATCTGCGTGGACTAAGTCAAGCAGCCCGTCTGATGAAATCGACCCATTTCCGACACTCTCTTCTGAACAGGTAGTCTTCAAAGGTTGTTTGTGGTTTTTATGTCTTTCTACAGCAATTATGTAGACCTGTATAAAGGTTACTTTATAAATAGGAAAATCTCGTACCCACTGAAAAGATGTTACAATATTTTTATCTTGCTGAAGAGGCAGACTTACCTTGAGCCTGCCTCCTGGACTTAAAATGCATTGTGATACCAAGAAGGTATACATATGTAACCACACACACAAAACTAGGGTAGAAAGATCCAAAAGCATTATCTTCAGTGAGATATATTAGGGATAATAAACATTTGACAAATATGCTGCCACCTTGCAGTTTACAACCATGACAGCTATAATTAAATGATCATGGCACTCTTTTTTACTAAGCCTAGACATGGCCTTGTAATCCATTTCAAAATATGGCTACAGGCAGCCATCTCTGAATTGAAATAAGCTGAATGTCTTCTTTCAATGTTACCACTAAATTACTATAAAAAGTTTAACTATATAGATTTAACATGGACTACAGAATGTTAAAGTATTCAACATTGTACATAATGTGTACTATCTCTTTATCCATAACTCCAAAATTCAAAAAGCTCTGCAAAATCTAAGTTTGTCGGCAAATCAATCTGGTGGCAAAACACAAAAAAATTTATGTGAAGCTATTTATACAATGTGAATATTCAAACATTTCACACAGATATATTTAAGTGTTTGATTACAGATTCTATGGTATTGTCCCAGACATCCTAGATGAATACATGAAATATGCATCCAAATTTTAAATCCCAAATATATCTGGCTCCAAGGATTTCAGATAATTATGGACCTCAATTACATGGAACTTGTTGGCTAGTCATTACTTTCACTAAGGAGAGAACAGGAGAAAGTAATGGCTTAAGCAAGAGTACAGAGTTTCAGATTATTACAAAGAACACTATATAAGCACAGAGTAATTTATAAAATAGGTTACAGAAATTACAGAATCTCTGTTTGCTCTATTAAAAGCATATGTTTAAAGCATTTAGAGTTGACTGTTAAAGATCATTAGATCCAACTTATTAAATCTAGGCAGAACTACTTCTTGAGATTTGTCAACACTAAATAATGACAAAAATAGACACTTTACAATCTTCTGATTTTAATTAGCCCCACTGAAGGGAACCCTTTCTTATATGTTGGTTAATTCTCTCAGTTGCAATCTGAGACTATATACTTCATTAAAGTGATATATGAACCAAGACTGGCCAAGTCGGGTAACTGCTGAAGCTGGATGACGGGTATATATGAGTTCACTGTACTATTCTGTGTAAACATTTCCATGGTAAATTTAAAAATTATATAGCTTTCTTCCTGATTAGAGAAGTAAATAAAGAAGAGGTAAGCACTTCCCTCTAAGATTTCTCTAATCTTAGGAAATAAACCAACTTAATATTCAAGTCACTTTATGAAAGAGCACTAAAAAATATTAACATATGTGTTATAGAGTTGACAGAATATATGAGCAAACCCACATTTCCAATAATTCAGGTTTCAATAAAAGTTGATTTCCATTGGCTATTATTAATGTCTCTCATGACTGCCCCTGCTTAAAGCAGCAGATAACAGACAACAGAGGGCACTTTAGAATCCTTGGCCAAAATAGCAATTAGCATATAAACACACCTCATATTGAAAGTCTTGTGTCAACCTTAAACATAGACTTATTTGTGTTTTAAATAGCTAACTTCAGTTTATGGCCTAAGATGTTTATTAACAACTTCCAAAATTCTAGAAGTACTAACCTCTGCCCAGGCTTTTAGCACAGCTAAGATCTCCATGGTAGAAGCACTTTCATTATATAAGTGACTTAGAGCTTCTTTTCCAACCTGAATTTTTGTTAATGACGCAACAAGCAACTGATGAACTCTTCGGAGATCATTAAGGTCACTTACAACTCCACTTGCTATCCAGGCACTGCAAACCTAGTTTTTTAAGAAAATCAAAGGTTATATTTAAAAATTATAAAAATTATAAACACCCCCTTTGTGAGTTCAGCAAAACTCACCCGTATCTCAGGAATCTGGTCATTGAAATCATCTTGCTATCAAGAAACCCCAAGGGATACTGGAGATAATGATAGTCAAAGCCAGCATTTCAAAAGGGAATGAAGTCTTAAGGTTGAAGAAAGGAAACTGTGCTAATAAGTATATAAATCAGAGTTTCAGATGTTATTAACACAGTGAAATTAAGCCATGAAAGGCATCACTTTCATAAATGTTTGGATTAACATCTGAATTATATCTCCAATCTTGACTATTTCATCTTATTATTATTTTAAAAACAGCGATTAATTGCATGGTTAATTATTTTATCTTTCTTGAAAGATAAATTACCATTTAAACCTCAATGAAAATTTTGATTCTTTTGAAGATACTTTTAATTTTAAAAACAAAACATCATTAATAATTCTCCAATTCAAAAAGTTTACTCAATTATCAGAGGTTATCTATAAAGGTTTTCCTGGGTGTCACCATATTTCTCTTTTACTACAGAAAATTTATTTTTCTTTTATATTTATTTAGTGTGCATCTCATTTCACAAAAGATTTCAAGTGGCTTACAGCGAGAACACATATAATAAAAACGATGATAAATTAGACTCAAGACAACAGTTAACACACTTCTATGAATATTTGAAGGCTCTCAAACATTTCCTAAATACAAATGAATTTAGAAATTTTAAAATACTGAGTAAAACTATAATTAATTTAATTCACATCAGTTCTGCTTTTAATTATTTCAGGCCATTCAGGTCTGGATATTGAATGTCTGACAACCACACCAAGAAAAGCAACTATTTAAAACTGTATATTATATGGCTCTCAGATATATGAAAAAAAGCTCAACCTCACTTGAAATACAAATCTAAACTATCCTGAGATACCCTTTTTACTCCATCATATACACAAAAATCTAAGTTTGACAACTCACAATGCTGCTGAGACTTTGGGGAAATAGGCACTTACATACAGTGCTGGTAGGAGTTTAAATTGGTAAACTCCTGTAATATACTCTTGAACCCAGCAATTCAATTTTAGGGAATTTATCTCACAGATATGCTTAGACCCAGTGAAATGACCTATGCAGAAAGAAGGTCTTTCACTGCAGCAGTATCCATAATAGCAAAAGACGAAAAAACCCATATTTCCATCACTAAGGAGCTGGTGACATACCCATATATTGGATTACCATGCAGTTGTAAGAAAGAAAAAGTTCTCTAAACTTAAAAAGTAAAGGAAAAGGAGCAACTGAGATTAATGGTTAGACAACTATAACGTAGAACGTTGGTATCAAATACTAACTGGAGAGCTGCTTCCTAAGAGAGGGCTTTTCTTAAAATTTATCTTTTTAACCATTTACCTGACATGCTTTGGCAGTGACATCAGGTGGCGTCTCTGAGGTGAAGGCTGGTCTAAGTGCCGCTCCTACCTGGCAAGACATTACAGGCTCATTCAAGCATCAAAAAGTAAGATAGCACAAACTTTTTCTCATTTTAATGTTATTTTAAAATTAGTTTTTTTTTAAATTAGTTATTTATCATATGTATTATGAACATCTTTTGTTTTTGCCTGCCCAGCATATCTTCCCGTTTTTAGCTAAGTGCATCCAAGTTTTCCTTTGGGGAACTTTCTCTCTCCACAACTCTCAGCCCATGTTGTTGCTATGGAGTTGTGAGCACTGTCTGGCTCCAGGGACCCACACTGGGATAATGAAAGCTCTCCTGAGGACATTTGCTAGGAGTACTAAGAAAGAAGCTCTCTCTTTAAAAGACTCTGGATGCTAAGAGAGCCATCTTGATACCACTTGGAGAGGGCAAACTTGAGAATAAAGCCAGTGCAGAAGAAAGCAGAGCCAACTACGGTTCCTGAAAACAATTTTCCTTTTCTCTTAAGTGAGTGGTAATTTTATTTCTATCACTTGCAATTTTAAGAGCATTACAAATATAACAGGGGCTTCCCTGGCAGCGCAGTGGTTGAGAATCTGCCTGCCAGTGCAGGGGACATGGGTTCGAGCCCTGGTCTGGGAGGATCCCACATGCTGCGGAGCAACTGGGCCCGTGAGCCATGGCCGCTGAGCCTGCGCGTCCGGAGCCTGTGCTCCGCAACAAGAGAGGCCACGATGGTGAGAGGCCCGCGCACCGCGATGAAGAGTGGCCCCCGCTTGCCGCAACTAGAGAAAGCCCTCGCACAGAAACAAAGACCCAACACAGCCAAAAATAAACATACGAATAAATTAATTAATAATAAAAATATATATATAACAGAGCTCCCTTTAAGTAAGTTGAATTATAATATTTTAGTCTAATGTGATTAGTTGTATCTAACTCCTGTCCCTTCCTTTTGCTCTTTCCCTAAACACATTGGCATTACCTGCTGGGAAGATGTGATGAAGCCTGCTAACCAACTGGTGAACTGCTCTGGATTCCCTAACTGCCAGCCATCAGAAGCTGCCTTTGAATCATGAGAGGTATCCTTGGATGAATGCTACTGAAGGATTACATGTGATGTGTGTGATACAATATGTGATGATTTTGTTATCTTCCTTGTTCCTCCTAGGCTGCTTAATGCACCAGTCAAAAAAACACCAGTTAAAAAGCTTACAGAGGGCTTCCCTGGTGGCGCAGTGGTTGAGAGTCCGCCTGCCGATGCAGGGGACACGGGTTCGTGCCCCGGTCCGGGAAGATCCCACATGCCGTGGAGCAACTAAGCCTGTGCGCCACAACTACTGAGCCTGTGCTCTAGAGCCCATGCGCCACAACTAATGAAGCCTGTGCGCTCTAGGGCCAGCGTGCTGCAACTACTGAAGCCCGCGTGCCTAGAGCCCGTGCTCCGCGACAAGAGAAGCCACTGCAATGAGAAGCCTGTGCACTGCAACGAAGAGTAGCCCCCGCTCGCAACAACCAGAGAAAGCCCGCGCACAGCAATGAAGACCCAACGCAGCCAAAAATAAATAAAATTTAAAAAAAAAGAACGATGCCTATTCCACAGGGTTATTGTTAAAGATTAACTTAGTAAATGAATGTTAATTTTTTTAAAAAGCCCTTTATTCCCCCAAAATTACCAAAAAGGTTTTAATTATGAAAATTAACCTTTAGTGTTATAAAAGACCTGTTTTATGTATTATTTTGCTTTTACATGAAGATTTCTTCTTTAAACATATACTGATTATACTGGTGATATATTAGCAGAGATACATACTCATTTACGTATTAAAAGGTGACATGCCAATTAGTTTCACAGACTTTTAATAATAATAAAATTCTCTAGTAGAAAGAGCTTACATTGGCTTGATACTGTTCCAGAATCACATGACCTGGAAACTCTGGTTCTGGAATAGTTGCAAATCGCCGAATAACAACTAACAGTGTTTCAAGGCCAGAAAGACGGAGCTGATCACTGTGATCTGTGGCAGCCATAAAAGCCATGCGAATTAAGTCAGCAAGATGTAGCACCAAAAAGTCATCTGCAATATTAAAAAAAATACTAAGAAAAAGAATACGCTGGAACTAAGATTTATGTTAAGTGATAATTTTTCCTCCTTTTAATTTCATAACCTAGACTTTCTTTTAAGTACTTCTGATTTGATTTACATTTTACTGTTTGTTAAATACAGACTTTAAACTGGCTTTACTGCACCAGTGCAAATACTCACATACAAACAACTATCCCAAAGCAAGTAATTATGCAGCTATTCAAAAACAAAGGCAGAATTAGCATCCTTTAAAAGAGTACTAATAGTACCTTCAATAAAAATTTTGTTCAGACTTTCTGATAAAAGTACATTAGAAGGTACTTAGGAGACTGGGTTTTGATGAATTAGGCAGTAATTTAATCATCCTCTTTACATCAAGTTGAGGCTAAAAGACTTAATGTCCCTTTAAAAAAAGTTTTATGTGGTTCTTTATATGGACTACATTACCTTACTTTTTTGCATGTCCTGCCACACACACAAATGATGGGAGCATAAAAATATTTCTAGCTTTGAAATTATAAATGATAATTCCTTTCACGCCTACAACATATTCTTTGGTATAATAATTCTACTGGGGAGAGACATAAGACAATCATTTAACACTGTTCCAACAATAAAATGTTTACAGGTACAACTAACCTTTACCTAAAAAATATGTGAGACTAATTCAAAGAAGTGTACTAGTTATAGGTCACACTGAAGAAACCAACTCATCTTAGTAAGTGCCAATTACAGTTTTAATTGGGAGCACAGGAGTCAGTAAGCACGTATATCAGAATAGTGCTCATCACAAATAAGAGACTCAATAAATGCTTGCTTGAAAAACAATTAAAATAGAAATACTTAATTCATACTCTCAGACTGACCATAACAACATCTTGCCTTATGATTCTTTTGTCAGGTAAAGAATATTTCCAAGGCACTGAGACATGAGCATTGAGTCTTTGAACATATGTGCTTAAGTGATTTTAAAAAATTAGACATTAAACCATAACCCACACGCATTTAGGTAAAAATAATAAAACTGAACAATAAAAGGTCAAAATGGTCTTACAACTCGGTTTACTTTACATTGAGATAGACTTAAATATTTTCTAGGTAATATCCTTGAAACCAAAATAATCTATGAGCAAAACTGCTCTAAGTTACAATTCAGAAAATAAAATTTAGAAAATAAAATTTGGCAACTAGCTAATGTACATACTACTTTCCAAGAACATGACTATTCTCTATAAACTTAATATATCACATATGTCCACTAAACAAAAGTGAATGCGAATTTAAGAAGTTTAATCATTAAAAATGTATTTGAACATTAAAAATATACTATAGGCAGACAGCATTTCAATGTATATCATTTGGTCTTTTCATTATTATGCCACTTACTTCTTGAATCCCTTTTTTTCATTTCTTGTGCTAAAGCGATGTCAAAATGTGCACTGTGTGCATTCTCACACTGGTTAATTATCCTGCAGACACATTCAGCAGCAAAGACTCTTGTAGCCCATCGCGGATTGGTAAAAGGATGAGGTCTGCCATCATTTCTGATGGTCAGAACTGAAGCATCATCCCCTTTATCTCCTTCCTCTTCTTGCATTGTATCCACACAAGTTACAGTTGTAAAATCTTTTATCAAGGGAGAATACACATAATCACAATCAGTTGGAAGATATATTTATAAAGGGACACAATGACTTCAAGTACAGACTAGAATTACTGTTGATCAAAATGACTACTAGTAACAGTGGTATCTAAAGAAATGCTAAAAAGAACTATTCTTAAAAAATGACAAAGTTGTTAAATTATATTTAAAGTGAAAACTGAACGATACTAGAATAATTATCAATCCCCTGTATGTAGATGGATATGCTTAAGGAAGCTCAGAATTCCCTAGTAGGGAGTGTGGTGGATAGAACTAGAGATGTTGTTTTAACACTGGGGCCTTGAATGAATTTAAGAAGGTTCCTGAACCCACTAAAAATGTCCAAAAATGTTTTTTTCAGTACAGACCCACTGCTGTAATTACAGTCTCAAATTGTCCTGATGGCCAGAGCCATTAAGTAGTAAATTATTTCCCCTTAATATTATACTAACTGCTAACTTATTAACTGTTAACTCGACTTAAATTGGAACTTATGCTATAAAACAAACCAACTTGTTTTCCTTAAATTATCTTGTATGTCAACATTTTTTGAGTGTGATACAATAGATAGCAATGATGTTACAAATAAAGTTAAGGCGAACTCCTGTCTTAAAACTGAGAAGCAAACAGAGACTGAAATGTGGGTTTTCCTAATAAAAAGGGATAGAGGCAAACTACAAAGGATAAAGAATAAATGGTGAAATAAAATTGAGCTATTAAAAATTTTTAAAAAGATAGGTAAGATACCAGAAAAGTATAATCAACCTATCTATGCACATATATTTTTTTATTTTGAAGAAGTCCTTCTAAGTTCTTAAGTAGTGGGGATAGAGGAGAACATTGAAGAAGGAAAACATGTAGAGCATAATGGTTGAAAGAGCAGGTATAAATCACTGGAAGAGTACCAAGAAGAACAGAAGTAGACAGAGAAGAATATTTTTTAAAATGCCCAAAATTTTATGGTACCTTTCTTCCTTTCACATAACTTAACTCAGAGACCAAAGTGACATTAAATGATAAGGCTTAAGTAACTGAGTTGAGAGCTACTGAAATATTATGAAAAGTTAAGATTTTAAAGTCATGTAGGCTAAGGTTTGAATACATCTGTGTGTGTCTTTGGGAAAATTACTTAACATTTCCAAGTCTTGTTTTCTCTCGTGTAAAATGGAATAATACTGCCTACTCATAGGATGGTTAAAGGATTAAATCATATAAAATATGTACAATACCTGGAACAGAATTGGTTTCTATCCTCTTTCTTCCTCATTTATTTTCTTAGTCCAGGATATAAAGTTTAAAGACTCTAACACACTTTCTCACTAATAATTATCTTGTACTAACAAAGACATTAGAGAAACAACACTATTAATATATTTAAATTAACATTATTAAGAGTAGAGAAACTGGCTTGCTCAAAATGTCATAACTCTTGGTGAGTTTTCTATTAAGTTGATTTGAGGCAACACCTCAAATATTTCTCATATGTATGAAAATAAATGATGGGGCTGCTGTAAGTTAGGTTATCCCTTTTATAGCATAAATAACAATTCTAATTTTGAGTTTGTTTTTCACAGGAAAGTCATATAAGACAATTATAAGGAAAAAAAAAGTAGGCTTTTAAGTGTTGGACTAGAATCTCCATTAAAAAAAACAACAAGCCATTATAACCCAAATATCCAGATTGATAAACTGTCACTAGCAACCAATTTTAGATAATGCTCTTACTTTTAATTTTATTATGTTGGCTGGTAATCGCCAATACTTACCAGCTGATGCAGCAAGTACATCTTTACAAAGCTTTAACCAAAAGGAGAGTTTATCCACTGCCATAGATGTGAGCATATGGTTTAATGTCTCTTTGATATCATGGCATAATCTCCCATCTGTCTCTTTGTCAAGTAAGGTCAATAAGGCCCCTTCAAGGCCTACTTCTCTGATGTTAGCATCTGACAAGAAGAAAATCGATGATCTAAGTAATACAGAAAACAAAACTGCCATATGAGAAGCACACACATTCAGTAGTTATTAAAATATTACATGCAAATATATTCTAAAGAACTAGTCCAAATATTGCACCTCAACCTACTGAGGTCTATTTTAGTTCACAATTCAAGTTTGGTAATTATTCACAACACTGCAAAGTTATTTTTTATGCAATGTCATTGAGAGATAAATATTAAGAGTTAACTAATATGTTTTCCTTAAATTAGATAAACATTTAAACCCAATTAGCATTCTAATACTTATAAAAATACTTTCTAATACTTTATAAAAAAATACTTTCTAATACTTATATTAAAAAACCCCCAATACTTATGAAAATTTATACAATGTTTCTTGGTATGATTATTTTATCTTTTCTTTAAAGTTAATTCAAATAAATAATCATAATTAAGTTTTACTTATTCTGGTACAAAAGCTTTACATTTATTAACATGAGAGTAAAACTCAGACAGAAAACAACTATTGTATGGAGAACAGTGTTTAATTACTGCAACTAAACTACAGTGGATCTAAAGAAGACTACTGAATTAATATAAATTACTACACAATATTCTCACTGCAAAGTAATAAATCATCTCAAAAAAGAAATAAAAACCTTGATCTAGTGTCTATTTCCTCTAATTCTGAAAATGTCAAAAGAACGTATACATTTTCTCTTGAAGATTTAACTCATTTGGCAATTATGAAAGCATTTAGTTCTAAAGATTATGCTACTATTTTAAAAGAGGAGTTATCTTTTAAAGATCAGAAGGAGGAGGTAGGAATGTTTCTGATTAGGAGTCAGAACAGCCCAATGTAATGTGTGAGTCATGACTGGATCATAAATTTGGATGGGGGTGAGAGGGGTAGGAAAGAGTATTATAAAGGACTATAATGGGAAATTTGTGCGAGGACTGTACATTCTATGAAGCTACTACATTAATGTTGATTTTACTAGGTATGGAAATAACATGTGGTCATGTAGGAGAATGTCCTTGAAAAATGCAAATAAGTATTTAGGGGTGAACCATCATGATGCCTGCAACCTGCTTTCAGATGGTTTGGCACAAGGTTTGTGTGTGTGTGTATATATACTGAGAGATATATAAAATGAGTATCGTAAAGATAGTAGGTGAATCTATGTGTTCACTGCACATTTCTTTCAACTTTTCCATGGGTTTGAAAAATTACAAAACTTTTAAGAAGGAATATGAGTTCTTTACTGTAAATTTTTCTTTTATTTTTGGCTGTGTTGGGTCTTCATTGCTGAGCATGGGCTTTCTCTAGTTGCAGTGGCTTCTCTTGCTGCGGCGCACAGGCTCTCTGCACGCGGGCCTCAGTAACTGTGGCACGCAGGCTCAGTAGTTGTGGCTCATGGGCTTAGCTGCTCTGCAGCATGTGGGATCTTCCCAGACCAGGGCAGGCGGGTTCTTAACCACTGCGCCACCAGGGAAGCCCCTTTACTATAATTTTAATCACACAGCTAATTCAATAATTATGTACCAGTACAGTTACATAATAAAATCCTAAAGCAACAAATACAGATAATTCCAGTGGTGAATATAAGTTAAAGGTCACTTTGGGGAGGATACCACACATTAACCATGTTCTGCAACCTGTCTGATGACTATAACAGTTCAGCAATGCTGATAAGCTCAAGTCAGAGCAAAGGTTTTAATATAATAATAAAACTAATTTAAAGAGCACAGCATGACAGTAAAATACATTATAGATCTGAGAGCTTTAGATATTGGAAAGGTTTATGAAGTCTGAGACCTAAAAGTGTGACAGCACTTGGGAAACTATATACTTTTAAAGTGTAAGATATTATCATTACTATTTTTATAGGCTGTTTGAATTTGCATGCATGTTTGAGTTATTCACATAATTTTTAAATGAAGAGACATACTTAAAACAAATCTTACTGGCCAAGAAATCCTTTAATTCAGCTCTAAAATATAGAAAGGGTATAAAAATCCTTTAACTTGAAGCATATTCATCTATGAGAAATTTTATTGAATGAGATTTAGGGGGAAGACAGGCATATATGATAAAATGACTTCAGCGCTAAATCCAGTTTCAATCCATTATTGTAAAAAAACTTGTTTGAAACCAATGGCTCTCAAACTTCAGTACCATTATCATTATTGTAGAAAAATAAGTAAGAGATTGCTGGGCTCTACTGCCAGATTTCTGGTTTAGCAGATTTAGGATGGGGTCCAATAATCTGCATTTCTAACAAGTTCCAAGGTGAGGTGGATGTCGCTGCTGTAGGGGGCCTAAGATGGAGAACCATTATCTAAACCAGGAACATCACTGGGTGGAATGATAATCATTGTTAGCAATTATCACTTGTAGCAGGTTTAAGACATTATATACTAACTTTTAAATTTCGTTCTAAAAACTCATGTTTATATGGAAGATTTAAGATTAAAACAGTCATCTGAGCTGGAGATAATACTGATAAAAAGAACTACCTGGAGTCAACTCTTCTCTGCTATCCTTAGCAAGCATAACAGCGTGTTCTGAAACTTCAGCTGCTTCTCTCTGAACAAGCTGACGTAAACAAGCCAGTACTGCTCGTCTCAGTAACAAATAGGGACTACAAAGATTCACCTGAAAAACACCATTTGGGAAGTAAAAGAGCTGAAATTCTTGGTGGCATTCAATACATCTAACAGATATTCACTGGACCCCTCCTGATTGTCTCCAGCCCAGTGATGGGCTGGACACAATTTACTAAATACACAGAAACTTCAACTATCCTAGCACATATTTTTTATTATACAACTTAGAAACAGCTTAAGGAGTAATACATGTATTTATTAGGCAATATTCATAAACAAATCCAAGCAAAAGCCTCCTGACAATGTTAGAAGACATAAAATTTATATGAGTAAAACAGTTTTGAGAGACAAAAGAGATACAATGGAGAAAGAATTTATTTGCAGCTTATATATATGTGCTCATGGAACTATATTATAATGTTTTATGAATCTCTAAGTAGAAGTTTATACAAATCCATATAAGCACTGTAGCATACTGGTTAAAATGGAGGCTCTGGAGTCAAACTGTCTGAGTCCTAGATCCATGACTTACTAGCTGTGTGACCTTGGGCAAACTATTTAACCTCTCTGTGTCTCAGTTTCCTCATTTGTTATATGGAGATAACACTAAACACTACCCCCATCTCACAGGGCTGTTGTGAAGTCAACACAAAGAAACATGCAAAAGTGCTTAGCACAGTACCTGGCAAATAGTAAGCACTCGATAAATGTTAGTTATTATTAATGCAGCGTCTATCAGTAGTAGTTTATTCAGATGCCATACATAGTAAGTAAACGCATTTTCAAATAAAGGCAGAAAGAGTCTTACTCAGAAAACATATTCACCGAAAATGCTCTCTAGAAACAACATTATAGATAGCAAATTTTATACATGTATATCTACTTATATATGAATATACATATATGTACATAGATATGTAAATGTCTTAGCAATAGAGAATATTTCTGCTCAGAATGATAGGCTCAATACATATTTTTACTGAGAAGTATTTAAACCATGTAAATCTCAATAGGTTGTGTCTACCTAGGGTAAATGATACAATTGGTGATATACCTTAAATGAGCAATTAAAACAAGTCAAAGGTTTCTGGATACCAATTGTTAATGATTTCATAAGTAGAATAAAGCCTAGAGATTTTGAAATTTATTTTGTCCTAACTATGAAAATAACGACCAGTTTGGTGTGGCTTATGACAATAAATGTTCTTATAATAGTGATTTTTCTGAGCAAAATTTTAGAAATAATGGCATAATTCATATATGTGCCTTTAGATCTGGTTTATGTGTCAAAGACAGGACTGAAGTAGGTGAGTCTGTTGAAAAGACCAGAGGCAAAATTCTGAGGAAAAGAGTACGTAGTGGCAGCTGGTTTGTGATATATGATACATGCAAAGAGAGCTAAATCCTTAATTTTATCAGAAGATAAAAGGCAAGAAAAGTTTGTGAATATATTAGCAGTGAAACATACAGATGAGAACTGCTTTATAAATATGTTCTAATACCCTCAAGCTATATCATGAACTCAGAAGTGGAAAGACAGGAATGCCATTCACAAAGCCTCAAGGTCATGTCATTCTAGTCATGTTTAAGAACTCTGCTGTTAGAAACTAGTATACAGGATAACAGAGAAGTTAAAATGTAAACGATTAGGTTAATTCATGCCCAAGATTACGGCTATATTTAACAACAATGACAAAACAGCACTCAAGACAATTTTAAAGAAAAGTTAATAAATCTATTAGTTACTTTAACTGGAGTTTTACAAGCACATAATACAAGGCAGGTGCAGCGTTTATTCAGGCTGGTCAAACAATCTTTTAGAAAAAGCATGCTCAAAAGTATTCTTTACTTGTTTGGTAGAAAAAATATTAAAAGGCCGTCACACAAAACAAAATGGGACGCTTAATATTTCCATGTCATTCTCCAGCATTTATATTGGGAAGAGGAATAGAGTGGATTAAGGCAAACAAATCAAGCAAGCAAAATACAGAAATTAAATCAAACTGTAATTACAATTCCTTTCTGAAATGAATACATTAAATCAAAATGATGCAAAATTAAGTGCAAGGAGTGAGTGCACCAGCTGGAGAAGGTTAGGGAGGATTTGTTTACATGGGTATTAAATAAACACCATGTAACATGCTATACACACTGGACTTTGCATTAATGGTTAGCTTAAACAAAGAGATGCAGAGGAAAACAAGAACATCTACAACCAAAAAAAAAAAAAACACAACACAAAGAAACAGCACTGCAAACCTCAAAAAAAGTTAGGAATCGAGGGTCAGGGACCTACCAACACAGAATTATCCAACAAGATCTCCTGCACAAAAAACAAATGACAGACTGGTCATGACAAAACCAAAAGATAAATACTAGGATGACTTTGACAACAGTCAGCTAAGCATTAAAATGTAAATGTTAATAGAGCTATCATTCAAACTGGCTTAGCTTCAGCTTTAAAAAATATGCCATAAATACTTCATTTTCCAACTTAAAATATGAGTTGAGGTAAGATTTTAAAAACAGTCAACTCAAGATGTAAAGATATAAAAAATACAATAATTTCAAAATGCACATTTGTGTAATTAGGTTTTCCTTTGGAATCTTTCATTAAGCCTCAGTAACGAAACCAGAACAAGTAGACATGAGTGTGAAAGGAGTGATCTGGATTACATTCACATGAACAGGTGTCCAGCAAGGGACCAAGTTAATGGTTTACCTCATCACAAGTTAATTATAGATTTCTTACTCTTGGAAGCCAAGTTTTAAAACTGTGAGTAGTCAGAATTGCGAGTGTAGCTAACGCCAGGTTCAGAATGGAAGTTAAATAGCATGCAGTTAGAAGAAAACCCTTTGCAGTAAGATTCCTTCCTAATGATTAAATGTATTCTGAATACTCAGGGAATTTCAGTTAACATGAAAACACTTCATGCTAACTAAGTTCTATGTAGAAAAGAAACCTGATCATAAAGTTGTTAATAGGAAAGCAAAAGCATCTTTTTTTAGTAAATTTATTTACTTTATTTATTTATTTTTGGCTGCGTTGGGTCTTCGTTGCTGCCCGCAGCCTTTCTCTAGTTATTGCAAGCGGGGGCTACTCTTCCCTGTGGTGCGCGGGCTTCTCATTGTGATGGCTTCTCTTGTTGTGGAGCACAGGCTCTAGGTGCGTGGGCTTCAGTAGTTGTAGCACGAGGGCTCAATAGTTGTGGCTTGCGGGCTCTAGAGCACAGGCTCAGTAGTTGTAGCACACGGGCCTAGTTGCTCCACAGCATGTGGGATCTTCCAGGACCAGGGCTTAAACCTATGTCCCCTGCATTGGCAGGTGGATTCTCAACCACTGTGCCACCAGGGAAGCCCCAATTTTCTTACTACAGGGCATACTTTAAAATACAATAATAAATTTAGAATAAAAGCTTTACTAATCAAAATATTAAGATACAAAATTAACACAAGTTTTGCTAACACAAAATTGCTAGTGATAGCAATTTTTGAATTTAATTTTTGTATAAAAAAAATCATTTTATAGCTTAAGTATTATGAGTAACATGAATAAGACCTGTAATTGTTACTTCTGATTTTCTCAGTTGCTCTGAATGTACCTAAAAAAAAGATCTGAGAACAGTCTCTATTCTTCTTTGTATGTAACCTTCTCAGTCTAGTAAAAGAAAAGACTACCAAATTTGATCAGATCTAATTCACAATGAATTAGTAGTTAGTCTTGCTTTTTATTTCTCAATAAACTTTACTTAATAAATGAATTCACGTATCAGTTAAAGAAGAAATTTTAAAAGGGTATTAATGGAAATTTTCTACTATGATTCAAGAAGAAAAAATGGCAGTATTGTTTTTATTTATTTATTTAGGCTATGTTTTGTCTTCGTTGCTATGCACGGGCTTTCTGTCTAGTTGTGGTGAGCGGGGGCTACTCTTCATCGCGGTGCATGAGCTTCTCATTGCAGTGGCTTCTCTTGTTGCAGTGCACAGGCTCTAGGCGTGCGGGCTTCAGTAGTTGTGGCATGCAGGCTCAGTAGTTGTGGCTTGCAGGCTCTACAGCACAGGCTCAGTAGTTGTGACGCACGGGCTTAGCTGCTCCGTGGCATGTGGGATCTTCTTGGACCAACGCTCGAACCCATGTCCCCTGCATTAGCAGGCGGATTCTTAACCAGTGCGCCACCAGGGAAGTCCCAGTGTTGTTATATTTAAATGGAGAGTAGAAACTTAGATCAACTTGCAAAGTAGTGGGTATTTTTCAGTAATTGGTATTGGCAATTGTTCTTCAAATATAAAGAGTAATATTCCTGGGGAAAAGTTGCTGAATGATAAAGGTAAAATTCTTTTCCAGTAAGTGCTGTTTTCTCTAATACATGTTTAACCCAGATAGAAAACAAAGTTTCTATCAGAAAAGTCAGTCATGTCCTCTCTTTTAAGAGTCTTATATAATTATGACTATGAAAATCAATATGGAGATAAATACAATTCTATGTTTAAGTTACATGTTAAGAAAATAAAAACAATTACAATTTACTGAGTGGGTATTAAGTGCCGAGGACAAGTGCATTTATAGGTGGCATCTTGTGTAATCCTCATGTTTTACAAACACGATAACTGAGGCTGGAGGAGGTTATGGGACGTCCCTAAGGCCACATAGCTAGGAGGGAGCAGAGCTAAGAGGGTCCATAACTACAAAGTCAATATGAAATAATGAAACGAGGACTGGACAAGGAGTTCAGAAACCTGGATTCTAGGCTTAGAGCTACTACTACCTAGGTATGTTACCTTGGGCAAAATATTTCACTTTTTGGTCTTTAGTTTATATTTTTATTTAGAAGGTTGGTTTTACTGATTTTTGAGGTTCTTTCAAGGTATGAAATGCATATTTTGTCTTTAGCTTGAAAATGAAAGGTCTGTCTAAAGTAATGATTCTCAACTCTCATGTTACTAAGGGGAGTGTGCTGTGAACATTACAGGGCCAGAAAAAGTTGAAAAGCAACGGTGTCAAGTTTTTTGGGTTTTTTTTAAATTTTATTTATTTTTGGCTGCATTGGGTCTTCATTGCTGCGTGCGGGCTTTCTCTAGTTGCGGCGAGTGGGGGCTACTCTTCGTTGCGGTGTATGGGCTTCTCATGGCAGTGGCTTTTCTTATTGCAGACCACAGGCTCTAGGTGCATGGGCTTTAGTAGTTGTGGCACATGGGCTCAGTAGTTATGGCTTGCAGGCTCTAGAGCGCAGGCTCAGTACTTGTGGCGCATGGGCTTAGTTGCTCCATGACATGTGGGATCTTCCCAGACCAGGGCTCAAACCCGTGTCCCCTGCATTGGCAGGCGGATTCTTAACCACTGCGCCACCAGGGAAGTCCCCAGTGTCAAGTTTTAACTCCAAGTGTAGCTCAACTTTTTCAGGCAAGTCCAGATAGAAACTGGTGACGCTCAAGGTAAATCTTAAAACCACTGATGATTATGAACCATCTCATCAGAACTTTTTTACTGATCATCTTCACCTTTCTATATTCATTAGACACACTATTAGAACCCAGATATTGATGCATATGCTGCTAGGATATTAAGGAAAAATATTATTTGCCCATCTGGGATGAAAAGAACTTTATATGTAATAATTTGGGAAAGAGGAAGAAGAAGTAGGAAAAAATAGATGTTACCACATAAATATTTCCAGGTCCTACAGCATTATATACTACCTGTGATATTAGCACTCAGTATGCCTTTACTGATTAATGAATCAATATTCCAAATACTAAGTTCAATATATGAGAGGTTTAAGATATGATATATGAAGTTGCCCCCCACCGCCCAAAAAAGACCAGAACTGAGGGAAAATAGCTATTGTACAGTCTAGAGAATAATTAAATTTATATTTAAATTTCCAATAATAGAAACTAAGGACATATACAATTTTATACTCACACAGAGGCAGCTGACCAGGCTAGACAAGTTGACATGTCGTGGAGCAAACATGTGAAGCTGCTGAAGGCATGAGATGGCCTGAGCTTGGACAAGGCAGTCTGGGTTATCTTGCATCACTGCACAACCCAACAGACAGGAAGTCCTTAGGGTAGAAACGGAAGTACTGTTACCTAAAATGAGAGCAGAAAGCTTTTAATAATTGGCCTATAAAATCATTACCCTTTAAACATATATTACTGGGCTTAAAATTTCTTTTTTCCCCCAATCTTAAACTTAAGGTTCTGTGAAGTAAATTTCTTCTACAAAAGCAGGGATAATCCAGGTTATAGATTTTTAGATTATGTTAGTTATTTTTAGTCTGAAAGATTTATGGTAAAACAAATCATTAGGCAAAGAAGAACCTACGACTATCTTCAGTTTACATCAAATTTTCATGAAAAGTAGAATTAGAAAGTGCTAATAAACTTCACCCTGCTTGTATTGAGTTGCTTTCATATATTAAAATCATGTACTTTGCATTTGAATAGATCAGAATAACTGAGTTTGGGGGCTTTGTCATTTATATCTTAAAAGAGATAGAGTTCTTTAAACTATTCCATTTCATGTCTGTCATTTTACTTGTTAAGGGAAGCATTTTTAGGACATATCTAATCTTTCTAAATATGGTACTCCTTATCTTTTCAAGGTAAGAAAAATAAGACTAGCATTTATTGTAACAAAATATACGGAGCACCTACTATGTGCCAATCACAAGGGTTTTTCACATTTTCTTTTATTTGATAGAAGAGGAAACTAAAGCTTAGAGACATGAGGATTTCCCCAAAGTCACCCAATTAAGTAATAGTTGGTGAAGCTTAGATTAAGTTTCTATGTTTTTTCTATCATGTTGTCATCCAGGAGTCAAAGTCTTCCCAAGACTGTTCTCAACATTCTGCCCATATATTTGAAAAGAGCATTCCGCTAAACTTCACTTTACTGAGAAATGTTTGAGTCAATAATAGGAACTGAATTCATTTTTACGCATATATTTTTATGTAAAACATCACAAAAGCAGCTATGCATACCTTGTAGTTCTGGACCCAGTGTAGTAATAAGGGCATTCAAACAGCGACCAAGGCTTTGGTGAACTTCAGCATGAGTAGGAGGCACGTTTAACAACAACATAATAATAAGAGAAAGGGTTGGTTCTGCATGTGTATAATAGAGTGGGCCAGCAGAATCAATTATCAATGAGAGAGAATGCAGTGCCCAGGTCTGTGAAGACAGAGAAAAACAATTTAAAATGTTATAGCAGCATTAAGAAACATAAAACACAATGAGTTGTTCTTTTGTTGAAGCAAGTGATAATGTAATAGCACAGTAAAGTATTTGTGTGTTATTACTAACTTGGAGAGAGAAATGGAGAACTTCAGGAGTTTTAAGAAAATTTTTCTCTTTAAATATCCAGTAAAAAACAATCGAGAGACAAATGCCTAATTTAGAATGGCATATGTGCATATATCTCAGCACTAAGAATTCCATACAGTGTTTGGTTCTTTAGCTAACAGCTTGAACTAAATCTGGTTTGTTGAGAACTGTTTAATCTATATAGAAAATGAAAATTCAAGTTTTAATTTAAAAGATTCAACAATATCTACAACTACATGCAACAATTACAGACAAATCTCTTGAACACAGTGTTGAAGAAAGCCAGACATAAAAAAGTACATACCATATGATTCCATTGATATAAAGTATAAAAGCAGGCAAAACTAATATACGCTGTTGCAAATTAGGATAGTGGTTATCCTTGGTGGGACAGGTAGTAACTAGAAGAGAACATGAGGAGACTGTTTGGGGTATTGATATTGCTCTGTTTCTTGATCTAGGTGCTGGTTACATGGTGTATTCAGTTTCTACACTTTATTCACAGAGATGCACACTTCTAACAGGTGCAGTGTTATAAGTATATAAAAATAAATATATTTATAAATATAAATATTATAAATATTTATATTTATAAAACAAATATACATGTTATATATAAATATGTATTTATGTATTAAACAAACAAAATGCCTTTGAGCCAAATCTTGCCTGCCACCTATTTTTTAGAAATAAAGTTTTGTCAAAACACAGTCATGCTCATCTGTTTACATATTATTTATGGCTGCTTTCCTGCTATAATGGCAGAATTGAGCAGTTGACAGAGACTGTAATAACATGTAAGGCCTAAATAATTTACTACCTGGCCCTTTATAAAGTAAGTTTGGCAACTCTGGTTCAAACAAGACTGGCCATACACTGATAACCACTGAAGCTAGATGATGGGTATAAGAGGTTCCTTATAGCATGTTCTCTACTTTTATGTATGCGTGAACTTTTTATAACAAGAAGTATCTGAAGAGTCCTCCTTTTAGGAAATCAACTGAGAAACTTTTACCCCTCTTATCAATAGATGTATATGAAAAGCTTACAGTACTTTAAATGCTACAAAAATGAACTCCCATTAGGTGAGAGATAGCAGCAATCAAGAAGAGTCAGATTTGATGACACTGGATGCCATGGAAAGAACAATTTAAATTAATCAACAAAAGATAGTCAATATAAAAGGGTGTGTGTTCAGAACAGACTTCTTGAAGGGGAAAAGGAGAAATATAATAAACAGAAGCAAAAAGTACTGTACTAAAGGAATGAAGAAGAAAGAATGGAACACCTTATAAATCAACTCAAGTAACAGATGATGTGAAAAAAAGAAAACTATTAGTAATACGGTAACTCAAGAATGAAAGCCATGTTGGACGTTGAAGTTTAACAGGACAGTGGTTAAACTGGATGTTGGAATACTAAAAAATGTGGATTATCAGAAAGGAATAGAAACAGAGGAGAGCAATAGGAAAAACATTAAGTGTAGATACGAGAATGACATGTGTGGGAGGAAAGTAGGAAGATCAGCTTAGGAGAAGACCAGTACTTTTGGTTAATAACAGAGAAAGTTTCTGGGTCAGTTGATGGGACTTCAATGAGAAGTTGATTTAAGAAGCAATATGCAGGTCTTCCCTGGTGGCGCAGTGGTTGAGAGTCCGCCTGCCGATGCAGGGGACACGGGTTCGTGCCCCGGTCCGGGAGGATCTCACATGCCGCAGAGCGGCTAGACCTGTGAGCCATGGCCGCTGAGCCTGCGTGTCCAGAGCCTGTGCTCCGCAACGGAAGAGGCCACAACAGTGAGAGGCCCACATACCGGAAAAAAAAAAAAAAAAAAAAAGAAGCAATATGCAGTTTCCCCAGCTTTTCAGTAAGGAAGTGGCAAGATGAAAATCTTTCAGGAAAACATTTTTGGCTTCACATCTAGGGAGAGTTGAAAAGAAAAGAACTTAAACATAAAGTGACCAGGTAGGAGGCTACTGTAGTAATTAGGGACACACAGGGGGGACAGAGATACAATAAGGGGATTAAAAAAGCAGGAAGAGTAACAATCATTCAAGATGTGATTAAGATATCAGGAGAATGATGATTGACAGAAATGGGTAAGATATGTATAATAATATGGTAAAGTGGTTAAGAACATGAGTTCAGAGTCCATGACTTATGTTCTTCACCTGACTCCACGATATATTAGTTTTTTAGCTGTGAGCAAGTACTTAGCTTCTATAAGCCACAGTTTTCTTTCTGTATAATGGGAATATACATACTAGATTACTGTGAGGATTAAATATGTTCATATGTTTAGAAGAATGTAATACAATGCATGGTACCTGTTAAGCTCTACAAAACAGTAGACGTTATTTTAAGATGGAAGGGAGATCCATTTTCAGAAAATGATATTGAATTTGACTTTAGACACTGAGTATGAAGTAAAGATACTGAATTTGAATTTTAAAAATCCATCAAGGTTAACAATGGCTTTGATTTTATTATGGAGCAAGAATTATTTTATAAATTAGTAATGGTCAATAAAAACATAATCTGCATTATCTACAAATCAAGAATTTCAAGGAAGGTATCACATGAAGTACTTACCTGCACATCAGGAGAAGTGCTGTCCTGAGATAAAGTGTAAAGGATTCCAACACAAGAATTCAAATGTTGAGAAGAACTTATTCCTCCCAAGTACCTATGTAGGGATCCCAAAGCCAATGAGTGTCCTGTTCTGGTAACTGCGTCCCTTGCTGATTTCAGTCTGTGATTATGGAAACAAAAATAAATGACAATTACTGAAACAAAACCAATGCATGCACAGTCACTTAGGCAAACTTTCTGTATGAAGAGTTGCAAAATTCAGGAATGTATTTACCGTTAACTGATAAAAAAAATTCTGAAATAAGCTGAAAGGTATCTTTAAAAGAAAAAATTTTAAATAAAAATGTCTTTACCATTATCAACAATTATTTAAATATAAGCAATTTCAATATCTCTCAGAAATACACACACACTAAATTCATATGGCAGGCATTATTACTTTATCATTAAGTTATACTTTAAAAACTCTCATTGCTGAGATACTCTAATTCCATATAAAGAGAGTTCCAACTCAAGAACTTTGATTTAAAAATTAAATATAGTAAGAGAACTCATTACTTATTAGGAGTTTTCTTATGAATTGTATACTAGTTTAAGCGCTTTATATTTGGTCCTTTAATCTGCTCAACAATCTTGAGATTCACACTACTGATATTATCAGTTCCTTTTAACAGATGAGGAAATCAAAGTGACTTAGTCATTTTAGCCAAAGTGACTCTTACAAAGTAACCAACTATTAAATGGAAGAGTTGGGATTTGAACCGAGTTAGTAATCTGACATCAGACGTTGAGCTCATAACCAAATCAAGATACACATATTCAATAGACTAGAAGGTGAAAGCGCTGCCTGCATTACTACCACCACTAATCATATAGCTTTATATATGTATAACTAATATAACCATGAACTTTATTTGCAGTTGTTTTATTCTTTCATACTACTTTCATGTTTATTATCTCATTTACCTTAATATTCTTAGTAGGCAGGGTCGCATTAATAACCTTCTATATGAAATAGAGGAAAACTGGTTGAGAGGATTAAGTAACATGCTCACGGTTACAAAGCTGGTAGAAACAAAAATATAGTTTATGTTTCCTGACCTGCAGCCTTCTCTCTTTCCATTAGGTTGTTCTTACTACCTATCATCTATATTTAACATGATAAAACTCTATAAGCTTCTTACTCCCAGAGTCCACTGATGGCCTATTACATCACTCATATAGATAGTGATCTTCCTCATATAAAAACTAAAGCCAAACAACTAGTAATAGTTTTATGTTCCAAAACAAGCAGGCCAAGGTGGGGTGGGGGCGAGTTCTCCTTTATTTTAAAGTATATTTCTCAATTTTTTAAAGTTAATTATCAGAATGAAGTTTCATAAGTTCCAACAAACCAACAAGCTACACCCAGTTTTGACACATAGTCCATGAGTATTAAGTAAGAAATTCACTTACTTGTCAAAGCTAACTTGAGCTAATACAGCAGTAAAAGCTCCATCATCAACCACTTGGGCTAATCTAGCCCATGCCTCTGCAGCTGCACATCTCAAGAGGGGGCTGGGACTTTCTAAGGCTCCCATCACCAATGCGAGGACAGGTCTTCTCATTTCTTCTGGACCCAAATGTCCCTTAGAGCCAGCCACATACTGAAATATGTAAAAAACAATCCAAACTTGCAACTCTAGTAAATTCTCTTATCCAGTTTGGAATGTATATTCTGGTTAACCAAATATGTTCATATTTGGTGATTACTCCTTTAAAAAAAAATCAGAATACCAAAATCCACAGTAAACATACATAATTTTTCTCATGAAGTACTTTAGAATTTTAAACCTCCAGGCAAACAATATGGTAATCAATTACCACTGTAGTATATATGTGTTCAGAAGAACATTAATAGGGATTTCTATAAAATAAATGATCAGTGAAGCCTATTATATTTTACTTAGAAACAATCAGCCATAAATGCAACAATGAGCCAGATTTGGTCCATAGGCCATAGTCTGCCAATCCCAGATCTGGGATATTAGGGTTGGTAGGTTAAAGCATGGTTCTAAGCCAAGATTATAAGTTTGATTTCTGACTAACAAGTTTTATATGGAGAAAAAATAAAAGGGGAGGGACTTCCCTGGCGGTCCAGTAGTTAAGACTCTGTTCTTCCAATGCAGGGAGCGCGGGTTCGATCCCTGGTCAGGGAACTGAGATCCCACATGCCATGCAGTGTGGCCAAAAAAAAAAAAAAAAAAGGTAAAAGGGGAATTACAAATCCTGAAACATTAAGAAAAATCGGGGGGGAAAAACCAGCCCTTTAAAAACACCTTCCCCAACCTACTTAGTTGGCCATACATTAGGGAAAAAAAATAATAAAGCAAACGTGAATTTTTAAAAAACAGAATTACCTTCAAGAAACTAGAAACTGAAGAAACAACATGTAACTGAACTACTTGTTGACGAGCTCCTTTTGTATGCTTTATACTGTCCAAAAGCTGTTCCAGTATGAGAAGCCTAAAATCAGAAACAAGATTTAAAGATAAAGTAAGTCAAAGGACAGTACTGAGTATCCACTACAAATTTGTTTTGTTGCATTTTGTTGGAACTACTAAAATGAGATAAACTGTTGTCAAACACACTGAAGCATTTTAGGAAATGAAAATATATCACAACCAATGCAAAAATATTTTGATTATGTGCCATTATGACCGTGGGGGAGAAGCATTATTTTGTGGAGAAATAACAACAAATGTATCACTTAATACAGATTTACCCGGGCAAATTCAGCTATTTCAGCAACTATTTTCTAAACAAATATTTTGAAAGTCACTTGCGTCAACATTTTTGCTCTTAATAACAGGACATACTGGATTCAAATACATTCCTTCATTTTAAAGGTAGCACTGACTTCAGATAATGAGAAGCAGCACAGCCTTTCGAACCCCAACCATACCTTAAACATGTACTTGGGATCATACTATATATAACACAGTTTTTACACTTGCTTTTCTCACTTAACATTACCTCTTTAGCACTTTTCAAATCAATTTTTATTCTTTGATAATTTTCAGGAAGCCAAATTTTACTACACACATACTACAATTTATTCAACCATTCTCCTCCTGGTGGAGAGCAAATTTCTTATTTTCACAATTCTAACTATGATGAATATATGCACATTACTTTTGGTGTGGGGTTGAATGTGTCCATGGGTTTTAATGTAGCTTCCATAAATTGTTTTTCATGTCCTTTTTTAAAATCCATTTGTTGAGATTAAAAATATGTAACCATGAAAGAAATCACCCCATTTTTTCCCACCAATTTCTCCAATGTTTAGAAACATTGCTTCAGAGCTCTGAACTTCCTTTCCCCCACTTCTCTCCCTTTAAATCAGGAAAACTGAAATAATTTTTAAGAATACTTCTTCCGTTGTGAACTATCTTGATGGTAGGCATACACCTTATAATTTATCTTCATTTCTCTAGTATCTGGGTTTGTCATGTAGTCAGCAGTCAAATGTGCTTGTTGAACAATATAAAGGACAGTTGCACCCAGTAAGTGAAAACAGGGCATGACTGGCTGAAGATGGCACATGGATATACTTTTACTCAACTCTAACGTACTTGCAATAGTATCTCTGAGCCTGTAACTAAATCTCTATCGTTCTGGTGAGGCCACAAGACCCAAATACAGTTTTGTTCCAAATGACAATTCTGTTATCAAAACAGAATAGATATGGGTATTGTGCTTTAAAAAACCCAGCTGTGGAAGAAGTTAAGTCAGAAAAAAGGGAAGGTGTGAAGTTACATGTGTATGACTTGAGGAAAGCAATATACATAAAATCAACTCAGAGAATATAATAAACATGGTGGATCACTAAAAATTTGGGGAAAAACCACGGTAACTCTAAGTAGTCTATTTAGTTAAATATTTATTTCCTTATTTCAAGGTTAATTCTGTTCATCATAATAAACCTGAAAAACTCAGAAAAGCACAGGAAAGAAAAATAAAATTCACCCATAATCCCACCATCTGGAAAGAGCCACTATTAACATTTGGCATCTTTGTTTTAGTCTCTCACCGGTCCCGTTCCCACCCCAGGTATATGGATATCATTTTTAGAAAACTGGGATCACAGTGTATACACTTTATTAGTAACTCTTTTTCATTTCCCTAAACATTAATCCCATCTTATTCATTACTGCACTGAAATAATTTTTTTTCTCTTTTTTCTCTTGGCCTCCTGTGATATTTCTTTTTTATTTTAATTGAAGTATAGTTGATGTACAATATTATATGTTACAGGTGTACAATATAGTGATTCACAATTTTTAAAGGTTATACTTAATTTATAGTTATTTAAAAATATTGGCTATATTCCCTGAGTTGTACAGTATATCCGTGTAGCTTATTTTTTACGTAATAGTTGGTACCTTTAATTCCCTCCCCCTATATTGCCCCTCCCCCTTCCCTCTCCCCACAGGTAACCACTAGATGGTTCTCTGTATCTGTGAGTCTGCTTTTTTGTTATATTCACTAGTTCATTATGTTTTTAGATTCCACATGTACTGAAATAATTTTAAATAGCTATTAGTATTATACAGTCTGGCAATACAATACCTTATTTACCCAGTTCCCTAGTTTGGGACATTTAGGCCATTTCTAATTTTTATTATAAATAACTTGATTAATGTATCATATAAAAGTTTTTTCTGCCTATTTTCCAAGATTATATTTAAGTCATTATGTTTCAAGAATACATTTATGCCCAAATTGCCTGCAGGAAGAAAAATTAAGGATAACCATATGGTTAGCCTTATGAATTTAAAACCTAAAACATCATTATTAGATCACATCCTAGTCACCTGCTATAATGGAACTGTGTCATGTTGAAAGTAGTAAAAATACTTAAGGTTAGAGCTTGAGAATTTTGTTACATTATAATAAAACCTGACCTGTACTATTTTCTTGCCCACATTCATGGGCCAAAGATTGTAAATGAGACTAGCAGAGCCCAAAATATTTTTCTCCACCCTTTACCCCCAAATTCTGACAGAGATCACAACAAAACATTCTGAATCTTCAGGAAGATAGAGATGACCAGTTTTCAGTAATACTGAATTGGTATTCCTAAGTAGTATCAATTATAACATATAGTTATTAGTTCAGAATGAAATTAGATATTAAAAGTTTTGAGTCTGGATGAAATAAAAACACATAGGTAACTGAGTAAACAGCAAAGACATAAAATTTGAAAATGCTGATTTACCTTACTTATATTTTCAGAGAGGGTGTATAATGGTGAAAATTTTCACTACTGAGAACTATAACTATCCTTTCCCTCTCTCTTCATCAACTCACAATCTACATTATTTTATAGCATTTTTAGCAGTGGTTCTCAAACCTGGCTGTACACCAGAATCACCTAAGGAGTTTTTAAAAATTTCAGTGCCCAATGTAGTATGCATACCATTACTATTAAGTCAGAATCTACGTTTTAAAAAGTAGTTTTAAAAATCCCAATGATTGCAATGTACAGTCAAGGGTGAAACAATCTTCAGGTGAATTAAGCAATTCATTCTTTGCAATTAGGTGCAAAATATATTGAAAAGTAACCATAAACAACACATACACAAGATCAGTAATAACTTCTTCTCTGTGTAAAATATCTTGATATTCCAGAACTTTAAACATTTTAGTGCTTTAAAATTATCGATGCGAAGTTCTCTTATTTTTAGAATCCTATAGTCAAAATAAAGATAATTAGGGACTTCCCTGGTGGCACAGTGGTTAAGAATCCGCCTGCCAACGCAGGGGACGCGGGTCTGAGCCCTGGTCCGGGAAGATCCCACATGCCACAGAGCAACTAAGCCCATGTGCCACAACTACTGAGCCTGCGCTCTAGAGCCTGAAAGCCACAACTACCGAGCCCGTGTACCACAACTACCAAGCCTGCACTCTAGAGCCCGTGAGCCACAACTACTGAGCCTATGTGCCACAACTACTGAAGCCGGCATGCCTAGAGCCTGTGCTCCGCAACAAGAGGAGCCACCAAAATGAGAAGCCCGCACACAACGAAATGTAGGCCCTGCTCATCGCAACTAGAGAAAGCTCATGTGCAGAACGAAGACCCAATGCAGCCAAAAACAAACAAATAAATAAATTTAATAAAAAATAAAGATAATCAACTGATTCAAAGACAATTTAATCTCTAAGTACATAAATAAAATATGAAAAACCTATTTCTAATTTAGGACAACGTCATGTTAACTACAAGAGTTTCTTTTAAACTGTTTAAACACGAAGATAACCACGATAACAAAATGCTTTAAAATATTCACTTGTTGTTGAATACAGGTACTTTGATTAAGATATTTCTTCTCTAGAAATGCAAATCTATGGCCCAAAGAAGAAAGGTCTGCCATTTTAAACAAGTATCATACCTAGGATAACAGGAAATTAGAAACTTAACTTTCCTATCTATGTTTCTCTGTGGTGCTCTAAGAGCACCCATTGGAGACTGCTGATAGTTGCTGAATCTGGGATGCTGCCAGACAACTTCCTTTAAAATTCTCCAAACCACTGCCTACTATTTTTATTCAGTTAGAATCCAAACAGAATGTTTTGCTTTCACCAGGTCTCAACTTTTTTATTAAAACAAACAAAATCTCTCCTCCCTTGAATATTCATTCTATGTATTATTTTCATCCAGGTGGGATAAAAAGAAATTTGACACGTTTTAAAGTTTATTAAACTTTAAACAACAGAAATAAGAAACTATTTCCTTGAGACTATAATTAGGCAATAAATCTGGGAGAAATAAAAAAAAAAGAAAACCAAAAAAACCCCCCACGTTCTTTAGGAGAGTAATAAAATCAATTTTTTAAAAGGAAAGCTTCTAAGAAGTATACTTTTCTTTTTCACTTCTTATCTGAGACCTATCAAAAAGAGGTTAGTGGAGTCATTTAAAAACATGCTTAATTTAAATCTTTTGCCCACAAGGCTACCCCTGTTCCATCTACTGTAGTTACTGCTGTATTAATCCAAATTATTTTAAACTAACTGTATGCACTAGATAATAGTACAGTTACAGACTAGTACAAATCTCAACCTCTCCATCAATTCTTCTTTGAAAATTCCAGTTCACTGTGATTCTCCTCTCATCTTTTAGTGCTATAGCATTCAGTTATAATTTAGTCATATATTATCTTAAAATACAACCCAAACTTTATAGTTACAGTATACACAGTGAACTATAGGCTACAAATTTCAAATCATCTCTTGAAATTAATCTCAAAATATACATGTAACGTATAATACTGAGTAAAAACTATCAATACTATCATTTTAAATGAAGATATGAAGCTATTAAAAATCAACATAAATGTTATTCATTTTTCTATCCACTGAAAGTAAACTATCCAAAAGCCTGTTTCAGAAATGTGTTGCCGACAAGACTCAAATATTTTTTGTGAGTCTTCATCAGAGACCAAGGTAACCTCCTTACCTAATTGGTATTCTCTGGAAGACAACAGATAAAATGATATAAAAGCTATGAGCTAGTCAAATGCGTGTTGCTTGTCTAGCATGAAAGAGACAGAGAATGAATGGGAATGAATGAGGATAGTTAATAATTTACAAACTGTTAACCAGCACAGCCCATGGGAGAGATTCACTTCCCACATAGTGTCTCAGATAGAAATTTCCTGGATACTAGCTATCAGAAGTGTTTTTTGATTCCCAAGAAAGTTATTATCCTGTTATTGAGAAACTCATTCTCAATGAGAAATCATTAGAAGCTTTTTTTTTTCTTAATTTTATTTATTTTTGGCTGTGTTGGGTCTTCGTTGCTGCACACGGGCTTTCTCTAGTTGTGGCGAGCAGGGGCTACTCTTCATTGTGGTGAGTGGGCTTCTCATTGCGGTGGCTTCTCTTGCTGCAGAGCACGGGCTCTCGGTGTGCAGGCTTCAGTAGTTGCAGCACGCAGGTTCAGTAGTTGTGGTGCACGGGCTTAGCTGCTCTGTGGCATGTGGGATCTTCCCGGACCAGGGATTGAACCCGTGTCCCCTGCATTGGCAGGCGGATTCTTAACCACTGAGCCACCATGGAAGTCCCAGAAGCCTTTGATTTTTAAAAACCAAAGTTCATTTTGAGTGAAGTGAATCCACCAAATTGAAGACTAATCTGTTTTAATCTAATTTTTGAAATCTACTAAAATGAAGACTAATCCCTGGATCTATGATGGCTTGATAAGGCCTCCAAGGTAAGAAAGCCTATGAGACCTTGTGTAAGCAGAAAACCAGTGTTTTACTTGTAACAATAGCTCATAAATCACTGTTCTTGTGACACTGAGTTTTTCATTTGTATTTTCAGCTAGATGAGAAGCTAATGTGGGAAAAGCATTGCATCCACAATAGTGCCTAGCAGTTTTCGGTTTAATCTCATCATTGACTTAATTACTTCTTATTAAATATTAGCCAGGTGAATGAACAAGAGCCTTTAATCTTACCTTCACCTGTCATCTATAAGGAATCTTTGATATTAATGAGAACTTCTGACAACACCATTCTTACCCACGGGTTCTCTATTATGCATTCATTGAACCAATTACCAATCCTGAAATGTTATTTCAGGATAAGTGAACTACTGAAGATGGTTTACCTTTGAGCTTCTCCCACATGAGCACATACAACTCCAAAGAGCTTGACTGCAGAGCTAATAACTGATAGTGTTGGAGGTAAGGGCTTAGGCACCGAATCTCCCTCTACATCTTTCTCGTAAATAGAATAAGGGTCATATTCGAGACTTCCACAAGCAATACCATTACCAAGCAGGAGCTAAAAGAAAAAAAATTACATATAAGGTTTTAAAACCACTGTTCAGGACTTCCCTGGAGGTCCAGTGGTTGGGACTCTATACTCCCACTGCAGGGGGCACGGGTTTGATCCCTGGTCGGGGAACTAGGATCCCACATGCCAGAAGGTATGCCCCAAAATAAAAATAAAACCACTGTTTACAGATTGAATCAACCCAAACAGTTATTGAAAAATGACCATACCTGTTCTTCAATAAATCTATGGTCAGTATCTTGTAGCAAAGGACTTAATATTAGCAGATCATCCTGATGACAGAGGCGTGGAAGTAAAAATGTGGATGCTGCCACCTGTATATCAGGGGCAGTCAAGTCAGCAGCCAGCTCTCTGAGGACAGCACAAAGGTATCCTGTTGAATCAGAGAAAAAGGGCAATTAGCAATTTAGTAATAGCAGTTAACTGGTCCAAGAATGGGGTTAAAAAAGCCCAGGCTGAACTTTAATCTACATATCAGCTAACTTTAATCTATCACAGCCAAAGCTAATATATCTCCTCCTTGAGGATGTCCTACCGATGAATGGCTCAACTATGTGTTGCTGGTCACAAGGATAAGAACAGACATCTCAAAGTATATGTGTATGTATACTTTGTGATACTGAATAAATACTACACCCATTTTATTTAAATGACATAAAGCATAAAAACAGAATGAAAAAAGAGGAAAAGATACAAAGGCAGAAAAAGAAGGCATAATAGTATGACACCCTAACACCCCACCACCCCAGCGTATGACTGTCACTCATCCTAATCAGCTGGATTAACCTCATTCACCTATACTCCCAATCTACTGTCTCACCACTCCCCATATTATTTTGAAGCAATCCCTGGAAAGCATATCATTTCATCTATAAATATTTCATCGTGTATCACTAGACTTGAGGACATTTTAAACAATCTCATTATCACAATTTCGTGTTTTAAAAATCACTAAACAGGGACTTCCCTAGGGGTCCAGTGCTTAAGACTCCGCACTCCCAATGCAGGGGGCCTGGGTTCGATCCCTGGTCAGGAAACTAGATCCCACATCCCACAACTAAGAGCCCACATGCTGCGACAAAGATCCCACATGCTGCAATGAAGACCCTGTGCAGCCAAATAAATACAGTGAATAAATAAATAAAAATCACTAAACATCAAATACACATTCAGTGCTCAAATTGTCAACTGCTTCATTAATGCCTGTTTTTGTTTGCTTTTTATGTTTGAATCCAGACCTAAGTGAAGTATACATGTTGTAGCTACCTGATATATCTTAAGTCTCTTTCAATCTCAAGTTCTCCCCTCAACTTTTGTTGCCCGTAATTTATTTGAAGAAATAAGATTATTTGTTCTATAGAAGTTTTTATAGATTACAGCCCCCAAGGTAATTTAATTTGTTCCTTTAATGTCTGCATTTTTTTGTAAACTGGAACCTGGATCTAGGGAGGATTCATCTTTTTTTTTTGGTTTGTTTGTATTTTGGGTGCCAACCTAGTTCATAGGCAGCATTGAGATTTTCCTTGAGACATGAGACAACGTATGGCTGTCTCTTTTATATATACGGTTGGAAAAACTGGTCCAATTATCACACTGACCTAAGTTACCATTTCAAAGATATTTATCCTACTTTCTGATGGATTCGCAATAGAAAATTTTATCCACCTAGAGCATAACTGACTTTTGCTAGCTTGTAACTTAAGTACTTTAGGAAAGTGTAAAAATCATCTTGGAGAAACATTCACTTTTGGTTTTAAGCAACACCGTCAGAACGAAATGAAGACTTGACTGAGTCTACTTATTAGAAGTGACAGGATGAGTTAGGAAGGGCTCACCTCCCATTATTTTCTGTATTATTAGTAGTGGTAAGAGTAGTAACAACAAATATTTATTGAGGATGTAATATGTGTCAGTAAATGTCCTAAAAGCTTTACATATAGTTTTCATAACCACCTCAAGAGGTCCAGTTAGTACTGTTATTTTATTAGGTAAGGAAACAGGAACAGAGAGTCTGTTAATTGCCCAAAGTCACACAGCAGTTACATGGCAGAGTTTGACTGAAACACAGGCAGTCCAGGCTTCAGAACGTAAGCTTTTAACTATCATGCTCATTCATACATTCAAACTGTGTTTAATATAATATACAAAGATGTTATTATATATAATCCTCCCTTCAAGAAGATAGAAGAGTTTCCCTGGTGGCGCAGTGGTTAAGAATCCACCTGCCAATGCAGGGGACATGGGTTTGATCCCTGGCCCGGGAAGATCCCACATGCCACGGAGCAACTAAGCCCATGCGCCACAACTACTTAGCCTGCACTCTAGAGCCCACGTGCCACAACTACTGAAGCCTGTGCTTAGTAGTTCAGGCCTAGAGCCTGTGCTCTGCAACAAGAGAAGCCACCAAAATGAGAAGCCTGAGCACCACAACAAAGAGTAGCCCCTGCTCGCCGCAACTAGAGAAAGCCCGCGCACAGCAACGAAGACCCAACGCAGCCAAAAATAAAAACAAACAAATAAATAAATTCATATATATAAAAAAAGAAGATATAAGATACTGGACACACACATGTTAACTATAAAATGAAGGTAGGAAGTACTAAGTTTCATAGAGGATGAAAATAGAACTGCTGAGGTTAGAGAAAGGAGAGGTTACACAGGATTTGGGGACAGCAGACAGGGATAATAAAAACTTAATGAAGCAGACGAGAGTTGCTTGAAGGAATGTCTGTTAGTTTAATTACCAGTATACGATACTCAGAAAAATAATTCTGTTGGTAGTACAATACGCAAGGTATGTTTGGTACTACAGCTAAATGTGACAACAGTGGTAAATCTCCATTTCTCATTTAAAGTGACTGACTGCTGGCCTAACTCTCCCTGAACAAAGTACTCAAAGATGATTCAATTTTAAAATGCAAATATGCCTTTGTTGTAGAAATACATCACTTTCTGATGCTAATGAGGAGCAATTTTCAGTGTAGAGAAAATTAAAATACTTGAAAGGAGATCCATAACAAAACTAAGATAGGAAATAAAAATTAAGAACCCAATTTTCTTTTTTTTTTTTTTTTTTTTTGAGGTACGCGGGCCTCTCACTGTTGTGGCCTCTCCCGTTGCGGAGCAACAGGCTCCGGACGCGCAGGCTCAGCAGCCATGGCTCACAGGCCCAGCCGCTCCACGGCATGTGGGATCTTCCCAGACCGAGGCACGAACCCGTGTCCCCTGCATCGGCAGGCGGACTCTCAACCACTGCGCCACCAGGGAAGCCCTAGATTTTCTTTTTTCAACAAGTTAGTTCATAGTAATTCCTGACTTCATTTCCCAGTGAACACTCTGGAACTGATTTTAAATCTATACACTAGTATATTAATTATTCCTTTAAGACTTCTGATTGCATTCCCAAACTCCAATTCTGAGAAAATAGTACAAGACTTTGTTTTTCTCTTTAAGTCCTTCAAGGGCAGACTTATATTATCATTTATCAGAAGATACACTGTGGATTTTAAGTTGATATCCTAATATTCCTATATGTTTAATGAAGACTTCAAAAAATCAATTTTTTCATCTGTAGTTTGAGACAGACCTACCACTAAGCTTTGTCTATTTATTCTCTACTAGGTTACTTATAAATGGATTGGCAGCACAGCATGAAACAGATCTATGTTATCTTGATTCTACTATTTACTGGATACATAAACTTGAGTTGGTTTTTGTAACCGCTTTGTGCCTTTATCTGTCAAATGAGGAAAATGTAACTAGCTCACTGTATTATCCTAAGATAAATGGGGTAATATAAACAATTTCTAGTACACCACCTGGCATACAGAAATGACTCTTGATACAGTTTCTGAGAAAGGGCAATGTACAATGTATCCACTTTTTTTCCAGAGAAGTAAATACAAAATTCTTATTTTATATCAAACATTTTGCTAGGTACATTTGTGAACCAGGAAGAGAGGTGGTAGGAATAATATCACTCACATAATGATAAAGGCCAAGACAGAAGTTATAAGTTAGTATCAATATTTTGAACTACTGTGGTATATATTATATTGCATTTATTTGCAGAATAAAGATATAAAACAATAAAAGCAGTATTTTTACAAGAAATAGATTTGAAGAAACATTGACTTAATATGGTTGGTTGAAAATGATAAAAATTAAAAAAAAATAGATGCTCCCATTAGAGACAACTTTCAGCTTTCACCTCTTAAAACAAGCATCTTAAGTTATTCAGTAGTAGTAGCAATGTATTTTCTTAAAACTGTATTTTAAATTTACAAGAAAAGTTTTAGAACTAATTGTAAAATAGGGGCAAGTTTATTTTACCAAATGCAGTATTCTAGTATTCCAAAGCCATCCTGGGCCTAATAAAAGCAAAACCTACATTATAAACTTAATAAAATCAATTATACCTTGGTATACTGTTCAAAATTAAACTTCTATCTGGGCAGAGTTAAGAATGGAATAGTGGAAGGAAACGTATACAACAGATAACCACTCTAGAAGGAAACTAGGAGTGGCCAAATTTCTAATAGATTTGAATTATATATTCTGCAGAAAACCCTGGAGTAGAATCAAGCCCAATCTTTGTGACTCATTCTCTCCCATACAGTGAAACTAGGGACTTTTTCTCAGAAGAGAGAACACTGCAAGAAATGAAGAAGTAGTTTTTTTTTTTTATGTATTTTATTTACTATAAAATCGTGAACACATGGGTTAAGACTGAACTCCCTAAACCTCCTAGAAACAAAGCACTAAATAACTGCCATATAATTCATTTGTTCAGGTATTACTTTCCAGGCATTGTGTTAGCCACAAACAGTAAAACATTTTGGTGTAAGGCACATACCTTCATAGGTCTCAGGAGGTAATAAAATCAACAATTCATAAAGCCTCTGTCTATAAACTACTGATGGTGTTTTCAAAGGACTTCCGTATGTTTTTAGTATTGAAGAAAGCCTTAAAGTAAAAGAAAAAACACATCTTAAGTGTGTACGTTATACAACAACGTATAAATATTCAACATGTTGACATATAAAGTAGCTATATATAATCAGTGAACATTAGCGCTGCTCCTATTATTTTTTATAATGTGTGACTTTAAGTTAAAAGAGGAATTATAAGCATCACAGATGAAAACTATTTTGCTATCTTTTCTACACACTTCATAAAACTATATATTCAGCTAAGATTTCTAAGGCTGTATCTTATCTAGAAGCTGCAACTCTTACTAAACTCCAAAATTTACAACACTGCATTTGTGAAAAATAAAATCTATTACATAAAAAAGGAACAGGCCAAAGAAACAAACAAATTGAAGACACAAATACCTAGAGAAAAATCCAAGTGTCTGTTAGAAACTTGATCTGGAATGTGATCACCAAATAAAAATGAATCCACAAAATCATAAAACAAATTCTCTTTTAATAAAGCACAAGCTAAGCCAATGTTTCCCTAAAAGTTCCAGTCATGAAATCTCTTAACACTTCCTGTCTTCACTCTCTTCTTTCATGTTCATGTACTTTTTTTAAATCTTCTATTCATTCTCACTACTGATATTAAGACATCATTTTACTGATATTCATTCAACTAACAAATATTTATTAAAGGATTACTACTCTTTGCCAAGGTACCATGTTATCAACTGGTGTACAGTTTTCATCCCCTGTAGCAATACACAAATTCAATGGAATTACTTTTGCTGTGCCACTGGAATAAATCCACTATGCTGTCATGGAATGAGGTTTCCAGGTACTCTAAGAAATTCTGGCAATGTTTATTCATTTGTATTTTCTAGAAAAATACCGCTTGCTTTTACTCATTTCTAGATGAAAAGAAGAGTTATCTTTGACTTGTCATTTTATTAAAAAAGAAAAAGTTGGTTCCATTTTTTATCTTTCAGGTTAGTAAACAACATTTATAAAACCTGGGTAGAAGGTTTTTAGTTATGAAAGTTAAGAATAAATCCACTGTAATTTTGTACTTCTCTAAAACAAGACTGGAAGAATTACAGCTGACATATGAAAACTATTTAAATCATATTGACAAGACATTAAGAAATTACAAATTATATCCTTAAAAATCCTGCAACATTCATTTAGTTTAAATACAACAGAATTTAGTTCAGAGGGTTGTTCGCATGCGCGTGTTTAAAGAAAATAAGATGTATACAACAAAATTAGAACTTAGGAAAGCATTCCTAGGGGTTTCTGCTTCTATAAGTAGGGCAGATTAGAGTCTCTGAAGGGCCTTCCTCTATAAATACACTTAGATCCTGGATAAAAGATAATTAGCATTGCTAGACTTGAAGAAAGGGACTTTTCCAAGGCTTAACTCCCACCCTACCAAACAAACAAACATAAAATGCATGAAACAAAACATGAGCTAAAATCAGAGTGGGAACACCAATACCAATACCAACAAAAGAACTTCAATTGAGCTTGTGACCCTGGCAAGGTAGTGTTGATAAATGGGATCTCCTGAAGGTAGTTTAAATGGTCCCAGGTCCTGGCAGAGGCAAAGGCCTATTGAATTAAACCCAGCTGAAGAGAAAATTAGTGAACTGGAAGAGACAGCAGAATAAATCACCCAGAAAACAGCAGAAAGAAAAGGAAAAAATATATATATTAGAAAAAGATTAAGAGACATGGAAGACAATACAAAGAGACTGAAAATTTGTTTAATGACAGCTCCGGAAGGAAAGTTTAACAAGAACGGAAAACAGGCAATATTTAAAGAGATAACAGCCACTTTTCCAGAACTCCTGAAAGACATGAATCCAACGAAATATACAGCAAATTGGATAAAGAAATTCACAAACTGCCAGTTTAAAGCAGAAATTGTGAGATTCAATTTTTAAGAACTCCAATTATATGCAGTTTATGATACACCTAAAAACACAGTGACATGGAAAAAGACATACCACACATATAATACTGTAAACATTAGACTTTAATCAAAAAGTATTACTAAGGACGAAGAGAGTTATTGTATAATGATAAAAGTTTCAACTCATCGGGAAGATATAATTACTTGCTCAAAATATGAAAAAAGAAACATAAAACTTCGGAGAAAAACTGATAAACCCAATATCACAGTGGAGTTTAACACATCACTCTCAATTATTGATAGGTTAAACAGAGAAAAGGTTAGTGAAAATAGACGGAACAATGTGACTAAAAGAACATTTGTATAGAGCAAGTCTCAACAAATTTAAAGGACAAGTAACATACAGATCATATTCACTAAGTACAATGCAATTACGTTAACAATCAGTAACAAAACTGCAAGCTAAAAACTGTTGCATACATTCAGAAACTTAAAAACATACTTCTGAACAACTTCAAAGAAATTATAATGAAATTTTAAAACACATAAAATGGAAAAAATAGAAATAATAATTTCAATACTTGTAGAATTCAGCAACTGGATCCTTACAGGGAAAATTATGGCCTTAGCTTATATTAAAAGAATTGAAAGAAATTCAGTGAGCTAAGCATTCAAATTAAGCTGTCAGAAGAAGAACAAGAATTTAAGAAAATGGGAATAATAACAAGCAATAATTAATGAAATAGAAAACAAGTTCAAGTTTCGTTCACAATGGCGGAGTAGAAGGACGTGCGCTCGCTCCCTCTTGTGAGAGCACCGGAATCACATCAGGACTCAGGGGGAAGGAGCAGTGACCCCACAGGAGACTGAACCAGACCTACCTGCTAGCGTTGGAGGGTCTCTGCAGAGGCAGGGGGTGGCTGTGGCTCACTGAGGGGACAAGGACACTGGCAGCAGAAGTTCTGGGAAGTACTCCTTGGCATGAGGCCTCCCAGAGTCCGCCATAAGCCCTAGCAAAGAGCATGTAGCCTCCAGTGCTCGGTCACCTCAGGCCAAACAACCAACAGGGAGGGAACGCAGTCCCACTCATCAGCAGACAAGCGGATTAAAGTTTTACTGAGCTCTACCCTCCACCAGTTCCTTCAATCAGGAAGCTTGCACAAGCCTCTTAGATAGGCTCATCCACCAGAGGGCAGAGAGCAGAAGGAAGAAGAACTACAATACTGCTGCCTGTGGGATGAAAACCACATTCACAGAAAGACAGACAAAATGAAAAGGCAGAGGACTATGTACCAGATGAAGGAACAAGATAAAACCCCAGAAATACAAATAAATGACGTGGAGATAGGCAACCTTCCAGAAAAAGAATTCAGAATAATGATAGTGAAGATGATCCAGGACCTCGGAAAAAGAACGGAGGCAAAGATCAAGAAGATGCAAGAAAGGTTTAACAAAGACCCAGAAGAATTAAAGAACAAACACCTAGAAGAATTAAAGAACAAACAAGCAAAGATAAACAATACAATAAATGAAATGAAAAATACATGAGAAGAAATCAATAGCAGAATAACTGAGGCAGAAGAAAGGATAAGTGACCTGGAAGACAGAATGGTGGAATTCACTGCCATGGAACAGAATAAAGAAAAAAGAATGACAAGAAATGAAGACAGGCTAAGAGACCTCTGGGACAAGATTAAAAACACCAACATTCACATTATAGGGGTCCCAGAAGAAGAAGACAGAGAGAAAGGACCCGAGAAAATATTTGAAGAGATTAAACTTCCCCAACATGGGAAAGGAAATAGCCATCCAAGGCCAGGAAGCACAGAGAGTCCCATACAGGACAAACCCAAGGAGAAACATGCCGAAACACATAGTAATCAAATTGACAAAAATTAAAGACAAAGAAAAATTACTGAAAGCAACAAGGGAAAAATGACAAATAACATACAAGGGAACTCCCATAAGGTTAACAGCTGATTTCTCAGCAGAAACTCTACCAGCCAGAAGGGAGTGGCACAGTATATTAAAAGTGATATAAGGGAAGAACCTACAACCAAGATTACTCTACCCGGCAAGGATCTCATTCAGATTAAACAGAGAAATCAAAAGGTTTACAGACAAGCAAAAGCTAAGAGAATTCAGCACCACCAAACCAGCTCTACAACAAATGCTAAAGGAACTTCTCTAAGTGGGAAACACAAGAGAAGAAAAGGACCTACAAAAACAAACCCAAAACAATTAAGAAAATGGTAATAGGAACATACATATCAATAATTACCTTAAATATGAATGGATTAAATGCCCCAACCAAAAAACATAGGGTTGCTGAATGGATACAAAAACAAGAGCCATATATATGCTGTATACAAGAGACCCACTTCACACCTAGGGACTCATACAGACTGAAAGTGAGAGGACTGAAAAAGATATTCCATGCAAATGCAAATCAAATGAAAGCTGGAGTAGCAATATTCATATCAGATAAAACAGAGTTAAAAATAATGTTACAAGAGACAAGGAAGGACACTACATAATGATTAAGCAATCAATTTAAGAAGAAGACATAACAATTATAAATATATATGCACCCAGGGGCTTCCCTGGTGGTGCAGTGGTTAAGAATCTTCCTGCCAATGCAGGGGACATGGGTTTGAGCCCTGGTCTGGGAAGATCGCACATGCCACAGAGCAACTAAGCCAGTGTGCCACAACTACTGAGCCTGCGCTCTAGAGCCCGTGAGCCACAACTACGGAAGCCCACATGCTTAGAGTCCATGCTCCGCAACAAGAGAAGCCACTGTAATGAGTAGTCCGCACACCACAATGAAGAGTAGCCCCTGCTCGCCGCAACTAAAGCCTGTGCACAGCTATAAAGACCCAATGCAGCCAAAAATAAAAGAAATTAATTAAAAATAAGTAAATAAATAAATATGCACCCAACACAGGAGCACATCACTACATAAGGCAAATGATAACAGCTATAAAACAGGAAATTAACAGTAACACAATAATAGTGGGGGATGTTAACACCTCACTTACACCAATAGACAGATCATCCAGACATAAAATTAATAAGAAACACAACCTTTAAATGACACAACAGACCAGACAGATTTAACTAACATTTATAGGACATTCCATCTGAAAATAGCAGATTACACTTTCTTCTCAAGTGCACATGGAACATTCTTCAGGACAGATCAAATGCTGGGTCACAAATCAAGCCTCAGTAAATTTAAGAAAACTGAAATCATATCAAGTATCCTTTCTAACCACAATGCTATGAGATTAGAAATAAATTACAGGGAAAAAAACCATAAAACACAAACACACGAAGGCTAAACAATATGTTACTAAATAACCAAGAGATCACTGATGAAATCAAAGAGGAAATCAAAAAATACCTAGAGACAAAAGACAACGAAAACATGATGATCCAAAACTTACATGATACAGCAAAAGCAGTTCTAAGAGGGAATTTTATATCAGTACAATCCTACCTCAAGCAACAAGATAAATCTCAAATAACAATCTAACCTTACACCTAAAGGAACTAGAGAAAGAACAAACAAAACCCTAAGTTAGTAGAAGGGAAGAAATCATAAAGATCAGAGCAGAAATAAATGAAATACAAAGAAAACAATAGCAAAGATCAATAAAACTAAATGTTGGTTTTTTGAGAAGATAAACAAAATTGATAAACCTTTAGCCAGACTCATCAAGAAAAAGAAGACTCAAATCAACAGAATTAGAAACGAAAAAGGAGAAGTTACAATGAACACTGCAGAAATACAAAGCATCCTAAGAGACTACTACAAGCAACTCTTTGCCAATAAAATGGACAACCTGGAAGAAATGGATAAATTCACAGAAAGGTATAACCTTCCAAGACCGAACCAGGAAGAAATAGAAAATATGAACAGACCAATCACAAGGAATGAAGTTGAAACTGTGATTAAAAATCATCCAACAAACAAAAGTCCAGGACCAGATGGCTTCACAGGTGAATTCTATCAAACATTTAGAGAAAATCTCACACCCATCCTTCTCAAACTCTTCCAAAAAATTGTAGAGGAGGGAACACTCCTAAAGTCATTCTACGAGGCCACCATCACCCTGATGCCAAAACCAGACAGAGATACTACAAAAAAAGAAAATTACAGACCAATATCACTGATGAATATAGATGCAAAAATCCTCAATAAAATACTAGCAAACAGAATCCAACAACACATTAAAAGGATTATACACCATGACCAAGTGGGATTAATCCTGGGATGCAAGGATTCTTCAATATATGCAAATCAATCAATGTGATACACCATATTAACAAATTGAAGAATAAATACCATACGATCATCTCAATAGATGCAGAAAAAGCTTTTGACAAAATTCAACAGCCATTTATGGTAAAAAAAACTCTCCAGAAAGTGGGCAGAGGGAACCTACCTCAACACAATAATGGCCTTATATGACAAACCCAAAGCGAACATTGTTCTCAATAGTGAAAACATGAAAGCATTTCCTCTAAGATCAGGAACAAGACAAAGATGTTCACTCTCACCACTATTATTGAACATAGCCTTGGAAGTTTTAGCCATGGCAATCAGAGAAGAAAAAGAAATAAAAGGAATCCAAATTGGAAAAGAAGAAGTAAAACTGTCAGTGTTTGCAGATGACATGATACTATACATAGAAAATCCTAAAGATGCCACCAGAAAACTACTAGAGCTAGTCAATTAATTTGGTAACGTAACAGGATGCAAAACTGATGCACAGAAATCTCATGCATTCCTATACACTAATAACAGAAAATCAGAAAGAGAAATCAAGGAAACACTCCCATTCACAACTGCAACAAAAAGAATAAAATACCTAGGAATAAACCTACCTAAAGAGGCAGAAGACCTGTATGCGGAAAACTGTAAGACACTGATGAAAGAAATGAAAGAAGATGATACAAACAGATGGAGAGATATACCATGTTTGTGGACTGGAAGAATCAATACTGCGAAAATGACTATACTACCCAAAGCAATGTACAGATTCAATGCAATCTTTATCATATTACCAATGGCATTTTTTTACAGAACTAGAACATAAAATCTGTATGGAGACACAAAAGATCCCAAATAGCCAAAGCAAATTTGAGGGAAAAAAACAGAGCTGGAGGAATCAGACTCACTGACTTCAGACCATACTACAAAGCTACAGAAATCAAGACAATGTGGTGTTGGCACAAAAACAGAATTATAGATCACTGGAACAGGATAGAAAGCCCAGAGATAAACCCACGCACCTATGGTCAACTAATCTATGACAAAGGAGGCAAGGATATATAATGGAGAAAAGACAGTCTCTTCAATAAGTGGTGCTGGGAAAACTGGACAGCTACATGTAAAAGAATGAAATTAGAACACTCCCTAACACCACACACAAAAATAGACTCAAAATGGATTAAAGACCTAAATGTGAGACCGGACACTATAAAACTCTTAGAGGAAAACATAGGAAGATACTCTTTGACATAAATCACAGCAAGATCTTTTTTGACCCACCGTCTAGAATAATGGAAATAAAAACAAAAATAAACAAGTGGGACCTAATTAAATTTAAAAGCTTTTGCACAGCAAAGGAAACTATAAACAAGAGGAAAAGACAACCCTTAGAATGGGAGAAAATATTTGCAAACGAAACAACGGACAAAGGATTAACCTCCAAAATATATAAAAGCTCATGCAGCTCAATATGAAAAAAACAAACAACCCAATCAAAAAATGGGTAGAAAACCGAAGTGGACATTTCTCCAAAGAAGACATACAGATGGCCAAGAGGCACAAAACTAATTATTAGAGAAATGCAAATCAAAACCACAATGAGTTATCACCTCACACCAGTCAGAATGGCCATCATCCAAAAACCTACAAACAATAAATGCTGGAGACGGTGTGGAGAAAAGGGAACCCTCTTGTACCATTGGTGGGAATGTAAATTGATATAGCCACTATGGAGAACAGTATGGAGGTTCCTTAAAAAACTAAAAATAGAATTACCATATGACCCAGAAATCCTACTACTGGGCATATACCCAGAGAAAACCATAATTCAAAAAGACACATGCAGCCCAGTGTTCATTGCAGCACTATTTACAATAGCCAGGTCATGGAGCAACCTAAATGCCCATTGACAGATGAATGGATAAAGAAGATGTGGTATATATATACAGTGGAATATCAGCTATGAAAAGGAACGAAATTGGGTCATTTATAGAGACGTGGATGGACCTAGAGACTGTCATGGAGAGTGAAACAAGTCAGAAAGAGAAAAACAAATATCGTATATTAACGCATGTATGCGGAATTTAGAAAAATGGTACAGATGAACCGGTTTGCAAGGCAGAAATAGAGACACAGATGTAGAGAACAAATATATCGGCAAAAGGGTGGAAAGCCGGGGGTGGGGGGTGTTAGTGGGATGAATTGGGAGATTGGGATTGACATATATACAGTAATATATATAAAATGGATGACTAATAAAACCTGCTGTATAAAAAAATAAAATTAAATTTAAAAAAAACAAGTTCAACATAAGCAAAGTTATTCTTTGTACAGGTTAATAAAACAGTTAAACCTCTCATGAGATGGATCAGGAAAAACAAAAGAGAAGGTACACTGAAAACTAATCAGGAATGGATGAAGGAACATTATAGATATAGCAGAGATTAAGACGATAAGAGAACATTAAGAAAAATTTCATGCCAAAAAATGTGAAGATGAAGATGCAATGGCAAAATTCCTGGAAAAAAATCTAACAGACAAGCAAAGCAAACCCACAAACCAGACCTCAAATAGTTAAAGCAATTAAGGAAATGAAATATGTAGTTAAAAAAAAATTTCCCACAAAGAAAACAGCCCGTCCAGACTGTTTTACAGACAGGTGGTTTCATGTGACACATTATTCCAATCTCCTAAAAGCTCCTCCACAGAACTGGATGAAACATTCACCTACCTCACTCCATGAGGCTAGTGTAACTGATGAAAATCTGAGGAGGGCATCCAAGAAAGAAAATTATAGGGCAGCCTCACTGATGAATGTATGTGGAGAAATCCAAACATAAGCAAACCAAATCCAGAAGTTTACAAAAAAAGATAATTAGTTCCAAGCTCAGTTTATCCCAAGAATGCAACCAAGTAAAAAATTAGTCAATAAAATTTTTTACATTAAAGTTTCAGATTAAACCACTTTATAAAACATCAAAACTCATTCACGATAAAAAACCAAACCAAACAAACAAAAAACCAAACCAAAACAAAATGTGGATAACTATGAAGAGGATACTTTCTTAATCTGATAAAGAGAATCTACTAAAAAGCCTGTATCAAGCGTCATTCTTATTCGTGAAACATGAGAAACATTCCCTTTAACAAGCCACTTCTCTTCAGTTTTAAGTGGTAGTCATCTTGTTAGCACGTTAAGAGGAGAGAGAGAATACAAATGAATATATGAGTAAATATCATAAAGGGAGAAATCCTAAAGAATCTACAAACAAATGCTTGATATAGGAAAATTTAGCAAGGTGGCTGGATATAAGATCAATTACATTTTTTAATACAATAGCAATAAAGACATTATACACAATACACACACTCCCACATACTTATTTAATAACTGCAAAGAAAAATATCAAGTATCTAGCTAGGAATAGATTTTTTAAAGACATTAAGACTTTTACATAGAAAAAATTTTATACTTTGTAAACAACCTCAACAACAGAAAAAATTTTATACTTTGTAAACAACCTCAACAACATGTTTATGGGTATTATAGAAATACCAATTATCTTCAAGTTTATCTATAGATTCAGTTTAACTCTAATTAAAACTTCAACAAGAGACAATCAATTGCCAAAAAGGGCCAAATTATGCCTAAAGATGAATAAGGCCTAAAACTTTATTCTAACAGACACTAAAATTTATTATAAAGACAATGTGGTATGGGCACAGAAATGGGCAAACACACAAATGGAATACAACAGAGAGCACAGAAACAGACCATGTCTATATGGAAATATAATACACAACAAAGGTGAATGGCAGTCACCAGAGAGAGGAAGCTTGGATTTCTTTAGTAAAGTATGGGACAATTTGTTATCCATATTAAAAAAGAAAATGAAATTGGAACCCTACCTCACTACAAACATAAAAATAAATTCCAGATAGATTAATGACTTAAATGTGAAGGACAAAAACCTTAAACATTTTAGAGAGAAATAAAAGAAAGTATCTTTATAACCCTGGAGAAAGATTTTTTAAATCAAAAGACAGAAAGTACTAAGCAAGAAGTAAAAGATTGATAAATTTGACATTTAAATTAAGAATGCCTGTGGGGCCTGGGTTCAGTCCCTGGTTGGAAAACTAAGATCCTGCAAGCCGTGTGGCACAGCCAAAAAAAAAGCATGTCTATTAATCAAAACACAATCTTACCTAAAAATAGGTAAAGATATGCATGAATTGGGATTTCACAGAAGGGGAAATAGTGAGGAACAATAAACATATAGAATGGCACTTAAAGCATCAGGAACCAGATATATAAGGTAAGATCATAACAAGATACCAATTTACACCTACTGCATTAACCAGAGTTAATGTCTAAGTGTTGGTGAAGAAGTGGACTGAAGGGTACTCCCATATACTATTGATATATATATGCAAAAATTTTGGAAAATAGTTTGGATATTTCATTGACAGGAAGGTAAACTGCTGTACATTCACACAATTAAATATTATACAGCAACCAAAAAGAATGAACAAGCTGACACATAGAGGAAGTTTAGAAATATCATGTTGAGTAAAACGAGCAAGTCTCAGAAACACTATGATACCATTTGCCTGATCAAAACCAAACAAAACTAAACAAGGTACTGTTTAGGGAAACATGTATATGTGATACACTTTTTAAAAATGCAAGAGAATGTCAACTTTAAAATTCAGGATAGTGATTACCTCTAAACTAAGGCAGAAAGAACAGTAGTAGAGAGGAGCACACATACAACTTCAATAGTATCAGTGTTCTTGTCCAGGGATAGCTAAATCCGGCCCATTGCCTGTTTTTGTAAATAAAGTTTTACTGGAACACATTCATTCATTTACAGATTAGCTATGATTGCTTTTAAGCTACAGCAGAATTGAGTAGGTACAAAAGAGACTGTCCGGGCCAAAAAGCCTAAAATATTTACTCTCTGGCCCTTTACAGCAAACCTTCATTAACCTCTGTGCTAGTTGTGCTGAATTCACAGGTTTTCACTTTATTATGACACTTCATAAGCCATAATCGTAACTGTATTTTTCTGTATACATAAAATGTCATATCATTAAATACTTGTTGGAAAGACTTTCTCTAAACTGTACATTTTATTAACTGGGAAATTATAAGTGACCAGGACATAAATTGGATTTTTTAAAAAATGTAAGTCAAATGTATGAAAATATAAACAACAAAAACCTGAAACTGTTAACAAGTATCTGGTTCTTAAGAACACAGAATAGCACTAACAAACCAATCAAACGCATACCTGAAAAGGTTAACAGGCTTAATATTTAATTTCTTGGTTAAATCTGACTGTATGGAAGATACATTATCCACCAAATAACTTTCCTTCCCTTTTAATATGTACTTTTCTTTCAAGATCCTAGCCTAAAAAAAAAAAAAAAAAAAAAAAAATCACATAACTAAATGTTTGCCTTCCTCTGCAAATGGAAAATCATTCACCAATCACAGAAACCTGGCATTATTAAGGTACTTAATAAGATACTACATAACTAGAGGGTAACTGATTGCTATTAAAAATTTTTATCAAGTCTAAATAGCGGATCCTTACAGAGTTAGCAAATCCACAGCGCAAGGAAGTGGTGGAAGAAGATGCTGAATTACTTCCTCAGTAAGGAGATCACCACAGTGGGAAACAAAGCTCTTGATAGCTGAAAAATACAACAGACTTTTACTTAGCAGAGTGTAATGAACCATGAAGAAAGCATTCAATTATGGTAAGGCATTTGTATTTTTGTTAGAGGAATAAAGAAATGTGCTAAAATCAAAAAAATTCTTGAAACTCTAGTAAAATAAAAGGAAACTAGTGTCTTCTACCTCCAATCAAACTTAAAAAACCAAAACAAAACAACAACCAAAAAAAACCCAAACTTCCTAGAATTACTAAAAGAGACCAACAACCAAATTAACAAAATGTTGCTTTCCTGGGATTTTACTCAGCCCTTGAGCTCAGAAGTAGCAGCTTAGACCCTCAAGTTTGCCAGTTCTACACTAGTTCTAAAGAATCAAGACTGACTTTTAAGTCAGCAGGTTAGTTTTTATAGATGTTACCTGAAACACACAAGCTTTTATAAGGAGTTATTTCATATGTAGAATAAAGTGAATATTTAAAAGTTAGATTCAGTTTCAAGGAAGCACTGATTTTGGTTTTGTTTGTTTATTCATGGCATTTTTACTCCTAAAAATGATGGTTTTTAAGAAAACGTGCTTCAAAAAACAAATCAGTGCTTCCATGTCTTTTCAGGGAACCCACAGCTCCTTAAGCTCAAATTTTCATGGTGGATGCTATTTGTTAATGGTCTATGTGTTGTAAAAGGGTATAACTTTCACATATAAAAGACTAAATGCAAACCATACTTAGTCAATGCTAATTAAATTCAACCCTAGAGGAATGAATGCCTATGTAACACAAAACAATCTTAACATTTCTCAACTGATCGCATTATAATAAAACGTGCATCCTAAGGATAAGGACATGTAAATTTGGTTTATTACATCATACTTCTGTTAGAATCACCAACTAATCAATCATGTTCAGTAAAAAAAATCCCCAGAAGCAGATTTTTCCCCCCAACTTAAATAAAACATACAAGTATATGTAAAGTTAAAGGATGGAAAAAGCCAGAGGAAAAGGAGAGAAAAGACTAAACTCAACCTACCACAGAGAGCACCAGCTCGTCCTTCCAAGGTTACCTGCCATGTAAATGAATCTCCTCGGCTCTTTTCTGTTCCTAGATCTTTCGGAGACACTGGGAAGACACACTTCCACAACAGCAGAACTCGAGCAAGGTGATGATTGACAAACGCAGGACCTGTAATTTATTCAACTTGTCACTTGTAAAGGAACCCAAAGTGGTTATTCTTTAAAACCCTTCCCTCTTAAAGTAAACATATTTTAATCTACTACTGCTGGATTACTTTGTCCCTCTAGTTCCAATGAATGTACTACTGATCAATGACTATCTGAAGGTACTAGAGTACAGAGAGGAAAAACAAGGAACTAACAGTAAAGTCTGGGCTCTGGTGTCCTCTCTCCTACTACTGCTGTGACCTCTTTGAGCCTCAATTTCTTTTAACCGTAAAATGAAGCCAGAACTACCTGCACTGCTTATCTCCAAAGGTTTGTCCAGATCCAAACAACAGAGTGTACTTTAAAGTAGCCTGAAAAACTAATGTGCTACGTAAACACCAGGTACTACTGTTTGTAAGAAATAACACTGTATCCTGAAAGTAATTCTAACTTTTGATAGCAACTTTGTTCCAGGCCAAAAATCAGATGTGATACGTCTAAATGGAACTTTTTTTTTTTTAATATTTCAAAGCAACATTTAAGAACTGAATACACAAACCCAGTAATGAAAGGCAATGTACTGTACAATGATAGCTTTTTATAGTTGTCCTTTGGTACCTGTGGGGGATAGGTTCTAGGACCAGCCCCCCCCCCCCGCCAGATACCAAAATCTAAGGATACTTAAGTCCCTTATATAAAGTGGCATAGTACAATCTGTCCTCTATATCCGTGGATTTGGAACCCACGGATACAGAGAGCTAACTGTAAGTATTTGATAGCATGCAGCATTATCAGTTAAGAAAACAGAACTACGACATATAAAAACCCAAACGCACAGCTTCTCTCCCCACGTAATATTCTTTAAAATTCTGGGGTTACCTTAAAATTCTCCTGTAAGTACTCCCTACTTCTTATTTCCATGTTCTGCTGACTGCATGCTTTTCTTCTGCAGTATGGCAACACAGCAGAGAACTGTACTGGGCTCTGAAGGAGACCACCTAGGTTAACATCCTGGCTCCATCCACTTACTAGCTATTTAAACTTGGATAAGTCACTTAATATTTTTGTGCCTCAATTTCCTACCTATAAGTGGGGATAACAACAGTATGTACCTCATGTGACAGTTTCTGAGGCTTATATGAGTTTATATAGAACGGTGCTCCACCCATGGTAAGCATTTATATATCTGACATTATGTAGTTATCATTCAAAACTTGTCTTATTTGCATATGAAGAGGTGAGAGCATAATGGCAAAATGAAAGGGCAACAGCAAGCCAATCATTATTTTTTTTAAGCATGCAATTTAGTACATTAACAAAATAATTTCTTCATTTTTCTCCTGACTTGCTTTTTAGGAAGAGGCCCTAGGCTAATCCCTACAGCAAAATAAAACTAATTCACTCCTTGCTCACTACTTTCTTTGATGAAGTAGTACTAAAAACATCCCATAGAATTGGGATAAAATAAAGAAATTGGAGTAAGGCAATTAAGAGTAAGTGACTGTAAGAGGTTTCACATGCACACACAGGCATACCCATATAATGGGCTGTGGAAATAGAGAAAATTCTGAATGCAAAATTTAGTCAGATACCAAAAAACAAAGTAAGGATGAAGTCACTGGGAATACCCACAGTTGACAAAAGTTCCATATATATTTGCCATTGTACCCTTAAGATACCTCTCTAACTCAGGAGTGAACAGTGTAGCATCACGTCCCAGAGAGGTAACAAGATAATTTATTTCAGAAACATATGTAAACTAAGTTACTAAAAATGTTTGTAGTAATTACAAAGTTAAAAAAATAAACAAGAGTAAGTGCATTCACACCAAGAATAATGTTGGATCTAACAAAAACCAAACACACATTGTAGATACCTGCAAGTGAATCAAAGGTGTTGTATGTGGCATCAGATAAATTGGGAAGTATAGCAAAAAGGGGTTAAAAATGTTGGAGTTCACATTTGAGGAATGGACTTAAATGTGGTCTATGAGTTTACATTAGTTCAGAACAGTGAATTTTTTAAAAATAATAATGAAAATTGTAAATGGTGGAGGAAATGCTGAAAATGCAAAACAGGTGTTAAAACTGCCAGGCAAAAATTAATAAAGCACTCAGACCATCATCTAAATTCCATTTCCCACAAAATATAATCAGAGTTCCTTGCAGAACTGACTGGTTGCAAGCTGAGGCAGAAATTATTATTTTTTTTAAAATACATATACATAACTTTAATCACAGTTAAATATATACAACTATGCCAATCTCCTAGGTGCCTTCTGACCAGGGTCCTCTCTGATCCCCTCCCCCTAACATCCCACTCCTTGGAAGTAAGTCATTTCTAGAATTTTGTATCTAACTGCCCCTCATTCTAAGGCAGAAATTATGATGTAAAAGCTGGGACATCTTGTCATGCCAAAAATAAAGATGTTATCAAAGAACACTAGTTTCATATGAACCAACTACTAGGGGCTCCCAATGACTAAAGATGAAACAATTTGAAGATCAAAGAATAATGACTGCAATGTTGTTGGTGGGAATGTAAATTGATACAGCCACTATGGAGAACAGTATGGAGGGTCCTCAAAAAACTAAACATAGAACTACCATACAACCCAGCAATCCCACTACTGGGCATATACCTTGAGAAAACCATAATTCAAAAAGACACATGCAGCCCAGTGTTTATTGCAGCACTATTTACAATAGCCAGGACATGGAAACAACCTAAGTGTCCATCGACAGATGAATGGATAAAGAAGATGTGGCACTTATACACAATGGAATATTACTCAGCCATAAAAAGAAATGAAATTGAGTTATTTGTAGTGAGGTGGATGGATCTAGATTCTGTCATACAGAGTGAAGTTAAGTCAGAAAGAGAAAGTATGCTAACACAGGGGCAGGACAGGAATAAAGATGCAGACATAGAGAATGGACTTGAGGACACAGGGAGGGGGAAGGGTAAGCTGGGATGAAGTGAGAGAGTAGCACTGACATATATACACTACCAAATGTAAAACAGATAGCTAGTGGGAAGCAGCCGGATAGCACAGGGAGATCAGCTCTGTGCTTTGTGACCACCTAGAGGGGTGGGATAGGGAGGGTGGGAGGGAGACACAAGAGGGAGGGGATATGGGGATATATGTATATGTACAGCTGATTCACTTTGTTATACAGCAAAAACTAACATAACATTGTAAAGCAATTATACTCCAATAAAGATGTCAAAAAAAAATAATGACTGCATTCAACTGAAACATATAAACATATAAAAATCTATGAGTTTATAAAGATATCTAAAAGCAAAACCTCACTGATACCCTTTGCAAATTACTAGCAACCAGTAACACATTCTAAAAATTGATAATAAAGTGAAAGAATCATGCATTAAGAAAAAAAAGCCCAAGAAAACAGCAAATTAAATAAAACATCAACTTAATTTTTATTCCTTTTTGGTATGTTGAATATGAATGTGCATTAAAACATGATGTACTAATCTCTTTTATAAAGGAGAAAGGATCTCTTGTACTCTTCTTCCAATGGGATTACCCTGTTTTGACAGCTTTTGTTCATTAAAATATTGCCATTTATTAAGTAGTTTATCTTCCCCTTTAATTAACCAAGAATATCAATACAGCAGGCATGAAACACCTAGCCAAAAGCAAATAAAATCTTGACCACTTTATTCCCATCACATTGTGAAATCATGATCTATGCCAGGGGCCAACAAACATTTTCTATTAAGGCCCATGCAATAAACATTTTTGGCTTTGAAAGCCATACTGTCTCTATTGCAATTACTCAATTCTGTCACTGCAGTGCCTAAAGGCTATAGACAATATGTAAACAAATAATTATAGTTGTACTCTAATAAAAAGTTTATGCACACTGAAAACTGACTTTCATATATTTCTCATGTATCACAAAATATCCTTTTTGTTTTTAAACCATTAAAAACATAAAAACCATTCTTAGCTCACAGGCTGTATAAAACAGGTGGCAAGCCAGATTTGGCCCATAGGTTGAACTCAGATCTAGTCCAATAAATTTCTTTAATCATCTCAAAAACATTACTTAAAGTGGTTCTTCATTTATGATTGTTTATTTTAATTAAGCTCCTTTTAGATCAAATTACTTCAGAGGTGTCAAAATGATTTATTGGTCAAATCCAATTAGTTTCATATCCTAGCAGTAAACCACACAACTATACAAAGAGACTTAAAAGTATAGCTTTTATAAAGTAATAAAATAGAGTTTTAAAGTTACAGGATGTAAATATAATAGTCATGATCATAAAATAATTACGCTAATAAATAATAATTTAAATTTAATAAATATAATTTAAACATGCCTTATCCCCGTCAATGTAACTACCTTATTTATTTATTTTTTTTTGCAGTACACGGGCCTCTCACTGTTGTGGCCTCTCCCGTTGAGGAGCACAGGCTCCGGACGCGCAGGCTCAGCGGCCATGGCTCACGGGCCCAGCCGCTCCATGGCATGTGGGATCTTCCCAGACCGGGGCACGAACCCGTGTCCCCTGCATCGGCAGGCGGACTCTCAACCACTGCGCCACCAGGGAAGCCCGTAACTACCTTATTAGTGTGACCAAATTCTCAGAACAATTACAGAATTGGATTCATGGGCTATCGCATGTTCTCTTGCCTATCCTTATACTGTAGAAAATTTTTTTTCTGAAGATAGATGGGAATGATTTTGGGAAAAGCCAGACTCATTCAGAGTTTAGCGTGAAAGTTGATCAAATTGGCTTATCCTACTTAAGGTTCATAAATTGGTCTTGAAGAGAATTTCAAATAAAGACATCTGAAAACATTCTAAGGATTGGAGTAAATAAGTATATGGCTTCCTAAGGTGACTGCTAGGAGAAAAACGTTTATGTGGATATTTAAATTCTGGTATATATTAAGTTACTCTTGTCAAATCATACATTAGAATATTTATGCTCAGAAAACACCAAGCAGTCTGTAGTTATGTAAACCCTCCACAAGACTTACCTAAGGTCATCAGGGCAGCAATCAACAACCATCCAGCTTGTGTGCGCTGAGCTGAAAGGCGACTGTTTTGAGCAGCAGAACATAGCAAATCCTCTGCTAATGTCATAATAATCTATTGACGTATAGAAGAACAAGGTAAAAAAAAAAAAAAGTATATCAGTTTATAGGTTACTGGACAAATGACGGCAACTAATTATAACAATCTCTTGAAAAATTAACTCTTACACATAATAAATATCCATGATAAAAGACTGTCATTCACATAGACTATACCATAGGACAATGTCGTACGTGAAACTAAAAAAAGTAACTTTTCAAGGATAAATTATAGGTTGTATAATAGGTATACAATAGGTATATTAGGTTGTACACAGCAACCCTATAATTCTTTGTGGAGTATATGTGACAACATTGTACAACCGTTCAAGTTTCGCTATATAAAATTTGAACTTACTTTTAGTTTTAAGCCACCATTTTCATAGATCTGTAATTACCAGAGGAAGTTTCATTACAGGACTCTCTCCTTTTAAAATTTTGCACACTACTTTGATACCTGAGTGGCTGATAATAGTCTTTCCCGAGGCAATATACTATATAACCACAGTTAAAAGTACTCACTAATCGCACAATGAAGTAGCTTCACAGTAAAGGGGGATTAATTAAAATGTTATATTTTAAAAGTCTAAGAAATAGTTCTAAAACAACACAGGAAAAACTAGATATTTCACCTTTATGGATAATGCATGCTTATAGAGTGCAAATGCCGACAGGCATCTAACATGTCTAAGAAAACATCTCTGTAACCGATCACCTCTAGAAGAGCAGCAAATATTGTGAGTTGGCACATACCTTTTCTAAAGAGGAAGGCTAGCATATTTTTAAACAACCAACCAACTTACTACTAACTTAGGACTGCTTGCAGCCTCTACTTGTCCCCCACCCTTTAAAAACGGTGGGGACAAAACAAACCAAGCCTGTCTGCCTAAATTAATAAGATCTGAGGACATTAAATTTAATTAATACACGCAATGGCAATTCTTTGATTAGCAAGATGTGATGTGTTAGTTTAGAATACAACTAAAATAATAAATTTAACTGAATAACATCACCTCCCGAAGTTGCCGATCACCTTATCCCAAAGGCATTGGCAATATTCAAGATAATTTAAGAATTTTTGAAGTAACGGTGTATTTGTCTGCAAAGCCTAAACTGCAGAGAATATACCATAATATTCATTAATAATGACGTGGAGGGACAAAAAAAAGGAAAGGAACAATGGTGATTTTTTAAAAAGTTCTTATGTGTGTGAGGCCCAGATTATGAGGGCTTTTCACTGTCAAACAATATTCTCTGACAACTGACAATTCCTATTCAAAAAGAAACAAAATTCCCACACCACGCTTTGCCTATTTTGTGTTTTTTATATATATATATTTGTGTGTGTGTGTGTGTTTTATATTTGATTAACAAAATTTTTTTAGTTCTCTTTACAATTCTTTGTACATTAAAACTGGGTTATTTACTTTCTAGGTTCTGTATCGTTTATCTTTCTGAAAGTGCTACACTCAAAAGCCATTATTTTTCAGTAGCAAAGCAATCTGTCATCATTATGAGCTCCTGGTGTTTTATATATTTACTATGTTTCTATGCATTGTTATCATTATTTTTTTGGATGCACACATTATCCCCTCTTTGGTCGGGGGAGAGTCTAAAGTTATCTCCTGCATCCTTTTAAAATGAACACAGTCTCTGATGACTTCCCTCCTTTCCAGTATGACAAGATATTCTAGGCTTATACTGTGCATTTCCTGTCCCAGATCTAGAACCAGCCATTCCTCCAAGGGGCCCTAATTCCTTTTCGGTTGGAAATGGTATTCAGGGCCATAATCTGGGCACTAGGGGTGTTTCCTGCTACTGGGTTGCCATTGCTTTTATGTCTGGACAGTGTGAAAGGAAATTAAACACTCATACTAATATTTTCAATTTAAGTTTAACATATGGGCCTTTTACTTAATTTTCTTGATTCTACAACGGTAGCTTTTTTTTTTTTTTTTATGGAAAATCTTGCCTCCTAAGAACATTCATTATCTACTTCATCTTACCAGGTATGTAAACTAATTCCAGAATAATACCACCAAGAATACCACTAACTATAAAATTATTAAATGAAGTTTAAGATTTCTTTTGAAGCTCTATTTGTCCTTTACAATGCAATTTTAAAATGTACTTCTATGGCAGAGCTGAATGTATGGAAAAAAAAAAAAAGCCTTCAGGAACAAAATCTGTTACTAACTGGAGATATTTCTAACAAAAAGCAGAGAAAGCAACTCCTCTTTAAGTGTAGATACAAAATTTTTAACCATCCCTTGGTTTTTCACAGTAATTACTTTGATGATACTTAACACTTAAGTAGTAGTATTAGCTGACAGCTCAGAAATTTGTCCTGCATGGTTCTTTACTGGGTGATACACAAGAAGACAATGATGTTTTTAAGAAAAACTTGAAATGTCACTATCATATGCGAAGAATGAAATCATTACCTTGCCCCTTCCGTGAGGAATTCCTAAAGGACAATGTTTCACTGCTCCCAGCAGAGCTGCCACTGCAAAACTAAAGCCAGTCACTGCTTCAGGTGAAGACTTAAGCACAGTAAGCCTTTCAAGGCAACGGTCTAAGAGAGGTGTTAGGTAGGAAGGTAATGCCACAGCAATGCAGTGAAGACACCAGGCAGCTGCTAGTCGAACAGAAATGCTAGGATGAAGAGTAACTGAAATGACATTGTCAAGGACGCCTAGAAGGACAGAATAAACAAATGATGACTCAGCTACACAGATAAAACTCAGTCATCAAACAGTCAAAAGAGTAAGCAACCACATAGATATGAAATATATTATCTTTATCAAAAGCCAGATCAGAATTTAAAATATTAAGTGATACACAATTATAAATAATTTTTTTGTACCCAAGAGTTACTTCTACCAATATATCTCATGAAAATTGGCTTAAATTAAGTCAGGAGACAAAGGAAATTTTTATTTCCTAAATAAGCCAATGTTCTGCTTACTTTATCTTGAGATCATTAATTTGGTACTAGGAATTAAAAATTACCAATATAAAAAAAATTATCAATAAATAACAAAAACATCTTGAGAAGAAATGTCACATCTTGCTTCATCCTCCTTTTCTTTTAAATCCTTTCTGGCACATTTCTCTACATAATCAGTATTCTCCCTATGTACCATATTTCTCTTAACCTGAGAACAAAATGTTGAAGAAAATCAAGGCTTCACTAGATCCCCAGCGGGCTACTAAGCCACTATGCAGACAGTGAAGTGCCACTACCAGTAAGAAAAAAAAGTCTACATTTGCTATAATTCAACATATACCTTCATCAAAACATGTTAACAGTTCATGTCAACTGCTACTTAAACAATATATGCCCTAGGATAAATAGGTTACAAACCGAATATAATGTAAGCTTCAGTCAGCAGGAATTGTGTAGCACAAAGGACAAAAGCCATTAAAGATGATTTTAAAAAGTAATTAAGTAAGCCAGTCACAAAAGGCCACATGCTGTATGGATTCCATTTATATTAAATCTTGTCCAGAATAGACAAATTCATAGAGACAGAAAATAGATTAGTGGTTATCAGGGCCAGGGGGAGGGGAAATGACTGCTAGTGGGTGTAGGACTTCTTGGGGTGAAGAAAACATTCTGCAATTAGATAGTGGTAGAGTTTGCACAACTCTGTGAGTATACCAAAACCACTGAATTGTATACTTTAAAAGGGTGAACTTTATGGTATGTGAATTATCTCTCAAAGTGATTAAATAATTTTCAAAGAGAGAAAGAAAAGAGAATGCCTGAAAAGACCTTTAAGGAAGTAAATTACTTGTACCATACAGAAACTAATACTTTCACTGCAGATGAGAGATACGAGTTCAGGTTTACTTCGCCATTTTTCTGTGTTATCTTAAATATCTCCAGACAGGGGGTTGGAGATAGAGAGAGACCTAGAGAACCATCTTTAGTTACAAAAGCAAAAGAAAAAAAACAAAAACAAAAAAACATACCTTTAAAAATCTTGATTATCTATATTTCATAAAACAACTCTAATAAATCTATAGTGGAATCTATAATAAATGAGCTATATGAGGGAGCTTTTCTTCCTTGGAGAAAAGTTGTCTAAAGTAAAAGTAAAAACAAAGTATTCATACTAGTCACAAACAACAGATACCTGCACTTGAATCCTGTAGCAAAGGTGCAGCTGTGGTGCCGAGACTGTGTATGAGATTTCCAAGTTCTTGTAAAGCACATACCAACATATGCTGGCTGGCTGCTACATCTGCGGAGCCAAGCCGGGTTTCCAGATTACCGTCACTCATTACAGCATCTGACAGAAGTGTAAGAATTAACCAGACATCACTGTTTTATTAAAATTTATTACAGAGGGTAGGTACTAGGAGCAGAAACATATGAAGGTAAAAATTAATACCTCCGCTTGATATATGTGAAACCCTTGAGGCAGTAACTAAAATACTAAAATGGGGACTTGCATCTACAGAGAAAGAATTAAACTAATATAACCAATTTAGTTCAAGCAACCTGATCAGAGATGCCTTATTACTCTTTTAGCAAGTGGCACTGAAAGGGAGAACTCCAATTTTATCAATACTCAAGATAAGCAGAGTAGACTTAGGACAGTACAAGAACTGAGATGAACTAATTGTTTCCAAGACAATGTATCTTAACTTCTATAGGAAGATTATGAATTCTGAGGAACTACTATCCACCAGCCTTTAAGATCAGTACATATATATATAATAGTTCTTATCAAGGTAGATAATTTATGTCTCATCTATATATAGACTGCTTTACTCTGAAACAACTGACCTGTATTATAAAAGTGTTTTTTGCGTATTAATATAATTATATACCAGTCCAGCTTTTCTGAAAGGACAATCCCTTTAGCACTGTTAAAACAGACTCTCTTAGAAGATCCATACCCATAACTTTCTTTAACTTCCAGATAGCCTGGCAAATATCCTTGGCAGCAGCAATCTGAGCCTTTTCTCCAAGAAGACCTCCAACAGTAGCTCGAAGGATAAATGAAACACAACGGCGACTGCAGACAGCGTCAATCTGAGTTTGGGTGGCCTTAGGGTGTGACTGTGAAACCAGGCTTAGGGTATGAGAAAGAAAGGCAGCAAAATTTTTCTCTAGCCATGCTCCTCCTAGTGTTGAAACAAACACCACGTAAGCCTAAAAAAGAAAAGAGTTTTATCTTCAAAATGAAATAATTTCAATTCTATATTAATGTTTTCTCTTCCATGAAATATGCAGAATTTATTAACATTTCTTTTTAGTCTTTCCTCATTTATATAGCCACCTTAGCTATATAAATGTAGTACTGTTTTTCTGTTTGTTAAGCCAAAATTGAAGTACGCAGTCTTTCAACTGAGGTTTCATTTATGCTGCCTGTTTTATTTTGGTCAGACTACAAAGTTTCAGGATAGCCAGCATAGCTAGCTAATAAGTAAAATGTGCCTGTGACTTCTCCAAACAAAGCATTCAAACTCTTTAACATTCTGTGTTGGGTTTTTTTCCTTCAATTTTTTGGCCACACGCTGAGCAGCATGTGGGATCTTAGTTCCCCAAACAGGGATCGAACCCATGCCCCCTACAGTGGAAGCCCGGAGTCTTAACCACTGTACCACCAGGGAAGTCCCTAAGGTCTTTAACATTCTGAACAAGAAAACCCAAATCAAACATATGAACACAGTGTAAGAATGAACTATGGTCTAATACCATAACTCTAAGGGAATTCAGTTCTAGAAACCAGAAAAGAAAGTTTATGTGACGAATCACTGCTCTTTATTTTCATGAATGTTAATGGTTTGGCTTGCTCCAGCGATACCGACAGTAGTTTTCTTATGTAATCTGTTTTCTTAAAATACAGTTTACAATTATACTGGGACGTCTTATATTTTCATGAAATCTAATATCATACAGTATAAAATAATGAGGATATATATGTGAATTTAAAAAAAAACATGTTTGCTTTGAACCATAATGTCATTTAGAAAACAAGATAGTTCAAGGAAAGAATGCAAAGACCTCTATATTGCCTTATTCTAAGACCCTCTTCCCAAGGTTTAGCTTTTTAAGTTTTGTTTAGGACCAAGAATTTAAGCACTTAAGTAGATTACATGCTGTAATCTTTATTTTGAAGTAGAAACCATATAAAACAGAAATATAATATTGCCCATGCCAAATATTATGTACCTAAAAGCTTAAATCAGAACTGTATAAGCACACACAAACACAATGGAAAACATGTTAAACCGCAAGACACATGGAAGCCCAAGGCCTAGAAACAAACAAAAAAATGTTGTTTATGTTTCAAAGGAAATAAACAATAGTCTCCCATCATTACGAACTGAAAACACATTGTGGGTAATAGCCTATTTAGTTGGCTTTGTATAAATAAGGTTCTCTTGTAATCTAGTTTTTTATAAAGCGTCTTGGCCTCACCCCATCTATTTATAAACATGAGAGCATAAGTGAAGACCTTGCACAGTATCACTTCCACCTGGAGTCAGATACTAAAACTTTCACTATAGGCCAGTGAGAATTACATTTAGATACTGATTTGTGATTCTAACCTGAGTAACTCCAACTCGGACATCCCTACTGACTGAACTGGTTCCTTTCAGCATATCTCCACTGGCTCGAAGAAATCCTGAACTCCCACGTAGAAACCCTGTTCCTAGTAATTCCAGAACTTCCTCCAGAGATACTCTGCGAACGCTTTGACGTGAGGCTGCTATAACAAAGAACAAAACAAAACATGTGATTCTATTTTACAGACTAAATTTTAATGCGTGATCTTGGTTTGCATGATATTGAACAGTATGTTAACAGAAACAAAAATAAACTAAAAATCCAAACAAAAGGCAAAATTTACAGGACATTACACACACTAAAACATAAAGTCACACAACGGTTCAGAGGTCAAATCATAATGGACTCTGATGTATCATGTCAATGACATCTTAGAGTCTATGCCACTTTGAGATTATGACCTACTGCTCTCTTGTCCTCAAGTTAAACAAGGGAAAACATAAATAAACAGCCCTAGTTCTCCATGAGTGAGAATGCTATACAAAACTTTGAAAATTCTTTTGAAATACTAAAAAGGCCAAAATCACAATTTTATCTTTCTAAATGCTTTACAACTCTTAATGAAACTTACATAAAGTAACCACCATGGCCTGTTTTCTAAAAATTCTCAACTGCAAGTACAACTTTTGTTACATCCTCAGTCTCTGAAGAAAGCAAAACTAAATATTACTAAAACTGCCCAGTCAACCCTTAGGCTGCAATAATTAAGAGCTTAGTTAGGCAGAATGTTTTAAATTTGTCTTCAGTTTGACATAGCTGAGTTTCTCCCTGTGAATATCTAGGGAATAACATCTCCTTTAAAAAAAGAACCCATTTTCGCCCTTTCATTCTTCTGAAAAATGTTGGTCACAAGCTCTGATCCTCATTATTGACTTAAGTCATAAATAGTGGAAAAATAAACTTCTGTTAATCCAAGTCATGAACAAAAAATATACTCCTCAGCCTGAAGATGAAACAGATAAAAATCTATATTGGCACATGGAAGAGAAACATAAGTGAATAGTACAAAATCCATGCTCTTGCGGATCATAAATTCTAAAAAGGAGAGACAACAATAAACATAACAAAGGACTAAGTATATAGTATGTTAGACAGTGATTAAAAGCCATGCAAAATATAAAGCAGGTATCTTTTATGTGTACTGAGTTCAGTGGAGGGCTCTGGTAGGAGACGGACTAAAGTGTAAGGATGGTGCAAGAGCAGAAGATATAGGACCTTGTCGATCATTATAATAAGGAGGTGAGTAAAGTGAGGTGCCAGTGGAGAACGTTGAGCAAAGGAGTGATATAATCTGTCACTCTGCTTCTGTGCTGAGAGGAGACTGTAGAGGGGCAAAGGCAGAAGTAGAGAAAACCATTAGGAGCAATTTAGTAATTCAAGCAAGAGGTGATGGTGGCTTAGATCAAGGTAGACATGATAGAAATCGGGGTATACATACTTACATATTTTTAAAATTTACTAGAAAAAATTTCAAAATTACAAAAAATCTGCAAGAATAGTAAAATAAACTCGTATGTACCCTTCACCTAGACTCCATATCTTCCTTATCACTTTCTCATTTTTGAAGAGTACATATATGGCTAGTTGTAGTTATAGAAAAGCCCTCAATTTGAGTTTTTCCTCAAGAGAACTACATTAAGTAATGCTGTAAGCCTTCTTAATGCATAACATCAAAAAGAAATGTCAGGCTTGGTGTCAATCTGTCCCTACATTGGCGATATTATCTTTGAACACCTGAATAAGGTGTCTTCCAGTCTTGTCCACTGTAAAATATTTTTCCATTTGTAATCACTATGCCACCTCTGTGGTGATACTTTTTCTTTTTTTTTAATAAATTTATTTATTTATTTTGGCTGCGTTGGGTCTTCGTTGCTGCGTGTGGGCTTTCTCTAGTTGTGGTGAGCGGGAGCGACTCTTCCTTGTGGTGCGTGGGCTTCTCATTGCGGTAGCTTCTCTTGTTGTGGAACACGGGCTCTAGGTGCATGGTCTCAGTAGTTGTGGCTTGTGGGCTCTAGAGCGCAGGCTCAGTAGTTGTAGCGCACGGGCTTAGTTGCTCCGCGGCATGTGGGATCTTCCCAGACCAGGGCTCGAACCCGGGTCCCCTGCATTGGCAGGCGGATTCTTAACCACTGCGCCACCAGGGAAGCTCTCCTTTTTTCTTTAACAGGTTATAATCCATTTCTATCATTATTAATTCTAATACTATCCTGGATTTGACCAGCTTTTCTTCAGAAAGCTGGCCAGTGGAAGCTCCTCACTTTCTGGCACAAGACGCTCCAGGTTCATCCTCAGACTTTCTTTGCCCCGACCCCATGAACCACTTCTCCAAGGAGTCCCAACTGTAGATATGTTTTAATACTGTTAGGTAGAATAGTTACTGAGTGTGAGAGAGAAGATTCAAGGGTGACTTTACAAACTGTGGTTTGAACAACTGCAGGGACAGAGCTGTCATCAACTTAGATTAGCAAGACTGCGACTGCAAGGAGAGCAGGTATGTGTACATGGGGGGAGGGGAGATCAAGCATTCACTTAGGACAAGTTAATTTGAAACATTAAATAGACATCCAAACAGAGATGTCAAATGGGCAGCTAGATATGAGAGTTTGGCGTCCAGGAGAGAAGTGTGGGCTAAAGACATAAATCAAGGAATCCCTGATATATAGATGGTATTTAAGCCATGAGATTGGGTAAGATCATCTAGAGTGAGCCTACATAAAGAGCAGAAGACCAAGGACTAGGTGATGGGTGTCTCCTATGAGAAGACAAGAAATCATCAAAGACTGAACAGAAACTTCTAGAAAGAAAGAAAACCAAGGGAGCGTGAGGTCCTAAAAGGCAAGTGAAAAAAGAATGAGGAGGAAGATCAACTGAGTTGCTGAATGTTGCTGAAAGGTTAAGTAAGACAACTGAGAACTGCCCCCTGGCTTAGCATGGCTAAATATTAGAACGCAAGTGCCAAAGGGCAGGGGCTTCTAATCTGTTTTGTTCAATAACACATCCTACACACTCAGAACAGATCGTGGCCCTGTATAAACCCCCAATAAATGCTTGTTTATTTATTGAATAACTGATGAACGTGGAGGTCATTGATGCCCTTAACAAAAATAGTTTTCAAGAGTTAACTGGGGCTTCCCTTAAGCGAGGTGCTTAAGAATCCGCCTGCCAATGCAGGGGACACGGGTTCAAGCCCTGGTCCGGGAAGATCCCACATGCTGCGGAGCAACTAAGCCTGTGTGCCGGAACTACTGAGCCAGCACCCTAGAGCCCATGAGCCCACCGGCCACAACTACTAAAGCCCGCGTGCCTAGAGCCCATGCTCCACAACAAGAGAAGCCACCACAATGAGAAGCCTGCGCACCACAATGAAGAGTAGCCACCGCTCGCCGCAACTAGAGAAAGCCCACGTGCAGCAACGAAGACCCAACGCAGACAAAAATAAATAAATTTATATATAAAAAAAGAGTTAACTGGGGGAAAATCCTAACTGAAGTGTGTTTGAAAGAAGAGAGAGACTAAAAACAGAGTATCAAGAACTCCTCTGAGGAACTCTGCTGCAAAGGGAAGAGAAATGGGGCTCCAGCTGGCTGGGGAGGTAAAATACAAGAAAAAAAACTTTTTTTTAAGATGAGAGGGGGAAAAGCACATGTTTTTATAGGGAATAATCCAATAGAGAAGGAAAAGTTGATGTAGGAGAGGGGAGACTTCCTAGAGCTATGTCCTCGAGCAGGTGAGAGGATGAGCTCTCATACATATTGAACGTATGGCTTTAATAGAAGACGAGATAATTCATCTTAGTAACAGTGGAGAAGTCAGAGTATATGAGTACAGATGCTGGAAGGTGGTAGATTTAGTAGGGAAGCCTATGGAAGATAGGCCGTCAAATGAAAGTAACATGGGAGAAGATAAAGGTATAAAACAGTCAATTAGGAAAGTGGGACAGTGAATGGACGAGGGACACATAGTACGACTTGAGGTTCATGGTCAAGAAGTAACTTTAAAGGATCCCATAAATCCTTGGCAACTTATGGCAATGTTAGGAAAATGTCATACTCAATCCCTGCTTTTTAAATGCCTTGGTAAAATATACCATTTATTAGAAGTCTGCTGATTTTACTAGGAAAATCATTTCAGTTCTGTACCTCATAATCTTCGAATATTGTGGCTGAGTGTACAAACCTCCATTGTATTTCTTTTCCAAATTATTAAGCACTGTGTTGCTAACTATTAGTCTCCTACTTTAAAAAAATCTACTATGACATCTAGATCCCTTTTTAGTTGTATGAAAATAAGTTAATTATAACACAAGCCTAGAACTTACAGATGCAAGATGACAGAATTCCTAACAGAAGATTAGGCCAAAGATTTTTTAGTGTGGGTGAAGCTGGTTCTTCACTTTGCTTAGTCTGATTGCAAAAATGCTGTTATTAGTTTAGTGCTACTCTAGGAGGATATACATTTAAATATTATTCACATTTGTTAGGCAATTCTGTATTTTGCTTGTTTTTACTGCAACTGTGTACTAGTGCTAATGATACATTTATGGAAATGAGCAATTCACATTTTCAAGAGGGTTTGATTAAACATGTCTTCTTCTAATTTCAATCTCTTAGATGGCTTAAGATTTAACCTTTTAAATGCCCTGAACAACTCTGAATTACAAGATTAGAAGAACCAAAACCTAAAAAAAACATTTATTATAAATTTTAAACTTGTGGGTCTCAACTGGAGAATGAAGGGACTATATAGTTGTTAATGCTTCCTAGGTGATTCTGATATGCTGTACTCACTGTCCTCTCTCAGCTCTGGTTGAGAAACACTGGCTTAGAAGAAACCAGAACACTTCTTAATGTCACAATAAACAATTTCTAGAGCAATGATTCTAAAACTTTAATGTGCATACAAAGTATCTGGGGATCTTGTTAAAATGAGAATTCGATTTAGTAAGTTGGGTGGCATCTGGGTTTCTGCACTTCTTAAGAGCTCCCAGGTGATGCTAGTACTCTCGGTTTGCAGATATTGAGGAGCAATGTTCTACAGAACAATCACATTTTCATTAGCGTGAGACTGTTATTCTTTGGAGACAGAATAATAAAGCAAGTTTTTAATTATTCACCGATGTTTTATAAACACTGTAGATTAAACCCAGGCAAATGCAAACCCTTTTGTTTTCAAAAATACTCCACCCTTGCTCACTGCCTAGGAGTGTATAAATAGGGAATAAACACAAACACAAATTGTGCAAATACAGTAAATTTCAAGTATCTGCTGTTTGGAATTATTTTACATCATTGCTCCCTTACACCAATCTAGAAGATGGCAAGCCAAATGTATGTAATCAGATGCATGCTGCTTAAAAAAAAAAATTCTCGAGAATTAGATCATATCTCCTATTGGATAACACTCCACAATTCAATTAAAAAAAAAAAAAGCCATGGTGTAGAGGAAGACAATGACTGAATAAAGCACATTTATTTAAGAGTTCTTTTAATTTTTTCCTCAAACTTTCACTGAATTGTTTTAAAATGAAATCTTAGGACTTATAGACATGTTTCCAAACTAAAATTTATATGATATTCTGCCTCTTTTCAAAAGTAATAATGGGTAGCAGTAATGCTACATATGTTTGTTTAAATCAACTGGGAAAAAATTATGGAAGACATTATGAAAATAATTACATGAATTTACCTGCTCCTGGATGTTTAGAAATTATAGCTTTGGCCAACACTGTGCCTAGTAGCTTTGAAACTGAAATCCGCACATCATAATTGGAGCCTTCAAAGGATTTAAAACATAGTGTGGCCACACTGTCCAGGTCTGTACTCCACATAAAGACGGCCTCATTCTGAAGTTCAAGGAGACACTGTTCAATCGGGAAAAAAAGAAATTAATGAAAAACAAAATATAAATGTCAGGTTCAGATCTACATAAGTTGCAGAACCTATCAAGATCTAGCAAAAATAATACACAAATCCAAAGTCTCTAAATAATGATTGTAGGGACAACAAATGAATACTTACTAAAAAGTCATAAAAATTATACTATACAAAGCAACGTGTCCACAAAGGGTAGGAGAAAGACCCATTTCTAATTCAGTGGGCTATGAAAAATGTCTGTAGAACCTATCTGTTGGCTATAAGCAATTGTGAGAATAATTCCAACATAAACACTTTACTATCTAACCAACTATGTTAAGAAAGCATGATAAAAACAAAACCAAATCATTTTCAAACAACATAAACCGTACATGTAAATTTTACACAATTATAGAGAGGAAGCACAGTGGAATGGAAGGAATACTTAGAGTCTGGTAACTTGAACTCCCCACTTCCAACAATGTGCTGCTAACCACTTTAAGAACCCTGGGAAATTCATATAACTCTCAGGGCCTCAGTCTCCTCATATGTTAAAATGAGATTGTCCTATCTGAATACCAAGGTTGCAGCTCTAAGATCATGTAGCTGTTACTAGTGTATTCACTGGGATAAACTGATTTAGTTGTCTTTATATTAATTTTTAGAAATTCTACTCATTAGACTATTTTACCTTTGCAGCAGCACAACGAACAGCCATGGATCTATCTGTTAAGCAGGATCTAGCAGCTTTATAAACATCCCTGTAGCAAGGTGTAGCAGCAGCTCCCAGTCCACTCAATATGTTTTGCAGACTCAGCATGATCTCATATCGACCTTGTGACTATCAAAGAGGAAAAAATTTAAAGAACAGGAAAAAAAAATTCTCTGTGAAGAACAGTATTAAGCATTGAAATTTATCTCATATTAGAGAAACTCAGATTTTTGTACACACTAACCAACCTATTCTGACATCAAGATGCATGAATAATTGCTGTTTCTTACAGTGTTTACTATTTTAAAAGTGTTACTTGTATATATTACACTTCAACATAATACAAATTTTATAGGGTTGATGTGCAGATTAAATGAAATTATATGGGAAGCACCAGGCATATGGCTTGCATGTTGTCAAGCACTCAATAAATGGTTGCTATAAATGAGGTAACATGGTAAGAGTGCATGGTCTGCCACCTACTAGCTATATGTCTTTGGGCAAATCTGTTTCTTTATCTTAAAGATAAAAGTTAAATGATTGTTGTGAGGATCAAACGAGTTACTACATGTGAAGTGCTTAGAACAGTGCCTGACACACAGTAAATGCTCAGTTGAGTTCATAGCTATTGATATTTTACCATTTATTGGTTCGAGTATTTTAACTCAGAGGTTAAAAGTCTGGGTTTAGATTTTAAAAGACCTGGGTTTGAATCTTGGCTCTGAACCTTAGTAGCCGTGTGTTTGTTCTTACTTATTTCTTCATCTATAAAAGGAGGATAAGGGACCTCCCCAGCGGTCCAGTGGCTAAGTAAGACTCTGTGCTTCCACTGAAGGGGGCATGGGTTCGATGCCTGGTCGGGAAACCAAGATCCCACATACTGCACAGCGTGGCCAAAAAAAAGAAATGAAAAAATGAAATGAGGATAAGATGAACCCCACTGTGCCAGTGTGACAAGTAAACAAGCCCCTGTGGGGAAATCATTCACCACAGTGCCTGGACTTATAAACACTCAAGAAATAGTAGCTGCTTATATTATGATATTTTACTAAATGTTCCAAATGCTTTCTATGTCTCAGGAAGTTAAGGCCACTACAGGTAAGTTAAAGTTGGAGAAAGATCAAGTATCATTTTCATAGTAATGTTGTTAGTTTATTTTTGTTCAAAGGAGCACGATAGTAATTATAGGTAGATATTAACAAAGTGAGTCCTAACGGGAAACTTCTTAACTTTCTTTTACGCCAATTTCAAATGCTATTTATCACTACTGGTGTGTTATCAAAGGTGGAAATCCCTTTTGACATCTCCAAAACGTTGTGGTACTGAACCACCTAAATCATAAAGGTAAAAGTGGAGGAGCAATAAAGTACTTAGCAATAACTTTACATTTTCTTTTTTAAAAAAAATATTAATTTATTTATTTGGTTGCACCAGGTCTTCGCTGTGGCAGGCAGTCTCCTTAGTTGTGACCTGTGAACTCTTAGTAGCGGCATGCATGTGGGATCTAGTTCCCTGACCAGGGATCGAACCCAGGCCCCCTGCATTGGGAGCATGGAATCTTATCCACTGTGCCACCAGGAAGTCCCTAACTTAAAATTTTCTCAAACCTATAGAGTAATCCTCTGTTAACCATGAGGCCTAAAAAGTATAGCTTAATCAATGGAGTTAAGAGAAAAAAAAAGTTTAAAGTGGCGATACCTCAGTAAATAAAAGATCTTACAGACACATCCTTTTAAATAAAACCAGATTTATGGATGTTAACAGTCTCTCCTCGTGGTTTGCTGTTAATCTCAACATAACTGAGAATTTTCCAGCCTTCCTGCCGTTATTGGCGCCTAGTTTCATATCATTACAGGTGGGAAAGATACTTCATGCGATTTCAGTCTTCTTAAACTTGCTCAGACTTGTTTGGGACCTAATATGTGATCTACCCTGGTGAATGCTCTGTGCCCTAGAAGAGGTATGTTTTGCTGTTGTTGGGTGGAATGATCAGGTTACGTCCATTAGGTCCAACTGGTCTAATGTGTAGTTCACTCCAAGGTTTGCGTCTTGATTTCTGTCTGGGTGATCTGTCCACTGATGAAACAGGGGATAACTGCAGTCCCCACTATGACTGTATTGCTGTGTATTTCTCTCTTTAGGTCTGCCAATATTTGCTTTATAATTTAGATGCTCTGAGGGGTGTATAAATATTTACATTGTTATAACTTTTTTTTTTTTTTTTTTTGTGGTACGCGGGTCTCTCACTGCTGTGGCCTCTCCTGCCGCAGAGCACAGGCTCCGGACGCGCAGGCTCAGTGGCCATGGCTCACGGGCCCAGCTGCTCCGCGGCATGTGGGATCCTCCCAGACCGGGGCACGAACCCGTGTCCCCTGCATCGGCAGGTGGACTCTCAACCACTGCGCCACCAGGGAAGCCCCTGTTATAACTATTTTAAATAGTGATTATTGTAGCCATCATGCTACACATCCCTAATAGGTTACATTCTAATTAAACCTACTATTTACCACTTCATAGTGGCAAGACCCTTAAAACAGTACAATTCCATATACCCTCTCATATACTTTATGTTGCTGTTTTTATATATTCTAATTCTATATATGTTAAAACCCACAATGCCTTCCATTTCTTTGTCTTCATCATGAGCTTTCTCTTACATAAATAAAGAATTAATGTATAGCCTATACCTGTGTCCACATGTTACCATTTATGGTGCTCAGTATCATTTTGTAAATCTGTTCACCTCCAGCATCAGGGTGCCTTCAGAGCAGAAAGATTTCCTTTTCCTTTCACCACTAAAAGACCTGCCACTGATAAATTATCTCAACTTCTATCCATCTTAAAATATCTGAATTTTCTCAGATTTTTCAAACATATTGGGCAAAGTTTTTTATTTTATAAAATGGTAATAAACTCTTATAAAAACTACAAAAAAAAAATCTCTCCTCCTGAATTACCTTCTTCAATCTTTGTGTAAACTATTGATGTTCAAAAGTGATCTGCTGAGTTGATTCTCTCACCAGTTTTATGTTATGGACTTCACTTCTTAAAATTCTTGAATCAGTTACATTCTTCTTGAAATTTGGCAGATTTTATTATTTATTTATTTTTGCGGTACGTGGGCCTCTCACTGTTGTGGTCTCTCCCGTTGCGGAGCACAGGCTCTGGACGCACAGGCTCAGCGGCCATGGCTCACGGGCCCAGCCGCTCCGCGGCATGTGGGATCCTCCCGGACCGGGGCACGAACCCGTGTCCCCTGCATCGGCAGGTGGACTCTCAACCACTGAACCACCAGGGAAGCCCAAATTTGGCAGATTTTACATTTGAATTTTCCCATGTTTTATCTTGATACAGTTAAAAAGAAATGTGTGTGACAGGCCAGCATTTTAATAAATTGTTTCAGGGCTGTTCTCTAGACTTTTTCCAAGCAAGGTAAGAACAGGAACTGGTGTGATTGTTTTATATTTAAAGGTGCTGAGTTATCCTTAAATATAAGGTACCACAGACTTAAAATTTTTGATATACAAACATACAAATGCTTTAATTTCAAAACTTGTTAAACTATAGTTGGCAAGAAATTACAGTATATCTTGGAAGTCCAATAAAGAGACAGTTACAAAAACAAAGAGTGTTTCACAATGGTAAATGATGCCAACAAATCAATGAGGCTAAGGCTGACAATATATATCCTGGCGACTGAAAGGTTATCCTGACCCTAGTCATGCTTATGTCCTCCACACTCTTTCCTACCCTGATTTTATTCCTTACACCCTTCTGATGCTGGTACAATACTAATCCATCCATCAGGTATATGGTAGTTACCAACTACGTATCTGGATCCTTGGTGACAAGCACTTGCTCTGGCACTAGTAAGTAGTATCAGATGGAAAAGGTGATGCAAGAAGAGGGAGCAGGGATGGGTCTGCCAGAGAAACGCCTTAGTTTGTGCCCATTTGAATTTATCTGAATACACAAAATTTTATTGCACGATTGCTTTTCTAATAAAGATTCAATATACAAAGTACATATGTGCACTACCTAGAAATGTCATTTATGGATATATTTACATACATACATATATTTACATATGGATATATTTACATACATACTATGCTTGTCATAGGTAAAGCTCTTTTATTGACTTAAGAAACCATTAAAGTCTGTATTTACCTCTGCACTCTTCATAGCTTTAAGAATATTGCCCACTGTATCAGTAAAGGTGTTACCCAGTATTCTACCCAACTTCTTATACAAGGAACCCAAACACACCACAGCGGCGCTGGAACGACATTTAAATTAGAAATTAGTCATGAATTAAAAAACAGGAATAAAAGGATCTTAGCACACGTAAAGATGACTACTTAATTTTACTTTTAAAGGATAAAATTTCCCAGAATCTATTCCACTGTTAAATCCTAGGGAATGACACTTAGGTATCAAATAATTACATTTTCAATACAAGAATTTTAAAAAGATATATCTTCAACTAATCTAAATCTCAGCCCAAAGATTCCATCCCCTCAAATTTTTTACAAAATAATTTTTAATAGAACTGAGCTTCATATATCAGATAATCAAAGATGGTCTTAAAGATAAAAGAAAAAGAACAATGTTCTCATCAAGTCTGAAAACTTTATGGGAAAATACATTCTACTATAAGCTAAAAATTAAATAAACAAAAATTTCTATAACATTAGTACTATGCAACCATACATGGCAAATTGCCTTCTCTAAAAAACAGGTGATAAAATGAACTGAGTCCTACGGAGAAAGAAACTAAGTTGTTCTTTTAGGATCTTAGAAGAGTATTTTCCTATATATTTACTATTAATTTTCACTACTAAGAATTAATAAACTAAAAGAACATACAAAACGTGAAGAATTTAAAATACTTGTGCCTTAAACACTCAACTGCTAAAAGTAAATTTTGTTTATTTTTATATATTTATTTATTTATTTGGCTGCACCGGGTCTTAGTTTTGGCACGTGGGATCTTCGTTGCAGTGTGAGGGATCTAGTTCCCTGACCAGAGATCGAACCCGGGCCGCCTGCATTGGGAGCTTGGAGTCTTAACCACTGGACCACCAGGGAAGTCCCTCAACTGCTAAAATTTTTATCAGACAGTTTTGCTCCCCAAATCTAAGCTTCAAATGTCTAAAGCTTTTTTTTTTTTTTTTCTGTACACGGGCCTCTCACTGCCGTGGCCTCTCCCGTTGCGGAGCACAGGCTCTGGATGCGCAGGCCCAGCAGCCATGGCCCACGGGCCCAGCTACTCCGCGGCATATGGGATCCTCCCGGACCAGGGCACGAACCCGCGTCCCCTGCAGGCGGACTCCCAACCACTGCGCCACCAGGGAAGCCCTAAAGCATTTTTTAAAAGAACTGTTTCTCAGTCCATGGGAAAATGTTAGATCTTTCTGAAAGTTAGATTCTTTAAAAAATGAGTAAAACAATTTGTATTCAGTTTCATAATAATTATCAAGTAGTTTGGGTTCTTTTTTTTTAATATATATTTTTTTATTTAACTGCATTGGGTCTTTGTTGCTGCGCGTGGGCTTTCTCTAGTTGCGGCGAGCAGGGGCTACCCTGTTTGCAGTCCGCGGGCTTCTCACTGAGGTGGCTTCTCTTGTTGTAGAGCACGGGCTCTAGGCGTGCAGGCTTCAGTAGTTGCAGCATGCAGCCTCAGTAGTTGTGGCATGGGGGCCCTAGAGCACGCAGGCTTCAGTAGTTGTAGCGTGTGGGCTCAGTAGTTGTGGTGCATGGGCTTAGTTGCTCCGCGGCATGTGGGATCTTCCAGGACCAGGGATTGAACCCGTGTCCCCTGCACTGGCAGGTGGATCCTTAACCACTGCGTCACCAGGGAAGTCCAGGGGGTTTTTTTTTAAAGACTTATTTTACTGAAGTACAGATGATGAACAATGTTGTGTTAATTTCTACTGTAGAGCAAAGTTTGGGGTCTTTATAAAAATGATACAACAAAGAAGAACTCTTTTACGTTCAGTTTTAACATTTAACTTACAGTTTGGTGGGAAGATAACTTGGAGAATCATCTTTGCTTCGAATAAGATCATTACATTTATCGATTGTCTCATAAACAGAGAATGTATCTCCAATACTATAAAGAATGGCTAGATTCTTAGCAAGGAGTTTGCGAGTAGGAGGCCCTGGGGAGCTGTTCAACAAAGATAGGAGCTGTTCCACAAGAGTTTTCTGTTTCTCCCTTACATCACTCTAGAAAGGAAGGTAACAAAGATAATTCAAGTCAACATAATTACACATAATCCTCTAATATGATTTTTCTTTCATATAATTAAGAACTAACTAAAAGCCTCTAGAAAAATGCAAAATTATTTTGATTAAATAGTACAAATAAGTTGGTGGCATGGCTATTACACCTCATTAACAGGTAGTTTGTTGCCCTGCTGATATCTCCAAAAAATAAATTCTGAACTACAATATACTGGAGTCTTTGCGAACAAAGACAAGGGCTCTATTTTTTCTATGTCCTTCTTCTTAGGTTTGAAAGGTAGAGCAAATTTATATCTTAACTAGAGCTTCTTAGTTCTTAAGCCTCTGCCCAATATATATCTGCATCAATAAGCAGCAACCTAAAACCTATCACCAGAGCTGATCTTGTAATGGGTTACCTGTTTTACTCAGATCATTTTCTAAGTTTAGTGCAATTTTCTTTTTGCAAGCTTATGCATCTAAATGCCGATAGTGTGACTCCATTTTACTTGTCTACGCTCTGAAAAAGGAGTACAGAATATCATCACAGTGGTAATGGTATTCAGGTGCTCCCTGAGGCCTAAACTTCCACCATAAAATATTTGTTAATTTAGTGTATGGATTTTTGTCATTTGTTAAATTCTAAATGTCTCCATGAGTAGTCTTTGCACCATTTCTGCATTACATAGGGTGCTGTCATTCTGTAGAATATCTTTATTTTTAGGAGATGTATGCAAAAGTATTAGAAGTAAAGTAGCAACTCACATGGCTCTGTAAAACAGTTAAATATGGCAAAATGTTAACAACTGCTGAATGTTGGTAAAGGGTATGAGTGATTAGTCTTCACTTTCTGGTAGCCATTTCATAAACTTTTAAAAGGGAATGTGTTTACTCAAAGGCTCCTCAATTCTTACGCCCCTTAAAGAGTTCACACTTTTTTTTAAAGTGAAACTCCCATCACATTATTTAGCGCTATACTGCACCAGGATGTCATGCATGTGGAGTGACACAAGGTACAGAAGCCAATGCTAATGAAATCTAACGCAATGTGCTCTGTAGTTAGTTTTTAATATATTTGAAAGTAATACTACAAATACTGGCTAATTTCTTCCTGCTCTTTTGAACAGAAGAAACCTATTTCAATATAAAGTCTTACTAAGGTCTAACCTTTGAAAGCTAATTTAGGTTATACTGGACAGAACTAGAATATCAAATCAAAGGAACTTAAACATTATCTGGCAAGTAAAAAAAACCTCAAAAACAGTTTTTGCAATTTTACCCACCCTGCTGGTTGCTAGCAAGAGTTTCTCCAAATATCTCAACCAATCAAAAATAAACTCTGCCTTCTGAACGTCACCCAGTTGATTGTATGCTTCTTCATTCAGCAGTAAGCTATGAGCTAATTCCATTCCTTGCAGAAAATTCTCCTAGCCGGTCACGATTCTTCTCATTAAACTTCGGTCAATATACCTAAGGAAAAAAACCTATAATAGAGGAAAATAATATTTTAAAAGGAGGGTGAAAAGGAACACAATCACAATACTGGAAATCTTCCACAGAAAAGCACAAAGCATAAATAAATGGAGACATCTTTTGTAACAGCTCTAGGGTGAAACTGGGAAAATCCCAATAGTAAACCCTAGTTAACACTGACACAAAACCCCTTTTTTAGAGAGCAGACAGGAAAACAGAGTAGGATTATTGACATTCACATGCAAAAAGTTGCTAAACAGAAGAGACGTTCCATTAAAATTTTGAAAATTTTAAGGTTAGACTACTCAAGATTTTCAGTTTTCTCTGTAGAATAAGCACCTTTTTACTAAAGGTGGGTACATATTAACAAATGACCAAATCTCCAGACCTCCTGCTAAAATTCTATGGTAAAGCTTGATGTCTCCCTGGATCTTTGCCTCCATAAATAACCTGTCATTTACCTGGAGATTCAAGGAGCAGAGGGACTTATTCCTATTAAAACCTGTTCTCCCAATCTAACAAAGACACTGCCTGAGGCTAGGAGTTTTGGGAAAGAGTCCCATCCCAACAAGTATAGATAGTCTCCTTATCGCTGAGAGCCTTGCTGTGAAAGCAAACTCATGTTTCTGAAGGCACTTGGATGGATGTTGTCCAGGGATCATAGCAATAAAGATCATGTCTGCTCTGACCCAGATCCAATGTAGCCTTCACTTCTGTTGCAGGAAATAATCAACATAAGACAGAGGAGGTTTTGTTTTGTTTCAGATTCATGATCATCTCCTGGGTACACTCTAGTTCCTGTGTTGCTTATATACAACACATAAGCATGTGTGCACAATACATACACACACAAATCTATAAGATGGCATTTGTGGTTATGGAATTTTTTATTTCTAGGTGCATGCTCAAGTATATGGCAGTAAAACACCATGATGTCTGTAACTCATTTTCAAATGGTTAAGTACATCAATCAATTAGCCATAAAATATGGCAAAATGTTAACAGCTGAATGTTGGTAGTGGGTATGTGAGTGATCATTTTACTGTTCTTTAATTTTTCTGTATTTTTTAAAAGATCACAATAACAAGTTGGAAAAATTATTTAAGAAGAGAAATTTTTTAAAAAACATAAGTTGGCTTTAAAAAAAATCATTACTACTACTTACAGGAGTAACAGCTATCATCAAGAACATTAAATGACAGAGACAGTACCACATACATGTAAGATGGATACTCCTATTCACTGATGTATCAAAAATAAATTTGATACCTTATAAATAAAACTCCAAGTTGAACAGAAACAGGTAATTGGAACTGCACTGAAATACAGACAGAATGCTACAGGTAATTAAACTAAACCATATAAAATACAGAGCTCATATTCCCCTAAATAAATCTCAATCTTTTGTAGAGAAGCCAGCAAGATGTATTAGAAAATCAGATGGGAGAGACATGGGAAGGCTTTTCTTTCCTTTATTTTTTTCTCCAAGAAAGTTTATGGGTATAAAATTACCTAGAGTATCACATCATCATTATTGTTAAATAAGTAAAAGAGCCCCTCTAAAAGAAAGTAGTCGCAAACTGGTACACTGTTGGCTAAATTTGGCCTGCAATGTACGTACCAGGGAAAAAAATTAGTTACTAACATTTAAACATAAGGTTTTACACAAAAATCTGGGTCCATATCCCATACCGCAATGAATGACGGAATCTAAGAGGGGCAGGGACTCTCCATCAGGCACAGTCGCCAGCTAGACTGCCTCATTCACTTACATTATTTGCCAACTTCTATGGGTATTCAAGTTTTCAACCCCTACTCTTTACCTTACTTTCGTCCTCTGGCTTGGGTTAATATCCTATATTTTCACTATGACGCTGCCCCAGAGGCCAAAAGACAGCTTTGATCACCACTGTCTTCTCAAACCTATGTGCTGCTTTTAGCCATCTGGGTTGTCCCTCCCTAATTTAGTCCTGCCCACACGCCCAGTGCCACCCATGACCTAGCACCAACTGCCCTCAAAACAAAAAACGGAAGTGCACATTTGATTATTTTCATAAATGTCAATTTTGAGGAACAAGAACAATATAAACAACCATGCTAACAAATTTACTTTTATAAAGATAACGTGAATTTTAGCTTCTTGTTTAAAAAACCCTCCTTTGGGCTTCCCCAGTGGCGCAGTGGTTGAGAGTCCGCCTGCCGATGCAGGGGACACGGGTTCATGCCCCGGTCCGGGAAGATCCCACATGCCGCGGAGCGGCTGGGCCCATGAGCCATGGCCGCTGAGCCTGCGCGTCCGGAGCCTGTGCTCCGCAACGGGAGAGGCCACAAGTGAGAGGCCCACATACCGCAAAAAAAATAATAAAAAACCCTCCTTTACTTTCTTAAATTATCGAAGTGAACTGACCAAAATACATACAATTAAGGATAAAGTTAATAAATGTTACAGAAATAATTTCCAGAAGAAAGCTACTAAGTGTACCGAAGGTGAAAAGCAAGTTTGCACTCAGTATCTATGACTGTGAGAGGAAAAAAAAAACCTGAGTATCATAGAGAAAACTTCTTATAACCACCAGGGCAACTCAAAATCTCAAGAATCAAATTACCCTTTTTAGAGGTCATTAGGACTGCTCAAGAGACATTTTTTTCCTTAGGCAGCAGCAATATTGTGGTGTAAAATGATCTATCAAGAAGCAAAATAGCTAACACAATGCAATAATAAATAATTCAGTAAAAGGTTGAGATCATAAGCAGGGCATAAAGTTATCTACAATGCCCTCAATACATTCCTCATATAAATCACTCCTAAAAGAAGCAGACAATTCACACTGGTAATCCCACATCTAAACCCCCAAATCTAAAATGCACCTGCAATCTCCACATACCTACCATCAGTGAGAGAAGCAAATGCATTTTGCAAATAACAGATGCTCCTGCTCTAACCTACAGTTTCACTTTAGGATGATGAATACAAACGAAGTCAATCTACCGTTATGTTTTAATCTAACCACAACCCTATGGCTATATATACCTGAAGGATGCTTATTTTTCTAGTTTTTCTCTTATTTTCCATTTTTATGTTTGTTGAGATTACAAAGTGATTAGTTTATTAAAAGTGAACATATATAACATTTTTCAAGGTACAGTTATGCTACTTGAAAAAAAGATTCCATCAAACTGTTGTGTGCCAACTGTAATGCCAGCCATTATTTTTGACAGAAACTAATTATTTATTGATCACTCATTATAGTCCAGGCACTACTCCAAGCGCTTTACATTTTCTTGAATAATTAATTCGCAAAACTGTCCTTGGGTAGCTATTTTTATTAGCACTATTTTAAGATGAGGACATTGAGGCACAGAGAAGTTGAGTAGCTTCCCTAAGGTCACACAGAACCTGGTCATACACTTCAGCAATCTGACTCTAGATATGTGTGCTTTAACCACGAGATACTATGCTGCTACCCTTTTATCCAATCAAGCCTGTCAAACACCTTGAAGCCAGGCATTTTATTTATTCATTCATTCATTTTTATTGAAATATAGTTGATGTGCAATATTATGTTAGTTTCAAGTGTACTACATAATGATTTGACATTTGCAAACATGAAATGATCACCATATCTGTATAGGGTTTACAGAACTATTTTGGGAACATATGCTGAAGTTTATGCAGGGGGGAATAAGTCTCCTTAATCTTTTTGGTCGTTTTAGTTTTTTAAAATGATTTATTATGTCATTTTGAAGAGAGAAAAGAGAAAAAAATCACATACATGCAAAGAAAACATCAAACACAAAATAAGATAGGTTTGTCGAATTGGTTTGTTGTTTTTTTCTTTCCAGAGCATTAAAAGACAATTTACAAAATGAATAAGCCACTCAGCAGTAAATGGAACTAATTCCAGAATGTATCAAGCAGTTAAAGTTTCGGAATCTTTCTCATACTTAAATTTAAATTACTTTTCTTTGACTCTCAACTCACGTCTCTAAAAGACATCACAACAGCTTCAACTCAGCCTCCAGTCTTTAGCTTCTCAGTATTGTTCAAAAAGCATACAATAAAACAAACAAAAAACCTCTCAAGAATCTCCCATACTTCAGGTACATACATAAATCTTTTTAAAACCTATTCCTTTCAAAAAACAAAACAAAACCCCAAAACAGTAATTAGCTTGTTGGGGAAGAAGGAAACTTTCCTCTACCCTTTTAGGTTTTTCTGGATGGTCTAAGATTAAATTGACATGAGACAGATTAACAGGAGAAAAATTTAATTCTGGACATACAGAAACCCCATACACAAGAGGGTCAAAGACCCCAGATACATGAAATGTTGAAAGACAGAAAGGTAAAATAAGGTATTATGCCATTCTAAGCTAAGGAATGGGACAGTGGCCTGGGGCTTCGAAGGGCAGGAAGAGTCATTCACAGGACGATTAAGAAGAGTAAATGTTTGGTAACTAGATGTTTGCTCTCACATAGAGATGGGTCTACTTAGATTAAAATTACCTCCAGCAATAACTCTTTTCTGGGAAAAATCCCAAATTTAAATTCTTCTAAGTAGTTATGGGAGGGGCAGTATTTTCTCTTGAACCCACAGCATCTCGACTGCCTTTAGTTCAAAACAATCCTCATGCAAAAGTGACACACTTCGGGCAGTTCGTTCTGAATCCCAAGATTTAATCTAGAAAGAAGATGGATCATTCTTTACTGACCTATTATTCCCTATGACCTGTGATTCAGGATTTGCAAAATTACAGGTTACAAAATAGGAACTCACAAGTTACACAGAGCATTAGGTCATAATTAAGATGTTGCCTAAGGAAGGCTGCCCTTGGTAGAAAGAAAATGAGGTCTTTCTGTTACTGTACTTTAAATATCCCTAGGCACAGTCTTAAAGTTGGTTTGCTGACAAACTGTATTTCACTGGTTGTAGGGTAAAATGACTATTGAAGGAAATCACTTATAATTCTAGAGTTAACAGTTTCTTCTTAATGATTTTAAAATCCTGTCTGTATTCCATTTTTGAATCTGAAATACCTTGCTTCTTCCTACAATAAACTATTTCAAAATTCACCTTAAAAAAAAGCCTTCCTTCAGGAAGCCTTTCATGATTATACTGTCTTCTCTTGGTATAGCACTTTTTCCATTATTATAGTTATGCTTCATAAAATGTTTGGCTTCTCTAGCCATCATTTAAATTGTAAGATGCTCCTGGTATTTTTCCAAATCATGATTCAAAAATGTTAATGATTATTAGAGTAGTAGCATTATGGGTAATGCTATCTTCTCTAGTCTCCAAATTTTTAATGATTTAAAAACTTTTAAAATGAAACCCTTAGAAACCAAAAAATAAACTAAACTTCCGTTAGATTCCTAACTTTTATAATCCATAATACCATTTGTTAGCATCATCTTCGTAACAATCACAAGTGGGAAGGACAAATGTATTATTGCCTGCTGTAGTTCACGGCAATGCCTTTCACTTTCCAAACAGATTCCCAAATCACAAATTGACAACAGTAGCTATTACTCACTGAGCCAGGAACTTTTAGGTGCTTAATTTATATCACCTCTAATCATCACAAGGAAGAAAGCAAGGAAGGCATTACTCATCCCCATTTCATGGAAGAAAAAACTTACATGCCAATAAACAGTAGAGCTGAAAATGAACCCAGGTCTCTTTGGCAACAAAGCTCATTCTCCTTCCTCAATGCTAGGAAGCCCTTCCACAGGGGGAAAAAAGGAAAAACAGCATTTTTCATTAAGATGTAAGAGACAAAAAGTGTGGAATAAACAGGGCATGGCGGGGGGTGGGGTGGGGAGGCATTACTTTATATTTGGGCTCATTCTCTCCCTATTTCCCCCTACACCTTTTAGTAAATCACAAAATAGGTTTCACCTCCCAAGTCCTCCAAGGATAAGGGTCAATTAAAAAGGCAGCACTGGGAAAACAGCAAAAGGAACAATACAGATGAGGTTGGTAAACTTAAAATTAAAAGCTAAGCATGTCAAGACAGTAGACTTATAACAATGCAGACTAGTGGTTCTCAACTCTGGCTGCTTTTTTTTTTTAATTAAAAAAATGTTTTTTAACATCTTTATTGGAGTATAATTGCTTTACAATGGTGTGTTAGTTTCTGCTTTATAGCAAAGTGAATCAGCTATACATATACATATATCCCCATATCTCCTCCCTCTTGCATCTCCCTCCCACCCTCCCTATCCCACCCCTCTAGGTGGTCACAAAGCACTGAGCTGACCTCCCTGTGCTATGTGGCTGCTTCCCACCAGCTATCTATGTTACATTTGGTAGTGTATATATGTCCATGCCACTCTCACTTCGTCCCAGCTTACCCTTCCCCCTCCCCGTGTCCTCAAGTCCATTCTCTATGTCTGCGTCTTTATTCCTGTCCTGACCCTAGGTTCTTCAGAACCTTTTTTTTTTTTTAGATTCCATATATATGAGTTAGCATACAGTATTTCTTTTTCTCTTTCTGACTTACTTCACTCCGTATGACCGTCTCTAGGTCCATCCACCTCACTACAAATAACTCAATTTCATTTCTTTCTATGGCTAAGTAATATTCCATTGTGTATATGTGCCACATCTTTACCCATTCATCTGTCAATGGATACTTAGGTTGCTTCCATGTCCCGGCTATTGTAAAGAGAGCTGCAATGAAATTGTGGTACATGAGTCGTTTTGAGTTATGGTTTTCTCAGGGTATATGCCCAGTAGTGGTATTGCTGGGTCATATGGCAGTTCTATTTTTAGTTTTTTAAGGAACCTCCATATTGTTCTCCATAGTGGCTATATCAATTTACAGTCCCACCAACAGTGCAGGAGGGTTCCCTTTTCTCCACACCCTCTCCAGCATTTATTGTTTGTAGATTTTTTGATGACAGCCTCTGGCTGCTTTTAAAAAATACTGAAGTTGAGCCTAAACCAACTTAATCAGAATCTCTGGAGGCTGGGGTGCTGTGACAAATGGATTTTTCATTTAATCCTCACATCACCATCATAAAATGGTGACCAGGGGTAGGCTGCAGCTCCACTCACCACCAAAGTCATCCCTCTGCTAGCCAATCACCCCTGATTTTCCAGGAGGAAAATCACATACAAGTTTTGGAGCAATGGCTTGTAAGAAGCCCACACCCTGTTTCCTTCTGACGTTGAGTTCATTTTGTTGTCCTTGGAAAAGGCTGTTTTTCTTTAACCAAAAATAACCAAAACACTTAAAAAAACCCAAAAAAACTAGCACTATTTACAATAGCCCGGAGATGGAAACAACCTAAGTGTCCATCATCGGATGAATGGATAAAGAAGATGTGGCACATATATACAATGGAATATTACTCAGCCATAAAAAGAGACGAAATTGAGCTATTTGTAATGAGGTGGATAGACCTAGAGTCTGTCATACAGAGTGAAGTAAGTCAGAAAGAGAGAGACAAATACCGTATGCTAACACATATATATGGAATTAAAAAAAAAAATGTCATGAAAAACCTAGGGGTGAAACAGGAATAAAGACACAGACTTACTAGAGAATGGACTTGAGGTTATGGGGAGGGGGAAGGGTAAACGGTGACAAAGCGATAAAGAGGCATGGACATATATACACTACCAAACGTAAGGTAAATAGCTAGTGGGAAGCAGCCGCATAGCACAGGGAGATCATCTCGGTGCTTTGTGACCGCCTGGAGGGGTGGGATAGGGAGGGTGGGAGGGAGGGAGATGCAAGCGGGAAGAGATATGGGAATATATGTATGTATATAACTGATTCATTTTGTTGTGAAGCTGAAGCTAACATACCATTGTAAAGCAATTATACTCCAATAAAGATGTTAAAAAAAAAAAACTAGCACTATTAATTTATAAGTAAAGAATGCTGAGACTAGATAATATAGATAATTTTAATAGCTGATTAGTGTCCCCTACTCTCCTATAATTCATCTATTAAATTGGGTAAGAAAAATTTAACTTGATTATTATTTTTAGATAAGCCCATAGCAACTGAAACTGCTTTAGAAAATAGCAGGAATACGACAATGAAATTCAAATCTATGATATTAGTATTTGACATGAATTTAGTCTTTCTAGTTGTCTGTAATAACCCTAAAAATAAATTAGTTAACCATTAGTTAATACTTTAAAATGTTAAGTGTATAATACTGATTTAAGCTCAGTAAGGATTTGATTTAGCTGAGTGATTCAAAATTATACGTACTTTAAAACTAAATATTATAAATATAAAAACTTCATAGCCAATACTGAGATTTTAGAAAAGCTGATAGATTCATAGTGACAGTACAAACAGATTCCACTCTTTTGGAAAATATAAACAAGCCATAGAAATATCAAAACCATTTGTCAAAAGCATCAGCTTTTGAAAATTCATGCCAGAGAAAGAAAAAGGAAAATATCACAAGCGTAAGTGTTGATTACAGCACTATGAAAAGTGAAAACTGGAAACCTGAAAGTCCAACATTAGAGAAATGGTTAACTTAAGTTTGACATTTTCAAAGAGTATTAGGCTCTTATTAAAAATTATAATTATGGAAACTATAAGTACATAAATCTTAAATGTCGAGGGCGTGCCACAGGTAAAGCAGTGTTTCCTAAAGAGTGTTTTGTAGAACAATAGTGCCAAAGAATGAGGAAATGAGGATAAGTGTTGTGTGTGAGGGAGCAGAATCCAAATCCAAATCCAAATCATTTTGGGAAATGCCAAGTTGGCAGTTTTCCTTCCTACAGAGGGTCCCCACACATGTAATATGGTAATGTGCACTACGTATTGCCAGGAGCGTGTGTGTGTGTGTGTGTGTGTGTGTGTACACACACATAAAACATATATAGGGTGGGCAAAAAAGTGCCTTCAGTTTTTTAAGTAAAAATAAAAGACACACTTGTCATTTTCACCAAGAACTTCATTGAAAAATGTATTCACCCTTTTGTTCCACTATCTTCTGCCATCTTTCAGGCAACTTCATAATTCCATCTTCTCAAAACTTTTTATCTTTTTGAGAAAAGAACTGTTCCAGGTGCATTTTACAGTCTTCCAGGGAACTGAATTTTTTTCCAATAAGAGAATTTTGCAAAGCCCGAAATCAATGGAAATCCGAAAGTGCAATATCTGGTGAATACAGCAGATGAATCAGAACTTACCAGCCAAGCTGTAACAGTTTTTGCCTGGTCATCAAAGAAACATGCGGTCTTGCGTTATCCTGATGGAAGATGATGCGTTTTCTGTTGACTAACTCCGAATGCTTTCTGTTGAGTGCTGCTTTCAGTTGGTCTAATTGGGAGCAGTACTTGTTAGAATTAATCGTTTAGTTTTACAGAAGAAGCTCATAATAGAGCACTCCCTTCCAACCCCACCAAATACACATCACCTTCTTTGGATGAAGACCAGCCATTGGTGTGGTTGGTAGTGGTTCACTTTGCTTGCCCCACGATCTCTTCTGTTCCACATTGTTGTATCCACTTTTCATCTCCCATCACAATTTGTTTTAAAAACGGCACATTTTCATTACATTTCAGCAGAGAATCACATATGGAAATACGGTCAAGAAGGTTTTTTTGGCTTAAATTATGTGGAACCCAAACATCAAAGTGATTCACATAACCAAGATGGTACAAATGATTTTCAACACTTGATTTGGATGTTTTGAGTATGGGCTATCTCCCACCTCATATAAGGTTGATGGTTCTCAATTAATGTCTCGATTTGATCGCTAGGAACTTCAACTGGTCTACCTGACTGTGGAGCATCATCCAGCAAGAAATCTCCAGCATGAAACTTCGCAAACCACTTCTGACATGTTCGATCAGTCACAGCGCCTTCTCCATACACTGCACAAATCTTTTTTTGTGTTTCAGTTGTGTTTTTACCTTTCTTGAAATAATAAAGCATAATATGCCAAAAATGTTGTTTTTCTTCCATCTTCAATATTAAAATGGCTATACAAAAATTCACCAATTTTGATGTCTTTTATTATTTTTTATTTTTTAATAGATCTTTATTGGAGTATAATTGCTTCACAATACCGTGTTAGTTTCTGTTGTACAACAAAGTGAATCAGCCATATGCATACATACGTCCCCATATCCCCTCCCTCTTGCGCCTCCCTCTGATCCTCCATAGCCCACCCCTCTAGGTCATCAGAAAGCAGCCAGCTAATCTCCCTGTTCTATGCTGCTGTTTCCCACTAGCTAACTATTTTACATTCGGTGGTGTACATATGTCGATGCTACTCTCACTTCGCCCCAGCTTCCCCCTCCCACCCCCTGTCCTCAAGTCCGTTCTCTATGTCTACATCTTTATTCCTGGCCTGCAACTCGGTTCATCAGTACCATGTTTTTAAGATTCCACATATATGCATTAGCATACGGTATTTGCTTTTCTCTTTCTGACTTACTTCACTCTGTATAACAGACTCTAGGTCCATCCACCTCACTACAAATAACTCAATTTCGTTTCTTCTTATGGCTGAGTAATATTCCATTGTATATATATATGCCACACCTTCTTTATCCATTCATCCGTCAGTGGACACTTAGGTTGCTTCCATGTCCTGGCAATGAACACTGCGGTACATGACTCTTTGAATTACGGTTTTCTCAGGATATATGCCCAGTAGTGGGACTGCTGGGTCATGTGGTAGTTCTATTTTTAGCTTTTTAAAGACCGTCCATACTGTTTTCCATAGTGGTTGTATCAATTTACATTCCTACCAACAGTGCAGGAGGGTCCCCTTTTCACCACACCCTTTCCAGCATTTACTGTTTCTATATTTTTTGATAATGGCCATTTTGACCAGCGTGAGGTGATACCTCATTGTAGTTCTGATTTGCATTTCTCTAATAATTAGTGATGTTGAGCATCTTTTCATGTGCCTCTTGGCCGTCTGTATGTCTTCCTTGGTGAAATGTCTATTTAGGTCTTCCACCCATTTTTTAACTGCATTGTTTGTTTTTTTGATATTGAGCTCCATAAACTGTTTGTATATTTTGGAGATTAATCCCTTGTTGTTTCATTTGCAAATATTTTCTCCCAATCTGAGGGTTGTCTTTTTGTCTTGTTTATGGTTTCCTTTGCTGTGCAGAAGCTTTTAATTAAGTCCCATTTGTTTTTGTTTTTATTTCCGTTACTCTAGAAGGTGGGTCAAAAAAGATCTTGCTGTGGTTTATGTCAAAGAGTGTTTTTTCTATGTTTCCTCTAAGAGTTTTATAGTGTTTGGTCTTACATTTAAGTCTTTAATCCATTTGGAGTTTACTTTTGTGTATGGTGTTAGGTACTGTTCTAATTTCATTCTTTTACATGTAGCTGTCCAGTTTTCCCAGCACCACTTACTGAAAAGGCTGTCTTTTCTCCATTGTATGCTCTTGCCTCCTTTGTTGTAAATTAGGTACCCATGTGTGTGTGGGTTTATCCCTGGGTATTCTATCCTGTACCGCTGATGTATATTTCTGTTTCTGTGCCCGTACCATACTATCTTGATTACTGTAGCTTTTTGGTATAGTTTGAAGTCGTGGAGCCTGATTCCCCCAACACTATTTTTCTTTCTCAAGATTGCTTTGGCTATTCGGGGTCTTTTGTGTTTCCATACGAATTGTAAAATTTTTTGTTCTAATTCTGTGAAGAATGCCATTGGTAGTTTGATGGGGATTGCACTGAATCTGCAGATTGCTTTGGGTAGTATAGTCATCTTCAAATATTGATTCTTCCAATCCAAGAACATGGTATATTTCTCCATTTATGTCATCTTTGATTCCTTTCATCAGTGTTTTATAGTTTTCTGAGTACAAGTCTTTCGCCTCCTTAGGCAAGTTTACTCCTTGGTATTTTATTCTTTTTGTTGCAATGGTAAATGGGAGTGTTTCCTTAATTCTCTTTTTGATTTTTCATTGTTGGTGTATAGGAATGTCAGAGATTTCTGTGCATTAATTTTGCATCCTGCAACCTTACCAAATTCACTGGTTAGTTCTGGTAGTTTTCTGGTGGTATCTTTAGGATTTTCAAGTATAGTATCATGTCATCTGCAAACAGTGACAGTTTTACTTCTTTTGCAATCTGGATTCCTGATAAGTCTTTTTTTAAATGCATGCAGATATGACAGCTGTCACATGTAATCTAACAAAATCGTTTCAAATGAAGTTAAAGACAACTAAGTGCTACTAGAGCTATCTTACAGAAAAAACTGAATGAACCTTTTGGCCCACCCAGTATATATATGGCACTTGATGTTTCTCAACATCTTTTAAGTATGAACCTTTGCCCCACCTTTACCTTTTTCTTGTTTTGCCCAGCTGGGAACCCTGTGAACTCAGTGTTCTATAGTACACGATCTTTAAATACTAATCATTAAAGACTATTGTAAGTGAAAAAATTTAAAATTCCCTTTTGCTTATACTGTGATAGGATTTTTTAAGAAGTAGAAGAATGCGTAACAAGTCAATGTCACACTTCTGCTTAAAAGTAGCCATTTCTGGGACTTCCCTGGTGGTGCAGTGGTGAAGAATCCACCTGCCAACACAGGGGACACGGGTTTGAGCCTTGGTCCGGGAAGATCCCACATGCTGCAGAGCAACTAAGCCTATGCACCACAACTACTAAGCCTGCGCTCTAGAGCCCACATGCCAAAACTACTGACGCCTGTGTGCCTAGAGCCCATGCTCCGCAACAAGAGAAGCCACCACAATGAGAAGCCTGCGCACCACAACAAAGAGTAGGCCCCGTTCGCCACAACTAGAGAAAGCCCACATGCAGCAACGAAGACCCAACGCAGCCAAAAATAAATAAATAAATAAAATTTTAAAAAATAATAAATTTATTTAAAAAGTAGCCATTTCTGATTAATATTTTGGATCAAATTATCTAACATTCAGAATTCTAAATATAAACAGAATCTTTTCTACTCCTGGAATATGAGTAAAGAAAAAAATAGTTTTAATTAACCTAGTATACTTAAGATTTATCAGTTCACATAAAAATCTGTATTATTCATAATTTTAACAATCTAAAAATGGCTTGTTGCACCATAAATTTTTAAATTTCATTTTTGGATTCTGAATACAATTCCCATAAAATCAACTTAATCCATGTTGTCAACTTAATCCATTTTGTCATATGACAAAAATCTAACTTGCACCATGCCCCAGGCACAGCACTAATACCTTGTTTTACTATATAATGAAAATACATTGTGTACCAAGATTCAAACAATATTTCCTGCAAACTTGGTAGAAATGGCAAGAATGTTGCTTCTCACCACTGCATAACACAAGTCAATAGGAAAGGCAGATACGCTCAACTCCAAAAACTGATGGGGAGCACATCCTATAGGACAGAGAAGCTAGGATGGAATAGGAAAGAAACAGGAGTTATACAGAAATTTCTAAGTTGGGGTAAGAAAGGGCCAGAAGTAGGGATGCAATTTCCTTTGCCTTCCTATCTTGTTTTTCCAAAGTGCTGTAGATTACCATTAGGGACGAGAAGAATGGCAGAAGCTGGATTCGATGAAGGAGATTGCCAATAGGGGCCCCATTTGATGTCCAGCCCTGGGAATTCTCCTTGCAGATTACAAAAGAGAAAACCTTGAAGGGTAAAAGGAAGTATGGGTGGAGGGGGAGGGGAACTGAGCAGCAGGAACCAACTCTAATAAGGAAATGATGGAACAGGAACTAACATTTCTTGAGGATTTACTTACTAGAAACTTTTAATTCACTATCTCATTTAATCTTCATAACACTGAGACTCACATATTATCATCCTCATTTTACAGATGAGGATAATGAGTTAAGCAATTTGTCCAACATGAAGACGCTATTTAAGTGGAAGAAAGATTAACGCCTACATCTGTCTAGTTTCAATGTCCATGTTCCTTCAACTACTTTCTACATTCTCTTCATATAGTCTCTAATCACTGCTATTACTGACAGTTACTGCCATGCCCACTGAAGCATCTAATCTTTATAACTTTGTTCTTTCTTATCACTTCACTCTCATTTTAGGTCTCCAATACTTTTAGGCTTTTTGATAAAGTGTGAGGTCTACTAGAGACATCAACTTCCAGAGGGCCCTTTCCATCTAGACAGTAAATCAATAAGTACTAACAGTGTTAGGTTAGTCTGGCTATTCTTGACAATTTTTATCACTCTTTATTCCACAAACCAACTCTTCCACCTCCCCCTGGGAAGAAAGATTTCACTTTGGAATTCCAGAAGGCAAATTTTAAAAGAGAAATTTTACTCTAATATCTCCTACCACACTCAATTTGAAAGTCACTATCTAGCAATCTCACTACTTGGTACCTAATTATGAATCCAGTAACAAGAAGTACAATAAAAAACAAAACAAGTTTAAAAAAAAGAAGATATACAGCAATTGTTTCAAAGATCATGACCTTTACTGACGTAAGTTTCTTGTCTCTCAACGCCAGTTTATTCTTAGTTTAGTTTAGACAAGACTAATAATCCAGTTATCTGGATTCTAGTTAGGGTGGAGTAGAGCACCATATTAAAAGTGAAGAAGCAAACTCATTGAGAGCAGGAAGAAGTCAGAGCAGGCAGGTATCAGTGATGGAAGTGACCAAAATACTATTTAATACAGATATTTTAAAAAGCAGGCAATATGGGGATACTTAGTTCAAGAGCAAAGTGCACAAGATGCCATTATTCGCCCAGCTCATCAGAGGCCAGGAATCCTTGCTCAATTTTCCAAAATATCACTGTTTTTGCTGCTCATGAAATCTGCCACCTAGGATTTCCTAGTCAGCCATTAGAGTCCACCTGCTATAGAATCCCCTCCTTTTTCCCCTTCTAACTATTCATGGCTCTTGCACGCTGGTTAGCATTCACAGATTCACCCTTAATGCACACTATGGTCTGACATCTTGGCTTTTCCTCATGGTTCCCACTTCTAATTTACAACATATCTTATGAAATGCCTAGTCTATAATTTAGCTACAGCTCTGACTCTCTTGGAGCCCTATCTGAGGGTTCTTGTTTTTTAGCAGACACTGCTTCCTACTCCCTGCCAGATGCCTAAGTAGGCTCTTAACGTTGCCAAGTGCAGCTCCCTGGAACAACTCCATTATTCCTCTGCTTTCTGGCTGCCACCATCATGGCCCACCCAAGTAATACACTGAACATACCATCTATTACCTCTAACCCCTAGTTGCTCTGGGGCAGCACTCCATAATCAAACTCACTGATATTTCTGCAGCAAAAGATAAACATTCACATAAAGGTGGGATAAATAATGACTATAAATAGCTTCATATCAGCTCAGGTGATGTTTTGCTGCCAAATGAGTTAAGAAAAAAGCCTTTTGGACTCTGTAAGTTTACGGGATTTTATACCTGCATATACTTTTCTTTTTTGTTTTTTTGCTTTGCAGATTTCCTCCCAAAATATCTTTAAAAAATTTTTGTGCATTTCAATGGGTAATTTCAATTTTCTGATAATTTTTTTTTTTTTTGCGATACGCGGGCCTCTCACTGTTGTGGCCTCTCCCATTGTGGAGCACAGGCTCCGGATGCGCAGGCTCAGTGGCCATGGCTCACGGGCCCAGCCACTCCGCGGCATGTGGGATCTTCCCGGACCGGGACACGAACCCGTGTCCCCTGCATCGGCAGGCAGACTCTCAACCACTGCGCCACCAGGGAAGCCCTGATAATTTTACTTACATAAAAAATGTATTGAACAAGTGAGGTATTATTATGAATATATATACAAAAACATGCATATATTCAACATACAGAAATCTACAAGCCCAAGAGAAAAGGATATAGACAGATGCTGTTGTATATCCATAGAGAAGCATAATCTAGAAAATAAGTACAAAGAAGTACATATATAAAATATTTTATTTAGTGAAGTTAGAACCATACCACGGTTTTAAGATAAGCAAAAGTATATACTCTGCTTTAAATATTTAAATATCACCTCATACAAGTTTTCCTTCTTTCCTGTCACATAATTAGCTCTAATTTCTTAGGCAGGTAACACTAACATAATACTTTAATATGGCTATATTATGCTTCTTTTCTAGAAATAATTATCTTTTAAGTTGTTACTACTAAAAGAAAATCCCTAACATGATTCAGGATACATGCTACAGTTTCAATCTGTTGGGTATCTGTTTAGACGGTTCCAATTTCCAATTTGGGTCTTACTGTATATATACGTTTGACTTCATGCTCACAGTTACACTGTCAATAATTTTCTGTCTGATCTTTTAATCAATGTCACTAGAGTCATGGTAAAAAAAAAAAAGTCTGAGTAAAAATAACTTACTGTTACTTGTGAAAAACACAAATATTAAAAAGAGACTTTACTAAATGAAAAAAAATCTCCACATCAGATCTAAATTAAAACTAAAATTATAAAGTTGTTAGAAAACACGTAAAAATCCTTCCCTTTCTCTAGCCTTCCAAAAGGCTAGGATTGCTGAAATTGAAAATTATTAGGTAAATATAACAGAAAAGGCATGACCTTTTTCCCTCATTACACATCTAGGATGTGGAAGCATTTATGGAATCCAGTAGTTCACCTAACATAATGAAAAAGATGAAGAATTAAAACTGAACTTAACCTACTTCCTCACACAAAAGATACAGTGATTAAGAGTTTACAGAGTTCTAGTCCAGGGTCAGCAATTTTTTCCTGTGAAGGACCAGAGAGTAAATACTTTAGGCTGTGTGGACCACACAGTCTCTATCACAACTACTCATAAACAATACATAAACGGCCATAAATAGATGAGTGTGGTTATGTTCCAGTACATTATCTATAAAAACTGGCAGCAGGCTGGATTTGACTCACAGCCTGTCAATTGCTGACCCCTAGTGTAACCCAAAGAATTTAACACTACAAATAGACAAAAGATTCAATTAAATGATATAAACAAGTCTCTACTAATTCCTTAGGCCTCAGTTAATTCATTTCTTAAATGAAGTTTAATAACAGTTTCTGCAGTCTCCTTAAAATGCAGAAATGCTTTTATGTGAGAGGACTAAGGTCCCACGAAGGGGCTGTTCAAAGCCATCAACTATACTATGGATAATTAATGAAACACAAGAGTCAATAAAGCCTTTTTAAAAAAATGCCGATGTCATTAAACTGGTTAATCAGGATTTAGAATAAAAGAATTTTAGAATATGAAGGGACCTGAACAAATCCAGAATTTAATCCTTTATTTTATTCAAAAGATAATTAAGAAAAGCTCATAAAGGTTATCAACTCTCTCAATCCCCTTTTTGAAATAAAGCTGAATGGAAGAAAGGAAGATAGGTGTATTGCTTAAAGACGAGAGTTCTTAAATTTTTTCCTTAGGGAACGTATTATTAGTGCAATTTCTAAAAATCTTAAGGTACTTTGTATTATGTATTTTCTGTTCTTAAGTCAGATACAATGATAAACAAAAAGAAAAGAAGAGAAAAGTTAACAAAGATCCGTAAACAGCAGTGGAGGAGCTTAAGCTAAAATTCAGGTCTCCCGTCAGTTTAGGAATCTTCCAATACTATAACTATCTATATAAAATAGCTGTACTTTTTCCAACTGTCACTATTCTTGTTATAAACCCTGCCTGCTTACCCATTTCATTAAAGGGGAAAAAATCTATGGTATTAAAATGTAAGACAAATCTCGGCTTCAATGCTGACCTAAAACCACTTTCTCAAAGACATACTTTCTAAAATGTTTGAAAATGAAACAGCGCAATTCGCCTTTCCCCATCCACCTAATCCCAGCTCCAAGCACACTTTTTCCTTACACTATAATCTCACCAGAGTATTTTCTCTGACAAAGTTCTGAACCCTACTTATGGGCCCCTTTTTTCCCTTTTAACGTCTTCTCTAGGCTGTTAACTTCCTTAAGGGCGCTGAGCCTGCACATAAAAGATGCTGAGTATTTGTTGAATAAATGACTGCACATAAAAACAGTGTATAACTATGACCTTTAATAAAGGATCACAAATCACTTGACACCTATTCTCTGACTTGACAGTTACAAAAATCATCTTACCTTATCGGAGGTATACATTACTGTGACTAGTAAATACCATAAAGCGCTTCATAAAGTTTCCAAAGACTTTATAATCCCTTGAAATGACACTGTGCTGGCCGAAAGTAGGGTAAGAAGAAGTGCTTCCTCGTACTAAGCAAATGCTACCCCGGCAAAGGCTTACTTTCCTTGCAAGAAGGCACTATCCATAATCCACTCCACTGCTCCCGGAAACGCGCCTCCAGGGTTGCGCGCGGGCGTTCGGAGAACCTCTCCCGAAGCTCGGGTTGGGGCCCCGCTCCCGGCCAACCCCCGGCGCGGCGGGCGCCGCCAGGGCGGGTCCGGGGAGTGGCGCGCCGGCGAAGCGGGCTCCGACCTTCCGACCTTCCCCGCAAGCCTGGGGGCTCCCGCCGGCGGCCAGAGTCCACGCCTACCTGTTGTGCACGGGGGAAACCAGACTTCCCCGGAGCCCAAGAGGAAGGACGGAGTGCACGGCTACTCTGCCATCCCCGCGCCGCACTTCAGCCCCTTCTCGGCGGGCTCCGGCCCCTTCGGCCAAATCACCTAATCCCTCGTCCCGTTCCTGCTCCCCGGGTCCCAGCTTCCTCCACCGCTTCGCTGCCGCGACCACCCCGGGGACCCTCAAGCCGCTCAACTTACAGTGCAGGCCCCGGTGTGTGGTTCTTCGCAGCCAGCAGGCAGCAAGGACACCGCCCCCTCGCGCCGGGAGCCGCCTCCACCGCGGGGATTCCCGACTGCTCGCTCCCGGGGTCCGCCACGACCACGACTCAGCGACCGTCCCAGCCTCGCCAAGTTATCGGACCCACAGCGCTGAGACTCGCAGGCTGTAGCGACGGCGGGAGGGGCACGCGCGGGGCGGGACTGAAAGCTCGGAGCCTGGAGTGCGGCGGGAGCCAGCGATTGGGAACGCGCCCCGTACCGCGCCGAAGCCCCGCCAGCCGGCCGCCGAGCTATCGAGCGCCCACACTGGCAGGCGTGACTGCTCCACCTCCGAAAGAGCGATGGCGGAGACTGCGGCCTAGATTGAGGCCAGGTCAGCGTCTTTGCAGTCTGGAGAGCTTGGCCACACCCATTTTTGTTTGTTTTCGACGCTACCCAGAATCCTTGGGGCATCTTAAGTCTAAGACACAACTGGAGACTGTAGAAATTCAGGCAGGGAGTGCCGTGGGTGTAGGTGGTGGAATGCTAGACTGGGAAGGGGCCTTAGAGAGCCTTGTGTCCTACAGCCCGAAACTCTGGGGCCTGACGTAAAGTAGCTTGCTCAAGGTCACACACCCAGTCACTGGCGGAACTGGGATTAACAACCTCTTGGCCCCAAGTCAAGTGCGTTTTTCTAGTATACTCAGCATTTTGAACGTAATTTTTCAATTTTTATTTTGAAACAAGCACAAGCTTACAGAAATGTTGCAAGTATAGTACAGAAAACACTTTTCTTTCCTGAACCATTTGTGATCTAAGTTGCTGACACAATGCCACATTGTCCCTAAATACTTTAGTGTGTAGTTCTACTAATAAGCACCTCTATTACATAACCACAATATAACTATCAAAATCAAAATATTTATGTGATACATTACATTTTGCCAGTTGTCCCAATAATGCTCTTTATGATGAAAGGATTCAGTTCAGGATCAAGCCCTGTACTTACTTGTCACGTATCTTTAGTCACCTTCAATCTGGAACACTTCCTTGGTCTTTCTTTGACTTTCATATCCTTGATACTTGTGAAGATTCCTGGCCAATTATTCTACAGAATGGCCTTCACTTTGCATCTGTCTGATGCTTACTCATGATTAGATTCAGGGTAGATGCCTTTGATAGGACTCTCAGAGAAGTGATGCTCTGTTCTCATTGCATCCTGTGAGGTGGCACATGATTTTAATGTCTGATTACGGGTGTTTATTTCAATAAGGTAGTGTCTGCCAGGCTTCTCCAGTAGTTACTTTTTTCCTCTTTGTAATTAGGAAGTATTTTGTGGGGGAAATTCTTGGAAACTATGTACATTTTTTTGTTTCTCATCAAACTTTCAATTAATTTATTTCTATCAGTATGAATTCAGAGTTTCCTATTTTATTAAATGTGTTATAATTTATCATTGTTTATTTTGGAGTTCAAATTGTCCCAACTTTGGTCAGTGGGATTCACCCATTCATGCTGGCTTCTGTGTCTTTGTGTGTTTTAAATCCTTTCACAATGTATTATTGTAAAACATTTTTTAAATACAGAAAACTGGAAAGAGTTTTATATAACATATATCCCACCATCCATATTATTCATTAACATTTTACTATTCTGTGCCCTTTTGACACACCTCCATCATTCTTTGAGTACTCCTTTACTTTCTGGCACCTGGATGCAGCCATTTATCCAGGAGTCCTGGTTCCTTTGAGTGGAGAATGGTATTTAGTTAGTTTGTTTGTTTATTTATTTATTTATGTTTGGCTGCATTGGGTCTTCGTTGCTGCGCACGGGCTTTCTCTAGTTGTGGCGAGCGGGGGCTACTCTTCATTGCGGTGCACAGGCTTCTCATTGCGGTGGCTTCTCTTGTTGCGGAACACAGGCTCTAGGCACGCAGGCTTCAGTAGTTGTGGCACACGGGGTCAGTAGTTGTGGCTCGCAGGCTCTAGAGCGCAGGCTCAGTAGTTGTGGTGCATGGGCTTTGTTGCTCTGCAGCACGTGGGATCTTCCCGGACCAGGGCTCGAACCCATGTCCCCTGAATTGGCAGGCTAATTCTTAACCACTGAGCCACCAGGAACGTCCCCAAGAATGGAATTTAGAAGCACGAGGCATGCTCACTACTACTGAGGTATCACTGCTCAGGCTGTCTTAGGGTTTGTAGCTAAGGAATATTTGTACATTCATACACATATACAGTGCATCTATATATGTATACTCACACATATACACATTTATAGCTAGATTTCTTTATTTAACTATGTATGTTGAAAAACCACATGTTCACAGTAAAACCTCCAATCCAGCATCACACAGTTTATTCTAGTTTCCTCCCGTCCACATTTGTAACTCCTTTCTGCTACAGAGAGAATGATGGATCCTATTATCTTTGAGATATTTACTTGTTTGAACACCTCTCCTATATTTAAGCAATCACCCATTGCTGCCATCTCTCCCTTTGGAGGATGCTGCCCTTATCCCACTAAGGTTCTGAAACCCCAAAATTAGCCCCCACAAGCCCCTCCTTCTCTTTCCTTATCCCTGCTCCCAAACCCTGTGCCCATGCCCTGTCTGTAAGCCCTCTCCACCCTGCTCAGGCTCCATCCCTTGCCAAGCATCCCTCTAGGCACCTTCCTTATCCCACGAGAGAGAGAGAGAGAGAGAGAGAGAGAGAGAGAGAGAGAGAGAGAGAGAGAGAGAGAGAGAGAGAGAGAGAGAGAGGGAGTGTGTGTGTGTGTGTGTGTGTGTGTGTGTGTGTGTGTGTAGGGTACTGTAAACTATGCTGAGAAAGATACAAAGATATTCCAGATCCTGAAGGAGAGAGCAAATGCTGTGAAGTCCAGTTGGGAGGCTCATGAAAGGTTTATAGAAAGAGATGGCATTTAAAATGGGCTTTGAAGAATGCATAAGAATGGATGAGTAGGATATACTTTGTAAGATACTGAAATAACTCTGGAAAATAATTTGAGCGCAAAATTATTTGTTCTTGGCCAAAGCAGAGAAAGTGATTCATTTTGACTGAGTATGTGGTACAAGAATAACAACACTAGAATTTTAGAGCTGGAAGGGATATTATGTATCATTGAGTCCAACCATTAATTTTACAAGGGATTCAAAGATGGCTCCAAACTTTGAGCCCAAGTGATTAAGCGAATTAACTTAGGAGGAAATAATAAGTTTAATTGTCAACACATCACATTTGAAGTGACAGTAGAGCATCCAAGGAGAAATGGAGGACTACAGCTTAGAAAAGGGTTCAGAACAAGAGCACTAGATTCAAAACGTTTCTACATTGAGTGGACAGCTAATACAATGAAAGAGGAAAAATAAAGAGAGAAAATGACAAGGACAGAACTCTGAGGAACAACCAGTTTAATTTTAACCAGGTGGAAATGTTTCACCTCTCAACTACTATTACACTTTGTTCAATCTCAAATTGAGATTTTAAGTCACAATAAAGAAGAAGCTGTAATATAATTAATGGAAAGAACACAGCTTTCAAATCTGGAGACTTGTGTTCAAATCCTAATTCCACCACTTAGTAGGCTTGACCTAGAGAAAACTGCTTCATATCTCAGTTTCCTCACTTTATTATTTTTTTAATTAAAAAAAATTATTTTATTAGTATTTTATTTATTTTTATTTTTGGCTGTGTTGGGTCTTCGTTGCTGTGCACAGGCTTTCTCTAGTTTCGGCGAGCGGGGGCTACTCTCTGTTGTGGTGCGCGGGCTTCTCACTGCGGTGGCTTCCCTTGTTGCAGAGCATGGTCTCTAGGCGCGCGGGCTTCAGTAGTTGTGGTGCGTGGGCCCTAGAGCGCAGGCTCAGTAGTTGTGGTGCGTGGGCTTAGCTGCTCCGCGGCATGTGGGATCTTAGTTGCTCCGGCACAGGGCTTGAACCTGTGTCCCCTGCATTGGCAGGAGGATTCAACCACTAGGCCACCAGGGAAGCCCAGTTTCCCCACTTTAAAATGAGAATAATATCTCCCTCTCTGAGGTGTGCTGAAGATTCAAAATATAATCAAAATAACTGGCATGTTGCCCATTGTGAAATGATAGCCAGCATTATTAGGCACTTACCTTATCTTTCTACTCCCAACTTACTTCAGCTTTTGTCAATACACTTGGTGTCACTGTTGGGCACACAGAAGGCACTCATCAGATATCTGTTGAAGGAATGGAGAATTTTACATACTTTCTCTTTATATTTATCCTATAATGCATCATACTACATCTTCTTGGCTTTCTATAAAGGAATAATTTTCCCCACCAATAAATGAAGCAATCTTAGAAGTAGAATTGTTGGTAATTAATGGTGTATGTAAAAATGATGAAGTAAACCAGTAGTTACCCATTTGACTGGCTATGTGATATCTCACTTTAATTTACTGTTCAAACCCATCTGATACAACTCTAGGTTCCAACCACTATACATTTGGGAAACTGAAGATGATATATTCCCTTTAAGATTCCTTTTACCCCTGAGATTATAAAATTCAATGATAGTAGAACAGTATTACCCAAACAATGGGACTCTCGTATACCCACGTAGCTCTTTGGTCTTGCTCTAGATTGCACTCCTCAAGATGTTAACAGTTGTTCCTTTAAAAAGGCATTCTTAAATAAATTTGAGAAACACTATATGTTAACATTTTATAGCCGTTTCTTAAAGGGTCATTAGGCATATTAGTAGGCTGCATTTCAAGCGGTGTTTCCCAAGCTTATTTGACAATGGAATATAATATCTTAAAAAAAAAAAGGAATGCACACTAATATCTTTTAGAACTAGTCCTCCTGGGAGCAGACTTTGCTCAATGTTGATGAAGCCATCGAGGAGACTGGAGTGTACATGTGGAAGCTCATGTCACAAAGCTCATGGGCTGGGTACAGCTTCCACTCTGTCGATTTCAGTGTGATCTTAAGCCTGAAATGACACTGATAGCCCTCACTCCAACAAAAGATCTGCTGGCCTTTTGTGATACAGCTTTCTACTTTTTGGTCTATCAAGCATTATTTGTCAATGTACTGCTGAGCTTGCTGTAGTATATGACAGCTTTTAGCACTAAATTTCCATTAAGAACTTTTGGCCACGGGCAGGATTTTCTTCAGTAGGCAAACTACCACTATAAAAATTCAGCCAAGAAGTACTTACAACATAGCACAGACCTTGATGCATGAGGGTAAGTAAGTAGTAGTAGACAATCTAACCTGGAAAGAAGCAGTTAAATTCAGGGCTGGTGCTTCTAAGGAGGAATACTGAGCAAAGGTCGATCTGTAACTACATATTTGATGATACTTTACACAAGAATCGACTGCAATTATGTTCATACTTGACTAGGACCCCTAACATCCCTTCCAACTTCTCATTCTCTGATCAGATTAAGAAATACAGTGTTTTACATGTGCATAAATTTTATGATTTTGTTCCAAAGATGCTATCATGTATTTTATAAGCAAATCAATTAACGTCTTTGGGCCTCAATTTCCTCCTCTGGAACATGAGCATGTTGTACTAGAGGATCGCTAAGATCTCAGTTTTAAAATTCAAAGATTCTATTGTTATTCTTACAAAAATCCCTTCAGGGTAAATACAGTAGTTATTATTTGAAAGAAATAGAAACCAAATCCCAGAATAGGTAAGTAGTTTGTCCATGTTTGGAACAAAATTCCAGAAGTCAGATTTTAAAACCAGGCCTTCTGAACCCTTGTCTGATATCTTTTCCATAGTATCATAGTACCACATATATTAAAAACTGTATAAAATATGTTAAATACCTTTAAAAGTCTTTCTTTTTTAGGTATGTGGTCACATATTTATTTTTAAATATTATTATTAACATCAACTTGAAAACACAATCTTTTTTTAAACTCAGGGAAACAAAGACATAATCCTACTACCTCCATGAAATTATTTTCATTTATTTGGTTTTCTTTTAACTGTTACTCATATGTCAAGCAAAGTCCTATGCATATGGCACATCAAATTTGTATTCATACTAATTTTATTACCATTGGCCATATAAACATCAGTTCCTGGGTACGACATTGCTAACACTCAATCACATGGACCTGAGGGCTGGGGGAAAAACTGCTGTCTCCTGCCTGTAGGGACGAGTAATTGGCAAGGAGTGAAGAGGACCTAAAATGGTTCTGTAGTTTGCTATGATACCGCTCTTCCTTCATATCTGCCTTTAAAATCTCATGGCTAGGCACTTACCTGGTGGTCCAGTAGTTAGAACTCTGCGTTTTTGTTTGTTTGTTTCTTTTTTAAATATTTATTTATTTGGTTGCGCTGGGTCTTCATTGCAGCAGGCAGGCTCCTTAGTTGCAGCTCCCAGGCTCCTTAGTTGCAGCATGTGGGCTCCTTAGTTGTGACATGTGAACTCTTAGCTGCGGCATGCATGTGGAATCTAGTTCCCTGACCAGGGATCAAACCCAGGTCCCCTGCATTGGGAGCACGGAGTCTTAACCACTGCGCCACCAGGGAAGTCCCTGGACTCTGCGCTTTCACTGCTGAGGGCGCAGGTTCAATCCCTGGTTGGGGAAGTGAGATCCCACAAGCTGCAAGGGCGTGGCCATAAATAAATAAATAAATAAATAAAATCTCATGGTTAGAATCATTCCTCTGGCTTTCATAAAAGAAAGACAAGGAAAGAGACTTTAGGAAGTCAATGTTGAATGCTATAACCAGAGATGGGAGAAAAAATCCTGGAGATCTCTTCTGACTCCTTCTTTAATACAGTTTTCACCTTGGAAGACAGGGCAAATTGTGACCCTGAAGAAGTGAACAACAGGACAGGAAGGTTTCGGTGGTAAGGAGGAGTAATGGGCAGCAACAAACTTACCGTGGCCAGGGAGAGAAGGCTCTGGATGATGGGATCCAAAGCTGACTCCAGGAAGGGGGAAGGAGGTGTCTGTGGGGAATCAATACAAGTGGGGCTGAGAGGAATGAGAAGACTTCTTGGTCAGCTTGTCAGTTTTTCCCTGCCAGGAAGTTCCTGATGGGAACCACAGGAAACACCATCATAAGCCAAATGAATCATGGAGTTTATCAAGGTGAAGGAGCAAAATTCAATGACATTAGTGGCTCGGTTCTAAACATGAGCCAAAACCTAAGGAATGGGATAGGTCAAGCCAGAGCTAGGACTGAAGAAGCATATTACACAAACACTTAATTTCAGCTGCAAGCTCTTTAGGTAAGTACACTGTTTACCTGTAGACAGGCAATTTAAGAGAATAATTTAGTGCTTTAATTTAGGAATGTTTCATCCTTCATAAGTAGCATATAAGATATCCCACCAAAACCTTATTCACCAATTGCAGACATTTGAATGTAAAAACTTATGATGGATGAGCGTCCACTCAAAAATTAAATGCCTTTGAATAATAACCACATGAGATAATGTGATGATTCAAATAATTTGTTGTAAAATTCATAATAAGATTATTTGTCTAGCTCAAGAAATTGAATTTACCCAGTAAAAGGGAAGAACTCTAACTAGTTGATAAATAGTATTCTTGCTGAATTATCATACATGAGGAAAAACTATATACAATATTATAAAAAATACTTATGGAAATTCTTATCAGTTACTGTGTTTATGAAGACAGATCTATTATAACTTCTTTGGGACACAATATTCTTGAAGGAAATTCTAATAAAAATTAGTTTATAGGGCAAACTTCTTGTTTAGCTATAAACTTAGAATAGAGAACCTTATCTAGACACGAATATTTAACTGACCACTATGAACAATAGCTAGAAATTAAATTAACCATATAATATAGTTAAGATAATCAGTGGAGCCAGAGTCACAGATCAGAAAGAAAAAGAAAAATGTTGATAATATGGAATAGAATTACATACTCTCGAACTCAATTTGTTAACTTACAGGCGTTCACAGACCAGAGCACAAATCCATTTATAGACCATACTTGCTCATCTTAATAATATTTTATTGACTTACACCTTTTCTCCTTTTGTCTGCTTCCTCTCCCTTATGCTCCCTGAGATCAAAATTTAAAAAAAAAACTTTGTCTTAAGTATTATGATAAAATATTGTTTTTAAAAAGCCAAATATATATATATTAAAAAAAAGCCAAATATAAAATCCCTTTATAACTGAACAATGCTAAAATATCAGTGTTTTATAAACAAAGATTATAAGGGAATAAATAAAAATGAAATAATGATATTTGAGCAATGAGCATACAGGCTTTTTAATCTTTTCATTATCTGTAATTGTGTTTATTACTTTTACCAAAAAAAAAAAAAAGAAAGCATTTTTTAAAGATTTCTTTTTGCGATTTCCAGGTGTAATTTTCCCCCTTTGGAAAGGTACTTGATACATAGTAGTTGCTCAACGTAAATTTGATGAATAACTATGCAAAATGGCAACTACAACTGCTGGCAGATCTTCTTTAGAGAAGCCAAATGCTAACACTGGCTATGGTGAAGTAAGGGTAAAATAAGTGAGTACTCATCCACCTGCCCAGGGGCTTCTAATTAACTATCCCTGAGACTGTTATTAGTAGGGTGCCCATATAATTTATTGTCTACTGGGACACTATTATTTTGTGGTACGCGGGCCTCTCACTGCTGTGGCCTCTTCCGTTGTGGAGTACAGGCTCCGGACGCGCAGGCTCAGCGGCCATGGCTCACGGGCCCAGCCGCTCCGCGGCATGTGGGATCCTCCCGGACCGGGGCACGAACCCGTGTCCCCTGCATCGGCAGGCGGACTCTCAACCACTGCGCCACCAGGGAAGCCCTGGGACACTTTTGAGAGTCAAAGGGGAGCTATTTATGAATATGCCAGGTTCCTAGATATGACACCTAAAGCACAAGCAACCAAAGAAATAAATAGATCGGACTTCATCAAAATTTAAAACTTTTGTTATTCAAAGGACATTATCAAGAAAATAAAAAGACGGCTCATAAAATGGGAGGAAATATTTGCAATCATTTACTGATAAGGGTCAAGTATCTAGAACATATAAAGAACTTTTATAATTAACAATGAAAAGACAAATAACCCAATTAAAAAATGGCCAAATAAGTTGAATGGACATCTCTCCAGAGAAGATACACAAAAGGAGAATGAGCACATGAAAATATGTTCAACATTGGTCATTAGGGAAATGCAAATCAAAACTATGACATACCACTTCACAGGCACTAGGATGGCTAAAATTTTTTAAAATGGAAAATAACAGGTGTTGGTGATAAAGTGGAAGAATTGGAACCCCCATACACTACCAGCAGGAACGTAAAATGATGCAGCTGCTTTGGAAAACAGTTTGGCAGTTTTTCAAAAAGTTAAACATAGAGTCACCATATGATCCAGCAATTCACTCTTGGTATATATTCAAGACAATTGAAAACATACATCCACACAAAAAAATTGTACTCGAATGTTTACAGCAGCATTATTCATAATTCATAAAAGCCAAAAAAGGAAACAATGCAAATGTCTACCGATTAGATAAATGTATAAACAAATGTGATATATCTATGCAATGGAATATTATTTAGTCATAAAAAGGAATGAAGTTTTGATACATGCTACAAAGGACATGGGATGAACCTTGAAAACATTATGCTGAATGAAAGAAGGTGTACGCAAAAGGCCAAATATTGCAAGATTCCGTTTACATGTACTGTCCAGAATAGGCAAATCCACAGAGATCAAAGTCACTTAGTGGTTTATAGAATCTGGGGGTAAAGTGGAAATGCGGAGTGACTTTAATGAGTATAAAACTTCTTTTTAGAGTGAGGAAAATGTTCTGGAATTAGATAATGGTGATGTACAGCCTTATTACAATATTGTACAATACAACAATATTGCACCGCCATGTGAATATACTAAAAACCATTCAATTAGACACTTTAAAGTGGTAAATTTTATGGCATGTGAATTATATATCAATAAATAAACAAACAAGTAAGAAAGCTGGACCAATGTGGGGAAGTGGAACTGAATTATGGTCATTGTAGATCAGGCAATCAATGTATTTCCAGTCCTGAAAGATAAATGGGTGGAGAAAGTCGGGGTGGGAGAAGGTGCCTAGATGCTTTTCCTCAGAACAAAATGTTTAAACCTGAAATCTAAAACTTAAAGCAGAGCCTGCACTAATATTAGATATTACTTCCATATAATCTCCATTTCTCTTCATCTCTCCTAAACAATATGAAGCCAAAATTTAGTGTTTTCATTTCCTTTATGTTACCATCTTTTACTTTATCTCTTCTAAACAATATATAGGCATACTTAGTGTTTTGGTTGTATTAACATGCCTTCTCTCTCTCTCTCTCAACTTCTTTTGCTTCATCTCTGACAAACAAGAGTCAGCCAAAAATTAACATTATAATTCCATTCACATTTCTTCTCTCACCTCCCTGCAATCTTCAGTATTTCTGTGTCCTGTCTCCCTCATATGTCTCTAGTCACTTTCTCTTTCCTTTGCTCTTTCCTACACAACTCAGCTTGCTCTTTCTCCCACTAATCTCACTTTATCTTCTAAAATACCATCCTGAAAAATAAATAAATAAAATACCATCCTGTTGCTAATAAACTTTCCTATATTGTTAACCTTTCCCTAACAATCTTTTGATCTTTTCGCTATGATGGAAACCCGACTTCCTCCTGACCATGAAGGTCCCTTTAAGGGAAGATTATTCCTATTTCGAGACCAGGAAATGGAGCTGACATTTCTCTGGCTCTCTCGTGGTTTTCAGAATATAGTTCTTTGTTCCTCTTCTGACATCCCCTTGATACATCACTCTTTCCCCATCCACATCTCTGCCTTTTGCTGACCTTCATATCACACTTCCACAGTGATTAAAAAATTTGGGCTCAGGGTCATGGGTATTTCCTGCTGTTCTGAGTCATACCATTCTGGGTTACCTTTCTTGTCCAAATGGGGTACTAGCTTTTAAATTCCTTGACATCCTCCACTGCAGCTACACGTTCCCATGGCCTCATTCTAGATTTTGTTGTCACTCATAATAGCTCTACCTCAGAGATCTCATACTACGACCTGTCTCTAATCTTTCCACGTCCCCTATTCCCTCTTAGAAATTCTCCTTCTAACTTCTGAAAAGCACTAGTCTTCTCGACCTCTTCCCTCATCTGGTCTGTAAACTCCTAGTTGATTTTACTCTTTTTTTCCCTTTCCTTATCCAGTTTGGTTTATGAGGTCAGTTGTTTCAACCATTTTCTTACTAACATTCCCAATTCCTTCCACTCCATGACCTTAACACACTGCATCTCCTCTGCTTATCCCTGAATGTGAATCAACCCAACCCATTTGCTTTTTCCAATCTGCTCTTGGAATGCCAAGAAAATTGTGTAACTGTGTTTTCTTATTTGTTGCATTATTTATGATTTCTAGCCTCAGCTAGTTGGCTCACTTACCCATTTCCTAAAGTGGTTACGTCAAACATTCACTACTGTCCTCCAGCCACTACGCCAAGCCATCTTCCTCTCTCCCAGATGATCGCATCTTATGTTTTACAGCTAAAGTAGAGGTCATGATGTCTGAATTCCACTAGAGCTCTCCTTCTCATCCTATACTCAGCAGTCTTTTCCTCTTATCTCAGAGATACCCAAAGTTTTCCAGTTTTCCAAAAGCACTCCTCCGTCTACACTTTCTGTATATTTTGTTCCATAATTTTACTCCATAAACCTCTCTTCTTTCTTCAATTTCTCTCTCTACTTCCTCTTCCTCTAAAAACATGCTCAGATTTTTTGCATCTTAAAAAAAAAACCTTAATACTGCCTTCCCACAAAACTACAACTCTTCAATTTCCTTCATACTCAACTTCCTGAAAGAGTCATCTACATTTACTATATTTTCTTAGTCCCATTCAATCCTCAAGACATTTGGCTTACATAATTCCAAGGAACCTGTTCATAGTGACCTCCTAATTGTCAATCCAAATGGCTTATAAAAAGTTTTATCCTATTTGACTTCTCTACTTGATTGGCTATTGTTCACCACGACCTAAATAGAAATTCTTCCTTCTCTTGGATTTCATGTCAGCATTCTCTTAGACTTTTTCTGCTTCTTCTCGTCCCACTCTTTGTTAGCTAGCCTCTTGATGGCATCTCTTAATCTGCCTATTTCTTAAATAACTAGCTTCTTACTGTTTCTCTCTTGACATCTTTTCTACACACTCTCTTAGACAACGGCATCCACTTTGGTGACTTTTTAAAAAGCGTATAGTTCAATAGTTTAAGTATACTCACATTGTTGTAACTCTACATACACTGTTGTATCTCTAGAACTTTTTCATTTTGCACAACTGAAACTCTATGCCATTAAACAACAACTCTCCTTATGCAACAACAAGTTACCCTGCCCCCAGCCCCTGGCACCCACAATCCTACTTTCTGTTTCTATGACTCTGACTACTTTAGATACCTCATATAAGTTGAATCATACAGAAGTTTTCTTTTCGTGGCTGGCTTGTTTCACTTAGCATAATGTCCTCAAGGTTTATCCATTTTGCAGCATGTAATAGAATTTCCTTTCTTTTTTTAAATAAATTTCTTTTATTTATTTATATTTTTGGCTGCGTTGGCTCTTCGTTGCTGCAAGCGGGTTCTCTCTAGTTGTGGTGAGTGGGGGCTACTCTTCGCTGTGGTGCATGGGCTTCTCATTGCAGTGACTTCTCTTGCTGCAGAGCATGGGCTCAAGGCACGTGGGCTTCAGTAGTTGTGGCACGCGGACTCAGTAATTGTGGCTCATGGGCTCTAGAGTGCAGGCTCAGTAGTTGTGGCACACGGGCTTGGTTGCTCTGTGGTATGTGGGATCTTCCCGGATCAGGGCTCGAACCTGTGTCCCCTGCATCGGCAGGTGGATTCCTAACCACCGTGCCACCAGGGAAGTCCAAGAATTTCCTTTCTTTTTAAGGCTGAATAATATTTCACTGTGTGTGTATACCACATTTTGTTTATTCATTCATTCTTCAATGGATGTTTAGGCTGCTTCCACCTCTGGCTACTGCGAATAATGCTGCTATGAACAAGGGTGTGCAAATCTCTCTTGGAGACCCTGATTTCAGTTCTTTTGGATATATACCTAGAAGCGGGATTGTTAGATCATATGGTAGTAGTATTTTTAATTTTTGAGGAACCACAACTATTAACCTTGGTGACTTTAACTACCATGTATGTGTAGCTAACTTCCAAATCTACATTGGATGACCCAGTCTCTCTGTCTCCTGAAATATATAAAGATATGAACCTACAAAGGAGGGAAATATGTTTATCTTTTTATCCACTATGTATCCCAGTACTGGGTATAAAATTGCTTCTAAACAGATTCTTATTTAAAAGACTATGCCTTTTGGGGGCTTCCCTGGTGGCGCAGTGGTTAAGAATCCGCCTGCCAATGCAGGGGACACGGGTTCGAGCCCTGGTCCAAGAAGATCCCACATACCACGGAGCACCTAAGCCCGTGCACCACAACTACTGAGTCTGAGCTCTAGAGCCCCCGTGCCACAACTAATGAAGCCCACGCGCCTAGAGTCCGTGCTCCGCAACAAGAGAAGCCACCAGAATGAGAAGACCGCACACCACAATGAAGAGTAACCCCCGCTCACCACAACTAGAGAAAGCCCGTGTGCAGCAATGAAGACCCGAAAGCAGCCAAAAATAAATAAAATTAATTAATTAATTAAAAAAAAAAGACTATGCCTTTTGAATTCTGAGTGTGTCTAACAAAGAAATTCTAGGAGGGCTAAAGTCCAATATTTTTTCTACTGACTATTGTGTAATTCAGGATGAATTACTATTGTAAGCTTAATGGTAGGCACCTTGCAATGTACTTATTGCTTCTTATAATGCTTACTACTGCTTTGCACATACTAGGTCATAAGTACCTGGTTAATTAAATAATCTCAAATATAAATAGAACTGAGAGTACCAGTGGCCCACTATTGAAATGCTTGCATAATTTCTTTTCCCTATTTCTAAATGAAAATATCAAGGAAAAAGAGAGGAGAGAATACAGGAATTAATATGTCATTACTCTACTCCTACACATATTTTAGGATAAACACAAATATGTGAGCTATGTACTAGATAAACTTTATTCTGATCTTATGACCTCAGTAAATAAGAATCTATCAATCAACAAAATGTTTGGAAAAGTTTAGCACATAGCAAATCTACACCACCACCAAAAAGGAAAAGATTAAAAAAAAATCACTTTGGAGCATATGGACACTCATCATTATCACTTATGAGATAATAGCAAGAACACTGAGTAACATTTAAAATAATATTCTGAAATCATCTTGAAATTAAAATTAGGCCCAGATTTATAATGGAAAAAAAAAAACACTACCCAACACCAAGGTGACTGACGGCACAAAATTTAATCATTGCTTAAGACAATCAGACACTTTTCTCTTTCACTGGTAAATATAGCTTTAAAACTTGCAGTAACTTCTGCCAACTCAGAACCCTGAGAAAATAAGTCACTTTTTTTTTTAAGTCACTTTTTTTATAGGGAGGAGAAGAAGAAGAAAAGGATATTACCAACAATGTAAAAGGAATGCAGAGTGGTAACCGCTATGAACACTGGAATCACCACGGAAACACAGAACTATGAAATGGCAAAGGGCTGAGTGAAATGCCTGAAGCCCATTCTATGGTCCAGCTTTTAAAAAACAAATGAAAACTCATAAGATGTAAGAAGAATTTAGTTATTTTGATGAGTAACACACTTTTTTTTTTCAGTTCATCTGATTAAAGTTTAACCAACTCCTGATTTACAGAATTCAGTTTTCAGAGTTCCACAAAATGGTAGAGCTGAGAGGAATTTCAGAATTTGTCAAGTGCAATCTCCTCCCTTATGATGAGTCGTGATGGGATTGAGTTACCCTAGGCTAGTGTAACACACACAGTCCATGGGAAAGCCAAGACTTCAACAGAAGCCTCTTGACTCTTAGTTCAGAGATATCACCACAAAGATTATACAATTAGTTCTCAGATGCTAGTCTGTATAAGAGCCACAGGTGGGGAAAAGTGGCTTAAAATGCAGTTTCCAGGCCTTTTCTCAGAAATTCTGATTCAGTAAGTCCAAGGTGAGACATAGGAATTTGCATTTTTGACAAGTTTTCCTAGTAATTCTGATTAGGGAGATTCTCAGACCATACTTTGGTAAACTACTAGAAAGTTCAGCAAATCATGGGTCATTTAGAAATAGGCTCTTTTCTAGTCCCAGGTGCAGACTTCCAGGGATAGTTAACTAACCTAACTGAAAAGGTGGAAAAGTTATTTCTCCCATGGGTCACCATTTGGGACCTTTTTTTTTTTTTTTTTTTTTTTACCATTTGGGACCTTTAAAGACAAAGGCACACGGAGTAGAGAGGCTTTCCTATAATGTAAGTATAGTAAATCTGGGCATATCAGTGAAATGCAGCAGGCTCACACACAACCTTGGCCTCGGACTTCCCTGGTGGCACAGTGGCTAAGAATCCACCTGCCAATGCAGGGGACAAGGGTTCAAGCCCTGGTCCGGGAAGATCCCACATGCTGCGGAGCAACTAAGCCCATGCGCCACAACTACTGAGCCTGTGCTCCACAACAAGGGAAGCCACCACAATGAGAAGCCTGCGCACCACAACGAAGAGTAGGCCCTGCTCACCACAACCAGAGAAAGCCTGAGCGGAGGAACAAAGACCCAACGCAGCCAAAAATAAATAAATTAATTAAAAAAACCCAAAAAACAAAACCCTGGGCCTCTGAGAGGAGAAGCTAACCAGCAGAGGCAAAAGGGGAGAAAAGAAGAGGAATAAATTAAAAACCCTTGGCAAACAAAATAACCTCTTCTTGGAATGGACAGATGGATAGATAGGTAGTAAAGCAAATATAGCAAGATGCCTATTGTAGAATCTAGGTGGTGGATATGTGGGTGTTAACTATGCAATAATTTCAACTTCTCTATGTTTGGACCCACTTCCCCAATTCTTGAAACCTTAACTCCAAGACACTGGTGTTTCCACTTCTCCCACTTTTTCCACCTACCTGTCTGACATTTCTTTCCTTTGTCAATTTTCCTCTTCCTTCTGTTACTATAAATTTGGTTGGACCTCAAATCCTTTGTTGTTCTCTACATCATCTCTCGCAGATCTCATCTTCAAAATTATACTGAAATGCCAGCGCTTCCCCAACTAGATGAAATCTCTTCCGTCTCCAAATTTCCATAGTACTGTTTTTACCTCTCTTTTGGCACCTCTAGTTTCTCTGTGTTCCAGTTAACTATCTTAACACACCAGTTATTTTGTAATCTCCTGAGGAAACTGCCTTTTCATTTTTAGTGTGCCTCTTATACTTACCTGAGTAGGCTCTCAGTAATATTGGAATGATTAAATCTCGTCTATTTCTAGGGTTTCAACTATCACTGTTATAAACAAGACTCTCACATCTATACTCTCTCTGCCCTGAGTAACAAATCTGGTAGACGTTTCTACTTTAGGTGCCTCAAACTCAATGTATTAAAATCTGAATTCATCTTCCTCAGTAACCCATACATGAAATCTTAAGAGTGATTTTTGATTCCTCCCTTTAGCTCCACCACAGCTAATCAGCTGTCCTGAAGTGTATTGTTCTTCAAAACACCTTTCAATATCTCCAATTACGTTTATTTCCATCTTCACAGCCACTACTATAAGTGAGACCAAATCCCTTTATGTCTGCACTACTCAAAAAAATAAAAACAAAAATCTGTCTTCCTGTCACAAAATTTCCTTCTCTCTGTAATCCTTATGTACCACTGTCAGGTCTCTCCTCTTAAAAACAGTCTTCATTATGTCATTATTCTCTCTAAAAGCCTTCAATGGCACCTTATTGTCTATCAGTCCAGAAAGTTTGAAGTGCCCTCCCCCACACCTCGTGCCTATAAACATGCTACCCATTCTACAAGGGATGGCTCAAGTTGCCATGCCTGTTTTAACACAGGGATTCACCACTCTAGCCAGAAGTATCTTCTCCCTCTGCTGCTATTCTATAGCTCAGAGATAGCATTGTCCAGATATCACTGATCACACAGTACCTAGTTCATTTCTGTGTCTATCATGTCCCCTACTAGATGGTAAATTCCTTGGGGTTAAGCGTCATATCTTGAACAATTTGTATTTCACACAGCTCCCAGCTCCACTGCTGACCTGCAGATTCTGAGGATTATAACTTTCAAGTGGAGAGCAACTATCCATGACGCAGTATTAAGAAAATGTTAGAACATTTTCAACACCTGCCTTAAAAAAGGCAAGTATGCATATGATGAAAAGAAATCAAAGCCACGAAGACTACCTGAATGTAATCAGGGTATAAAATAATTCAGGCACTGAGAAAATGAAACTGTGATGATCATATCTACTTCATTAAAGAAACTTACCTTGGGGCTGCAAAGTAAATTAAAAGAATGCCTGGAGTAGAAAGTGTGTCTTAGTTTATTTATGTTAGTATAAAGCTAAGTAAACAATATCTCAAAGCTGGAGTCAAGGATGGCATTTTTGCTAGTCTAGTCCGACATGCCTTAAAAAGACTCCATATCTCCCCCTCAAAAAAAAAATGTCCACAATTACTTTCCCAACCCCAACTGTTTATAATAGTATTAGCTAATGGTTCCCAGATACTGTTTACATACGGTGTGGTGCATTCTCTACATAAATTTTTCTTTTCACATTCAGAAAAAAAGCTGATGTAATAGGTGAAATTTTATTAAGCTTCTTAAGAGAAAAATGCTAGCTAACACAGTGCAAAAAATTCATTCATATGGAAAAGTCCAGTAAAAAGAAGTAGGATAAAATTTATCATGAAGTTGGCTATTTGTGATGCATTCCACAGAACTGCTTTATTTTGTAATTAAATATAGAGGGTCTTAAAGCTTGTACCAAAATTAATATTTATGAATAAAATACTTTTATATTTGATTCACAAAAAGTTTATTTTAAAAAGGACTCAAATACAGGTTTTCTTATATGAAATTTGTTTTTTTTTCCTTCTGTGTTTTAAGAATGGCTTGCTTCTTGTAATCTTTCTTAGGTACATAAATACAGTTATACTATATTAAAAAGATAATATAGAGTAAGCCTTAAGAAAATGTAAAGTGACCACCCTTGTTGAAATAAACAAAATCCAACTGAGTAAATTGAAGATATAATTGACTCTATTAGGAAATTCACGAATCAGGCAACATCCCATCTAGCAACTTTTCAGGTGCTGTGAGGGGTTGTACAAAATGGAAGGATTTTATAGGAATAAGGGTGGGGCAAAGTAGCTATTAGCAAAAGAAAAGAAAGGACTATTTTTAGGCCAGAACATCTTTGTAGGGGGAAAGGGTGAAGGGAAAGGCAAGGGTTTTATTATATAGATGGCTTCTTCTTCTGGAGGCTGGAGAGGGCCCACGTGGCAGATTACCGAATTGGTGCTGACCAAAAAATTCCAGACTGGTTAAGACTACATTTCTGAGGGAACCCTCCTACACTGTTGGTAGGAATGTAAGTTGGTACAGCCACTATGGAAAACAGTATGGAGGTTACTCAGAAAACTAAAAATAGAATTATCATATGATTCAGCAATTCCACTCCTGGGCATATATCCAGACAAAACTCTAATCCAAAAAGATACATGCACCCCTATGTTCATAGCAGCACTATTCACAATCGCCAAGACATGGAAAAAACCTAAATGTCCATTGACAGATGAATGGATAAAGAAGATGTGGTACATTTATACAATGGAATACTACTCAGCCATAATGAAGAATGAAATAGTACCATTTATAGCAACATGGATGCAACTAGAGATTATTATACTAAGTGAAGTAAGTCAGAAAGAGAAAGACAAATACCATATGATATCACTTATATGTGGAATCTAAAATATGACACAAATGAACCTATCTATGAAACAAGAACAGACTCATGGACATAGAGAACAGTCTTGTAGTTGCCAAGGGGGAGGGGGTTGGGGGAGGGATGGAGTAGGAGGTTGGGATTAGCAGATGTAAGCTATTATATACAGAATGGATAAACAACAAGGTCCTACTGTATAGCACAGAGAATTATACTCAATATCCTATGATAAACCATAATGGAAAAAAATATATATAACTGAATCACTTTGCTGTACAGCAGAAATTAACTGCTACAATTGTGCTACAATTTCACAACATTGTAAGTCAACCATACTTCAGTAAAAAAAAAAACAACACTACATTTCTGGTGAAGGTTAAAACTGCAATTAGGTTAGATCTTAAATCTAGGTTTGGTATCATGGGCTTTAGCACAAGTGACACCATTTTGGGCCTGTGGCTTTTCTCTTTAACACACTGATGTAATAAACTAACAAAGTAGAAATAGCAATGTCCACATTTATGTTGAATCTCAAAAACCTGTTTTAGTTTGTCTTTTAACTTTTCTGGTGTTATCTATTGTATTAAAGAAAGGGGTAGTGGTATTAAACTTGCTTCCTGCACATTCCAACCTCTTTATTTCTTAATGACAAAGAAATCTATGTGTGAAATACTGGTAAAACCGAACCAAAATCAAGAGTATTCTAGCCACTGACGAATCTCCATGTTAATTCAGGTAACATTTACTATGAATTATTGAGCATGGACAACATGGTGCTATGGAAGTACTGTGGAGATTTAAAGAAAAATATTATACTATGTGTGCTCACTGTCATATTGTCTCTGCCCAATATTGTTTATATTCTTGTAGTTAGGACATATAAGCATAAAAAAAAAAAGGTGAAGTACTCAATCTCATAAGACACATTCCAAGTGTCAAGAGTGGGACAACCATAATGCCCAGGCGGGTAGAAGCAGGAGAAATTACTGTGGGGTCAGAAGAGATTGACTTGAGCTAGATATTGAATGATGGATTTAGAGGAGAGCAGAAGACAACTCTGCTTGTCTTCTGAAGAAGAGTGAGCGTGATCTAGGAAGGGTATAAAAAGAGCTATCCTGGAGAATTTCTACTGGGGAGTAGAGGGAGAAAAGGTTAGAAAGTCAAGCTGGAGCCAGATTATGAAACTGTAATATCAGCTTTAGAAGTCTGGGCTTCATTCGAATAACAGTGGTTCTGAGATTCCAGTATATACAAGAATCACCTGGGGGAGATAGGTGACTAGATAGATTTTAACTCCTGAGATTCTAATTCAATAGATTTAGGATGGTCCCAGAAAATTGCATTTCGTAAAAAGTTAGTCTCCCCAGGTGATTCCTGTACAGGTGGTCCAGTGGCATACTTTGAGACACTCCACCTGAAGACAAAAGATTAAGAATCTTTTCCTAATTGTAGTAACTCTTGCAAATTTTATGCCAATTTTCCATAAGTTTGAAAACACCTAACTGCTAGGCCCAGAGGTCTATCCTCAGTCTTTGTGTTGTCCCATTTTTCTTCAGTATTTGGCACTGACTGTTTAAACCTTGAAAACTATCTTGTTAACAATACATTTTCTGGTTCTCTCTGCCTCTTTGATCTCTATACTATCCTGTGGCCTCTCATATGTTGCCTTTTCTTTATGTTTTCTCAGGATTCTGACTTTGGTCCTCTGCATTTCTCCCTTCATTTCATTCACTCCTAACGAGTAAGGAGAACCTTCATGCCAACCTCAGAAGTTTAGACTTTGTCCTGTAGATAAAAAATAGTTATAAAAGTTTCTAAACAGTGGAATATCATACAGAAAGGAATTTTCTAGAAACATTACCTTGGAGATGGTCTTCAAAAAAGGATTAGATGTAGGAGAAATAGGAGAAGGGAGAATAATTAGACTATCAAAATAAACAGACATTTAAAGTCATCATCAAAGTGTGGCTTCAGAATGAAAGTTCGTTTTCTAATAGTTCTTCCCTTTCAGAAAGTAGTCTTACTTCAATAAATTAATAGATAAAGCACTTCTAGAAATACTAGTTTCACTATCATGTGAGTTTTTAAGAAATAACTATAATGTAACAAATCAGGTCCTCTGCAATGTTAATCATAGATAATACAAGTTTGACATGTCATCATTCTAACACCAATGTGAGTTATCCTCCAAAACAAGTGGCATAGGATTCTATAGTATTTGATCCTTATATCTGATAAGCTTAGGTCTTTCATTATGGAGTCAATAAATCATTAATACAGATATTATTCATAAATGTCAATGCCTTCTTTTGACTTGAATGAAGAAATGTAAAAGTGTTTGATTTACCTAGTATGAGTATATCCAAGATAAATTCATACTCATTGGTAGTCCATGTCTTATACACAGTATTTTATATAATTGAATCCATGAAGTTTGCCAAATGGACAGATAAAATAGTATTCAGGAATGATATTCTAAGTGCAGTAATTCAGACAGAGAAAGACAAATATCATATATCACTTATGTTATCTAAAAAAATGATACAAATGAACTTATTTACAAAACAGAAACAGACTCACATAGAAAACAAATTTATGGTTACCAAAGGGGAAAGGGGAGGGAGGGATAAATTAGGAATTTGAGATTAATAGATACACACTACTATATATAAAATACACAAACAACAAGGTCCTACTGTATAGCACAGGAAACTATACTCAATATTTTGTAATAACCTATAAAGGGAAAAGAATCTGAAAAAGTATATATATATATATATATATATATATATATACTGAATCACTTTGCTGTACACCTGAAACTAACACAACATTGTAAATCAACTATACTTCCATTAAAAGAAAGAAATGATACTCTAATTTAAACATTCTAGAATCTTTGAAAAACAAAGGCAGAAGGCACCCAAATTAGGTGTAACCCTACCACCACCTAATTTAGTACATAAAACAATTTATTGGCTGTTTTTTCTCAAGTGATCCACACTGGGAGATGCTAAGCCTTTATGAAGATCAATTTTAACTCTCACTACAAGAGAAGTCAGGGGGATAGAAATTATTGCTCCCTAATGTGTGATCTTGGGAAAATTATTTAAGCATTTTCTTACTTTCCACAGCATTATTGTCATTATATACTGTGAAGATAAAATTAGGTATCTGTTGAATGTTCTTTGAGCATCTTGGGCCAGGAGAGCTACAGAAAGCCAAGGTGTAGTTATTTTCCTATCTACTATTTCTCTTGCCTTTTTCCTCTTGTTCTAGCCTCCTTGGAAATGAAACAAACTTGGCTGTCATCTTCTGTTTAATAACTCTTCATGTAGTTGAAATTTCTATTCTCCACAAGTACCACAAGCAAATTTCTTCTTAAGGAGAATTGCCTGAACTATAAAATAGCAATCTAGGGCTGTGAGTCAGCATTTCACCCACACACATCAAAATGATTTAAAATAGGTAACACATAATCTTTTTGAAAGACATATAAACCTCCTCGGAGAAGCTCTGAGAAAATTGGAGTTTGAAAGTTTATGAATAGTTTATTACATTTCAATAAGTGTATTGCGAATCAATAAAGCAAAAGTTAAGGACAAATGAGCTCACTACCAAGTCAGTTATTGATCCTTAAGTTCCAAAATAGAATAGTACAGGAAGGATATAGAGAAAATAGGACTTTTTGTGATAACAGAAACTTTAAGTATCTTAGGAACATAAACCTAAAGAAATTATAAGACACAAAGAATTTTCAACAGCTACTTAAGATGTTTCTTCAAGTCATTGTTTTCATCTTTTTGATAACTAGAAACACTATTTCATTTTCACTCTTTAAAATATTAAATCAAGTCAAATGAGTGTGTAAAAAATGAACATTACCTTTTATTGATTCATTTATTCTTTCAATTTCTTGTATATCTTCCTCTCTTGGCTTTGAAAAGTCTACCTTCTTAGATGTTTATCTTATGTGACTGTCTTAGCTTGGGCTGTTAGAACAAAATACCATAGACTTATGGTGGCTTAAACAACAGAAATTTATTTTCTTACAGCTCTGGAGGCTAGAAGTTCAAGATCAGGGTGCCAGCACGGTTTCTGGTAAGGGTTCTCTTCCTGGCTTGTAAATGGCTCCCTTCTCACTGCATTCTCACATGGTGGGCAGAAAAAGGGTGAGCAAGCTCTCTGGTGTTTCTTCTTATGAGGACACTAATCCCAACATAAGGGCCCCACTCTCATGCGCTATCAACCCTGATTACCTTCCAAAGGCCCCATGTGCAAATACCATCACATTGGAGGACTTCAACATATGAATTTTGGGGTGGGGGGAGGACACAAAAATACACTAATAGAAAAAATGATACTGGCTCCAAATCATTAAGTCGATAAAATGGAAATGAACAAGTCAACTTGTTTTCAAATCATTCCAGTAGAAAGCCTCCCTTTTTATTCCTTTTATTCCTTTTATAGCAATCTAAACCAACAAGAAAGGAACTTCCTAAAAAAATTTATGAACATTAATTTAATGAAACAGTAACTTTTAAAAACCAAAGACAGAAAATGCAACACACATTGTTTTGGTAAAAAGCTGAGAAACAGAATATTAAGCCATTAGTATATTAAATAAAAACAACTTTTAGTCCCCCATACCTTATTGCTATATCAACTAAAGATTCTTAAAATAATTTAAAGCACTTGGATGTCCTTGGAAAATAATATTAAAATGTACAATAACATTTCTGTATTATATTTTCATAGATATTATTAGAAGGAATAGTAAATTGCATATTCTTTCATTCAAAATATGGAAATCTGAAATACTAAAACAAAATTGACAAAATTATAATCGTAACACAAATAGTGATTTTTACTACATATTACATACATTTGAGGGTATAAGAAACATATTTTTCTTGATTGCACAAAATGCTTACTTGCAAAATGCTTAAATACAGCTCTCTAAAAACATTTCCATGTTCTTATCAATGACCATAAAGCGAATACAAGGCATTTTTCAAAATTTTGAGTGTGAGTTTAGGGGAAAGCAGGATGGAAGGTGACTGAGATCCAGAGTTTAGGTGACGTGGCGAGGTCCTCCAAGTAGCAGGCTGCAGAGGTATGGATGGGACCCAGGATTTTCTTGTCTAAAAATGCTGCAGATTAGTATACTCAAGCAGAAGGGGAAGAGAATCTAATTACAACTGTAGAAACTTTTAATTTTTCAAAACTCAATTAGGTGTGTGTATGGTCCATCGGTATCGAGCTTTAACACCTGCCTGTTGCCGTAAGTGCCATGTTCCACCACAACCCCAGCTTCAGCACACTTGCTGTTAGCAGCTAATTCTTTTTTACAGAGAGTCACAAATTGGGAATAAAGTTCTAACCCCTCTTCTTTTCCAGAGTTAGAGTGATACTGCATGCTTCTTCCTTTTACTCTCCCCCCAAGGGTGGCTTGAGGGATGATAAGAATGTTGCCAGGTAGATCCAATACAGAGACACGCTTGCCATTTTCTGTTTCACTTAATTTCACATTTAACAGTGTATTAACTGGGTAGGGAAGAAAGGAGAACATTTTGAGGTAGAAAACAAACATGAAGAAAACCAACGATCTTCTAGTCAGCAAACCTCATGTTTAAAATCCAGTTTGTCAGCTCATGCTTTTAACCCAAAGTTTCTATTTAGATTTTAAAAGCTGCTTCAGTAAGCTAAATGATCTAAGCATGAAAAACAAGGAAGATTTCATGCAGAAAATGGCATGATGTTTTAAATCTGACTTGGCAGTTAGGATCTCCTAACAATAAGATAATCCAGAAAGGACTAAAGAATTAACTGTATACTGGAACTTCAAGATATTGTTGCCCTGGGGGATACATGAAAAGATTTTGCCTTTTTGTTCCTTTTTATATTTCAAAACAAATCCCACTGGAAAAAAAACATGACAGATCCTCCACACACTTATTCTACTTTATAACAAAGAACATTAAATAAAAACCTTAGTGCCTTTATTATTTTAAACTTAGTTGCCTAGAATTCTAAGCTGAGACAAAGGTTCCAGGTTCAATCCTGTTATAAACTAGTTGATCTTGCAGTTTTATAACCTCGAAGACATTATTAACAAAGACTAATTATTTTACAAACATCACCAGTGTGAGAAGGATAAAGGTGAAAGCAAGACTCATCAGAAATTCACTGTCAACTGGGAAAGTAAATCCAAAGGTATAGAGTTACTGGCATTATCTTCATATACATACAGGAAAATATTGTATTATTATTTTTATGGCACTTATGCAAGTATACTCATAGCTAATAAGAAGTGTCAAAATAACCATAAATATCCATGTGTAGCTAAAAAATCTAAACTTAGAAAATCTTTACATTTCAACATTAGCCATTTTCAAAACAATAAGCAAAAGAAATGCCTAATATAAACACCCTTAGGGTCTTCCTACCTCTATAAAGGGTATAAATAACTTCTGCTTGTAAAGAATAGTCCTGAGAGGACACAAACAGTAAAAGAACTATTGAAACCTCACACTCCTGTGTGAATAATCAGGCTTGAAAAGGTATGCTTTCTGGTGGGGTAGTCAATGGTTTCAACTATTAGAGAGCCTGTAGTAAATATTAGCAAGGATTCAGTACAGTGGCCCCACTCTACAAATCAAGGAATTAACCTGGTGAAAACCTGCTAAGGTGAACACCCAAATGAATTCCTAAGCTCTGCATTTAGCACTATCAGTTTTCATTTAACTAATGCCTATTTTAAAATACCTCTAGGGACTTCCCTGGTGGCGCAGCGCTTAAGAATCCGCCTGCCAATGCAAGGGACATGGGTTCGATCCCTGGTCTGGGAAGATCCCACATGCCACAGAGCAACTAAGCCTGAGCGCCACAACTACTGAGCCTCTGCTCTAGAGCCCACGAATCACAACTACTGAGCCCACGTTTTGCAACTACTGAAGCCCACACGCCTAGAACATCTGCAACAAGAGAAGCCACTGCAGCGAGAAGCCTGCGCACCGCAACGAAGAGTAGCCTCCGCTCGCCACAATTAGAGAAAGCCCGTGCGTAGCAATGAAGACCCAACACAACCAAAAATAAATAAATAACTCTATTTTTCTCTATTACAAATAGGACTTTGCTATATAGCCTGCAGTCCTATTGATTGCTTCTAAGAAAACTATAATTCTCTGGAGCATTTCATTCCACGTAAATCACTATCCAGCTATCCAGGCCTCAGGCTAGTGACAGACTAAGGAGGCAGTTTTGAAATAACAGGCCAGAGAGGTAAGTATAATTTATTATACACTTCCCTCTACTGGATCTAACTGAGAATTCAATTAATGCTGTTGGTATACAAATATCAGTATGTAGAAGTAAATATAATACAAATACAAATGTCAGTAAGTAGAATTAAAATGAGACAATGAATTAATGGCATCTTGGAAACTCAAAGATTCTAAGACAGGTTGTCGATCAAATATCTCTAATGATGTATATGGGAAGTTAAGTTTTGACAGGGCCCTGGATCTCTGTCCAATTATACTGAAGATGAATTGAGGAAGATTCTGCACATCTATACATTAGCCATGCTATTTCAGACTTTATGGGTATAACTGGCTGTTATGTTCCCAAGGGCTACATGATTTGATTGGAAAGATCTGAATGCATGTAATAAGTATGAGGTCAGGTTTAAGAGAATCCCATCACACTGGCTTACTTTGCCTCCTGGAACAGAGGGAAGTACAAGCTACTACTATCAATAATAGATGGACTTATTTTGCTTACAACTCACACCAGTAGAATGTGATTCTTAGAGTCACAGCTCTTTACTGAGAATCATGATATATAAAAGCTTTGTGTTAGACTATCCACTAGAAGAGTTAAAGTGGACTTCCTCAGTGTTTTTATTTGGCCACAATTTGGCCAAAAATGCTCTTCCTGTTTTTGAAGATTTCTACTATATAGCTTTCATGGTCAAGAAAGCTTTAATTCAAGGCAAAAACAGACAGAATGTCCAATATCCAAGCATTAAGTCCTGGCAATAACCCTCTGTAACAGGAGACCTCATTTCATTTTCTCTTTAAACCCTTTAAAGCTCCCTATTATCCTTCAGGTTCAAATTTCATTTTTTTTTTTACATCTTTATTGGAGTGTAATTGCTTTACAATCATGTGTTAGTTTCTGCTTTATAACAAAGTGAATCAGTTATACATATACATATGTTCCCATATCTCTTCCCTCTTGTGTCTCCCTCCCTCCCACCCTCCCTATCCCACCCCTCTAGGTGGTCACAAAGCACCAAGCTGATCTCCCTGTGCTATGCGGCTGCTTCCCACTAGCTATCTATTTTACGTTTGGTAGTGTATATATGTCCATGCCACTCTCTCGCTTTGTCACAGCTTACCCTTCCCCCTCCCCATTTCCTCAAGTCCATTCTCTAGTAGGTCAAATTATTACAGTTACTTGCTTTCCATCCTCACCTACTGCAGTCCCTTCTCAAGTCTAGTTTTCATCCTCTGACAAAGTTGTTAAACATGTTTGATGTCTCAGCATAAAATCCCCTCTAGAAGCTTTAGCCCTTTGTCCAAGCTGTTCCTCACTGGGCTATTTACGCTTGAGTTCCACTACTTAAAGCTCTTCTAGGTTAACTTCCGCCTGCTTCAACTACCCATCTATATAATTTATATTTATTAATCCAACTAATGGGTACTGCCTTTACTAATGGAGAGAATATAACCTGTCCCCAACCTTAGGGACAGCTTGACTATTTCAGGCTTCTTTTTTTGTACATAATTATTCTATCAAATACTGTCTTGAGATAGTATATAATTTGATTTGGTATATCTGAACCTATGTAATTATCACAAGGAATGTGCAGTGATATAGAATATCGAGGACACTGGAAAGCTGCAGGCAGGTACATTATTGTTCAGAGATACCTGAACACTGACTCTTTCTCTGCCCGCAGAGGAGGTGTGGCTGTGATGACACTGAGCTTGGTTTAATAATCATCTTTATACACATTTCCTACAAAGAAGTGCATAAATGGTTAATGTAAACTCTTTTATAATAATGATATAAGCCTGATCTTCACATATTTGATGGGAACCACATGTTGTACATACAGTGTCACCTCTATGCCCCTGTTAGGGACTCTGAGAGATAAGGAGACTATATTAAGAAATGCAGCATCTATTTCTCCCTATGTGGCCACCCTGCTTCCAACAAGTTTCTGTATCCTTGGCTGAATCTCAGTGTGTTGTCTGTGTGTGTGTACACTCTTCTAAACCAATCTATAAACGATCTGAAATGCTGCAGATATTTTAAAAGAATTCTACCACACTTGCTTACATTAAGCTTTGGAAAAGGCAAACAGCTAAAGTCAACAACAGTACACAGAGTTAAGTCATTTATAACTTACATAACAGTACAATTTAAGATTGTGCTTTTTTCCCTTCTGATTCATCTATCTATTGCTAGTCACTCTCACTCTTAAAAAAGAAACATCAAACACATACCCATTTTGGGAAGAAGCTCTTTATCAGCTCCCTTGAAAAAGCACAGGTAGATCACTAATCCTCTCTGGACCTATGAGAAACCACAATAAATTCAGATTAGAAAGAAGCTTCTATATACAGAGGTAAATGAATAAAATTTCACAACTTTTATAGATAAAAGGTTAAATGCAAAAGAAGAGGAATAACTTTTGATAATAGATTTAATTTCTTAAATATGTGAGAAAATAAAATCTTTTTCAATATTCAGTCACCTCAGTTATCATTTTTCAAAAATTAAGTTTAAAATACAGCCAAGAGCAGTAAAGACCCCAAGTTATACCTTCAAACATTTACTTCTTTTTTTTTTAAAATTAATTTATTTATTTTTGGCTGCGTTGGGTCTTCGTTGCTGCATGTGGGCTTTCTCCAGTTGCAGTGAGTGGGAGCTACTCTTCGTTGCGGTGTGCGGGCTTCTCATTGCGGTGGCTTCTCGTTGTGAAGCACGGGCTCTAGGCGTGTGGGCTGCAGTAGTTGTGGCACGTGGGCTCAACAGTTGTGGCTCGCAGGCTCTAGAGAGCAGGCTCAGTACTTGTGGCGCATGGGCTTAGTTGCTCCGTGGCATGTGGGATCTTCCCAGACCGGGGCTCAAACCTGTGTCCCCTGCATTGGCAGGCGGATTCTTAACCGCTGCGTCACCAGGGAAGTCCCCAAACATGTACTTCTGATCAAAATCATTAGTACTATGAACTAGCCTCTTCCTAAGTATGGCTGACAGACATAAATATTTAGTTTGCAGGGGCCCATTTATTCAACACCAAATGAATTCACATTATATCAGATATGGCTGATGTATAAACAACACTGTAACTGATATGTTTTTTGACATCATCATTCTTTGTTCCTCCTAATCCATTTACTTATAGATAATGAAAATAAGGGTCTGATTCTATTTCAATAAACTCCAAGAAACTGCTGTCCAATTATTTTTTGTTATTTTTGTTAATACATTAAATACACAGTGATTAAACCTTGGAAACTGCATTCATATTAAGTTCTACATCAAGAGGTTTTCTGTTATCAGGAATGTAAGCTTATTTATTTTATACAATGACTTGGATAGTTCTTTATTAGCTCTTGTAGGACAGAGACTATACGGAAAAGAGACACTTGACAAATGACTTTGATTTTGCTGCAGAGTGAATCATTAAATTTTTTATTTTGTAGATTAACCTTCTGAGTCCAACAGCTATCACAAAGATTGAGTTAATATCTGTAAAGTGCTTAGAACAGTGCCTGGTTCATAGTAAGAGCGATACAAGTGCGTATTAAGTGACTATGTAAAAAGAAATTTAAGGACTGAAACACAATTTATTTTACATCTTAACTCCCAAAGCACTTTACAGACTGTTTTGTACATGATAGGGACTCTGTTGATTGCATTTAAGTTCTACTGTATATTACAGGCTCTATGTGTTATCTAAATACTCTTGTAAATAAACATAAATGCAGCTCTGCACTCACACCTGACTTACCTGGATAAGAAGTAACCTTTTATAAGTGTAATTGTGCTCTTGAACAAACAAGTGCCTCCAGGGCACACCCATAAGTAAGGAGGTGGCAGGTTGAATAATACAGATATCTGCACCACTGTCACAGCTCTCTACACTGGGATTGTTTCAGCACAGGCCAAAATTTCTCAAGCATACTCATATTTGGACACATGCAATGTCAGAATTAAGTAATTGCAGGAATGAACACCTGTTGGGACTTCTCTGGTGGCCCAGTGGTTAAGACTCCACCCTTCCATTGCAGGGGTTAGATCCCTGGTCAGGGAACTAAGATCCCACATGCAGCATGGCTTGGCCAAAAACAAACAAACAAACAAAAAAACACTAGTTCTTTCCTTCTACTTACCACACTACCTCTTCATTAGGGTATTTTCTTTTAGTTTATTCCAAAAATAGCTCTTAAATTGTGATCTACAAATTCCCCTCCTCAAGTCAGAATCACCTTCCTTGTAGCTTCTTTTGGTATAAATAGAACATTTCAAATATATAGGAAAGTACACATAATTCTCACTGTAGGTTAAAAATGTTCACCTTCCAGGAAGAAAAATATTAGCCTGTGACAGCAAAGGTCTAAATGAATGAAACCAAGAACACGCAAAGTAACCTTCAAATCAAAAAGTAAACTTAAAAACAATTAAAAATTTTTTTTTAATTAGAACTTTTAGTAATAGAATAGCTGATGCTTGAGAAAGAGGAAAGAATTTACTCTGTCTAATTACTCGTCAGCTCTTCATACTAATTTAGCCATGTGTGGGAGTGGAAGAGAAAGCTTTAAAATAGCTTTCAAAGTTAATAAACACACTGATAGTTTGGAAGGCTGCAATAAACTATCCGTGATTTTGCACAAGGAGATGTGACATGAAGAATATAAAAGGATAAAGAAGCATGGAAGAAATCTAAATGATTAATAGTTTGGGATTTATAGTCCCATGAAGCAAGTATAAAAATAGGCAATTCTTTGGACAGTATGGCAAAAATAATAAAATCTCAAAATAGGGAAGAGAAATTTTTAAGAGACCATAACAAAAGAAATAAGAAATGAATTTTTGAGAAAGAAAAAGCGAGGGCAAAAATATAGGCCTGTTTATGCTTATAAATATTTCCAAATTACAAGGGAGTAACAGATAGTGATTTAAGAATAGTCACCCACATATAGTTCATGGGTAGTATTTAAAATAATAACTAGGATTGTGTTAAGGAGTGCTAGATTTGGGACGGAATTCAGCAGATGAATGAATGAAATGCTCCTACATTAAAGTTTCTGAGTACCTCCACCAGTTTTATTTATCATTATTACACATTTTTTTCCTTCATTTCAACTTACTCCAAAAAATAAGTCGGGGGCCTTAAAGAAAATTTTGTTTTTGCATGGAATTTTGCATATGGGCAGGCTCTTTTAAAAAGGCAAATATTCAAGCAGAAGGACATCATATTGGTGTAAATGTTTAAAATTCTTTGGAGGAAATGTGTTCGATAACAATGCAACATTATTATAAAAGTAGTCATCTTTGTTCCTGGTGGGAAATAAGTCAAGTTTTTTAAAGTTTCTTGAAAAAAGAACTGCTTCATGGGCAATCTCACGACTGTGCTAACACCTAGCTGCAGTCAACCTAAGAGGGAATTCGACGGGATCCGGAGCACAAGTCAAAACAGATCTTGAACGCTTGCAACAAATCTAACGTAGAAGCTCGAACCAGATCAGGACAACTCACCAGCAGCCCGAGTATCGCGCAGGGCGTGGCAAGGCTTTTTGCTCTTTTGAAGCAAGAGATCTGAGCTACTAGGTCTAAACTCCACAGAGCTCAGGTAGGCAAACGGTGAGGGGAAGCTCCCAATTCCCGGGGTGCCAAGCAGGGGACACCCTCTTCCTCTCGGAAAATAAGTCCGAGGGAGAAAGGGCCAGGGCCGGTGGTGCAGGACTGAGGAGAGAGGCGACCACAGGTAGGCACTGAGGGCAGCGTTGGGCGGACCGGCCGGGAGTCCCGCCCCGCCCACAGCACGTGCCACGCGCCACGCGACCGGCTCGGAGGGAGACGCGAGGGCACAAATCGCCTAGACAGTGCGGTGAGAACCGCCCCTGCGCGCCACAGGATAACCGGAGCTGCGGAGCCGACGTTACCTCCACCCACTGGGCCGCGGCGTCCCCTTCGGCGGGGTGTACTTGCAGCCGGGCGTGCAGGCACTGCTGCAGGAGGGCCCGGGCCTGAGGTGGCCGGCCACTTTCAGCCATGGCTCAAGCCCGCGCGGATACTCCCCAGGTTCCAGCCACGCGCCGCACAGGCCCGCCCCCGGCGCTCAGGGAGCATTGGACGGGGCGCGACGCAGCGGAGGTACGTGCTGGTCGCCCGTGGCCCCGCCTCCAGAAGGGCGGGGCCTCTGACTGGCTCATCGGTGGCCCGGATGTGCGGTCTTAAAAGACGTGTATGTACTAACCCTTACCCCAACCTACATGCAATTCGGTAGAAGGCGCTCAGTGTATGCTTTTAAGCGAGTGAAAAGACCCAGTGGTTCTCTTCCCAACCTACCTTTTTTTTTATGCGGTACGCGGACCTCTCACTGTTGTGGCCTCTCCCGTTACGGAGCACAGTCTCCGGACGCGCAGGCTCCGGACGCGCATGCTCAGCGGCCATGACTCACGGGCCTGTGGGGTCTTCCCGGACCGGGGCACGAGCCCGTGTCTCCTGCATCGGCAGGCGGACTCTCAACCACTGCGCCAGCAGGGAAAACCCCCGGCATACCTTGTAAAGAGACATTTTTCAGCTCAGAAAGCTTAAGTTTACAGACGTTGAAAAATTTTAAATCTGCTAAGTCCATATTATGCCCATTGTGAAGATAGGTAAATAGAATGAGTCAATTGAATCGCAAAACAAGCGGAGGTGGAACTGAAAGCTATAAATCTTTCAAAAAAATCTCCTTACCCCAAATAAAACAACGCTGCCTCCTCTATCAAGAATGCTATAAATCATTCTGTTCTCTCAGTTGTGGAAAGGTGTTGGTAGGCTATGTGAATACATATTTGGAGATCAATCTTTTAGAGAATATCCTTGCTAAAAATATTCTTATCCAAGAAAGTGTTTGATTTTAATAAATTTTTAAACATGCTACTAATTCAAAAATAAAATGGCATAGTCTGATGCACATAATGATACTGAATTCTGTGGTGTTTTCTGTAAGTACATAGTAGAATGTAAATGAAATTAAACAAGGGCTTGATTTTCTTTCCCACATAATGTATTCCTTGAACCTGCATCAGATTAGCATTATTTTTCTATGGGCTTGGAGAGTTTAGATGAGGAATAATAGTGTTACCCTGACTGCATTACCCAGGTCATTGATTTGGGCTCGGTTGGCACAATATGCCTATACATCCTGGTCTCTGTTTCAGAAGATGACATCACTGACAGTGTTGCTATCCATATAAAGTAGTGTAGCTGAAGAAAATAATCTATGTGTAATGAACAGTCCTTTCTACACAGAATTGAAGCTGCCTGTTTGCTGGTTATCTTGCAGGCTGCCTTTCACTTTTTGTAAAAACAGAAAGCAAAATCTCACATTATCTCTCATTGAGGGATTGCAGGGGTTCCTACATTTGTTGACATTTGTCTGCAGAGCACAGACAAATTGCATTGTCTGCACCTTTATGTCTCTTTTCTCTTTCACTCCCAGACTCAAGTTTTACAGGCTTGAAGGAACTTTGACATAGAGGGCCCTTAGCCTTCACCCAGAATAAGAGAGGACTTCATGTCCGTTTGTATATGGGTGTAGGAGATAGGGAACTCTCTTGAAAATAGTCTGTGGTTCACAGAAATTTTTTCACAGTGAAGGGACGTTAGCAAATTGAGAAATCCTTCCTGTTAGTAGATGGAGTCTGGTTGGTAATGGTTAGCCTCTCAAAAAACACCAATTACTTTAAATCTTCCTGTTAAGTGAGGATCTTATTCTTTCTTTCTACCTGCAGAGGGCAGTAGAGAGTAGGCACTAAAGAGAAAGTATTTACTTTCTGTATTTTATTTATTTTTTTTGAACATCTAGTTTCCTTCCACAAAGAATTTAAGAAGGTCAGCCATACCTGCAATAAAATAGTGAAATGTGAATAAAAATAAAGCATAAGGAGTAAAGAAAATGGAATTATGTCAGTTGGAATGTGGAAAATTGAAAACAAATAGACAAGACAGTGGTTCTTGACTGGAGTGCTGAGATGATAACGTAGCAAAGTTTTCACAGATATACAACTTCAATTTTTGTTATAAAACAGTTATGTTCATCACATGTAATGTTGACGTGGAGCATGTTGTACAATTTCCTTCAAGTTAGATGTAAGAGGCAAAGCACAACATTAAGTTGGCTCTAGAGGAAGAAGATTCACTGGAACATAAGAGAGCTTTGCCTTGTGAGTATACAAGAAATCACTGTCTGGGCAAGAATAGTTCTCAAACAGCTACAGTGCTGAAAGGAGACCATGCAGCTAGTGCATTAGTTATGAAAGCATTCTAGGCCCTCTGAGACGGTATAATAATTTAGTTATTTTAAGTTGTTTAATTCATTCAAGTTGGCTGCCCCAAATTTTAACAGAGAACCACTTCTGAAAGATCCTTTGCAGCTGATAGTAAGCTTCCTGATTGTAAAGAGGAAAAGAAAGAAAAATGAACTGTTTCGTAATCTGTTTCATAGACTAAGAAATCTGTTTCTTGGACTAAGCAGAGCTTTACGTAAGATTTAGCTCTAGAATAAACCTCTTGCCCGAGGCTTTACTTGGAGGTATGTTAATCAGTAGATATGCAACAGGAAGAGATAGAGGTTTCATTTCAGGGAAGGCTTGGAAGAAATCTAGCCCCCTACCTCAAAGCTTAGAGAGGTTTTTTTTTTTGTTTTGTTTTTCCTCAGTGCCTAGGGAGGTGATCAGTTTCTGAGAAATTAGTTCATACTAACTAAATTGCACATGAATTGGGATAGAACCAGAATACTAATTTATTCATTTGTAGTAAGAAATATTGCTGTGACATGGAGTGGAAATTCTCACATAAGGCATGATCAACACATTTTCCCTTGTGCAAGCAGGGTATACTAGATTATATTCAGAAGTCTCTTTACCAATTTACTATGAGAGATAGTCACTCTTCTACCAGGGTATCTGAAACAGGTGTGAAAGACCCAGGTGAATTCGGGCTTCAAGACACATGGCGCACCTGGTGGCCTCTGAGACGGTGGTGGCAGGGCCCGCGGCTCTGGCCTGGGGCGCCCAGGCTGCGAGGGGAGCTGCCGCCGCCTTGGGCCCATGGGGTCCCCTTCCCCCAAGGCCACTGAGAGGCAGCTGGCCGGGGAGCTCATCCCTCCGTGGGTGAGCGAGCTGTCCCGGGCCGTGTGGACCAACAGCCTGTGCCTGGCGCGCGGCGGCGGCAAGATCCTGCCCAACAGCCTGGTGCTCAGCACGCACCTGGTCAAGAGCCACCACCAGCAGGATGGCACAGAGAATCCAACAATAGGAAGAGATTTGAAAACTGTCCTGAGGTTCTGCTGTTGTCCGATTGAAGGATGCCCGAGAGGCCCTGACAGACCAAGTTCTCAATTTTCTCTCAGAAAACAGCACTTTATGAAAATGCATGCAGAAAAGCAGCACAAACATAGTTAAGTGCAGCAATTCGTATGGCACTGAGTAGGACTTGAAAAGACATCCAGAGGATTGTGGCAATACCTTCCAGTGCACATGTGGCTGTCCCTATGCCAGAAGGACTGCATTTACAGTCCCACATCTACCGAACTGGCCGTGCGATCCCTGCAGAACACAGGGATCCATCTAGTAAGAAAAGGAAAATGGAAAAGTGCCTGCACAACCAGAGGTTGTCCAGTAAGACCAGTGAATCACTGAGCAACCAATCAACCCCAACACCAGATGCTCAAGAGCTAGAAACTTCAGAAATAAAGCTAATGGCTTCTTTTGAAGACTCTTGCAGCTCTAATGCCAGAAAGCAGACTCTTCCAACACGTCCAAGGTATCCTCAGAAGTTGCTTTTACCAAAGCCTGAAGTGCCTGTCTTTGTGCCTACAGCAGACTCCTCAGCCCAGCCTGTAGTGTTGGGTGTCGATCATCAGGGCTCTGTCCCTCCGGTTCTGTGCACTTAACTGCCCTTGTCCATAGGAACCCTGATCCTCGGCCTAGATTCAGAGGCTTGCTCTCTCAACGAGAGCCTCCGTCTTTCAAAAATTGTAAATCCCGTTGCTGTTGAGCCAATTAGCACAGGTGTTCATGAAATGCCCAAGGTCGCGAGGCCCCTCCACAAGACCACCAGAGTCGAGAGTCAAAGCCAAACGGCAAGGGTCATTTATTGCAGGTTCGAACCTGGACCTCCGCGCACTTGTTGCCGGTGACGCTAAGAGGTCCTGGCGGAGTTTAGTACAGCTCTTTTATAGACCGGTACAAACATAGTCGCCGATTGGTTGACTTTTAAACAAAGACACTAGTCGCCGATTGGTTGACTTTTAAACAGAGACACTAGTCGCCGATTGGTTGACGTTTAAACAAAGACACTAGTCGCCGATTGGTTGACTTTTAAACAGAGACACTAGTCGCCGATTGGTTGACGTTTAAACAAAGACACTAGTCGCCGATTGGTTGACTTTTAAACAGAGACACTAGTCGCCGTCTGATTGGTTGGACGGTTGCGGGGGTGGGGGGGTCAGCAGGCGTAATTACAGAAGCGAGAGCGGCTGGTTAAGTTTCGGTTTCCTGAGGTTTTGTTTCTTAATTGGAAATACTTAAGGCGGGGCCATGGTCGCAAAAAGAAATAGTGCAAACAGGAGGACTGATACAACCCTAGCAGTGCTGCGGCCTCCACCAGCCCAACGGCAGGGCGTCGGGGGGCTGTGCGCCCAACTTCAGGCAGCGCTCCCAAATGTGGCAAGCCCAGCGCCGCGCCCTGGAATGGTCCTTTTTCGGCCCTTCCCCTCCGGAAAGAACAGAAAAGAAATTCCAGGAAAAGCACAAATTGAATGCAGGGCGTCAACTCAGTCCTATTCTCACCAAAGTAGAACATAGCCCCCTCATTCAAGTGAACTTGGGTAAAAGTCCATCTAACTCTTTACAAGAACTAGGGAACACATGTCAAGAAAACAGCATTTCTTCAATCAATGCACAGGCAGACCTGTCTTACACCACACAACACTTTTTACTGTCTGCACAGTGGGCTAGCCCTGATTCCTCTGTATCACCTTGTTCGTAAACTGATTTGACATTTGGTTCTCAAGTTTCCCTTCCCATTAGTGTTCATACTCAAAAGTTTTGCCCAGTTCTAAGGTAATCTCATCTGTAGCTGCTCAGACTGATGTATTTATAGATCCCAGTTTCCCGTCAGGTGGGATCTCTTTTGAGAGAAACTCAGACCAGTGGAATGCGAAGTCCAACAGTTGATCGAGTACAGATAGACCAAGCTGTAATGTGTGGAGACATTTTTGAGAGTGTTCATTCATCATATGATGTTTCTACAGACAAATTATAAGCAGCAGCTTAGTAGCAGAGACTGTAACTCATGGTTTGTTACCTCAGAACCACCCTAAAACTTTAAATCAAGATATTGAGAAATCTGAACCAATCATGAACTTCATTCAGCACACAGAATAGTACACTTTCTTCACAGAACATGACAGATAATCGGACCAGAACCAGGGATTTATTAAGTGATCTGGAAAACATCTTGTCAAGTAATCTGCCTGGTCAGACACTGGACAATTGTAGTCTTCGTCTGACACAAGTAATGGACCTGACACCCAGTTCCCATCTGGCCCAACCCAGAATCCTGCAGTTGATTTTGATATTGAAGAGTTCTTTTCGGCCTCAAACATCCAGACTCAAACTAAAAAGAGTGAACTTAGCCCCATAACCACTGAGCCAGTCTTGGAATCGCTGGACATAGAGACCAAAACTGACTTCTTACTTGCAGACACCTCTGCCCATTCCTACAGTCGTAGAGGAAATTCTAACTTCTTAGGCCTTGAAATGTTTGACACTCAGACACAGAGGGACTTGAACTTCTTTTTAGACAGTAGCCCTCATCTGCCTCTGGGAAGTATTCTGAAACACTCCAGCTTTTCCATGAGTATTGATTCATCTGACACAGCGACCCAAACTGAAAGAATCTCTGCTGCTAAACACCTACCTGCTCTAGAAAGCAAAGTTCAGTTAAGCAGTGCAGAAACACAGACCATGAATTCTGGCTTTGAAACTTTGGGGCGCTTATTCTTCAACAGCAATGAAACTCAGACAGCAATGGATGACTTTCTTCTGGCGGATTTGGCCTGGAACACAATGGAAACTCAATTCAGCTCTGTTGGAACCCAGTTGTGTGCAGAACTACACCCAGTCTCCAACTTCTGAAAGTGGAGTTCACATGGGGGATGGCATTTACGGTTCCCTTCTGGATTTAGAAGATGGAGAATGGGGACAACAGTATTAACTCTATTGAATGCAGTTGATGATACAGTTACTTCGATTCTTTGAGGTTCTTTGCCTTTTGCACTTATAAACATGAAATTTGTGTAAAAATGTATGAGTGTATTATAAAGTGTAAGATGTTGATCTAAAACAGTGATTGTTTTTTGTGTTGCCTACATTTGCCCTTTCAGTGTAGACGTCCCTTCTTTAAAAAAAAAAAATGTATTTCACACTTTTAAAACCCATCTAGCAGGGGACTTTCCTGGTGGTCCAGTGGGTAAGACGCAGTGCTCCCAATGCAGGGGACCTGCGTTCGATCCCTGGTCAGGGAACTAGATAGACCCTGCATGCATGCCGCAACTAAAACATCCCACGTGCCACGACAAAGATCCCATGTGCCACAAAGAAAATCCCCAAGTGCAGCAACTAAGACCCAGCACAACGTAAAAAAAAAAACAACCCATCTCGCCATTTAGCTGAATCAAGCTCACCAGGACTAGTGTGCAAACTTTTCAAATTTTTGAAACATTTTAGTTGACATATGACTTACTTAAATTGCACCTAAAATACTTTTGCCAGTGCTTGTTAGAAATTCCTGTTTCCTAATAATGTCTAAAGAAGTCTGATGCTGCACCATCAGATTTAAACACCATCAGCTTCATCTGCTTTGACATCTTACTCTTTCCTTATTTGAAGACACAAAGGAAAACTACAGCTGTCTTTAGTTTTTTTTTTTTTTTTTTTTTTTTTTTTTTTTTGCAGTACGCGGGCCTCTCACTGTTGTGGCCTCTCCCGTTGCGGAGCACAGGCTCCGGACGCGCATGCTCAGCGGCCATGGCTCACGGGCCCAGCCGCTCCGTGGCATGTGGGATCCTCCCGGACCGGGGCACGAACCCGTGTCCCCTGCATCGGCAGGCGGACTCTCAACCACTGCGCCACCAGGGAAGCCCCTGTCTTTGGCTTTTGGGACAATTTTCATATAGTCAATGCCATCCCTCCCCTACGTGAACTCTTACTGATAGCAGCGTAAGTGTATAGTACTTTCCTCACAAGACGTGTTGCTGTAAAATTCTTGCTTAAAGAAGTAGCAGCAAGCACTTAGTGTAAATAGCGATCGTTTCAGTCTAAGTGACAGTAAGTCGCCCCAACTATGGAAACACTGGGCTGTGGAATCATGCTCATACTGGAGTGTGTCCTATGAGTGTCCCCCCTACTTCCTACAAAAGGCCAGCGCGGTGCTCCAGAGCTGCTCCTCAAAGAGCACCCACCAGCTGAGTCCAAGTTTTATCACTCTAATTGTTAAAAAAAATAAAATAAGGAGAAAAGGAAATTCTCCACTAAATTTCAATACTTTGCATAAGCTTGATAGGGCAAGAGTGCAATCAACAACTATTTTAAAGTGAATCTTCTTTTCATCCACCTCTCATTTTTTCCTTGAATGAGGAAACACATTGGTCCAGCAAGGATACTATCTGTGCCTTGAGGATAGCAATTATAGAATAGATCCATCTAAGATGTGGTATTCTGCATTTTGTTGCTTTGTTTAGAGAGGACAATACCAGTCTTCAAAGGAAGTAAGGTGATGACTGATTGCTTCAGTATTCAAGAACATCTATGTTTTGAGATGGGTCTGTGGTCACGTATGCTTTTGAGGTTTTCTGTATTTAGGAGATCCTGAGTTCTTGATTGCTGGCCAAATTTTAAGCAAGTAAAAATCAGTGCAGTCTGTAAATTTCTCTAAGATTACCCAAAAAAATACTCTGTTCCTTCTGTGGCACATGCTTATGCTGCTGAAGGCTAAATCCTCAAAATAAAACCTAAGGGGGAGACTAATAATTCATTAAAGTATAATAAATCAGTGGTTTGCTACTAATTGCTATCCCGTAGAAGAATTGTTGGTAGTGGATAAATAATATATCCTAGGCAGATGAACTCAACCTAGTAGATAAAAGTTTGCTTTGGTCACAGTTGCCTATGAATATGGTAAAACAAACATAAAGCCTTAACTTAGAATTTCATTATGTTTTAGAGTCATCACTGCCTTAATGTTCAAACATCTATTTAAGTTCTCCTAGTAAGGAGAAATGCATGTTTGATTATGCCTTTTGTAAATATATACACAGTGATCTATGGCTTTAAAAAATTTTTGTGTTTCTGTGACAATGTTAATCCAGCCAATTGAGTTATTTACAGAAAATTGAGGATGCAGTAGTTCTTCATGTACAAGTAAGAACTGTTTCCCCCAGAAAACCTTAGCTACCTGAATTGTTCTAAGGTTATTTGTAAGAGCTGAAACTCAGCGATTGAAGAGAAGTGAGAATTATAAAAAAAAAAAAAAAAAAAAAGACACTTGGGGCTTCCCTAGTGGTCCAGTGGTTAAGACTCCACCTTCCACTGCAAGGGGCGTGGGTTCGATCTTTGGTCAGGGAAGTTCCACATGCTGGAAGGTGTGGCCAAAAACAAAAAAAGACACTTGGCACATGCACTAAGACTGTGAGGAAAAAGGAACCATACATATGTAAATAAGAGTCTGAAATAAAAATTCCAAGGGCAAATGCTCCAACCATAATCATATATTTGATATTTTGTCATGGAGCCTCTTCTTACATAGGCAGAAACTGATGCCATGGTGTTAATCATGGGCTTAATCATGGGCTGTTGAAGCCCCTCCAATACAAAAATATGAGGCCTGGGAAAATGATAGTTCCCACCTAAGAGCTGAGTCCCTTCTTAACACAAATAGTTTGTACAACCAGGTAGGAAATGGAATTGAGTTTGGAACTTGATATTGACTGTTCTTTTGTTCAACTTCCTTTTTTAAATTCTTATTTTATTACTGTACCATTTGCTGATGTGTTGCCTAGGTAACGTAACATAGCAAGTGCTTTTAACTGTAAGGCAATGATGCATATCTTTGGCAATCTGTAGGGTTTCCCCAGGGCAGGCTGATAAATTATGTTGATGTTTGGGTTATTTTTCAGTTCATAATGTTGTGATAACTTGGCAAAGCATTGCATAACCTTCTGAATATTTGTATACTTCTGTTAGCTGTTTTGTCAAGTCAGGCCAGCCTGTTGTAAGGGCCTTTTAAAATAATTTTGACACCTGCATCCTTTGTAGAAAAAAACTGTGAAAGATTTTGAAATGGGCAAAAGAGATTTCTAGATATCTTTTTAACAGAATGCTGGAACCTCTGGGATTTACCTGGTCCTATAGGGCTATACAGGGTTTGTCTTTGACTAGACTATCTTACAACTCTGTAGAGATAGAAGCTAACTCTTTGAACACTGATACTGTCTATAAAAATGTAAAATTTGATTATTACTCTGTGGGTATTGACCGGTTTTGCCAATTTTGCATCCATTTGTAAATTCATTTCAGCATTCCTTACCTGACTAAAAGTATATAGCACCTTGAGTAGTTCTCTCTCTCTCTCTCTCTAATAAACTTTAAGTTTTAGAATAGATGTAGATTTACAGAAAAGTTGCAAAGATACCAGAGAGTTCCCATATACCCCTCACCCAGTTTCTTCTGTTATTAACATCTCAAATTACTATGGTATGTTTGTCACAACTAAGAAACCAGCACTGGTATATTAATTAAACTCCATACTTTATTCAGATTTATTAGGTTTTCTCTAAATCCTTTTTCTGTATCCCACCCAGGATACCACATTACATTTAGCTGACAAGATTCCTTAGTTCATGACAGTTTCTCACACTTGCCTGGTTTTTGATGACCTTGACAGTTTTGGGTAGTACTGGTCAGGTATATTGTAGGATGCCCCTCTATTGGGATTTGATGTTTTTCTCATGATTAGAGCAGGGTTATGGGTTTTTGAGGATGACCATAGAGATGAAGTGACCTTCTGATTACATCATATCAATGGTACATTCTGTCAACAGGTCTTATTGATGGTGATGTTGACCTTAATTACCTGACTAGGGTAGTGTGTTTGCCAAGTTTCTCCACTGTAAACTTACACACAGACCCACTTCCATGATTTAGTCTTTGGAAGCAGATCACTAAACACAGCCCATACTCAAGGGGTAGGAAGTTACGATCTACCTCCTTGGCTAGGGAGTATCTGCATAAATTATTTGGAATTCTTTATTTGAGGAGATTTGAGTTCTTTTTTGAACTGGCTGTAATATATTACTGGTTTCTTCCTTGCTGAGTTAAGTATGAATGAAATAAAAATCTTTGACACATGTTGATTTTATGTTTGTATGAGAATTGTGATTTTATTCTTTTTAAAAAATTATTCTCATATCGTTCTACCAAGAAATGTGGGAATTATTTTTTATATAGTTCTTTGAAATCCATGGATAAGTGCCATAAACAAATACATTATTTGGAAAAGAAGATATTGAAGATTATTTATAGTCAGAGAAAAAATAAGTTATTTTATCACACTGACTGTATCAGTCAGGGTCCTATCAGCAAATAACACACTCTAAATAGGATAACCTGGGAAAGTTTTATTGACAAAGGCACTATTTACAAAGGTGTGGGTGTAGGGGCACCACAGTGGGTAGTGTAGTAACAGCTGAGATGTTACCGTTCCCTTGGGCATGGTAACAGGTGAGATGTTACCATTCCCTTGGCCTGAAGAGAGAAAAGGAGAGAGTCTGGAATCCAGGGGTAGAGACTTACATAGACCCTTAAGAGAAGGAATGAGCCTTCTGCTAAGAAGCATAACCAAATTTAGGTGGCCCTTTAGGAAGGGAGCTAGGGAAATAAATACCTGACTGCATTTTCTACCTTCCTTCCACTTCCTGCCAGAGCTCCCCATTGCAAAAAACAGCCAATAGCTAGGAAGCCTGGGGACCTGTTGATGTCCCAGCCTCCAGGGCAGAAAGCAGGGTGGAGAATGCTTGCGTGTAGATCAGGAAGGCCAGCAAAAGATATCTGGCACATTGACTGAAGAGGTTGTAAAGGCCACATTGAGGTTTCTTTTGTCATCTTTTTGTGGGAAGGTAACAGCTGAGAAGACAAAGAGAGACATAGCTGCTGTTAACATTTTTAGCGGAACTATTTAATTTCTCCAAGAGTTTACAGAGGTGAAGTTTGACTTAGTGAGTTATCAGTGTAAGATGAGTCAAGGTCCTTGACCCCTCCCCATCTTTTTTTCCAGCCATTGGGAATATGGCAAGACATCAGAGGAGAATGGTTGCTGCGATCCTAGCCTTGGTGAAAATGTCTCCTACGCAGCCCAGCTTGCATGGCAGGAAGGTGTCTACGAAAAATTAATCAGTCGATCTAAGACAGAAATTGAAAATTTTATTTGAGCCAAATTCAAGGATTGTAATCCAGGAAGAGCATCTCAGAAAGCTCTGAGAACTGTTCCACCCATTAGAAGTCAAGGCACAGTTATATAAGTTTTTCGAAACAGAAAGCTGTACATTAAATGATGCATTATTGACAGTTTATACAATCCAGATCTAAGCATCATCTAGCGGCCCCTTACAAGATGGAGAAAGAATGTCACCTTTTAAGGAGTTGTCTTGTTGATGCTAGGAGAGTGTTGCTTTTTATGGTTGAGCAGGTATTTCTGCAGGTGGGGGAGGTTTGGTTGATGCATAATGCAGATACACAATGGACAGTAGCAGAGGAGAGAGGAGGTCAAAGGGCAAAGAATTTTTTTTTTTTTTTTTTTTCGGTACGTAGGCCTCTCACTGTTGTGGCCTCTCCCGGTGCAGAGCACAGGCTCCGGACGCGCAGGCTCAGCGGCCATGGCTCACGGGCCCAGCAGCTCCGCGGCATGTGGGATCTTCCCGGGCTGGGGCACGAACCTGTGTTCCCTGCATCGGCAGGCGGACTCTCAACCACTGTGCCACCAGGGAAGCCCGCAAAGAAAAATTTTTATGTTTAAATTTTTATTATCTTGTCATAAAATATGAATTTTATTTCACAAAGGGATGGAGCCACTGCCTTCAAGGGCTCTTGCAGACTTAACTAAGAGGCACGTTAGAGGGAGCCACTATGGCCCTAAGCCCTTAGAGCTCTCTTTGTGCTGTGGGGGAAGAAAATTGGAATCAGATTTGACTTGATACAGAAAAAATAATGAACGATTTTTATTGTCTTTGAGTGTTGTAACTAAGTAAAGCTCATACTGACTCCAGCAGGAAGTAAATAATAGAATTTCAATAATGAATTGTTCATATACATCTAATTCTTCAGTTGCGTTTGCTTGAGATAAAAAAGGGAAAGCAGTATTTATCAGATGGCAGCTCCCTGATTGTTTGCTCCTTTTGGCAAGTGAAGCAAAAGAAATACTGTAGATTCTCAGCATGCGTGAGGAAGGACAATCTAAAGATCCCCACAAGTAGAGAAAATTCCAACTTCAGAATTAATTAATAACTGCATCCACATATTTATCCAATTGTTTATTAACGTTTATTTATCATGCCAGACACCAAGCTAGGTGTTGGAAATATATGAGGAATAAGATGCTGTTCTTATTCTCAGGGGGCTCAGAATTTAGGGAAGAAACAAGGAAAACAATTTAATTAGAAAACGATTTCTCTTTCCACCATTGTGTTCTTTCCCTCCCAATGTTGTTGAACGAACCCAAGTCCATGTGCCTGATGCACAGTGAGGCCAAACAAATGGAAACTTCAGAGTGTGGAGCAGAGAAAGATTTATTTCAAAGCCAAGCAAGGAGAACAGGAAGCTCACGCTAAAAACCCCCAAAACTGCCGGATGGTTTTTAAAGGCAACATTGCGGGGAGGGGGAGGGAGAGGCTACAGGGTGTGTGACTTTCTTCTGATTGGTTGGTGGTGAGGTGATAGGGTGGTGCTCGAGGAATCTCAATCATCAATCTTCTTGTTCTAACCAGTCTGCAGTCTCAGCATGTAGTCACCATCCTCCACATGGGTGGGAGTCTTAGTTCCTGCAGGACAACTCAAAGATATGCATCAGATTCTTATACATATCCCTTGAGGAGTAACTAGGACTCTGTTATGTGGCTGAACCATTGTTTCTTGACTACTTTCCTGCATTCACTCACTTCCCTAATTAGTAACTGTTTGAATCTGCTCTTTGGAACTCAGGGAAAGCCTAGGAGACTAAAATTTTTTCTACAAAAAAAGAAATAGGGGTGCGGGTGCTGAGGGGATTTTATATCTGGGAGGAACTTGGAGGGTCCTGCTGGGTTTCACCAGTAAAAGAAGGACAGGACTTGGAAGGGGAGCCACCTGCTGGAAAGCCTGAACTAAACTGGGGTGACTGGGCTTAACTGCAGGGAAGATATGGTCTGCAGTTTAAACAATTTGGCATAAACCGGATTTTCAGGGCCATACCACATCTAGGCAAATTTTTTTTTTTTTGGCAAATTTTTTTTTAGTCACCAACTCTCTCTTCGGAATAACTCTCCGTCTCCTTTCTCTTTTATAGCAATTCCCTATATGTATTATGCTGCCTTTAGCATCTCCAAAATTTGCTCCAGGCTTGACCTACAACTCAGAAGATTCCCTTCCTCTAGGCCACAATCAAAAATCTAATATTCTAAGTACTGTGTTTAGTTGCACTCTGCTGGTGTGAAGCTGATTAAAGTAATTCCCATTAACTTGTGAATGAAACATAACCTTCTTAAAAGGTATATTTGCATTTTAATAGCAGTCCCTTCACACAAATTCATCTCTAATTGGTGGAATGTGTGAGAGTTCCTTTCTGTGGGAAGAAGAAGGAGGGGGAATAACGCCTTAATTTTCTAAGTTTAAGAGAGTTGCTACTCTTAAAGCCTCTGGATTCTTGCCTCCCTGTCACGTCTCAGCACAATGCAGTTTTGCTTCTCTTTCTGAAGCTAATCACTCCGGAAAGCTTTTTTAGGTTAAAGTGAATGGACCCCGTCATCTTTTGAATAACATTTCTATTTGGGGAAATTCCCACATTATGAGTATACTTTTCCCTTCCATGTAGAAATTGGCATGCAGCTCCCTAGCCTCCTTTGCAGCTAGGATGCAGGCATGCCAATTGGATAGCTGAATGCAAGATTAAGCTGGGAAGTGAGCAATGTGAATAAACAGCCTCTGCATGGGACCTCCATTTTCCTGACTTCGGAGTTGGTAGGGCTTTCCAGCACAGAAGGTTCAAGATCGGATGCAAAAGTGGCATTGGTGACAGTAGCAGTTGCAGTAAAACTAAGTTGCTGGTATTTGGGGCCCAATGACAGCAGCAGCAGTAATTGGTACCATTGACTGATATAGACAGATTCCTGACCTGGATAGTTTTATGGCCTGTGTCAGGCGTCAGGCACTGTCCCTGGAAGCTTAGCCTTGAACGTTTCTCCAGACATCCCAATAATTTTGTGAACTATTTAATATCTTCTTATAAACCAGTTTTGGGTTAAACCAGCCAGAATGAAATCTACTGTTCGCATTCAAGAACACTAACTGATACAAGTCTCCTCAATTTCCCCCTCTCCCTTGAACCCTCAACCAACAGAATTTATAGGACAAGACTTTCCACTTTTCTCCATTCCCCTCTTCTACTTTCTTTGTTCAGGCCCCATCATCTGTTACCCGGATTATTGCAACTTTGTCCCATTTGATCACTCACCTCTAGTTTGACTTGTCAGATTGGTCTTTCTAAAATGCAAATCTAGGTACTTCCTGGGGCCGTAGTGGTTAAGAATCCGCCAATGCAGGGGACATGGGTTTGAGCCCTGGTCAGGGAAGATCCCACATGCCACGGAGCAACTATGCCCGTGCGCCACAACTACTGAGCCTGCGTTCTAGAGCCTGCGTGCCACAACTACTGAGACCACATGCCACAACTACTGAAGCCTGTGTACCTAGAGCCTGTGCTCTGCAACGAGAAGCCACCGCAGTGAGAAGTCCATGCACCGCAACAAAGAGTAGCCCCCACTCACTGCAACTAGAGAAAAGCCCTTGTGCAGCAACAAAGACCCAATGCAGCCAAAAATCAATCAACCAATAAATAAATTTATTAAAAAAAATAAAATGCAAACCTAATTCTACCACTCTTTGGCTAAAGACCCTTCAGTGGCTCCCTATTGCCCTCGTGATAAAGTCTAGGATCAAGTCCAAACTCCTTAGCAGGGGCTTTTGGGATCTAGGCCTTGTTGACCTTTCCAGCTCATCTTGGCCATACCTGCTTCTCACATCTATTCTCCAATCATACTCTTGCTCTGGATCAGCAGCAATGGATCCCGTAGGATCCTATTGGAAATGTGGAATCTCAGCCTCCTGCAGATTTCCTGCATTAGAATCAGCATTTCAGCAAGATCACTAGGTGATGCTCATGAGTATTCAAGTTTGGGTAGTGCTGCTTTATAGCACTGTGCTCATTTCCTCTGGGGCTTTTACACATTCTGCTTCCTCTGTCTTATTGTCCTTCTCCTGCTTTAGATGTTTAACACCGTTCTGCAGCACTCAACAGGGAAAACTTCTCTGACTGGTGAAACCTGGGTTGGAGGCTTTTGTCTGTTACTCCAAACATGGCACTTACTCCTTTGTACTGCAATGACTCTTTACTCCTTTTTCTTTCCCATTAAACATTGGTCTTCTATTCTGGTTGTATTTTACAGTCAAACTGAGAACCTAAAAAAAAAAAAGAAAATACAGATTCCTGGGTCGTGCCCCTAGAGATTTTGGTTTTAACTGGTTTGAGTAAGGCCTAGACACTGGTAATTTTAAAAAGTGTCCCAGATAATTATAATGTGGAGCCAATTCAGAACCACCACACTAGGCTTTAAGCTCTGTGAAGACAGGGATTGTGTCTTATTCACTGTTGTATTCCCAGAGCCTACCACAGTGCCAGATACATAAACCATACTTGTGAATAATTGTTGCCCCTATTTTCTCAGGCTATATGGAATCAGCTTTGTGTTGCAAATACCATCCTACCTTATACCAAACGCCTCTCAGATATGTTAGCAGCTGGGCAGCCCATTCATCTCAATAAACCAAGGAGCCATTTCTTTCTTTCTTCCTTTCTTCCCTTCTTTCTTTCTTTCTCTTTTCTTTCTTTCTTTCTTTCTTTCTTTCTTTCTTTTTCTTTCTTTCTTTCTTTCTTTCTTTCTTTCTTTCTTTCTTTCTTTCTTTCTTTCTCTCTCTCTCTCTCTCTTTCTTTCTTTCTTTCCTTCCTTTCCTTCCTTCCTTCCTTCCTCCTCCCTCCCTCCTTCCTTCCTTCCTTTTGTTCTTTCTTTTAAAATTTTAATAGAGTTTCTTATTTCTTTATTCAAAGCATAGTTAACTTACAATGTTGTGTAAGTTTAAACTATACTGCAAAGCGATTCAGTTTTATATATATATCAAGGAGCCACTTCTTTTTTTTAACATCTTTATGGGAGTATATTTGCTTTACAATGGTGTGTTAGTTTCTGCTGTATAACAAAGTGAATCAGCTATACATATACATATATCCCTATATGTCTTCCCTCTTGCGTCTCCCTCCCTCCCACCCTCCCTATCACACCCCTCTAGGTGGTCACAAAGCACCCAGCTGATCTCCCTGTGCTATGTGGCTGCTTCCCACTAGCTATCAGTTTTACATTTGGTAGTGTACACATGTCCATGCCACTCCCTCACTTCATCCCAGCTTACCCTTCCCCCACCCAGTATCCTCAAGTCCATTCTCTACGTCTATGTATTTATTCCTGTCCTGCAACTAGGTTCTTAAGAACCTTTTTTTTTTTTTTAGATTCCATATATATGTGTTAGCATACGATATTTGTTTTTCTCTTTCTCACCTACTTCACTTTGTATGACAGACTCTACGACCATCTACCTCACTACAAATAACTCAATTTTGTTTCTTTTATGGCTGAGTAATATTCCATTCTATATATGTGTCACATCTTTATCCATTCATCTGTCGATGGACACTTAGGTTGCTTCCATTTCCTGGCAATTGTAAATAGAGCTGCAATGAATATTGTGGTACCTGACTCTTTTTGAATTATGGTTTTCTCAGGGTATATGCCCAGTAGTGGGATTGCTGGGTTGTAGGGTAGTACTATTTTTAGTTTTTTAAGACATCTCCATACTTTTCTCCATAGTGGCTGTATCAATTTACATTCCCACCAACAGTGCAAGAGGGTTTCCTTATCTCCACACCCTCTCCAGCATTTGTTGTTTGTAGATTTTTTGATGAAGGCCATTCTGACTTGTGTGAGGTGATATCTCATTGTAGTTTTGATTTGCATTTCTCTAATGATTAATAATGTTGAACATTCTTTCTTGTGTTTTTTGGAAATCTGTATATCTTCTTTAGAGAAATGTCTGTTTAGGTCTTCTGCCCATTTTTGGATTGGGTTGTTCATTTTTTTTGATATTGAGCTGCATGGGCTGCTTGTAAATTGTGGAGATTAGTCCTTTGTCAGTTGCTTCATTTGCAAATATTTTCTCCCATTCTGAGGGTTGTCTTTTCTTTTTGTGTATGGTTTCCTTTGCTGTGCAAAAGCTTTTAAGTTTCATTAGCTTCCATTTGTTTATTTTTGTTTTTATTTCCATTTTTCTAGGAGGTGGGTCAAAAAGGATCTTGCTGTGACTTATGTCATAGAGTGTTCTGCCTATGTTTTCCTCCAAGAGTTTGATAGTGTCTGGCCTTACTTTAGGTCTTTAATCCATTTTGAGTTTACTTTTGTGTATGGTGTTAGGGAGTGATCTAATCTCATACTTTTACATGTACCTGTCCAGTGTTCCCAGCACCACTTATTGAAGAGGCTGTCTTTTCTCCATTGTATATTCTTGCCTCCTTTATCAAAATTAAGGTGACCATATATGCATGGGTTTATCTCTGGGCTTTCTATCCTGTTCCACTAATCTATATTTCTGTTTCTGTGCCAGTACCATACTGCCTGGATTATTGTAGCTTTGTAGTATAGTCCGAAGTCAGGGAGCCTGATTCCTCCAGCTCCATTTTTCTTTCTAAAGATTGCTTTCACTATTCGGGGACTTTTGCGTTTCCATACAAATTGTGAATTTTTTTGTTCTTGTTCTGTGAAAAATGCCAGTGGTAGTTTGATAGGATTCAGTTGAATATGTAGATTGCTTTGGGGAGTATAGTCATTTTCACAATGTTGATTCTTCCAATCAAAGAACATGGTATATCTCTCCATCTATTTGTATCATCTTTAATTTCTTTCATCAGTGTCTTATAGTTTTCTACATACAGGTCTTTTGTATCCTTAGGTAGGTTTATTTCTAGGTATTTTATTCTTTTTGTTGCAGTGGTAAGTGGGAATGTTTCCTTAATTTCACTTTCAGATTTTTCATCATTAGTGTATAGGAATGCAAGAGATTTCTGTGCATTAATTTTGTATCCTGCTACTTTACCAAATGCATTGATTAGCTCTAGTACTTTTCTGGTAGCATCTTTAGGATTCTCTATGTATAGTATCATGTCATCTGCAAACAGTGACAGTTTTACTTCTTCTTTTCCGATTTGGATTCCTTTTATTTCTTTTTCTTCTCTGATTGCTGTGGCTAAAACTTCCAAAACTGTGTTGAATAATAGTGGTGAGAGTGGGCAACCTTGTCTTATTCCTGATCTTAGTGGAAATGGTTTCAGTTTTTCACCACTAAGGACGACGTTGGCTGTGGGTTTGTCATATATGGCCTTATTATGTTGAGGTAAATTCCCTTTATGCCTACTTTCTGGAGGGTTTTTTATCATAGATGGGTGTTGAATTTTGTCAAAAACTTTCTCTGCATCTATTGACATGATCATATGGTTTTATTCCTTCGATTTGTTAATATGGTTTATCACATTGATTGATTTCCGTATATTGAAGAATCCTTGCATTCCTGGAATAAACCCCAGTTGATCATGGTGTATGATCCTTTCAATGTGTTGTTGGATTCTGTTTGTTAGTATTTTGTTGAGGATTTTTGCATCTATGTTCATCAGTGATATTGGCCTGTAGTTTTCTTTCTTTGTTACAATCTTGTCTGGTTTTGGTATCAGGGTGATGGTGGCCTTGTAGAATGAGTTTGGGAGTGTTCCTCCCTCTGCTATATTTTGGAAGAGTTTGAGAAGGATAGGTGTTAGCTCTTCTCTAAAAGTTTGATAGAAGTCGCCTGTGAAGCCTGGGCTTTTGTTTGTTGGAAGATTTTTAATCACAGTTTCAATTTCAGTGCTTGTGATTGGTCTGTTCATATTCTCTAAATCTCTCATGATCTTTTGTATTTCTGCAGTGTCTGTTGTTACTTCTTTTTCATTTCTAATTCTATTGATTTGAGTCTTCTCCCTTTTTTTCTTGATGAGTCTGGCTAATGGTTTATCAATTTTGTTTATCTTCTCAAAGAACCACCTTTTAGTTTTATTGATCTTTGCTATCGTTTCCTTCATTTCTTTTTCATTTATTTCTGATCTGATTTTTATGATTTCTTTCCTTCTGCTAACTTTGGGGTTTTTTTGTTCTTCTTTCTCTAATTGCTTTAGGTGCAAGGTTAGGTTGTTTATTCGAGATGTTTCCTGTTTCTTAAGGTAAGATTGTATTGCTATAAACTTCCCTCTTAGAACTGCTTTTACTGCATCCCATATGTTTTGTGTCATAGTGTCTCCACTGTCATTTGTTTCTAGGTATTTTTTTATTTCCTCTTTGATTTCTTCAGTGATCACTTCGTTATTAAGTAGAGTATTGTTTAGCCTCCATGTGTTTGTATTTTTCACAGATCTTTCCCTGTAATTGATATCTAGTCTCATAGCGTTGTGGTTGGAAAAGATACTTGATACAATTTCAATTTTCTTAAATTTACCAAGGCTTGATTTGTGACCCAAGACATGATCTATCCTGGAGAATGTTCCATGAGCACTTGAGAAAAATGTGTATTCTGTTGCTTTTGGATGGAATGTCCTATAAATATCAATTAAGCCCATCTTGTTTAATGTATCATTTATTTTTATTTATTTTTGTAAACAGTTACTTATTTTCTTAAATTTTATTTATTTATTTTTGGCTGTGTTGGGTCTTCGTTTCTGTGTGAGGGCTTTCTCTAGTTGTGGCAAGCGTGGGCCACACTTAATCGCGGTGCGCGGGCCTCTCACTATTGTGGCCTCTCTTGTTGCGGAGCACAGGCTCCAGACACGCAGGCTCAGTAGTTGTGGCTCATGGGCTTAGTTGCCCCGCGGCATGTGGGATCCTCCTAGACCACGACTTGAACCTGTGTCCCCTGCATTAGCAGGCAGATTCTCAACCACTACACCACCAGGGAAGCCCTAATGTATCATTTAAAGCTTGTGTTTCCTTATTTATTTTCATTTTGGATGATCTGTCCATTGGTGAAAGTGGGGTGTTAAAGTCCCCTACTATGAATGTGTTACTGTCGATTTCCCCTTTTATAGCTGTTAGTATTTGCCTTATGATTGAGGTACTCCTATGTTGGGTACATAAATATTTATAATTATTATATCTTCTTCTTGGATTGATTCCTTGATCATTATGTAGTGTCCTTCTTTGTCTCTTCTAATAGTCTTTATTTTAAAGTCTGTTTTGTCTGATATGAGAATTGCTACTCTAGCTTTCCTTTGTTTTCCATTTGCATGGAATATCTTTTTCCGTCCCCTTACTTTCAGTCTGTATGTGTCTCTATGTCTGAAGTGGGTCTCTTGTAGACAGCATATATATGGGTCTTGTTTTTGTATCCATTCAGCCAGTCTGTGTCTTTTGGTGGGAGCATTTTATCCATTTACATTTAAGGTAATTATCAATATGCATGTTCCTATTCCCATTTTCTTAATTGTTTTGGGTTCATTATTGTAGGTCTTTTCTTTCTCTTGTGTTTCTTGCCTAGAGAAGTTCCTTTAGTATTTGTTGTAAAGCTGGTTTGGTGGTGCTGAACTCTCTCAGCTTTTGCTTGTCTGTAAAGGTTTTAATTTCTCCATCAAATCTGATGAGATCCTTGCTGGGTAGAGTAATCTTGGTTGCAGGTTTTTCTCCTTCATCACTTTAAATATGTCCTGCCACTCCCTTCTGGCTTGCAGAGTTTCTGCTGAAAGATCAGCTGTTAACCTTATGGGGATTCCCTTGTGTGTTATCTGTTGTTTTTCCCTTGCTGCTTTTAATATGTTTTCTTTGTATTTAATTTTTGACAGTTTGATTAATATGTGTCTTGGTGTATTTCTCCTTGGATTTATCCTGTATGGGACTCTTGGTGCTTCCTGGACTTGATTAACTATTTCCTTTCCCATATTAGGGAAGTTTTCAACTATAATCTCTTCAAATATTTTCTCAGTCCCTTTCTTTTTCTCTTCTTCTTCTGGGACCCCTATAATTCGAATGTTGGTGCATTTAATGTTGTCCCAGAGGTCTCTGAGACTGTCCTCAGTTCTTTTCATTCTTTTTTCTTTATTCTGCTCTGCAGTAGTTATTTCCACTATTTTTGCTTCCAGGTCACTTATCCGTTCTTCTGCCTCAGTTAGAGTATTTTTAATTTCATTTATTGTGCTGTTCATCATTGCTTGTTTCATCTTTAGTTCTTCTATGTCCTTGTTAAATGTTTCTTGCATTTTCTCTATTCTATTTCCAAGATTTTGGATCATCTTTACTATCATTATTCTGAATTCTTTTTCAGGTAGACTGCCTATTTCCTCTTCATTTGTTTGGTCTGGTGGGTTTTTACTTTGCTCCTTCATCTGCTGTGTGTTTCTCTGTCTCCTCATTTTGTTTACCTTACTGTGTTTGTGGTCTCCTTTTCGCAGGCTGCAGGTTCGTAGTTTCTATTGTTTTTGGTGTCTGCCCCCAGTGGTTAAGTTTGGTTCAGTGGTTTGTGTAGGCTTCCTGATGGAGGGGACTAGTACCTGTGTTTTGGTGGATGAGGCTGGATCTTTTCTTTCTGATGTGCAGATCCACGTCTGGTGGTGTGTTTTGGGGTGTCTGTGACCTTATTATGATCTTAGGCAGCCTCTCTGCTAATGGGTGGGGCTGTGTTCCTGTCTTGCTAGTTGTTTGGCATAGGGTGTCCAGCACTGGAGCTTGCTGGTCGTTGAGTGGAGCTGGGTCTTGGCATTGAGATGGAGATCTCTGGGAGCTTTTCGCTGTTTGATATTACGTTGAGCTGGGAGGTCTCTGGTGGACCAGTGTCCTGAACATGGCTCTCCCACCTCAGAGGCACAGGCCTAATGCCCAGTCAGAGAACCAATACCCTGTCATCCACACGGAAAAAGAGAGAAAGGGAAAAATATATATTAATCGTTGCTCCCAACGTCCACCGCCTCAATTTGGGATGATTCATTGTCTATTCAGGTATTCCACAGATGCAGGGTACATCAAGTTGACTGTGAAGATTTAATCCACTGCTCCTGAGGCTGCTGGGAGAGATTTCCCTTTCTCTTCTTTGTTCACAGAGCTCCTGGGGTTCAGCTTTGGATTTGGCCCTGCCTCTGCGTGTAGGTTGCCGGAAGGCATCTGTTCTTCGTTCAGACAGGACAGGGTTAAAGTTGCAGCTGATTTGGGGGCCCTGGCTCACTCACGCCAGGGGGAGGGAGGGGTATGGAGTGTGGGGCGAGCCTGCGGCGGCAGAGGCTGTCCTGATGTTGCACCAGCCTGAGGTGCTCCGTGTGTTCTCCTGGGGAAGTTGTCCCTGGATCACGGGACCCTGGCAGTGGCGGGCTGCACAGGCTCCCCGGAAGGGGGGTGTGGACAGTGACCTATGCTCGCACACGGGATTCTTGGTGGCAGCAGCAGCAACCTTAGCGTCTCATGCCAGTCTCTGAGGTCTGCGCTGATAGCCACGGCTCGCGCCCGTCTCTGGAGCTCCTTTAAGCAGCACTCTTAATCCCCTCTCCCTGCGCACCAGGAAACAAAGAGGCAAGAAAAAGTCTCTTGCCTCTTCGGCAGCTCCAGACCTTTTCCTGGACTCCCTCCCGGCTAGCTGTGGCTCACTATCCTCTTCAGGCTGTGTTCACGCCGCCAACCCCAGTCTTCTCCCGGCGCTCCGACCGAAGCCCGAGCCTCAACTCCCAGCCCCGCCCACCCCGGCGGGTGAGCAGACAAGCCTCTCGCGCTGGTGAGTGCCGGTCGGCCCTGATCCTCTGTGCGGGAATCTCTCCGCTTTGCCCTCCGCAGCCCTGTTGCTGTGCTCTCCTCCGCGGCTCCGAAGCTTACCCCCTCCGCCACCCGCAGTCTTCGCCCGCGAAGGGGCTTCTATTGTGTGGAAACCTTTCCTCCTTCACAGCTCCCTCCCACTGGTGCAGGTCCCGTCCCTATTCTTTTGTCTCTGTTTTTTCTTTTTTCTTTTGCCCTACCCAGGTATGTGGGGAGTTTCTTGACTTTTGGGAGGTCTGAGGTCTTCTGCCAGTGTTCAGTAGGTGTAGGAGTTGTTCCACGTGTAGATGTATTTCTGGTGTATCTGTGGGGAGGAAGGTGATCTCCACGTCTTACGCTTCTGCCATCTTGAAGCTCCTCCAGGAGCCATTTCTTGAGGAGAGAACATAAGCTAGCGTTTGAAACCTATCTCTAATCATCCCTGTATTCTGTTCTTAAGCCAGTTTGAGGCAAATATAATGAAGCAGGTTCATATAATTTGATGCTAATAGGCACACTGTTTTAATACACTGTCTCCACACACAATTTACACAAAGGAAAGCCACTAATTCTTTGTTTATAAACCTCTTGGGTCCGGAGAATTCACAGTAGTGAGGATGTTGATGAGATCAACACAACCATAACAAGCAGGTTTTCTAAAAGTTGACCATAGTTTTAAGGGAAATTAAAAAATACATTTGGGGAGAATTTTCTCAAGTTTACACCCTACTTTTTAAAATTGAAGTGACTTCTTAAAAAACCGTCCTCATAATATCTTATACTTATGTAGTGTTTTATATATTAGAAGTAATTTCATATACATAATCTCATTCCGAGCTGTCCCATATTATAGATGAGGAAGGTAAGGCCCAGAAAATGTGGATAACCTGCCCCAAATAAAACACCAAGCTAGAGGCAAAGCCAGACCACCACCCAAATCTCCTGGTTACAAGTTCAATGCTTTTTCTTTTTTTATATTGTATGTGGATCCTGACATTTTCTAGGAACTTCTTTTTGATTTTTGCTGTCAATATAGTGAATTCTGATGAAATAAACGGACTGTGTATATTTGGGCTGGAAGCCCTGCCTCACAGCCTCCTAACAGTGACATCAGGCAGTGGGTAGGGTGATTAAGAGCATGGTTTGATTCTAGCACCAGACTGCCTGGACTTGCAATACTGGCTCTTCCACTTGCTTACTGTGCGGCCTTGGGCAAGTGCTTCAGTTTCACAGCCTGTAAAAGAGTGATAACAATGTGACCTACTTCATAGAATTGCTGTGGAATTAAGTGAGTTACTATTTGTAAAGCATTTTGAACCATGCCTGGGCACAAGGTAAGTGTGATGTAAATCTTTTTAAAATAAAAATCTGGTTCAATCCTATTATTTTATACCCAAAGTCCTTTTTCAAATCACTTATTGTCATGACCCATATTCAATTTTCATTAAGTATATTTTACTGGATATCACTTACATGTAGTACTATAGAAAAGAAATAGTGTGATTGATAGGCTTCTCTCTGTCCTTGAGGAGTTTACAGTCGTAGAGAGGTGGAACAAAGTACATAAAAGAGCCTGGAAAGAGCACTTCCTTGTTTGTTACTGTAGCAAATATGAGGAGGGAGACCAAAGGCTCTGTGGCTGTTAGGTTTCCAAAGTAGGATTCTTGTTTCAAAGAATCATTATGTTCCAACCAATAACTTGCTTTCTTAAGTCCTGCATCATAAACTCCAGTGGGCTTGTCAGGCCCTGGGAGAGTGTGTGGAGGGAAGGAGCAGTAGCCCCTTCTTGCTGAAGGGCCCTCAGAGCCACAGCCTGGTCTTCCATCCTACTCCTCCGTCTCTGGGACACTATTCAAGGGTCCAAAACTTGAAATAGGGGCCAACAATGAAACTGTTCACCTACCCCAAATTTTTTGTCCCTTATATTCAAAGTGAGAGAGGCCAAGCCTCTAGTTGCCCAAGAAAGCAGTGATGCCAAGTCAATTAGCAGAATTTCTAGGGCATAGAACTACTATTACTTTCCCACTATGAAAAGTTAGTAATGAAAATTAATTTCCCTTCCTCTCTGTAACCCTTTGTAATTAATATCATCCTTTTGGGGGATTTCTGAGGAGGATGTACGCCTGTGGCTTGGAATTGTCTGTGCAAAGCTAGCTGAAATATTTAGGGACTGAGTTTGCGTTGTGGCTTAAATATCTGCCTTCTGTATTAGTTGAACTAGATAGAACTATCTATTGATTGATATGTACTGACCGACAGATAGAACTAACTAAATACATAAAAGGTAATAGGTCACTGATACTATGTGGTCCTATATAACTTAGGTGCTGTAATATTTTTCAAAAACTTGATGCAAAACTTGAAAACCGGGGAAACAAAGTTAATTTTGTTATTGCTGTTTTAGAATTAAATGTACTGTGACATTACCCAGGCAGGCTCACAAACATTTATAATTGTTTTAGTCCCATATTTCTGTGACAGCTTAATCCATAAATATTAAAAAGACACTTAACGTATCTTTATACTTAAAACATTAAAATATAAATTCTTTATTCTTTAACATGGAGATGACAAGATGAGTGCCTTGTCATCTCCACATTAAATTTTGTTCATACCAATTAAATAATTTAGGTGCTATCTGAATAAAGACCTTGGTCTAAATGTCTATTTGGTAGAAAATTCCATGACAGAAAATTCAGATTGATGGGTTCTATTGGTATTCAGAAAATGATATTCCTGTAGCCTCAAAAATCAAAGGTTAAGAATCACATTTGCATCAGTTCACACCAACTAGGATGGCTATAATTGAAAAAAAGGAAAATAATAGGTGTTGGTGAGGGTATGGAGAAACTAGAACTTTTGTACATTGCTGATGAGAATGCAACATGGTACAGCTGTTGTGGAAAAAAGTGGCAATTCCTCAAAAACTTAAACATAGAATTGCCACATGACCCAGCAATTCAAAATAATTGAAAATAAAGACTCAAACAGACACTTGTACACCAGTGTTCATGGTAGCATTATTCACAATAGCCAAAAGGTGGAAACAGCTCAGATGTCTCTCAACAGAAGAATGGATAAACAAAATGTGGTATATACATATAACAGAATATTATTTAGCCATAAAAAGAATGAAGTTCTGATACATGTTACAACATGGATGAACCTTGAAAACATTATGCTACGTTAAATAAGCCAGACACAAAAGGAGAAATATTGTATGATTCCACTTACGTGGAATATCTTGAATAGCAAATTCATAGAGATAGAAAGCAGATTGGAGGATATGAGGAGCTAGGGGAAGGGGCGGGGGGTAGGGGCGTGAAAGAGGAGTTATTGCTTAATGCGTAGAGTTTCTCTTTTGGGTGATAAAAATTTTGGAAATGGATAGTGGTGATGGTTGCAAAATATTGTGAATTTAGGTCATGCCACTAAAATGTACAATGAAAAATGGTGTTATATATATTTTACCACAACGAAAGTAAAAAAAAAAAATCACATTTGCAACATCACCCATCACATTTTACAGCCCTTATAATATTCATAGATCTAACTATAATACAGCCCACGTGTCTCTCTAATATAGGGACTATATTATACAAGAGTTGAGGGTCTGTCTCTGGTGATATCATTGACTAAGAATCCATTCTTTTCTCTGGGATCCAGAATTTAAATATCGGCTTCTGAATTTAGGTTTTGTGTCCTTTCTTCCGAAGAATCTTCACTGAATGTTGACTCAAAAAGAGCAAGAACAGACTTCTTGAAAACCTTTCTGAAGTTCTCCCCAGTAAATAGGTAGAGTGTGGGAGAAAAGACAGTATTGAAAGAAGTAGTTATCACTGTGAGTATCAGAGTCAACTGGAAAAGTAGTGATCTGTCCTTAGTGAGAATTAAACCTTGGTATACATGGTAGGGCATCCAACACACAAAGAAAGAGATAACGGCAGTCATCATGACTTTGAAGGGCTTGTTGGATTTGAAGAGGCTCCTCTCTTTCATCTTTTTGGCTACTCTTTCATAACAAAAGGTGATGATGAGGAAAGGCAGAAGGAAGCCCAGCAAGAAGCGGCTGCTGAAACAGGCTACATGAATCCATTTTCTTAACGTTTGCATCTTTTTGCCTTCCCAGTTAGTAGACACAGCATAGTTATTCTGGCAGGTCACTCTTCCTTTATGGTCATGATGTACCTCCCTGAAAACCACATAGGGCATGCTGAGGGCAGTGGCAAAAATCCAGACTCCCAAGATGATGCCGGAAACCCAGCGTGGGGTTCGGTGCAGCTGTGACCACACCGGGTGAAGAGCGAGAAGATAACGATCAATGCTGATGGCTGAGAGGAAGAAAACAGAGGCAAACATCCCTGCAGACAAAATGCTATTGAAGACCTTGCATGTGGCCATTCCAAAGCTCCAGTGATTTTCCTGAAGGTAGGAGATGGCCAGAAATGGCAAAAATAATGTTGAAATAAAATAAGAGAGAATGAGATGAAAATATAAGAGAGTATTAACAGTCTTTTTCATTTTGAATTTTAGCACCCATAGGTAGAAACCGTTGGTGATAGTGCCAATTATAAATGACGTGAACAAAAGAAGTGCAACAATCACTTTTGAGGCAGGTGTTGGAATGTGAATGCTGTTTCTTATTGAAGTAGAGACATTGAGCAGGTAATCATTAGAGTTGATCAGATCCATAATTGGAATGAGAAACTGAAAATAACAACAAAAAAGAAGCAAAAGAAATGGTTAAATATAGAAATTAATATAGTAATTTTTGCATATTCATAGTCAAAATGACAATATTTTTTAAATGACAAACAATATTTTTACAAAAATGCAAGTCAGATATTTTTCTTTTATTTTGTGTGAGGAATTAAGATCAGATTAATTTGGGCATCAAAAATAGAAATACTACAGATGCAATGAAATTAATGTGAAATAGAAATAAGTTTGGAATATTCTCACTTCGTTAAGTAATTAATTTAGGCAGCTAAAAATATCCTATTTAGGGAATTCTCTGGCAATCCAGTGGTTAGAACTACACGCTTCCACTGCATGGGGCACGAGTTTTATCCCAGGTCGGGTAATTAAGATCCCTTGTGGGGCTTCTCTGGTGGTGCAGTGGTTGAGAGTCCACCTGCCGATGCAGGGGACACGGGTAAAAAAGATCCCGTGTGCCACCTTGGCTCAGCCAAAAAAACCCCCAAAACTTCTATTTAGACATTAACCAGAAGCCTGACCCTTCTTGATGGGCACAGATTCTTGAATAAGTCAGTGAAGAATCAGTTTTACTTGACTAAGACTTGGTCAAGGCAATGTTAATAACGAAATTGAATAACAAAAATGACATCAATGGCTGCAAGTTAGTAATCATAGGGAGCTATAATTAGATTTCTCCCATGAGCTAATTATATATAGTAAATGCTATTACCTAGTATCCTAACACTCAGCACATAACAGTAAGAACTGATATTTATACAGGAGCCCTTCGGCACCGTAAGATTGTGAAGTACCTTCAAAATCATCAATGAAAGAGGGAAGTGTATGGTAGAATATAGCAGTAGTTCTTTCTTACTTGGGGAGGGGAAAGACAGAGAGGAGTCAAGGAACTGATGTTTATCCAGTACTTGTTGTATGCAGGAAACTTCATATAAAAATAATTTCCTTTTTTCCATACAAAGGCAAATGTTTAAACAGAGGAGAAAGTGAGGCTTACAGGGGTTAAATTTCATATTCAACATCTCCCACCATACCTCCACTGTGGCAGGTGGGGAACCCAATAAATGTTTTATGTTACTTCTTTGAAAACTGGTAATTCATGTGTAGTGTATTTTGATAACGCTCCATGAAATGGAGTATTTGATTATCCAAAATATCCCATTTCTTGAATAACTGCTCCTATAGTATTGAAAATATAAATGTGAGAATATTTTGGAAAATAGCTATTATAACAGAGTCACATCAACAAACTGTTTTTTGATAAACTGGATAGAGCAATGGAAATTACTAATGATTTTTTTCACTAATCAAAAACATCCTAAGAATATACAGAGAGAAGAAATAAAATAATTGCTATTGAAACCATAACAACCTTAATTCTGCTGGCTAAGGGAGTTGCAAAAATTTCCCCCAAAGTAGAAAAATGGTTCTCTTCAGGAAGATATCTTGGTAGTCTGTTTGGGAATAAAAAGTGAAGTTTTGGGACATGGAATGGATAGGCAATGATGAGTGAAAGAGTGGGAGCCCAAGGAAGAGGCTGGGTAAAGGTCCTGGGACCATGAGAAGAGGGGGAGGAGGGAGGATGGTCTTCAGAGAGGGGCCCCAGGAAAACACAGCAGGAGGCAAGGAGGCTTGCAGAGGAGGAAGGGTCAATGAGATATTGAGAAGCAGAGATGACACGGGATTTAAAATAAGGAATGTCTAATATTTAATTTGAATCCATTTGTTATGGTTTGACATGGTGTAATGTCTCCCTTAACCTCATTAATCACAACATCTTGTGTTGGTGGTTGCTCTGGGGAATGGAAAGAAAAGAGCTTGTGTTCCCTATTTGGGAAGGAGTAGGATGGAGAGAAGAGGCCAGTAGCGGGAGGTGAGATGTTAATGAGATGATATGGTGGAAACTGTATAGACATTGGGGCTTGAGTAGACAAGGAGAAACAAAATCCCACGGAGGATTTCTGATACTGTGTGTGTATGGCCTGTGTGTGTCTATTTGTGTGTGTATATGTGTGTGCGTGTGTGTGTGTGTGTCTGTAGTCTGTCCATATATCTGTGGTGCATTTGTGTGTATGTATGTGCATATACGGTGTGTGTCTCTGTGGCATGTGTGTGTATCTCTAGTGTGTGTATAAATTCATGGGGTGTGTGTGGAGCTGTGTGTGTGTGTATCTGTGATCTGTGCAAGTGTGGTGTATTTGTGTGTGGTCTCTGTGGTATCTGCGGTCTGTGTGTATCTATCTGTGCAGTGTGTATACGTGTAGTGTTTGTATGTCTGGGTGTGTGTGTGTATGTGTGTGGTCTCTCTGTGTATGTGCATACGAGAAACTGAATTATAGGGAAGATTTTATTAAAAATTGTGTGGCTGAGCTCTGTATAGAAGGGCATCTGAAAGTAATGCAGGACTTGAGCAAAAGCAACACTGGTAGTCGTTCTGAAGAGCGTATAAAGCTTCCTAAGAACTTTGATTTATTGCACATGACCAGGAGATTTCTTCATCCTTAAACATCTTTTAAAACACTTTTGAAGTACTTGCTTATAAATTAGTGGGGCAGAACTGGGGCTCTGGCATCCCACAGAAGTGGGTTTCGATCCTACCTCTACCACTTAAACAGCTCTGTGATTTTGGACTCTTAACTCTGAGCCCCTTTCACCTTGTAAACCCCGGTGACTTTTTATGAGGACTGAGTGAGATAATGTATATGAACCACTTAGCTCCCTTCATGGCACATATTAGGCATTCAGGAACTTTTTACCCCTTAGTTTTCTCAACTTGTTTTGGTTTTATTTGGCCGCATTGGGTGGCATGCGGGATCTTAGTTTGCCCGACCAGGGATCGAACCCTCGAAGCCACACCCCCTGCGGTGAAATCGTGGATTCTTAACCATTGGACCACCAGGGAAGTCCCCTCGATTTGTTATATTAAGGTTAGCAAGAGCCTCATTTTGCCCTTTTAATGTCATATTTCTTTCCTTCCCAAAGCCCCCTACTGAATTCTAGAGTACCACCAGGGATTTCTGAAAAAATCTAAATGTTCATCTATAGGGGCAGAGGCTGTCAGATTTAGAGTTATTTTGAAACCTTGCTATAGTGACAGCTTTGGCACAAGTGGCTTTCAGGAAGACCCCGCCTGGGCTTGGGGACATCGAGCTACTATGGGGGAGGGAACCACAAGAACCTCGGGAAACTGATCTGGAGAAAGCCTAGAGAGTCTATGCAGATGATAGCTGTAGGATAAAGCTGCTTGCTCAGGAATCTTACCTTGGAGTTATATCTTCATGCCAGACGGTCTTGGGAAGGCCAGAGGGACTCTATATCAGCAATCTCCTCTCCAGGGACAGAGGCAAAAGTCAGTGACACTTTGCCTTCATCTCATCTGCCTTTCTTCTTGCTGATGCTACTCCCCAGCCTCGAGCCTACTATTTAAATATTCAGTGACTTCTTGTTGTTTCCCTGTTCCTTTTTCTGCGGAATGTGTGCTATAGAGGCGTAGGTAGAGAGATGAGTACTTCTTCAAATCATTTCTCCATTTCAAGGAAAGATTACAAAAATTCCATAAACAAAGTTATTCTATTTAAGTTATTCTGTTTAAGTGCTGTTACTCCATAACAAAGCTTGTTTCCAGTGTTAAAACACTGATTAAAAATTACCTTCTCATATTTGGTCATCCCACCAGGCACCCACTCTGCCTCGATTCTAGCATGTTTGTTAGCATATGGATGCATGGTGTTGGGTACATAGGGAGGTAGTAAATATCAAGCATGGAAAAAATAAAATTTGGAAATGAGCTACCTAATCCTGCTGGAGAGAAAATGATCAGAAAGGAAAACTCAAATATCGAGTTTCACAGTGAAATGGAATGTATTATAACAGGCCCAAAACTAATCTTACTTAGTTTGGGAAGATGAAGACTGACGGGCAGAATGATCTGCATTTGTGCAGTTGTTGAGAATGGCTGGAAAGAGCACAGAATTGGTTACCATATCCTAGAAGACAATCACATTATAAGAAAATCCTACAACACAGGTAACACATTTATGAATTGACTGAGCCCTGCATTTTCTATTTTCCTCTCTCTAATCCACCTCTGAAATTTTTAGGATCAGCCTCTGTGCTGACCTCCGTGTCCTGATTTCTTTCCTGCTTGCTTTCCTCTTCATCTCTGCACCACCAGTGGAGAAAATACATCAAAACTGCTGTGTGGCTCAGCAGTGAAGCTCAGGAATCTGTTATTTAGGTTAGACTTAGAATTTTAAAGCTTTCATTGCTACTGTAGCTTTTAAAAAATAGGCTTAAATTTTAGTTCTTAATTCATTTAGGGCTATGACCTTCAACCTAAGAACTGATCTTCTTTGCTTCAAGTTAAGGATAAGTTTTCAAACTTGCTACTGCCTTTTAAAAGCAATTTCTTGCCAGGTTTTCATACCCTTTGAGCTAATTCACAGACTTGGAACAACCTGAGATATTATTTGATCCAAACCCACTAATTTTGAAGATGAGCAAAGTGACACTTAGAGAGGTTAAGTGATTCACAGTAGGTTTTCACCAAGAAAAGAACGAAGGGCTCCTTCAGCCACCCTGTACTATTTCATTGGTGCAAAAAGGGATTTGGATCAGGTTCTTCTTCCTCACTCCTCCCCCTTATATTTCCAAACTCTACAACTAGTAAATTTTGTAAATAACAAATATATTTTGGACTAGTGTTTAATTCCCTACCCCCACCCTCCACCAAAATATGCACAAGGGCTAGTACCACAATTAGATAGCCTAAAATTTTGTTCTTCCATTACTCCCCTCAGAAATACTCTCACTAGTGAGTATTTTTATCTAATAGGTAATTAAACCAATGGTATTAACTCTGTTGAGAAAGACGTAGACTGTTTGAGGAAGGAGCTTCTCTTCTGTGGCTTTGGTGATATGACTCCATTCATTGTACTTTTCATATTTCAAGATAAGTGCAGTGGTTTCAAGAGAAGAATTCATGGAAATGGAAACTGTTTTATGTGGTTTGGATGTGATCACAGTATGAAACAGATAGAAATGCAGAAGCAGATAGAGTTGCAAAATCAAATGCTTGAAAGTCTAGGAACTCACAGATGCATGTAATTTTAGAGCTAGAGGGGACCGAGGAGTTAACTTCATCTAATTCCTGGTGCTATAGGTGAAGAGACTAAGACCCATCGAGATATCTGAGAACTTGTCCTAGATTCCATTATTAGTTAATAAAAGATTTGGGGCAGAAATAATGTACACTAAAAATACTAATGAACTGCTTATAGGCACTATATTGATTGCACAAACAGTATAGGATAGAAAACAAAACTATAGATATAAATTCTACCTCTTTTACTTACCATATATATAACATCTCTAAGTCTCAGTTTCCTCATTTGTGAATGTAAAAAAACAAAAGAAAACACCACTCCTGAGTATTCTTTTGAGGATTAATAATTATTACTAAATATTATTAAGAATTATTAATAATAATTATTTGATACTATAAGTAAGGACTTAGTGCCTGGCACATGGTAGGTATTAAATACATGATAGTTAGTATTAATATGTAAGCTGTATCAGAGAACACTAGCAAGCCCGGTGGGCTGGAGCAAATCTCCAGGCAGTGCAATTCAAGAAACATTTATTGAGTATTTATTTATTAAAATTTTTTTATATCTTTATTGGAGTATAATTGCTTTACAATGTTGCATTAGTTTCTGTTGTACAACAAAGTGAATGAGCTATAAGTATACATATATCCCCATATTCCCTCCCTCTTGAGCCTCCCTCCCATCCTCCCTATCCCACCCATCTAGGTCATCACAAAGCATTGAGCTGATCTCCCTATACTACGCAGAACCTTCCCACTAGCCATCCATTTTACATTTTGTAGTGTATATACGTCAATGCTACTCTCTCACTTCATCCCAGCTTCCCTGTCCCCCACGTGTCCTCAAGTCTGTTCTCTATATGTGCATCTATATTCCTTCCTGGCCACTAGGTTCATCAGTACTGTTTTTTAAGATTCCATATATGTGCGTTAGCATATGGTATTTACTTTTCTCTTTCTGACTTACTTCACTCTGTATGACAGTCTTTAGGTCCATCCACCTCACTACAAATACCTCAATTTCATTTCATTTTATGGCTGAGTAATACTCCATTGTGTATATGTGCCACATCTTCTTTATGGACATTTAGGTTGCTTCCATGTCCTGGCAACTGTAAATAGTGCTGCAATGAACATTGGTTTATGACTCCTGAATTTTTCTCAGGGTATATGCCCAGTAGTGGGATGGCTGGGTCATATGGTAGTTCTGTTTTTAGTTTTTTAAGGCACATCCATACTGTTGTCCATAGTAGATGTATCAATTTACATTCCCACCAACAGTGCAAGAGGGTTCCCTTTTCTCCACACCCTCTCCAGCATTTATTGTTTGTAGATTTTTTTATGATGGCCATTCTGACTGGCGTGAGGTGATACCTCATTGTGGTTTTTATTTGTATTTCTCTAATGATTAGTGATGTTGAGCATCTTTTCATGTGTTTGTTGGATATCTGTATATCTTCTTTAGAGAAATGTCTATTTAAGTCTTCTGCCCATTTTTGGATTGGGTTGTTTGGTTTTTTTTGATATTGAGCTGCATGAGCTGCTTGTATATTTTGGAGATTAATCCTTTGTCAGTTGCTTCGTTTGCAAATATTTTCTTCCATTCTGAGTGTTGTCTTTTCGTCTCGTTTATGGTTTCCTTTGCTCTGCAAAAGCTTTTAAGTTTCATTAGCTCCCATTTGTTTATTTTTATTTCCATTTCTCTCGGAGATGGGTCAAAAAGAATCTTGCTGTGATTTATGTCAAAGAGTGTTCTGCCTATGTTTTCCTCTAAGAATTTTATACTGTCTGGCCTTACATTTAGGTCTTTAATCCATTTTGAGTTTATTTTTGTGTATGGTGTTAGGGAGTGTTCTAATTTCATTCTTTTACATGTAGCTGTCCAGTTTTCCCAGCAACACTTATTGAAGAAGCTGTCTTTTCTCCATTGTATATTCTTGACTCCTTTGTCAAAGATAAGGTGACCATATGTGTGTGGGTTTATCTCTGGGCTTTCTATCCTGTTCCATTGATCTATATTTCTGTTTTTGTGCCAGTACCATACTGTCTTGATTACTGTAGCTTTGTAGTATATTCTGAAGTCAGGGAGCCTGATTCCTCCAGTTCCGTTTTTCTTTCTCAAGATTGCTTTGGCTATTTGGGGTCTTTTGTGTTTCCATACAAATTGTGAAATTTTGTGTTATAATTCTGTGAAAAATGCCATTGGTAGTTTGATAGGGGTTGCATTGAATCTGTAGATTGCTTTAGGTAGTATAGTCATTTTCACAATGGATTCTTCCAGTCCAAGAACATGGTATATCTTTCCATGTTTGCATCATCTTTGATTTTTTTCATCAGTGTCTTATAGTTTTCTGCATACAGGTCTTTTGTATCCTAGGTATTTTATTCTTTTTGTTGCAATGGTAAATGGGAATGTTTCCTTAATTTCTCTTTCAGAGTTTTCATCATTAGTGTACAGGAATGCAAGAGATTTCTGTGCATCAATTTTGCATCCTGCTACTTTACCAAATTAATTGATTAGCTCTAGTAGTTTTCTGGTGGCATCTTTAGGATTCTCTATGTATAGTATCGTGTCATCTGCAAACAGTGACAGTTTTACTTCTTCTTTTCCAATTTGGATTCCTTTTATTTCTTTTTCTTCTTTGATTTCCGTGGCTAAAACTTCCTAAATTATCTGGAATAATAGTGGTGAGAGTGGGCACCCTTGTCTTGTTTCTGATCTTAGAGGAAATGCTTTCAGTTTTTCACCATTAAGAATGATGTTAGGGGCTTCCCTGGTGGTGCAGTGGTTGAGAGTCAGCCTGCCAATGCAGGGGACACAGGTTTGTGCCCTGGTCTGGGAAGATCCCACATGCGGTGGAGTGGCTGGGCCCGTGACCCATGACCGTTGAGTCTGCGCGTCCAGAGCCTGTGCTCCGCAACGGGCGAGGCCACAGCAGTGAGAGGCCTGCGTACCAAAAAAAAAGAAAAAAAAAAAAAGAAGAAATATCAGCGAGCACCTAAAGTTATGCAAAGTATTAAAACATGGAAATGTGATGAGTAACTAAGTGTCTAGTCAAGTGGGGCTGTTGGGAAAGACCTTTCCATAGGTGACATTTAATGGGATTGGAATGACCTAAAGGAGACAACTGTGCAGTGATTAAGAGGAGAGCATTATGCTGTACCTAACTCATTTCTTGTTCCATGCCTGTTTCCTCCTATTGACCCTTTTCTACTTTCTACGTGCTCTCGCTCTCCAAATTGGGTCTCCCCATTTATTAGAATCTTTGGCTCATGACCTTCCAACTTCATGCCATGATTTATGGCTTGGATTCTCCTCCTTTGCTGGGTCCTTGTTGTGATAGCATTCCTGGAAACATGAATTCATCTTTATTCAGGAGACTCTCTCCTGGGTTCTGTCTGCTCACGGCCTTATTGGATAAGATCCACCACATCAGGCTCCAGATCCTCCCCATGTTTGAGAATTGCAGGTAGGATGTATCTGGAGGAGAGGCAGAAAGTGAGGCTGGGAAGTTGGTCTACGTTTTGATTATGAAAGGACTTGGATTCAGGCTCAGCCTTGGGGGAGAAAGGTTTGGGCTTTGGAGCACAGGTGGAGAGATGGGCTTTTGACAGGATGATAGAGTCAAGGGCTTGGATAGATTTGTTTCTCTGCAAACTCAGACTCAACGTAGTCTGCTGAAAGTGAACAGAGGAAGGGTGATGGAAAATAATGAAAATTTAGAATTTCCTATGGAAGTAATAAGAGACACACAAAAAATTATTGAGCTATGTTAAGGGTCTATTTGAGATTAGGGATCATTTATTTGTGGGTTCCCCCTGGGAACGGGGAAAAATACCTCACTGTGCAAAAGTAAAATTATGAGCTACTTAGTCTTACATTTACTTCCAGCCTGGGTGTAGAAGAAGCAGATTGTCAAAATATTCTTGGCTGATGGTTTCCATGCTAATACTACCAGGAGAGGAGGCCAGCAGGGTTGAGAATGCTGATAAGAAAGTAGCAGGGCTTCCCTGGTGGTGCAGTGGTTGGGAGTCCGCCTGCCGATGCAGGGGACACGGGTTCGTGCCCCGATCCGGGAAGATCCCACATGCCGCGGAGCGGCTGGGCCCGTGAGCCATGGCCGCTGAGCCTGCGCGTCCGGAGCCTGTGCTCTGCACCGGGAGAGGCCACAACAGCGAGAGGCCCGCGTACAGGAAAAAAAAAAAAAAAAAAAAAAAAAAAAAAAAAAATTAGAAAGTAGCAGAAGTGATATTTCTAGGGGTTTAAGTAGAATAAGAAAACCACCATGAGTTTGACAGAGGGAGAGAGAGGGTGGAGTTGAGGGACTGGAGGTCTGGTGTAGGCATAGTAGTGTTTATATGAGTATAGAAGACTGTGGTTGAAGTGGGATATTGGAATTTTTAATGTTCAAGGTGTGGCAGTTCTGTTTGATGGTAAAATCTCTAGAGTGTGGCAGAGGAACACAGGTAGTAAAGTAGTCGTTGGAATCAACATCCAGAAACTTCAAATTAAGGTATTGGATGGTCTTTATCCTAAGAGTGTTAGAAATCACTGAAAGGTTTTAGGTAAGAAGTGATATGGTTATGGTGGTAGTTTAAACAGATAGCCTGGGGCTTCCCAGGTGGTGCAGTGGTTAAGAATCCACCTGCCAATTCAGGGGACACGGGTTCGAGCCCTGGTCTGGGAAGATCCCACATGCCATGGAGCAGCTAAGCCCGTGAGCCACAACTACTGAGCCTGCATGCCACAACTACTGAGCCTGCGTGCCACAACTACTGAAGCCGGTGCCTAGAGCCCATGCTCCACAACAAGAGAAGCCACAACAATGAGAAGCCCGGGCACCACAGTGAAGAGTAGCCCCCACTCACCCCAACTAGAGAAAGCCTGCATGCAGCAATGAAGACCCAATGCAGCCAAAAAAAAAAAAAAAAAAAAAAAGATAGCCTGGCTTTTGAGGTGGAGAATGGGTTGCTGAAATGTGAGAGTGACAGTGGGAAGACCAATTATCTCAGTTTGGGTTCAGCCAGAAGTAGACTTAGAGCAAGTAGTTTTTTTTCTGAAATGATCTCAGGAAGCCCTGGTAAGGGGTGGGGAAGGGAGATAGAGATGGGCAGAAGCAAATGAAGGGTGAAGTATTAAACAAGATACAGCTGTGGGTAATTAACGCTTAATTCCACTGAGGAACTCTGGGAAACGGTGTGGAACACATACCCCTGGGTTACCTCACCCAAGGGACAAGGAGCTTGGGTATTTATACACGAATTCCTGTCAATTTTTGGTTTATGGATGCTCCCAGAGGGTGTTAATTTCTTGGTACTTCCTTTTTCACACATATGAGCAGCGTGGGACCCTTAGGCCAGAGAAAGTTTTGAGGTTAAAAGAAAGTAGATCCTGGAAGAGGAAGTTTGGCTAGCAAGAACTGACACGGTAATAACACGTAGTTGTGGGTTGGCATCAAAGAGGATCTGCTAAATCTGTTCAAAAGACTATTATGTTAGTCCAGGCAAGAGACAAAGGCAGCTTGGACCAAGTAGTGGTGATGAAGATGGGGGAAAGTGAAAGGATTCAGTAGGTGCATATATACTTATGTGCACATGAGTTCCATGCTTTCCATTTTGTTAACCATATTTGTAAAGATTTTCCGTTTCTGATCCCCTTTTAAGGTAAACTGTAAGCTAAAGATATCCCAAGAAGACAGGAATGAAGTCTGACACTCTTACTCCCGATTCAGGTTACTAACTACTGAAAGGCGAAAAATCTAAGGCAGTGCTGTCCAATAGAAATATTATGCAAGTCACATTAAAAATTTTCCAGAGCCACATTTAAAAAGTAAAAAGCAATAGGTAGAATTCGTTTTAATGATGTATTTCATTTAACTCAATATGTTCAAATATTATAGTTTCAACATGTAATCAATACAAAATTATTGATGAAGTAATTACATCCTTTTTTGGGGCACTAAGTCTTTAAAATCTGATGTGTGTTTTACACTTAAAGCACATTTTAATTTGAACTATCCACACTTCAAACAAGTGCTCGATAGCTGCCATATTGGACAGCGCAGATCTAGGACTTAGTTTATTTAAGAAATGTGTTCTTTTACAATGTGTTATAAATAATAATATTATAAATAAATAGTAGAAGGAAAATATTTTGCATTTAAGTATTGAATGTTAAAACTAAAATGGACTAGGCAAGATTAATATGGTTTCTGACCCTCCTCCACTCTTATTATTTTGAGATTTCCAAGTTAAGTGAGAGATATAATTTTTAAACTTAGTATAGGTTTCTACTAATGAGAACTAGACAACTAGAATGACAACTTTCTTAACTTTTTTGATCTTAAAATAGCTAGTAAGGGTGGCTTCCTGAAGATAAATATTTCTTACTGTTTGCTATTTGGACAGGAAATCCTCTTTAAGTTTTTGGTATCAAAATCAGTCTTTTTATGGCTCATTTTACTTGCATGTCTCTTAGGCAGTATCCTAGTGCCCTCTCTTCCTTTCCTTATTTCAAAAACACAATTATCAGAAGGTAATATAAGACTGGAATTCAGAGTTCTTTGTCTTATGAATCATGTTTCTTTTCTTTCTCCATCATCATGATGGAAATGAGACATTTTTATTGCTCAGTAAGTGAAATAAGGACAATATAAAATGGTTGTTGACTGAGATTATGAGCTAATAATATCAAAGGTCCAGAGATACTTAGAGGAATGTAATTAAATATTTTAATATACTTATAAAACTGCATCTTTTAAGATATTCTTATGAAAGCCATAGTCAAATGTGGCTTACTTATGTTTTTCTCTGAATTTGTGCATACAGACAGTATAAAAACTAAGGCAACTCAGGCCTACGGAGTCATCATTAGCTATAGCCAATTTGGAGGTAAAGAGTTTACTACTGCCTACCAGAACCTTATTTTCATGAGGCCTTTAGGAAGTGTAGGGTAGATTTCTTTACTTATAAATAAAGCATTCCTCTGAGGAGCCTGGGCCACTGCTTAAAGGGTAATCCCAAAAAATAATCTAACAAAAGAGTAGAAAAAGCTTTGGAGCTTTGGCTTCAGATGTACTTGAATTCAAATCTTATACTTTTTTTTTTTCTAAGATACAGCCTCAGTCCTATCACTTAGATTCTCTAAGTTTCAGATGTCCCCTATTTATCTTTTTTTTTTTTCGGCTGCATCAGGCCTTAGTTGCAGTAAGCAGGATCTTTGTTGTGGCATGCAGGACCTTTCGTGGCAGCAAGTGGGCTCTTCGTTTGGCTTCTCCACTTGCCCTGCATGGGGCTCCAGAGCATGCGGGCTAAGTAGTTGCAGCACGCAGGCTTAGTTGCCCTGCGGCATGTGAAATCTTAGTTCCCCAGCCAGGGATCGAACCCCTGTCCCCAGCATTGGAAGGTGGATTCTTAACCACTAGACCACCAGGGAAGTCCCTCAGATATCCCCTATTCATTTTAAAGAATTTTTTAAAAAGTTTATAGCTCACTAGTTTTTTTTTAAAATTTTGTTTATTTAATTTTTTGGCTGCATTGGGTCTTCGTTGCTGTGTACGGGCTTTTCTCTAGTTGCAGCGAGCAGGGGCTACTCGCATTGTGGTGCACGGCCTTCTCATTCTGGTGGCTTCTCTCATTGTGGAGCATGGGCTCTGAGTACACGGGCTTTAGTAGTTGCAGCATGTGGGCTCTGTAGTTGTGGCTCGTGGGCTTAGTTGCTCCGCAGCATGTGGGATCTTCCCAGACCAGGGATCGAACCCATGTCCCCTGCATTGGCAGGCAGATTCTTAACCACTGCACCACCCTGGAAGTCCTAGTTTTTGCTTTTGATGGTGGTATATACATCTAAATATGTATTACATTTCTATAATAAAGGGACGCACTATACATCCTGTTTGGTAACTTTTTCCATTTAATAATATGTTATAAATGTCTTTCATCTCAACAAGCTAATATGTTAATAAAGATATATCTACATAATCATTTTAATAGCTATGTAATTGTCCCTTGCAGGCTATTTTGAGGATTATAGTATGAGATAAAATATGTGACCATAACAAGCATTTAGCAATTTAAAAACAACTAGACTATAAATGAAACTGAATTTCAGATTTCATACAAACAGCCTGCAGGCTGACATTTTCCCACCTATCTTTGCTAGCCAGCCACCATCATGCAGGCAGTCTCCGGCTGCCTTCAAGCAAGACCTCCACATGTAATTGCCTCATACATCAGGACCAGGAACCCTGTGTCTCAGACATCAGGAGGCACCAGAACGAAGGTGGCACAAGAACCTGCATAGAAGTTGTAGGTCACAATGACTTTGATGGAAGATCATGGAATATTGAGGCTCTAGAGAGAGAAAATGTATATTATACTGGTTCAGGACCCGGAAGGACAGGAGACTCCCAGAGGAAAGAAACACTTAAAGGATAGCTTCTCAGATCAGAAAGTTCACTTTCATTTCTATGAAGTTCTTCATTTCTAGCACCCTAGCAGTGTTTGTTCTCTTCCTTATGGAACAAAATTCAGCTAGTGACCTCCCACTTCAGCGAGATTATCAGAACATGAGGAATACTCCAGATTCCTATTTGAAAATATGTGTTCCTCCTACTACATTTCTAGGTTTAAAATACTCCCTTTAACATTGCAAGAATTATTTTTGTAAACAATCTTGGCTGCAGTTCAAAATACTGTATGTAGCATTTGGTAGGCTATTTCATAGTCCCTCTCTGAATACCAGTTGACAGAAACACTATCAGATGGTCTGGGATAGAGACAGATCCTAGGTCATATCCTAAGTCACTTGGAGCAGGGTCTAAGAGAGGAACTTTGAGGTCTGTTGTTGGCCATTCCTCCTTCAGACTACACTTCTTGAGAAGGACACTCTGAGCTGTGGGTACTGGTGTAGAGCCCGCTGGGAGGAGGGCTGCATATTTGGCTTCTTATGGTGCTGTCCCAGTGGCTTATCCAACTAAGTCAATTGAGGTCTCAATTCTTCAACAGAGGAAGCTGTAAATATTGAAAGAGAGCATTGGTCATATGGTCAACTATATTGCTATGTATCAAGTAGTATGGTGGCACTGTAGATAGAGAAGTAAACAAGACAAGAGTGGTTCAGCTATTGGGGAGCTTCTGAATTAGTGGGGAACACAGGACATATGAGGCAAATAGTGACAACTGTGTTTAGTGATGTAAAGGGAAAATTGACCTAGACCGGGAGTCAGGGAGATTTCCTTGAGGGAGTGACATTTGAGCTGAGACTTGAAGTTAGGTGGGTAATGAGAGTGGGGAACTGACGTTTCCAGCAAAGGAAACAACTTGTGAGAAGGCCCCAGGTATGACTGAGGAATTCAGTAAGGCTAGAGGGCAGAGAGCTTGGGAGAAGGATGGGGCAGGAGATGTGCATAGGACCAGATCATGTAGGGCTTTACAGGCCGTGTTAATTGTACTGCATTTTATTTGAAGGATGATGGGAAGGGGGAAGATACCACATGTATTAATTTGCTAGGGCTTCCATAACAAAATACCACAGACTGGGTGTCTTAAACAACAGAAATTAATAGGCTCACAGTTCTAGAGGCTGGAAGTCCAAAATGAAGATGCTGGTAGGGTTGGTTTCCTCTGAGGCCTCTTTCTTTAGCTTACGGGTGGCTCCACTCTTGCCATCTCCTCAAATGGTCATTTCTTTGTGTGTATGCCCCTAGTGTTTCTTTGTGTGCCCAAATTTTCTCTTTTTATGAGGACACCAGTCAGTTTAGATTAGGGCCTGCCATAATGGTCTCCTTTTAACTTGATTGCCTCTTTTTTTGGCATTTAGGAATTTCTTTTAAAAATCGAGATATAATCGACATATAACATGATATTAGTTTCAGGTGTAAACATAATGATTCAATATTTTTATATATTGCAAAACGATCACCACAAGTCTAGTTAATATCCTTTAATTACCTCTTTAAAGTCCCTGTCTCAAATGCAGTCGCATCCTAAGGTACTGGGGGGTTAGGATTCCAACATATGAATTTGGGGTACACAATTCAGCTCATAATACCATTTATGTGCCTGTTGTGTAGAGAATGGATTGGAGAGGGGCAATAGTGGAGACTCTACTGTGAAAAATGATACTGACCTGTCAGGATGTGTGTTGTGAAGATAGAACAAAGGCAGTGGGTTTGAGAAGCATTTTGATGGAGGATTGATAGAATCTGAGGGTAAGGGAGAGGGAGGAGTCAAAGATGACTCCTGAATTTCTGGTTCTCCATCTGGCTGGGTGGTGATGCAGTTTATTTAGTAAAAGAAGAATGGAAAAAGAGAATGATGGTTTGTGGGGAAGATGATGGTTTCTGTTCTGCTCATGTGGAATTTGAGGTGCCTGTTACACATCAAGTGCATATGATGAGCAGATTGCATGCTGGAGAGGAAATCACCCTCCATAATAGACAGAGCTGATTGCCATATAGATCAACCTCTGTAAGAGACAAAGTTGCTGTTAAAACTACACAACTCGGGCTTCCCTGGTGGCGCAGTGGTTGAGAATCTGCCTGCTAATGCAGGGGACACGGTTTCGAGCCCTGGTCTGGGAGGATCCCACATGCCGCGGAGCAACTAGCCCCGTGAGCCACAACTACTGAGCCTGCGCGTCTGGAGCCTGTGCTCCGCAACAAGAGAGGCCACGATAGTGAGAAGTCTGCACACAGTGATGACGAGTGGCCCCCGCTTGCCACAACTAGAGAAAGCCCTCGCACAGAAACGAAGACCCAACACAGCAAAAATAAATAAATAAATTAATAAACTCCTACCCCAACATCTTCTTTAAAAAGCAAAACAAAACAAAACAAAAAACTCAAAAAACTGCACAATTCAAATGGGATTCGAACCCAGCCAAAATTCAGATTGGGCATTGAACCCACAGGCTGGGACTCAAACCTGCTGTCTTTCAATTGAGATCACACACCTGACCTCAGGACTTAATGAAGCTCAGGTTCTTTATGTTTCAGTGCAGAAGGAATTCAGCAGGAGGCAAAGTGATAGGTAAGAAGTAGCTTTATTGAGATACACATTCCACAGACAGAATGCGGTCAGTCTCAAAAGGCAAGAGCTGACCCCAAATATGGGGTGGTTAGTTTTTATGGGCTGTGTAATTTCATAGGCTGAGTGGGAGGATTATTCCAACTATTTTGGGGAAGGGGTGGGGATTACCAGGAATTGGGCCACTGCCCACTTTTTGACCATTTATGGTCGGCCTTGGAATTGTCATGGCACCTGTGGGTGTGTATTTAGCATATGCTAATGTATTACAATGAGCACATAATAAGGCTCGATGTCTACTGGAAGTCGAACCTTCAGCCACCTTGGGCCTAGTCAGTTCTAACCAGTTTATATCATATTCACAACGGCTATGTCATTCTTTAAGGGTTGTGTCTTGCTTCCTTTCCTCCTGTTTCACTGTCACCTGGTCCTTGTATTTTACTTTTTTAGGGAAAAAAAAATTGTAGCCCTTTTCAAAAATGTGTTTTTGGCATCCTTAGAAATTCTTTCTCAAAATTTGCTAGGCTAGGGTTCAGTAGCTTTTTATAGTTAACATTACAGAATATTTCTTTAACAATTTTCCATAGTCAGCTTGACTCGTGACTTAATAAGCCTAAAGGAATTGCCCCATGTTATTAACCTCTTTTTGAGGATAAAACAACTCTTTTCATTTGCTTCCTTCATGCCAAAGCTTGGTAAAGGATGAAGTCTTGCACTAAAAGTGAAGTGTGTAAAACTCTGAGGAGATGGTAGAACAGAAGGCCTGTTCGTGGCAGCACAAAGTCCCAGGCAGTTCAGTCATGTGTGGATTGGTGGTCCCTCAGTGGGAGCAAGGGTGTTAATGGTAGCTGGGGAGCATATAGGCAGTGTCAGGAGGCACAGTGTGCTGTGGCACCAGGGTCACGGTCAGCGGTGTCCTTAGAATGAAGGCTGAGCCCTGGGGCAGCTGGAGACAGGCTGGAGCTAGGCCAGGGGTCGGGAAAGCGCTGGGTCACTCCTGGTAAAAGAAGTTCTTGTTGAGTGCCTGCCCCACGTTACCTAAAGGGCCATGGAGGAGATGCCAGCTTACTAAAAGGGTCTTTGGTCCTTGAGTTATCTTAGAAGAGATAACTTTAGCCTAAAGCAAATAAATCTGCATGACTCACCATATCCTTCTTAGTAAAATGACTGCTACAATTTGCTTTATGTTTTTAATAAATTAAATAATTAATATTTTTAATAAAGTAGAGATCATTAGACTGACCAAATGCTCCAATTTTCCTGGAACAATTACAGTTTATACCTGTTGTTCCCCATTATTAATAGTGTCTTCTCCAGTCTCAAAAGTGTCCTGATTTGGATGACAAGTTATCTGGTAACTTTATTTTTAATAAAATGATCTTTTCTTAAACAGGAGTACTATTTTGTGAATCTTGGCAGAGCAGGCCAATTTCCATATCATAATATTTGACAGTATTCCTTTTAAGATGATTCACTATGTACTACTTTTAATAAATACATTTTAAAAAATTAAAAGTTTTTCCATTCAGAAGTACTTGACCATAGTTTCACCTCTGAAATCAGAATTTATCACACACACATACATTCCTTCTTTATCTCATTCACATTTGACCATCTTATTATTTCACAAAAGTATCATGGAATTGTTTTTTTAAATAAATTTATTTATTTCATTTATTTTATTTTTGGCTGTGTTGGGTCTTTGTTGCCGCACGCGGGCTTTCTCTAGTCTTGGTGAGCAGGGGCTACTCTTCGTTGCAGTGCGCGTGCTTCTCATTGTGGCGGCTTCTCTTGTTGTGGAGCACGGGCTCTAGGCATGCGGACTTCAGTAGTTGTGGCATGCGGGCTCAGTAGTTGTGGCTCGCGGGCTCTAGAGCACAGGCTCAGTAGTTGTGGCACACAGGCTCAGTTGCTCCTCAGCATGTGGAATCTTCCTGGACTAGGGCTCAAACACGTGTTCCCTGCATTGGCAGGCAGATTCTTAACCACTGTGCCACCAGGGAAGCCCAGTATCATGGAATTTTAAAATTTATTTCTAATTAAACAAGTTTTTCATAATGTTTTATAAGTAAGAAATTAGAGGTTGAAAAAGGAAACATTACATATGTCAAGGAGCCAATGGAAATTAAGTGGGGGTGAAGGAAGAAGTTTTATCCTATTAAGGAAACATTAAAAAAATTAAAATTATCTAGTAATTTACTTATTACTCAAATATATCAGATAATTTGGTATGAAAACCAAATTATTTCTGGACCTAATTTCTGGAATAGGAAATTAATTATACAGAATGTCTAAAAATTATTAGTATAAAATAGAAATAGAAGTTATTCAGAAAATAAGTATAAAGAATATTTATGTGTGGTGTCTAAGGAAGCTGTATCCCAAATGAACCTCTTCTCAGATTATGAAACGTAGTTTTGAATACATTTCACATTTACTTACACCAAAATTGAATGTTCACCCCTACCTTTTGCCCACGTTTAAGATCACCCGTCTGGTTTTCCATTTCAGTGAATGTTATTGACCACTAGAGGGAGAAACGAGAAAGCCTTTGAAAATTTTGACAAATCTGAGAGATTAGTTAAATACCAGTAGTAAAATGTACTAATTGTAGTGAAATCCGAATTCAAGGAAGGCACTCACAGATACAGTTGTTGCTGGAGATCTGTCGATTCTATGGGATCCTGCAGAAATAATGCAACAGAAAGATGATGTGACTTCTCTCGCACATTCCATGGTTGACCAGCTAGATTATAGTTTTGTTCAACTTATGCCTTTACCCAAAGAGCAAGTGCAATAACTAAACATATTTAATAAGGATGAATAATGAAAGGATTAACTGCTTCAGACTTCAAACGTGGGAAAAGTGGCAGTAAAGGAAAAATACTACTATAATCAAAACAATTCCCCAATACTTTGCATTAAGTGAATTTGACAATTAATACTTAAAATTATATTTAAATATATAGAACATAGTTGTTATAAAGTGACTGAAGTTTCTAACCAGCTAAAGGTGTGTTTTTCCTAGACTACTCAATACATGGATTTATCAAGAGACAATTTCTTGAACTCTATTACTTTGTTGGAAAATTGTCTTTGAATTATTTGTTAACCAAGAAATTCCTGACCCTTTTAGTTGTAAGGAAAATTATAAAATGCATTAGTTCAACAAATAAATGTTGAACAACTATTCAGTGTTAGATATTCAGGAGATTCAAGACTGAATTGGACATGAATTCTTTTCTCAAGAAATTTATCGTCTAAAAAAACCTATTCATAAAAATCTGTAAAACAAGGTAGATGTGGAACATGCCATTAGAGAAGCAGAGTCAGGGCACTATGGGTGCTGAGAAGGAAAAGTTACTTCTAGTTTGATGTGTGTGTGGGGAGTGGTCGGGGTAGAGGGTGTGAAGGCAGGAGGAATCAGAGAAGGCTTCATGAAAGATGTGACATTTGAGCAGGGCCTAAAGATACTCAGGATTTAGAAATGTGGCAATGACAGGAGAAGCATTTAGGTGGAGGGAGCAGAATGAGCAAAGGCATGGAGGTAAAGTCCTGCTGGGCAAATGAAAAATGTATAAACACACAAACAGAAAACAGAAAAGCATAGGTGATCTAAAAACACATAAATTAGTCTAACGTGTGAAATATATTTGGATTAGCCTATAACTGTTTGTGATGGTTAATTTTATGTCAACTTGACTGAGCCATGGGGTGCCCAGATATTTGGTCAAACATGATTCTGGGTGTTTCTGTGAGGTGTTGGATGAGATTTAACTGATTTAACAGTTAGAACAGTAGACTGAATAAAGAAGATTGCTCTCCGTAATGTGTGTGGGCCTCATCCAATCAGTTGAAGGCCTGACTATCACATAAGGCTGACTCTCCCCTGGCAAGAGAGGATTCTCTTGCCTAATGGCCTTCAGACTTGAATGGGGACATCAGCTCTGCAGATTTTGGACTTGCCAGCCTCCATTCTTGCATGAGGCAATTTCTTATGTCTCTTTCTTTCTCTATAAATATATCCTATTGATTCTGTTTCTCTGGAGAACTTGGATTAATACACTGTTAATACTGTTTAAAAATAAGCATCTAATAATCTGCCAGCAATATCTATTTGGTACCATTTTGATCTCAGTGTTATGCTGAACAATGGGGAACACTAGAATAGTGTCAACTGACAGAGAATGTATCTAATATATCTGAAAGCTACTTCAAAGAATAGATAGATATGCTGATAAAACTGATTTAAAAATAAATGTTCTAATTATTAATTTATTATTAAAGTAAAGGAAAAAATTAAAATTGTAACTCAGAGGAAAGAAGAAAAATAAATTATAACCCTAATAGTTTAATATAACCACTGTTAACATTTTGGTATATTTTCTTTCAGTAATTTTTCCCTTTGCAATTAAAAAAAAATAAATTTATTTATTTATTTTGGCTGTGTTGGGTCTTTGTTGCTGTGTGCAGGCTTTCTCTAGTTGCACTGAGAGGGGGCTACTCTTCATTGCAGTGCGCAGGCTTCTTATTGTGGTGGCTTCTCTTGTTGCGGAGCTCGGGCTCTAGAGCTCAGGCTCAGTAGTTGTGGTGCACAGGCTTAGTTGCTCCACGGCGTGGGATCTTCCCGGACCAGGGCTCGAACCCATTCCCCTGCACTGGCAGCGGATTCTTAACCATTGCAGCACCATGGAAGTCCCTCCTTTGCAATTTTTAATGTACATAAAACTTTAGTGTACATAAAATCATGTAGTCAATTTTTTTACTTATTATATCCTAAACATTTCCCCATATTGTTTCAGTCTTAAGAACTAAAACTTTTGTTGCCTGTACAATATACAATCTGAAAACTTACTATAATTTTCATGATTATTTCCTTATTTTTGGATATTATAGTTGTTACACAGATTTTTTCTCTATTTTTAAGATCATCAATATAAATATCTTTATAATTACAGCTTTTCATATTCTGAATTATTTCAGAATAAATTCCCAGAAGCAGTACATTAGATCACAGGTATGAATACTTTTATAGTTAGTCTAAATTGCTTTCCAGGGACTTCCCTGGTGGTCCAGTGGTAAAGAATTCTTATTACAATGCAGAGGATGCGGGTTCAATCCCTGGTCAGGGAACTAAGATCCCACATGCTGCACCGCAACTACTGAGCTCACGCACCTCAACTAGACAGCCTGTGTGCCACAAACTACAGAGCCCATGCACCCCGGAGCCTGTGCACCTCAACTAGAGAAGAGAAAACCCACACGCCACAGCTAGAGAGAAGGCTGTGTGCTGCAATGAAAAATCCCGCATGCCTCAACGAAGATCCAGGGTGCCACAACTAAGACCTGACGCAGCCAAATAAAATAAATAAATAATAAACAATAAACTTCTTAATAAAAAAGATTGCTTTCCACAAATGCTGTACCAACTTATAAGGCCACCAAAATAAAACCTACTCAATATTCATTCTCATCTTTGTTAATAAAAGACTTTCTTTGATAGAGATGTGAGTTGTTATAAAAACCTCACTTCCTCAGACTCTCTTGCAGCTGGGTATGTCTTTAGGACTGTGTTCTGGTTTATGAAGGTAGCTGGGTTGAGCTTTTAGAAACAATTTTGTTTCACTAATTAAAAGGAACCAGCTGGCACACACCTTTCCCTTTTCCCCTTCCTTTCTCCTTGACTATAAGTAGGGCAGCCTTCTTGCAACTTTGAGGATGAAGGCTACAAGTTAAGATGGTAGAACAGGAAGCTAGAAGCAGCTGGTGATTTTCTTGAACATCTGTACCAGCTCTGGACTCTTTCCTCTGGAATTCTTGTTACAAGAATAAATTAATCCATATTTAGTTAAGAAACTGTAGTCATATTTCTGTTGCATGAGACCAAAAGAAAATCTAATAGTAATGCATAGCAATTACATGTGCATAATTATTTCTCCTAATAGTGGATATTGTCACTAAAATTGGAGAGGCACTATATTGGTGATCTTAATTGCAAATCAAAATGCCTAACCTAAACTAGTTTAAACAAAAAAAAGGGAATTTACTTGTTCATGTACTGGAGAAAATGTAGGCGTTGAACTAACTTTGGGCTTTACTAAGTGGCATCAATGATACCATTAGGCCAGATCTCTTTTTCCCTTCTCCTTTTCTCTCTCTCTTACACTATCTCCCCTTTGTTTTCCTCTACTTGTTGGCCCCTTCTCTCCTACAGAAAATGGACTTCTTCCACGCAACTGGAGAAGCTGGCCAATAAGGAACTCCAGGCTTATGTTGGTCCAAAGTCAGTGAAAAGTGTGGAATGAGAGAACTTCCCACTTTTGTTCAAATATCAGTCCTGGGGAAGGACTCTGATTCATCAGACCTGTGTCATGTGCTCATCCAAGGGGGAGGCAGACAGGACAATTGTGTTTGTCAATCCCTCCAAGATCACTGGAATAAGGAAGGGGAAATTACTCAAAGAAAAAGTTGAGTGTTGACACCATAACATGGTAGAAAGTCTAAAACAACCTGTCATCAGCAACCATCTTTTACTAATAAAATGATCTTTATTATTATTTTAGTTTGCTTTTCTTTGAAGTTGAATATTTTGTCTGTGTATAAATTTTATTTCCTTTTTTCAAAATTCCCTCTTTTAAAGATGTTGACATTTCATTGACAACCAACCAGAATAAGTTTATACTTGACAAATCAGTTGAATATCCTCTTTATTTTGAACATAATGCCGATTTTGTGCTTGTAATCTAATATTCTGTATCTGGATATGCCATCCTCAAAGAAGAGGAAATACATATTCTTTATAATGTTTATGTAGACATATTCTAAAGGTCCTAAATCTAGTGAGAATAGTGGCAATTGGGCTAGACATAAATTTAATCAATAGGTGTACATGAGTCATGTAGTATATTTAGTATGGAGAGGTTAAACATATAGTAGATTCCCTTTCTGGGAGCTTACTGAATTGATTTTAATATATTACTTTGTGAGAATGCTTCTTTAGCTATTACATTGGCATATTGACATTATGGGTTGTTTCCCCAAACTCTGAATTATTCAAAATGAGATTTAAAAGCCCATTCAGGATTTAGGCTTTAGATTAAGGCGTAAAAAAGTAAAGCAAAAAAAAAGTGGCCTAGAGGATCTTCTGGTAAACTATAAATATTTTATTACTTTTTTATTTACTAAATATTTATTCATTTGGTGTTTATGGCAATTGTTTCATATATTTCTATGGTCCACATGAGATCTTATGATTTTGGAGAGCAGGGTCAGTGGCTGCAGATTCTCCAGTTCTTTACTTCCAGACTTTGATGTAAGGGTAGCCCTAGTGTATCCCATGAGGCAAAGGAGTGAGAAACTAAGTCATCACAGCTTAGCCCACATAATCCCACCAAGCTGAATTTAAATGCCCTTCAAAGAGGGAAGATTGAGACATAAAAGTGATGTATTGATTGTACAATGTGCCCAGTATACTAAATCAACTTGATTCCCCTCTTTCTTGACGAAAAAGGGCTGGCAATAGAAATGAAAGAAAGTCTTTTCTCTGCCCTCCAGATCTGCTGCTATGTCTGGCTGCTCCAGACCAGCTGCCACCTGTAGTCAAGTACCCTGACATGCTGTTTGTCCTGAGAAAGAGCTTTGTCGTCTCTTAGAGTATAAAAGAAATAACAGGTTGGGACTTCTCTGGCGGTCCAGTGGTTAAGACTCTGCGCTTCCACTGCAGGAGGCGCCAGTTCAATCCCTGGTTGGGGAACTAAGAACCTGCATGCTGCACAGTGCAGCCAAGAAAAAAAAGAAATAACAGGTTAAAATACTTGAGACATACCAGTCTGTCCACAAACATTAACTACATCTGGATTTACACAATAAAGGCTTGTTCAGGGAAGGTTGCAAAATTGCCATTCATTTAGGCATCTGCATTTTTTATGGAGCCCAGAGCAAATGACATTTCGCTTCTAGCAGATACCTGGGGTCCTAGTTAGGGCTACATGCAGATTAAAGCCTCCTGATAGCCATGCAGTTTCATGCTTCTGTACCTTGTTTGTGTTTTGTCTCCCCTGCCTGGAAATCTGTATTTTGTCCTTTGGGAGTTAGCATGAGTTTATGTTCCCTTAGAAGTGTTTTTTGACCACATCCATTCTGATGTGAGCTAGGTGCCCCTTGTCTATACTCACAGAATATCTTGTTAATAATTATATAATAGAGCTCTAATATATTTGGCTGCTTTTCTTACCAGCCTGCTCCACTGTAATTTCAGGGCAGGCTGCAACTATGTTTTACTCATCTTTGAAATACTATGGCCTAGCAAAATACCTGGCCCAGTGGGCACTCAGTAAGTATTTGTTGAAAGGATGAAAATAGTTGAAGTTTATCCTCCGGGTTCCCTCATCTCCCTTCTTGTTTCCCTTCTTCTCTTTTGTGCTGCCACACCCTGCCTCACCCAATCTCACCATTTTTTCATCTTCATCCATCCTCTTCATGACCTGCTAATGGCTCCAGTTGCCAGATCCCATTTGGTTTTGGAAATAAGTTTACTTATGTCATAAATTACAAACCGCTGGAGAGTGGGAAAAGTGTTGATCATTCATTCAAAAGTGTTGAATCCTTCAATAATTAGCACAGTAATTAGTTTTTCACACATTAGGTGTTTAAGCTTATATTTTAAAATGTATTGCTTTCATCCACTTATAAAAGCAATACATATTTATTGTAGAGAATTTTTAAAAATATAGAATATCATTAATAATAAAAGCCACTTACCCATCACCTATAGATAAGTGCCATTAATATTTTGGTACATTGCTACCAAAATTTGGTACATTTGGTACATTGCATTTGGTATATAGCAATTCTTTCCTATGCATTTATACTCTTTTACTGTTTGCAAAATTGAGATCACACTGTATAAACTCTTTTTATCCTGATTTTTCCGTTTACTGTTATATCATAAGCATTTTATCATGGCATTAAGTATTCTTTTAAAATGCCATTTATTTAATACTTTTCTTATTTCTGGACATTCAGATCCAGTTTTTCCTTGTATAAACAAGTCTGTGATGAAATATCTGTGTATAAATCTTTACATTTCCAATCATTTCCTTAAGATAAATTCCTAGAAGAATTATTTGATCACTCTGTGTCAACATTTTAAGGTCTTTTGATACAAACTTCTAGAAGTGTTATATCACTGTATCATTTATTTGCTTACTTAACAAATGTTTATCAAGCCTTTACTATGTGCTTGGCACTATGTAGGGCTAGGATTATAATGGAGAAAAATGTACTCAAGGTCGTTGACCTGAAGCTCCTAGGGAGAGACAGGTAACCAACAAATAAATGAAAAAAGATAAAAGAATAACATATTGTTAGTAGTGCTCTGAGGAGAGCTCTGATAGAGTGGCACCCTGCTTTGGTTTGAGTGGTGAGGGAAGGCTTTTCTTAGAGATCACATTTAATTTGAAAACCTGAAGGACTGAAAACGCACCAGCCATGGAGGTAGAGGGAAGGGTTTGTTGGGAAGAGTAGAATGGCAAAAAATGAGGTTGAGAGAGGTAGGTAGAGGCCGAAGGACCAAAACATGGTTCTCTGTTAGGTGATAGGGAGTTATTAAAACAAACGAATCATGACAATGAATTTATAGGTATCAGCAAGTCAATATTTTATCACTTTTACTGAATATGTGCACTTTAACAGAAGTCTCCCAGAGATAATATTCTTAACTCAAAAGAATGCTCCCACGGATGGAATTTGGGACACCATGGTAGGTGAGCATTTCATTGCGTCTCAGATCACACTTTATATAGGGTGGCCTACATCTCCCACATCAGAGAGTTCTTTCTCAGGTTGTGTTCTTTTCTATAAATGCCCAGGAGTCTGCACAGGTATACTGGCCAAATACAGCAGCTCTTCATAGACCATGGCTCATCTTTCCTCTTCAACTCAGGTTAATAAAAGCTGTCCAGTCATGACTTTCTTGGATTGATTGCATATCTCCATGGCAGTGGAATTAGATAAGATAAAAAGTATTTAATTTCAATATATTTGCCACATTTACATTTTCTCTCTACATAGATAATATATATTAGATTTTATATATAAATATATTAGATAATTTATTATATGATAGTTATATATTACATACAGTTGATATATTAAATATATAGATAATTTATAGAGAGATAATATATATTGGATAATAAGAATAATCTTTTGTATAGAGAATTACAAAGGAATTAATGCTGTGAAAGTTTTCTACTTATATCTGAGATAGATATTGAGATTCAACAATAGGAGTTGTTTCAAATTCTAAATCCTTGGCTTTAATTAGTTTGTTATTATATTAGGAGTCAGGCTTTGTACTCAGCTTTCAGATTTATCTTTAAGTATTGTGCATAGATGTTTACTAAGCATTTTCAGATTTATACATATTTGTAAATGAAAAGCTTACTTATTTATTCTTTTTGTGTCTGGATTTTATTTATTTCTTACTCATCAAAAAGAAAATGATCATTTATTAGAATTCAGACTTTTTTTTTTTTTTTTTTTTGCGGTACGCGGGCCTCTCACTGTTGTGGCCTCTCCCGTAGCGGAGCACAGGCTCCGGACGCGCAGGCTCAGTGGCCATGGCTCACGGGCCCAGCCACTCTGCGGCATGTGAGATCCTCCCGGACCGGGGCACGAACCCACGTCCCCTGCATCGGCAGGCGGACTCTCAACCACTGCGCCACCAGGGAAAGCCTATTTACATCTTTTAAGACAAAATATCCTCCATGAATATACAGTGCAGCAGTTTATTAGCACCAGCTTTGCAATTAGACTCTCCTAGTTCGAGTCCTGATTCTGCCAGCTCCTCTCCTATGTTACTTATCCTCAGGCAAATGGCTTGTTGTAAGTCTCAGTTTCCTTTGTTGTCTGTAAAATAGTGATTCATGCCTTACTTATTTTTGTGTTCTCTGGCAAGATACTTAACCATTTGACAACTCACTCATCTGTGGAATAAAAGCTGTAGTAATAGCTACAGTACCTGGCATGTAGTAGGCGTTCAGTAGATGTTAATCATCATTAGTATGGCACCGGGTTAGCTGTGCTTAATAAACATTTGTTAAGTAACTGAATGACACTAATCCCAGGTAGTAAGAAACTGATAGTGTTCTATAACTATGCATCATCCAAAATTGTGTGGTGAAGGACCATTGGTAGGGAACAGTGGCTTTTGCTAATAATGTGCTAGCAAAGACTTGGAAATAAGTTTCTGATGACTTCCTAAAATGTGTGCCATGGAACTCCTTTTCCAGTAAGTAAAGGTTGCTTTTTGAGGGGGAAAAAAAATCCCTGGAGAAATCCAATAGCTCCAGGAGGCCATAAAATTCTTGCTTTATTTTGACTTGGCACAGAATGAAGGGCACATACCTTGTTCTGAGCTGAAGAAGGTGCAGTGAAGTTTTTACTTCATGTTTCTCTTTTGTCTTTGGTGTGTAGGAGGGTCTACTGGTGCCCACCCAACATCCCTTCCCCCTTCTTCCTTGCCAGCAGAGTCCTGATTTTGTTTTGGTATCTACTCCTCATCCTCTTGACACAGGTAAATCCTGACTGGTCTGAGTCAATTATAACAATCCCCTCCCACACCCACACAAAGTCTGACTTAGGAAGGAGCATGAGACATAATTCTGACCAATGAGGAATGAGGGGAAATCTGCAACCTGGGAAAGGTTTCCTTACTCTTAAAAAGAGGCACACAGGATGAAGCACCCTCTTTTTCTGCTGCACATTGCCATGTCGGGTTGGAAGGTTTGGAATTGTGGTAACCATCTTACAAGCTAGCTATCAAAATATAAACACATTTTCTCCTTAGAATCAATGAGACTCAATCTATGGCAGAATCTTAAGCATAGGTGTGAAATGACTTCTTTTTTGTCTCATGTGAAGTTGTTGTTATCTGGTGATTACAGTCTAGAGTTTTAGACTTTTGTCCAGTGTATTCAAATATACTGAAAAATTTTAGAGGTAAGAAATATATATAGTGTTGCTTACTTTAAATCTATCACTTTTTATTCTTATTTCCAGAAATAGCCTCAATCAACTGCTTACTTTTTAAATAGCTTTATTGAGACATAATTCACATACTGTACAGTTTACCAATTTAAACTATAGAATTCAATGGTTTTTAGTATATTCACAGGGTAACGCGTCCATCACCACAGTCAATTTTAGAACATTTTCATTACCCCAGAAGAAACCTCATAACCATTAGCAGTCATTCCCAATTTCTATCCAAACCTCCCAAACTTAGGCAACCACTAACTTACTTTCCATTTCTATGAGTTTATTCAAAATTTCGTTCTTTTTTCTGGCTGAGTAGTAATTCATTATATGTATGTATGTATATATGTGTGTGTGTGTGTGTGTGTGTGTGTGTACCACATCTTCTTTACCCATTCATCTGTTGATGGACATTTAGGTTGCTTCCATATCTTGCCTATTGTAAATAATGCTGCTATGAACATTGGGGTGTATGCATCTTTTTGAATTAGTGCTTTTGTTTTCTTCAGATGTATACCCAGGAGTGGACTTGCTGGGTCATATGGTAGTTCTATTTTTAGTTTTTTGAGGAACCGCCATGCTGTTTTCCACAGTGGCTGCACCAATTTACATTCCCACCAGCAGTGTACAAGGGTTCCCTTTTCTCCACATCTTTACCAACTTTTATTATTGAATATTTGTGGTCTTTTTGATGATAACCATTCTGAGAGGTGTGAGGTGATATCACATTGTGGTTTTGATTCGCATTTGTCTGATGATTATCATTTTGGGGTTGTTTATTGCTAGTGTGGAGGAATACAACTGATTTTTGTATCCTGCAATCTTATGAATTGTTTTACCAGCTCTAGCAGTTCTTAGTAGATTCATTAGGATTTCCTATGTATGAGATCATATCATCTGCAAATAGAGATAGTTTTGCTTTTTACTTTCCAATCTGGATGATTTTTCATTTACTTGGCTACTTGCCCTGGCTAGAACCTCCAGGACAATGTTGAGTAGAACTGGTGGGAGTGGACATCTTTGTCTTTCTCTTGGTCTTAGGGAAAAAGCGTTCTGTCTTTCACTATTAAGTAAGATGCTAGCTCTGGGTTTTTCATAGATGCCCTTCATCAGGATGCCTTGGAAGAGTGGAAGAGTAGTGACAGAAAGGAAGAAATGGAAAGATAGATGTTGGTGGGTCTCACATTGAAGGTCTTGGGCCTTGCCTTTTGGAAAAAGCCCCAAGGAGAGGGTATACCCCATGACTATTTTTTTTTTTTTTTTTTTGCGTTATGCGGGCCTCGCACTGTTGTGGCCTCTCCCATTGCAGAGCACAGGCTCCGGACGCGCAGGCTCAGCAGCCATGGCTCACGGACCTAGCCGCTCCGTGGCATGTGGGATCTTCCCGGACCGGGGCACGAACCCATGTTCCCTGCATCAGCAGGCTGACTCTCAACCACTGCGCCACCAGGGAAGCCCCCCCCATGACTATTTGAGACAGACAAGAATAGAGCCTATGCCATGCTCCATACAGGCAGAATTACGGTTTGAGATAGAAACTAATTTAAGTTGTAGGAAAATAAAGTTATATTTCTTGCTCAGTGAAATTGTGAACTGACTCATAATCACTGTATTATTATTAATCAAAAAGTAGCTTTTATATAGGATCTTTTTCACTCATAACTAGCAATGAGCGTATACAATAAATAATTTCAAGTAATGTACTTTTTTTGTATGCCAGTCCTGTTCAATATGAATCGGTCCAGTGTCTTAGTGAATAAAGTTTTAAAAAGCTGGAACATTTTTAGGAATTAGCATTGATTTGTTAGGGAGTCTCTTGTGGATATAGCAGCGTATCTTTAATTGATTTGGAGTCAGAGAATAATACTGTTATAGAAAAGACAATCCCCTTTTACACAGAAATCAATGACGTTTTAGCATGTAAAAGCTGTTGGAATGCTGACTGAAGATTTGAATTTTGAAACATTCTCTTTTACACATTCAAAGGAAACATGTATTCATCTGTATAAAATTAAAAATTATACTTTCTTATTTGTAGGACTGTTGTGTAATCAGAAGCAGTATTTCATGCAAAATGTGGACATACATTATAATTTTCCTAGCAAGATAATTACTATACTGCATTTTAATGAAAGGAAAAACTCATCTAAGTTCTAGAATTTGGCACTAGAATTCAAAATAAAAAATACTTGAAATACTCTTTTTTTCCCACTCTTTTCAAATATTTTCTCAATTTAAGAAGCCTACATTATCATATCCATTTGAGTGCTTACTTCATTTCTCCTTCTTGAAAAGTTAGAAGAGCATTGATATTGTGTGTTGTTCTTTATCCTGGATGCACATTAGAATTAACTGGGTTTGCTTTTATTTTGTTTTATTTTATTTGTTTTTGGCTGTGTTGGGTCTTCGTTGCTGCACATGGGCTTTCTCTAGTTGCAGTGAGCAGGGGCTACTCTTAGTTGTGGTGCACGGGCTTCTCATTGCTGTGGCTTCTCTTACTGTGGAGCACGGGCTCTAGGTGTGCAGGTTTCAGTAGTTGTGTCATGCGGGCTCGGTAGTTGTGGCTCGCGGGCTCTAGAGCACAGGCTCAGTAATTGTGGTGCATGAGCTTAGTTGCTCCGTGGCATGTGAGATCTTCCTGGACCAGGGCTTGAACCTGTGTCCCCTGCATGGGCAGGTGGATTCTTAACCACTGCGCCACCAGGGAAGACCCTAACTGGGTTTGCTTTCAAAAAGTAACAACACCTGGACATCCTGGGAGTGAGAGTTTGTCACTGGTATTCATTAAAATCTCCCCAGTGATTTTAATGTACAGCCTGGGTTGAGCCTTGCTTTAAATGATCACCAAAACTGGTGAATTTTATGGTATGTAAATTATACCGCAATAAAATTGTTTAAAACGATAATTACCAGCAGGTATCTAAAACTTCACCAAAATAAAGTGTCATACCCATATGAGTATCAGGTGCCAACAGTACCAGTTTACCAAGGACTGGCCCCACCACTAAACCTGGGAGAATCTGAGCACACCGGAAGAGCTGGTCACTCTATAATATGGAAGAGATGGCCTTCCTGGATGAGGAGGGCCTCTTCCCCTCCTTAGCTCAGGTTATTTGAGGAGAGACGTAGAAGGGCTAGTTTCTTGCTGTTCTAGGAGACACGTGTTGTTGCTACTTCTCTACCACACACCCACTCATTATCATCTTCTTTTCTGGCTTCAAACCCCACCAATCTCATTGAAATTACCCTCTTAAAGATGACCAATGACTTCTTTGTCTCTGAATCCAATGCTCATTCCTCCCTTCTTCCTTGCTTTCTGTGGCATAGTGTCATCTGCTTTTCCTATCTCTCTTCAAACTATTCCCATTTCCTTTGCTGGCTTCATTTCTTCTTGTTCGTCTCCTAGAACCATTTTTCATGGTTCTGTTTTTGGCTCTCTTTTCTTGCCTATACATGCTCATGATTCCACCTGTTCTTTTCTGCATATATTCTTTGTTGTCAGTAGCTGTTATTATGACCGGGCCACCCATTCCCCCTCAATACCCATGGCCTTGTTGAGGTAACAGTAGAGATGGATCTGGCTTGTAGAATCTTAGAAAACTTCATTGTTTTCATGATGAGTCCTGACATTGTGGGGGCCAGGGGTGTGATGTGACATCTAAGACAGATTCACAGGAATTAACTTTGACAAAGGTTTGTATTTCCTGCCTCAATAAACTGCAAACCCCATGAGGTGCTATTATATCCTTAGCATTTAGCAAAGTGCCTGGCACATAGTAGGTGCTAAAAAATAGAGTAACACATTTTTTTTTTTTTTTTTTTGCGGTACGCGGGCCTCTCACTGTTGTGGCCTCTCCCGTTGCGGAGCACAGGCTCCGGACGCACAGCGTCCATGGCTCAGGGGCCCAGCCACTCCGCGGCACGTGGGATCTTCCCGGACCGGGGCACGAACCCGTGTCCCCTGCATCGGCAGGCGGACTCTCAACCACTGCGCCACCAGGGGGACTGCACCACGGGGGAAGGCCCCTGAGTAACACATCTTAAACATCAACACATTTTCATTCACTTCTCAGTTCAGCCTCTCACATCATAAGTCATAAGACATAAGTCACGTGCCAAAATGAGTAGAAGGGGGTGGGAAGAACATGATTGTAGGTTAAGATGTTTTTCCTAAGTGTTTTCTTGAGTCCTCTCAGGATATTATGACATATAGCTTCCACCTGTGAGCCCTGGAAAATTTCCTGGATGGTTCTAAATACTTTAGAGATGAAGCTATTGCCATTCTAATTCCTGTCAAACTTCAAGATTCCATAAATCATAACAATAGTATCTAAGTGTATCCTAGTTCCAAAAGAACTATGTATTATCCTAAGTAAAAAGGAATGCAGTGAAGAGTCTGTAAGGTGCCTAGAAGGAAGAGAGTCAAAAGGGAGAAGATTGACATCATGTTTCTACTTCTGTCTGAGAAGATGGTGGACAGATCACCAGGCAGAAGAATTACTGTTCCATTCAGATGTCCCTCTATGGGGTTAAGGAGTGCATGAGGCTATCACAGCTTTGACATTGTTCAGCTAATTCTCCTAGCTCTGATTCTGTGATGAGCAAAAGGAGTCAGATATTCTAGCTACCTACGTACACTTTTCTAAATAAAGTGAGCCCTACAGTTGAGCTGAAAGTGGTTTGTCATTTTAAAATTAAAATTCTGACCTTACATCAGTCTGCTTTTTAGCATGCGTTAGTTGTCCCAAACCTAGTCAGCTTTGGAGACACTGACAAAATAGAATTTCTTTCTATCTGCAAAACTAGAGCTCACACTGGGGAATGCAGTAGCTAAATCAAAAAGATATTACCCTGTGAACAGTAAGCTGACCCCTTAGATCATGTTCTGGCTCTCCTGTTTCTAACTCCAAAATCTCTATTTCACTTCTCTAGCTCTAACTTCTCTTGAGTTTTAGTTATCTGGGCATCTGCATCTGGATATCGCAGGTCCATCTCAAACTCATCACTAAATGCAAATTAATCATCTCAAACTCCCAGTTCCACATTTCTGCTTTGGATTTCTTCCTAGGACCTCTAGCCTCCATAGTACTTACTTGTTTTATCCACTGTCTGTCTTCCTCTACCAGAATGTAAGCTCCATGAGGGTAAGAACTTCTGTAAATTTTGCTCACTGCTGTTTCTCCATTGCCTACAATAGTGCTTGGTGTGTGGTGGGTATTCAATGGATATTTGTTAAATCAATATTTACCCAGACTTGCTCCTGTCCTGGACTAATGCCATCACTGGTTTTCATAGCACTCTGATTTTCCAGTTTATCCAGGCTCAAATCCTTGTAGCTCGTTTTTAACTCTTCCCTATCCTCCTCCTATACCCACTTTAATAACAACTGCTTACAATGTTGTTTCCAAATATCTTTTAGGGTAATGTCATCCTTTCTATTCTCATTACCCCTGTTATAAATTAGGTACTTGAAAACTCTAACTGGGACTATGAAATAGAAGCTACTAAGTATCATGTTCTCTAGGTTTTTGTTACTTTAATTAATCCTACATATCACTGCCAGATCAATCTTACTTGGAGCTCAGCTCTCATTATGTCACTCCCTTACTTAAGGCTCAATACTGTTTAAATACAGAATAGTCAGTCTGGCATTTGGAAGTGCTGTGATATGACCCCAACCTTTCACTTCAGTTTATCTCCCACTTTTCCTTTACAGATTCCTTATGGTATAAACACACTAGGCCACTTGTTCTTTGACTACTCCTTGAACTTTCCTACTTCTGTACCTTTCTCCATATAGTACCTTCTTCAGGAATGTTCATTACCAAGTATTTCTTGTGGTATTTGCTTTTGTGCAGATAAATAATATCCATATACTACAATCTCTTGATTCATCAGTTTTGAAAACTGACTTATTATGGTAGATGAGGGTTTAGCTCTTTCACACAATCACATTTCACCTCTGTGCTAGATGTCTCCTGTTTGTCCCTCCAGTTCCACCATCCACCCACTCTCTGTCCCAAGAATCTCACCTGTATGGATCACATCTGTGGCTCCCATACTGTCTGGCTTCTTGTTGGGTTTGGTCAGTGGGGAGCAGATAGGAAGTCTGAGGAAGGGAAGTGAGAGAGGCTAACCCTAACTTTACCCTAACTCCCTCCCAGTGACAAAGGTCATTGTTTCATACAAAGGGGCCTTACAGCTTTCTTCTTTTGGGTTTTGGCCACTACTCCCTTCCTTCCTCCTTTGGGCCTAGGGGGTCCAATACTGTGATTCTCTTACATACTACCCAATCTTTGTAAATAATCCCTTTGTAAACACACTCTTTTGGTTCATCCTAATTTGAGGGTACCATCTACTTCCTGTTGGGATCTGACTGACAGCTATACTCTCCTTCTATCCTCCCAATTTAGTTATATTAAAATTTTTGGTTAATTCAAAATTTGTTTAAAATAATATATTACAAATATCATAGTGTTTCCTAAGTATATTTTCTTTCTGGCACAGTCTTTTATTTTTCCACAAGTTGGTTAATATTTCATTTTTTTATTTCTTAGGTTTTTAAAAAATTTTTGCTAATTCTTTCTAGGAAGATGGTTGAACACATTAGGCACTCTATAAATTCTATTTCTTCCTGGAAACCTCCTTCTTGGACCCTACCCTCTTTCTGTTTAATCATGTTTAGGAATTGTCCAGGCTGGCTATCAATACCTCTAGAATCCTATTACTTTCTTGGTTTACTTCTTTGTTTTGCTGACGCACATACTCTAGTAGTGTCCTAAGAAATGATAGATGGGAAGTGAACTTCTTGAAGCCTTGAATATCTAAAAAGAGTCTTCGATAATTTAGTTGGGTACAGAATACTGGCTTGAAAATGGCTTTTATCTCAGTTTTGAATTGCTTTATTTTCTTCTAATTTCTTTAGTTTCTTGAGAAGTGTAGTGTCCTTCTAATTTCCTAACTTCTGAATGTACCTTTAAGAAGTGTTTAGAAGGGCTTCCCTGGTGGTGCAGTGGTTGAGAGTCCGCCTGCCGTTGCAGGGGACACGGGTTTGTGCCCTGGTCTGGGAAGATACCACATGCCGCGGAGCGGCTGGGTCCGTGAGCCATGGCCGCTGAGCCTGCGCGTCTGGAGCCTGTGCTCCTCAACGGGAGAGGCCACAACAGTGAGAGGTCCGTGCACCGCAAAAAAAAAAACAAACAGAAGTGTTTAGAAGATGTGTCATTGTATTGGCCTTTTGATGTTTTCACTGTGGTTGGCCTTTGATATAGCCTTTCAGTCTGGAAATCTGTATCCTTCAGTTCTTGACATTTTCCTTGCATTATTATAGAAGACACTCTTAGTTTCCTGGTCAACAGACATTCTCCTGATATTCCTTGCTAACAGAATTCTGATTTTATCCAAACAGCAATGTGCCCAGTCCCAGAGCACAAATACATAATGAATGATAAAGCTAGACATGGTAATCCCATTCCCATTTGCCAGATATTTGTTTTTCCAGTTTAACTTTGTAACTAATGGTGGCCATGTAATGCTTTTCTGGTTAGTGAAATAAAAGAAGTTTGCTGGGGGAAGGATGGTTTCAGGGGATGGTTTTATTTTCTGATATGAGTCAGATGCATGGAAAGAGTTCATTGTGTTGTCTCTTTTTCCCTGCTTGGGATGTACTTGTGAAAGGGCATGTTGTCACTTTAAAATTGTGATAGCCATCTTGCTATGTAGAGGAGACAAACTTAAGGCCAAAATGCCAAAATACTGAGATACAGCAGAGTTGATTGAGTCAACGCCCCAAACGTGGAACAGCCTACCTCCGGACCTCATGTTATATGAGATAATTAAACACTTTTATTATTTTTGCTGTTTTTGCTTGGCTATTTTGTCAACTGCAACCAAATGACTTCTAACTGAAGCATAGTTTGTTGATAAAATTTTCCCCTTAATTTTCTCTATTCCCCTTTTGGAACTCCTATTAGTTGGGGCTCTTAGATTAATTTTCTTGCCTCTTTCTCCCCTTTTTCCCCCCATCCTTTTCTCACTGTTCTAATATTCTGGGAAATTTCCTCAGTTTTAGCTTTCAACCGTTCTACTGAATTGTTTATTTCGGCTCTCCAATTTCTAATTTCCGAGATCTTTGATAGTTCTCAAGAAATACATCTTGTTTTCATGGATGTAACATTCTATTTTAAATCTGAGACTGTTAATTATTGTTTTGAAAAGTTTTCTTCTGCTACCTGCATTGTCTCTATTTCTTCTGAGTTACTCTTTTCTGTTTTTGTTTTTTTTTTAAGGTTGGAGGCTTTCTTCAATTGTCAGGTGATATAAAGATGTCTTTTTATTTTTGCCAAAGGTCCTAGAAAGTTGATTGGAAGCTTTATGTATGTGAGTGGACTACTTTGTAGGGTGGTTAGGTAGCAAGTAAGCTCTTTTTTTTTTTTTTGAAACTCCAAAAGAGCAGCATCTGTAGATATTTTCTTTTAGGATTTTAATTCTCCAAAAAATAATCCTCAAAGAGGTATACGGATACCTGCAAGCATTCTAGAAGCAGGAATAGTGATGGTAAAAGTGATTATGGGTCCCACAGTTAGACTTTTGCTTAATCCTTCTCAGTGATGTTCTGGCAAATAATAGCAACTAGCTCTCTGAAAGAAGAAAAAGCCCTGATTTGTAACAACCCAACATCTGTGGTATAAATATTCCTACCATGTCCAATTTCAGGCTATTAACATGATGTCACTGAATGCAGAGTTGGGAAGACATGCACAGTAGTTCATCATTATATAGTATTTCTGTCATGCAGATACAATAGATATAAATAATCTCAAGAGTATAAATAGTAAAATGTAGGGAAAATAATTAGGAAGTTAGAGCCTTTGAGTATATATTATGTCTATTTTTGATACAATTTATTTAGTTGTAAGCTTATATAATTTAATTTTTTTTCATGGCTGTGTTTAACAATTGGCTTACAAAATTCCTGAAAATTTAGCAGTTCCTATGAGCTAGTACAAATTAACTCTTGTACAAATTAACTCTGGAGCATTGCTGCTGTTTCCAGCCCCAGTCCATCACCCTTCACTGTGTCTGGTCTTTCTGACTCTGGAGTCTATTGTTGATTTTCTTCTGACAAAATAGTTCTGGTATTCTGTAAGGGGGTGGTGGAGGATAAAGAGTGATGGCCTAAGCGAGTAAACCTAGGGATCTTCAGCTTGTTGTGCAGACTTTCAACAAATTCCTATATTTTCATTTTCATACCTAACTCTTGCTTTCCATGGGAACTGATGCCACAAAGTCTTAAGCTCTCTTTGGCACTGCCAGTACAATAAGCTTCTCTGCAGGCACTTAACAGCAGTGCCTCTGCCCTCCTGGGTCCATTGCTTCTGTTCCATCTGCTTTCTGTCTTCCAAGACTTTGACCTCACTTGTTGGTTATTATCTTCTCTCCCATTTTCTTTGTTCTTGTGGGTTTATAAATTTTATATTTCCTTTTACCATTAGTGAGAGCAAATAAATGTGTTCAGCTACATATGCTTAACTGGAAAGATAGCTCAATAAGTACTGCATTTAAAAATTGTTGAACTGACTTAAGATTCCTGGATGCTTGTAGTAGCAACTAAACTCTGTCAGTTAACAGCAACTTATCACTAACCACTGATTTATTTAGTGTAGTATTGTGTTCTAGGCCCTTAGATATCCATTTTAATTTTTCCTCCACATGCTTTTTTTAAATGAAATTTTTATTTTAGAATAATTTTAGGTTTACAGAAAGTTGTGAAGATTGTACAGAATGTTTTCACATACCCCACATTCACTTTTCCTTATTATAAATATCTTACCTTAATGTGTTACACTGGTCACAATTAATGAACCAATATTGATACATCATTATTAATTAACGTCCATACTTTATTCAGGTCTCTTAAGTATTTTACCTACTGTCCTTTTTCTGTTCCAGGATCCTATCTAGGCTACTACATTAAATTTAATCATCATGTCTCCTTAGGGTCCTCTTGGCTGTGACAGTTTCTCACACTTTCCTTGCTTTTGATGACCTTGACAATTTTGAGGAGTGCTGATTAGGTATTTTATAGAATGTCCCTCAACTGGGATTTCTCTGTTTTGCTCATGATTAGACTGGGGTTGTGGGTTTTGGGGAGGAAGACCACAGAGATACAATGCCATTTTCATCGCATCATATCAAGGGTACTGCAATATTGCAACATAATTCTGATGCCAACCACCTGGAGTTAGCACAGACTCCAGATTAAGGGCACAGTCAACAAGACTGTCCATGCTTCAGATGCCAGTTTGGGGTTTCCCTGCCCACCTGCACTTCTGATCAAACGGCTACAAATTCAGGTGTTCCCACAAACCCCTGAATTAGCAGTTTTGCTAATTCACTTAAACAACTCACATAACTCAGGAAAGAGGTATGTTTATGATTACAGCTTTATTATAAAGGATACAAATCAGAACTAGCCAAGTGAAGAGACACATAGGGAGCAGTTTGGGAGGATCTCCAACACAGAGTTTCCATGCTCTCTCCCCATGGAATCAGGGTGCATCACCCACCTGGCACATCAATGTGCTCACCAACCAGGAAGCTCTTCTGAGCTTTGGTGTCCTGCATTTATATTGAGATTTCATTACATAGGCATGAGTGACTGAATCATTGACCATGTGATTGAACTCAGTCTCCAGTATACCTCCCCTCCATGGATGGGGTCAGGCTGGGCTGATATCACCTGGCTCAAAGACCCAACCCTCTAATCACATAGTTGGTCTCTCTGGCCTGACCAGCTTCCATCCTAAGTTATTAGCATAAACTCAGATATGGTCCAAGGGACTCATGAATAACAAAGATACCCCTATCACATGGGAAATTCCAAGGATTTAGAGTCTCCTTCCCAGGAACTAGGGATAAAGGGCCGTCAAGTTCTTTATTATATAACAGGTACATACGATCAACATGACCTTTCTCTGTTGATGTTGACTTGATCACCTGGCTGAGGTAGTGTTCGTCAGGTTTCGTTACTGTAAATTTTCTCTCCCTCCACCTTTTTTATACTGTACTCTTTTACTGGAGAATAGCATTATTTACATTCTTTTTAAATCATTTTCTTTTATTCCTGACTCCTTGTTTGTACTTTATTTTTGGAAATAATATTACTAGTCAGTGCTCATCCCCATTTTGATTTGATTTTTTTTTTTTTGGCCGCACTGTGGGGTCTTAGTTCCCTGACCAGGGATGGAACTCCTGTCCCCTGAAATGGAAGCATGGAGTCTTAACCACTGGACCTCCAGGGAAGTCCCCCCATTTTGAGTTGGGTGGGATTACCAAAATCTAGAAACTCTAAATCAGAACATGCACAGAAGATAAAAGCACAGAAGATAAAAACAGAGCTTTAAGTAAAAATTGCAGTTGCAAAGATCCTGAGTGTTTCTTTTTTGATAACACTCAGAATCCTTGAAGGGATGGAATTATCTCATATGAGATAGAGAAGTGCAGCTCAGAGACCTGTACGATGAAGCTGTGGAAAAGAGCAAGAGAAAATATGATTTTGACATTATATTTTTGTCTTAATTTTTATTTTGGAGATTTAATACTGGAATTCTGTCTTTGGAAGGCCTGGGGTAGCTTTTTTTTCTCACCAACATTTTATTATAAAAATTTCAAACATATAGCAAAGTTGAAAGAATTTTAGAGTGAAATAATTCTACAGTGAAACCTATTCATACCACCTAGGTTTACTATTAACTTTTTACTCTACTTGTTCTGTCACATAGCCATCTGTTCATCTGTCTATCCATCTATTAACCCATCTAATTTTTTTGATGCATTTTAAAGTTAATAGCAGGTAACAGTATTCTTCTCCCTAAATACTTCATTCAGTATGTGAACCAATAACTAGAGTTCAGTACAGTTTTTAAAATGTGAAATTTACATGTAATGAAATGTGCAAATCTTAAGTGTATATTCACTGACTTTTACACATAGGTATGGGTAGTCCAAAGCACTATGACATATGGGACATTACCATCCCTCCAGAAGATTTCCCTCATGCCCCTTTCCAAATAATCTCTGCCCTCACCTCCTCTGAAATCACTGGTCTAATTGTTTCTCCACCATGGATTATTTTTGCCTCTTCTAGAATTTGATATAAATGGAATCATACAGTATGTGCTCTCATGTGTAAGATTTCTTTCATTAGCATAATGTTTTTTAGATTTATTTATGTTGTTTCATGTCTGTTCCTTTTCATTGCTTGTTATTTATAAATATACAATTTAAAAATCCATTCTTCTATTTATGTACATCTGGGCTATTTTCAATTTGGAGCTATTATGAATAAAGCTGTTATGAACACTTGCATTCAAGTCTTTGAGGGAAATATGTTTTCATTTTATGTCTAGGAGTGGAACTGCTGGGTCATAGGATAGTTGTATAATTAGGTCTTCTAATGCCAGACTATTTTCCAAAGTGGTTATGCCATTTTAAATTCCCACCAATAACATAAGAAAGTTTCAGTTACCCCACAACCTTGTCAATATTTGGTTTTGTCATTCCTTTAAATTTTAACCATTCTAGTGGTGTGTTGTAACTGATATACCATTGTAATTTTAATTTCCCTGTTGACTAATAATGTTGAGTACTTTTTCACGTACTTGCTGGCTATTAATGTATCTTCACATTTTTTTTTTAATTTAAAAATTTTTTTATTTTTTGGCTGTGTTGGGTCTTTGTTGCTGCGCACAGGCTTTCTCTAGTTGCAGCAAGCAGGGGCTACTTTTCGTTGCAGTGCATGGGCTTCCCATTGTGGTGGCTTCTCTTGTCGCGGAGCATAGGCTCTAGGCATGCAAGCTTCAGTAGTTGTGGCACACGGGCTTAGTTGCTCCGTGGCATGTGGGATCTTCCTGGAGCAGGGATCGAACCTGTGTCCCCTGCATTGGTAGGCGGATTCCTAACCACTGCGCCACCAGGGAAGTCCCTATCTTCAGTTTTATGAAACATATTTTCAAACATTTTATCTATTTTTCAGTTGAGTTGTCTTTTTATTGTGAATCGTGGGTATTTTTTTTTTTTTTACATTATAGATCAGTTCTGTCGCATAGAATTTTCTGCATAGTCCAATATATTTATTGTGAAATGTGGCTACTGCAAATGAGGAAGTGTATTTTTTTTTTTTTGCAGTATGCGGGCCTCTCACTGTTTTGGCCTCTCCCGTTGCGGAGCACAGGCTCCGGAGGCGCAGGCCCAGCAGCCATGGCTCACGGGCCCAGCCGCTCCGCGGCATGTGGGATCCTCCTGGACCGGGGCACAAACCCGTGTCCCTTGCATCGGCAGGTTGACTCTCAACCACTGCGCTACCAGGGAAGCCCGAGGAAGTGCATTTTTAATTGTATTTAATTTTAATTAGTTTAGATTGAAATAGTTACATTGGCTAATGACTAGCATATTGGACAGTGCTGTTCTAAAAACTAGTCCTTATCAGATACATGCTTTATGATTATCTTCTCCCAATCTGTGGCTTGCCTATTCATTTTCTTTTTTTTTTTTTTTTTTTTGTCTGCGTTGGGTCTCTGTTGCTGCGCGCGGGCTTTCTCTAGTTGTGGCGAGCGGGGGCCACTCTTCGTTGCGGTGTGCAGGCCTCTCACCACGGTGGCTTCTCCCGCTGCAGAGCACGGGCTCTAGGCGCGTGGGCTCAGTAGTTGTGGCTCACGGGCTCCAGAGCGCAGGCTCAGTAGTTGTGGTGCACAGGCTTAGTTGCTCTGCGGCATGTGGGATCTTCCCGGACCAGGGCTCGAACCCGTGTCCCCTGTGTTGGCAGGCGGATTCTTAACCATTGCACCACCAGGGAAGTCCCTATTCATTTTCTTAATGGTATCTTTTGATGAGGAGAAGTTTTAAATTTTGATCAAGCTTAATTTTTCAATTTTTTCTTTAATGGTTATTGTGTTCTATGACCCATCTAAGAAACTGTTGACTACTCCTAAGACACGACTTTTATGTTTGGGTTTATGATCCACCTTGATGGTGTTTGGTGGGAGTCAGGGTTGTTTGAGTACCATTGTTAAAAAGACTTTCCTGATTGGATGCTTTGGCACCTTTCTGAAAAACAGAAAACGATAAGTGTGGATCTATTTCTGTTCTCTCTTTCATTGATTTATTTACTGAGCGTCATGCCCTTACTACACTGTTTCGATTACTATAGTTTTAAGTCTTAAAGTCAGACGTCCTTCAATTTTGTTCTTTTTCAAGATTGTCTTGAGTATTTTAGGTCCTTTGAATTTCCATATAAATTTTAGAGTCAGCTTGGTAATTGTTGGGATTATGACTGGGATTTTTGTTATATCTATAGATCTTAGATATGATGAAAGAAATGTTTTGTATTTTTAATCTTGAGATTTTTAGGAATGGATGTCTCTATAGGTTGATGTATTTTAATACTTTGTCAAGAAGGAAAACAGGATCTTCTATGATCCAGGCCAGAAGAGATCCTATAATAGTCTTTGTTTCTTCCATTTTGTATTGTTTATTCAGAGGGACTTTGAACAATAATTTCCTAGGCTGTACCTGGGGATAGAGTTGCAGACTCTATGGACCATGAAAAGTCAAGAATCTAGATTCCAAAAGACAGAACAGAAACCATTTCCAAGGTGAACTACTGATGCTAAATGTGAAAAATCCATGTATTATTCTGTGACTTATGTCCTATTTAAGGAAGGCAATAAACTGTGTGATTTTTTCTTCTCTATAGCATCTCTAAACTATTTTTTTCTTTCTTTTTTTTTTTTTTTTGCGGTACGTGAGCCTCTCACTGTTGTGGCCTCTCCCGTTGCGGAGCACAGGCTCCGGATGCACAGGCTCCGCGGCATGTGGGATCTTCCTGGACTGGGGCACGAACCCGTGTCCCTTGCATCGGCAGGTGGACTCTCAACCAGTGCGCCACCAGGGAAGCCCCATCTCTAAACGATTTTGCCTTGGTTTTTCTCAACATTATTTTAGGAAAAGTGAAGCTTCACAACTTTGTTCTCTTCAATTCTTATTTTAATTCAATATGAGCTTGGAAGATAAATCTACAGATTATTTAGTTAAATCTCTTCATGTTGTATACGAAGTAATAGTTAAATGATTTGTTCAAGATCACTGAGCTAGTTAGTAGCAGAGTTCTGACAATATTCCAGGCTTTCCAACCTCTCTACTCCACTGATATTTCCACTATGCTTTGCTGTCATAATAGCTAACCGGTGAGTAATTCCTGAGCCCCTATAATGTGCCTAGCATTGGACTATTTATAGATGATATAAATTATCATTATGATATAGCTCTGATCCTCAAATACCATAGAGTCCTGTGTAAGACAAGAAACAATTAGAAAACAGTAAAAGGCAATGTATAATAATGTTCCAAGTTGGATCAAATTTTGGATAAAATGCTATAAATGCATATAGAAGTAATACTGTGACTCATTTTAAATAAATCTGGCTGTGTTAGAGCAATATAGAACTGTAATTGAAAGCAGGTTGTACAAGAGAGATCTGAAACAGGCTAGCTGTATAAAATGAATGAAGTCAAATTGCACCTTAAATTCATGCTCATTTAAACAAAATGTTAACAGTTGTTAAGAAGGTGAAGATTAATGCTTGATGAAATTATTAGAGAAGGATTTATGGAAGAAGTAGGGTTTGAGACATAATTTCAAGGATTGATGGAATTATAAAGGGTGAAGGGGATTATAAACTATTATATTTGGGATACAAACACTATTTTAATGAAAATTTGAATACATTATAAATTAAAATGTAATTTTAATGCAGTTCAAGAGAAGGCCATTAAATATCTTTATGGGTTTCTGAAATAAGTTACTTTTTTTTTTTTTTTTTTTTGCGGTATGCGGGCCTCTCACTGTTGCGGCCTCTTCCGCTGCGGAGCACAGCCTCCAGACACGCAGGCTCAGTGGCCATGGCTCACGGGCCCAGCCACTCTGCGGCATGTGGGATCTTCCCGGACCGGGGCACGAACCCATGTACCCTGCATTGGCAGGTGGACTCTCAACCACTGAGCCACCAGGGAAGCCCGTTACTTTTAACTAAAGCTAATGAAGCCTAAATTTATATGAGAAGGTTAAAGGTGGAAAATGCCTACTGAATTAAGCAGTTGAGTAGAAATTTAGGTTTTTTCCTGCAGAGGTGGTGCTATTTTGCCTAGGTGCTTCTTCTATGACAGCTGGTCCAAATGGAATATTGTTTTTTCAACAATATTCCTTAAAGGTAATGAGACACCTGTATTTCCATCTTGCTTTCAACAATTTGCCCTAAAAAAAAAATAAACTAACATCTCTGACTCCATATTTCCTTATCTAGAAATGGGATTAATAATAACTTCACTGCCAACCTCATGGCAGTTGTGAAACCTGAGCAAGATAATGTGTGTAAAAATGCTTTGGAATCTTTCAATATAAGATTCAGTAAGTCGTAAGGATTTTATGGATTATGGTCCAATGGAGATTCTATGAAGATATTTTTAGAGATAAATACTGCAGAATTCTCTGCAGCATTGACTTGGATTGTTTTCAAAGATTCTAATAAGCACTATGTATTATATTTTTCCTGGGGTGTAGATAACTATATATGTGTGCAGTATGATTAATTGAATGCTTCATATGTACTGAATCATCTTTCATAAACTGGGCTGATTTACAACTATGCAGTTAGCTGTTATTTAGAGTGTCATTGGAAAATTGTTTGTGTTACTTTTTATTTATACATTATATACAAAAAATTGCTTTCTTCATATCTGTATCCACTCTGTAATGACCTATATAAGAAAATAATCTGAAAAAGAGTGGATATATGTATATGTATAACTGATTCACTTTGCTAAACAGCAGACACTAACACAACATTATAAATGAACTATACTCCAATAGAAATTAATTAAAAAAAATAAAAAATCCACACACATACAAAAAGAAGTAAGTTCAGTTGTTACTAACAAAAACAGATCTTGGTTTGTGATGTAAAGAGTCTTCAGTTCACTGCCTCCATGTCCCTATTCTCTAGCATCTGATACTATAATCTTATTTTATGGGGTTTGATAATTAATATTATAAAAATTAATAAATTATCAGTGATCAAATAACATTTAACTCTTGACAAATGTTCAAAATACACAAAGGACTTGATTTCTTAACAAAATATGCATATTTTTTCATATGGCAAAAAAGAATTGCCCTTTTATGTCAATTATATTTCAATTAAAAAAAGAAAAAGAGAGGGACTTCCCTGGTGGCACAGTGGTTAAGAATCTACCTGCCAATGCAGGGGACACGGGTTTGAGCCCTGGTCTGGGAAGATCCCACATGCCACGGAGCAACTAAGCCCCTGCGCCACAAGTACTGAGCCTGCGCTCTAGAGCCCGCAAGCCACAACTACTGAAGCCTGCACACCTAAAGCCCGAGCTCTGCAACAAGAGAAGCCACTGCAATGAGAAGCCCGTGCACCACAATGAAGAGTGCCCCCCACCTTGATGCAACTAGAGAAAGCCCGCATGCAGCAACGAAGGCCCAACGCAGACAAAAAAATAAATAAAAAGAGAATCACCTATAAGAAATCATATATTGACTATATTCTTATTTTTTAAAAAAATATTTCAATCTTTTCTTTGTGGATTACGCATTTTTAAAAAATTTATTTTGCTTATTTATTTGGCTGTGTCGGGTCTTTAGTTGCAGCATGAGGGGTCTTTGTTGAGGTGTCCGGGATCTTTCGTTGATGCACAGGCTTCTCTCTAGTTGTGGTATGCGTGTTTTTCCTCTCTCTAGTTGTGGCGTGCAGGCTCCCGAGTGCATGGACTCTGTAGTTTGCGGCATGTGGGCTCTCTCATTGAGGCGTGTGAGCTCAGTAGTTGTGGCGAGTGGGCTTAGCTGCCTCAAGGCATGTGGGATCTTAGTTCCCCAACCAGGGATCAAACCTGCGTCCCCTGCACTGGGAGGCGGATTCTTTACCACTGGACTACCAGGGAAGACCCCTTGACTATATTCTTATTGAAGTCTGGGTTACTGAGTAGTATTAGTTATCTATTGCTGTGTAACCAATTACCATGAACTTGATGCCTTAAAACAACACATTTATTATCTCACAGTTTCTGTGGGTCAGAATGTAACAGAATCCATTGCTTCGTGATCTCTCACAAGACTGCAATCAAGGGGTCAGCCAGGGCTTGAGTCTCATTTGAAAGCTCAACTGGTAAGGATCAATTTCCAGTCTCACGTGATTGCTGGCAGAATTCAGGTCCTTGCAGGCTGTTTTCCTGAGAACCTCAGTTCTTTGCTGGCTGTTAGCTGTTCCTTTCCACGTGGCCTTCTCCATAGGCAGTTTACAACATGGCACCTTGCTTTGTCAGAGCCAGCCAGGAGGTCTCCTAGAAAACTAGAAGTTACAGTCTTATGTAATGTAATCACAGAAGTGACATCCTATCACCTTTGTTGTATTCTATTGGTTAGAACAAGTTACGTGTCCTGCTCACACTCAAGGGGAGGGGATTACACAAGGGTGTGAATGCCAAGAGACAAGGATCATTTTGGCTATCTTAGAGTCTGTTGGAAAAGAACTGAATAATTTGACATATGACATAAGCTACAAAGAGAGACGTCCACTAAGAAATTGTACTCAATTAATTCTATAATCCAGAAGGAATTGGTGGGAATGGCTTAATAGAATTTTCCAGTTAGCAATACAGTATCACAAACAAATAAAAGTAAACTACTAAGCACATTACTTTTTCTTTACTATTCTGCTCTTTCTCCAGTGCTGTCAGCTGTGAAATGAGATAGCCTTCATCAGACCCTGGAAAAGTGCTAAAGAGTTGTACTTCAGAAAAATGTTAGAGGAAAATACAATCATATATATATATATACATATATATATATACACATATATATAAATGTTTTAGCAGCAAATGGTATATTTCAGCAGCAAATGGTGTTGATTTTGTTATATTGATAAATGATATCTATTAAAAATGTCATTTTCAACAGCACATGCCAGCATGTTGCCCCACAAAAATAGCTCGAGTTAAATAAAATAGTAATTCTTGGATATGATTAGAAATTCACAAAACAGATTCAGTGTGGCATTAATGTAATAAGGTTGTTGACTTTGAGTACTTGACAAAACTTCACCAGGTAATTAAAAGAGCTCTTTGTATTCTTAACAAGTCAAAACAGCAGCTATTAAACAATTTAGAACAATTATGCACAAAATGAACATTTTCTGTGTAAAAACATTTTTATCTGTTTTGAAGACTAGCAAAGACTGGAAAGCCTAAAATGGGAGAGATTAGTAATTATCACTTCAGTGTTTGGATTGTTGAGTTATAGTTAGTGGATGGCCTCTATGACTGAGAATAAGTTCCTTAGCCTGAATGGGTAGTCAGGAAAATCCTATTTTGTTTTTATTTTTAAGCTGCAGAAGAAGATGCCATGGAAAATGGACCCAAATACTGCCTGTAAGGTTGGTTGGTATGAACTGGAGCATTTCCAACAGCTTAAGAGTTGTGTGGAAGGCTTTGGAAGACAAAGATACACTTCATAGTTTTAAGTTTGCCAGTCTGTCTTAGAGCACATTGATATTGTAACCCTTAATGTCGGTATTTCTGTTCTATTGCTCTAAATCAGACTATATTTTGAGACATTAGAGTGATTTGGTAGGAGTTCTTCACTTACATAAAAGGATTGAATAAATTTTGTGCCTGCAAAAATTTATTATGACATATCATGTATAATATCTATGGTTAATAAATCCTAAATAGGAAAGGTCAATAAATGAATTGACGAGATTTGGTACTACAATGCCAAGTAGACTAAGATATTATGTAAGCCACATGATTATAGAGGACATTCTCACATTGTGGTCGCAGCTTAAAACAGACAAAAATCTACATTACCTCCTTTTTCCTGAGGAAAATAGAACTTCACATTAGCTGAAGTGTAGGTTTGGTATCTTGATGGGGCTCTGCTTTGTCATTGTCCTTGGAATGTTCTCTAAAGTACACAGGAAAATTCTCTTCTGAGTACAGAATGAAGTAATGTTTTAGCAAAGTCTTGTAGAAACTTATGTCTTCTCATCTCTAGTACGCAATTGAAGGGTAGGAAGGACACGGCTGAAAAAATATAGGTTTGGTACTTGGAGAAAATGAAATAAAAAAGCAAAAGCCTGGGAATACTAAGGCCCTGGGTATAACACGTATTTGCCTGAGGTGACAAATACTTTTCCTAAATTCTGATAGTGTGGCTTCCATTTCAGGATAGGATCTTCTTTGAAGCTTTAAGCATTAAAAAGAGACTATATTCAGTTATAACATGAGCCCTTGACCTTTGTCCAAGGATTCAGTTCAATCTTATAAATCAGAAATTCAAATGTCAAATCACCCATGATTTATCCTGCTTTGGATACTGGCATTTAGAAACCCATCCTGTCTCATTCTAGAGGTGGATTTTTAGTCATTTGGAGGCGTATTCCCAGATGCCCATTCAGTCTAAGAACATACAGATATCTCCCCCTCTTTTACAAAGTTCACTTTATGCCACTTTGGTTTTATGAAGGACCTATATAAGTACCTATTTTCACTAAATGAAAGAAATCTGAAGAGGATTTTTGCTTTTATGAAAAAAGGTGAAAAGTGAAAATAGCATTCAGCATTTATTTTACAGTGAGTGGATATGGAGGCAGTGCCTCCCTGAGCAGCGAGAGTGGCATCCCAAGCTCCTTCTCCGGGAACTACACTCAGCATCTCAGCATCAGGCTACCATAGCTTTGAACTGTGTCTGTGAACATCTGTGCTTTATCTTGATTTATATTGTGCATCTGTTAGTAAGATGTGTCCTAAGATGATTGCTTCTTTGCCTTACACCATTTCAGCTTACAAAAGGTTTCATAGGAACTCTCTGTACATACATTTCCTTTGTGTAATTAAAAAAAATAAGAATGAGGAGCTTCTTTTTTTTTTTTTTTTTTTTGCGGTACACGGGCCTCTCACTGTTGTGGCCTCTCCCGTTGCGGAGCACAGGCTCTGGACGCGCAGGCTCAGCGGCCATGGCTCACGGGCCCAGTCGCTCCGCGGCATGTGGGAACTTCCCGGACCGGGGCACGAACCCATGTCCACTGTATCGGCAGGTGGTCTGTCAACCACTGCACCACCAGGGAAGCCCAAAGAGCTTCTTTGACAGGACTGCTTTATGTGAGCTGAGGTACTGAAAGGCCAGCAAAGCCTTCAATATGGGAAAATCCACAAACTTTCTAGACCAGGTTTCCTACAGAGAGACTGGCTCATTGGGAAGCTATTCTCCTAAGCAGAATTACTCTATATTTTAATGTGAAATTTGTATTAGATGAAGATAAAGCCAGTTTCATGCTTAGTCATGGATAGAGAGATATGGAAACAAATCACACCATGGGGCAAAGTAGGGTCAATGAATGGGGTTGTCATTTAGACAAGTCCATAGATGGGGTGGGGTTTTCTTTTCAGGGAGCCCTTTGAACAGGATGAGAGGTTCAGTTGGGGACAGTCACCTTAAACTGAAGGAACTAGCACTAGTTTTCGAGCTTTATTTAGAATATTCAACAGAGACTGGAAACTGTCCACAATACCTTATTCTTCCTTAGTGAGTTGAGCAAAGGAATGAAACACTGAGGCAGTCCTGAGGCTTATGGGCAGGGAATAAGGCAGGCTCCTCATTTGTGGGTATCTGAACTTTCAATGAGTCCTTGGTCACCTGAGAATATAAATATATACATACATATATGTATATATATATAGATATATATGTATTTTAGGGAGGGTAATCTAGCAGATACAAATACTTCCTTTCTAGAAAACAGTATAAGATATTACCCCACACATAGGAGACATACAAAACAATCCTCTTTGTTTTGATCAGTATTTGTAAAATTCTCTCAGGGTGGTAGAAACTTAATCTTGATAAGTACAGATTCCACCATAGATACCAGGGTTGTGTCTATGTAGTGTCCAGATGTCCACATGGTGATGTGAATTTAATCCTCAAGGTCGTTATCTTTCCACACCAGCATCGATTGTGATGCCACACGCTTAACCATGAAGATTGTTGCCAAGTCTTGACCATTTTCTTGACATTAAGCTCTCTTTAAGGATCAGCTTTCTCTCAGCCAGTCCTGTGGCTCTTTGTAGGGGGCAAACCCTATGAAGCTGCCTCAGGCTGTCTGCCTAAACACAACACTCAACCATTTTCCTTCTGTGGTCCTGCCACTACACTGAGTTCTATCTGGGAATGGGGGCATTGATTTTGTTGTTCTTACATCCCCCAAACTGATTTGGGGCTTTCTTGTTCCCCTTCCTCACTGGGGCTGAATCTTGGGGGAGAGGCAGTAAAAGTGTATGGGGTTCTTTCTTAGGAGCTGTAATAGGCACAGATTATTCTCACTTCAAATGAAAGAAATCCTAACCAACAATGGTTTAAACAATGAATTATCTCACACAACAAGAGGTCTGGAGACACAGGCCAGGACTGGCATAGCAGCTTCACTATATAACCAGGAATTCATCTTCCTGCCATACTTCCACTTTGTTACCCTCAGCTATTGGCTTTTGTCATTGTGTTTGTCACCACTGTGCTTGTCATGTCCGAATGGGGCAGGGCTATATGAGGTACAAGGAATTATAAGGGGAAAATCCTCTATAAATGTTACAAAATATATCTCACCATGGTTACAAGTACACAGAAACCCACCCAAATTAGGCCAAGGTAGAAAGAGAATTTGTTGGTTGGATGTAAGTATATCTCATGGACCTAAGGATAGGAAGTATAGCTGAACTTCACTGTGGACTAGAAGCAGGAACTGGAAAGCTGTTACAGATCAGTACAGCTGTTATCCCTTCCTTTTCTGGGCACATGATCTCTTATGGTCTGCTTTATTTTTCTTTCTTGGCATTGGCTTTTTCTACTTCTCTGTGTACAAAGTAGAAAATGGTCACTTTAGCCTTATCAGTTCAAAGGCAAATTAAGATTGAGTAGCATCTCTTTTGCTTTAAATTCTCTGGGGAAAGAATATGATTGGTCCAATTTTGGTGGTATGTCAATCTTTAATCCAATCAGTGACCATGGGGATGGGGTTAAATGACTTAGCAGTTCTTAGGAACTAAGGGAGAATACTCTTGAGAAGGGACCATGTGTGTGTGTGTATGTGTGTGTGTGTGTGTGTGTGTGTGTGTGTGTGTGTGTGGCAGTGGTTGTTGGAGAAGAAACAATGGACAGCTCTACTACTCTCGATACCCTAATCTGCTGAAGGATAAATCAAATTAACCATTCATTCATTCTACAGACATTGGTCTCACTTGTTCTTCCCCTTATGCTCTCTCTCAGAGTGTCAGTACCGCTCATCTAGTTGCCTATATTATAAACTCTGTACAACCCAATAAGCAACACAACAGCTAATATTTATTATGTGTACTATGTGATAGGCATTCTATGTGCATTATTTTAAATTCTACCGCATAACAACTCTACAAATAGGTATTATCTATTTTATAGATAAGCAAAGTGAAATTTAGAGATGTTAAGTCAAGCTTTCAACATCTCTTTCGGATTACTGCAGTAACCTCCTGTCTCCCTGCCTCTGATCTGACACCTCCTATCCTTTTTCTGCCTGTCAATCATAGTGGTATTTCTAAAACACAAATCTTATCGTGCTGCTTTCCTGCTTAAAACCCTTCTATGGTTCCCTCAGGATAAAGTCCAAATTCCTTTGCATGATGTATAAAGCCTTTCATGATCTGGGTAGCTATCACCCTACCAATCTCTATCCTTATCTCTTTCAGTCTTGCACCTCACAGTCTATCCTTAAGCCACACAGATTATTTGCAGTTCTTAACAATTCATTTCTTACTTCTGCACAACAACCCTGTAGCCATTCTCCCTGCTGACTCCTACACATTACCCACACGCAGGATTAAGCTTAGATGTTACCCTATTCAGAAGCCTTCTCTGATTGAATTCAGTGCCCCTTCTTTATACTTTTGTATCACTCAGTGATTTTCTCCTATACTTATCACACCATACTGTAATTGTTTGTAAACTTATTCTGTCTCTTGCACTGGATTGTAAAGTCATTGAGTGGAAAGATAATGTCAGGTTTAGGTTTAGGTTTATGTCAGGTTTATTGAAAACCCTAAGATTAGGGTAGTGCTTGGTGCATAATAGTTGCTTAATAAATTTTTGTTAAATGAATGAATCTTTGGTAGAATTCTGGAAGAACTCGAAAAGCTACCTGGAGAGAAAGAGATATTCAATATTTCTTGTTTAGTAAATGGATTATTCTGACAGCTATTTCCCCTTAGCCCTTTTTTTTTTGGCTCGTAATTTATAAAAATTGAGCAGATGCAAATTTAAAAATTGATAAAATTAACTGTGAAAACACATCACAAAGTAATAAAATAAGAAAGTGATATAAAACAATAAGTAATGGTGTTAAACCTAATGTAAGAATGCTGAATGCAGTGACAAAGTTGTGAGATTGGGGGAGAAAAAGCAAGGAACTGAAAATTCTTTTCACTGCTTACTAAATTGAATGTATATTGCTGGTAATATTTCATTTAATTCTTACAATAATTCTTCGAGGTTGATATGTTATGCCTATATTAAAACTAAGGAAATTAAAGATCAGATTAGAGCAAAATAAACTGAATGATTACACAACAAACTCTCTACAGATAAGCACATAAAAGAAATGAAAATCAGCCTTAGAAAATATTGTGGAGAATATGCGAAGGTAAACCACCCTACACCCTAAATGATTCTTTTGCTGGGTCTGGGCTCCTGTATCAGCTTTCCAGCTTTCTCTCCTAAAGCGATTTCCTTCACTTTCACCTTCTTTGAATGTAGGGATATGTCCTTCCTTTTACCTGGTTGAATTCCATCTCCTTCCTCAAGCTTTGTCTCACTTTAAGTTGCTTCTTGAGTGAAATTTGCTTCATTAGACCCGCTTTCTGATTTAATTAAACTTTTTCGACCCTAGCAAAGCACCCCGACTTCTCTCTCAGAGGATTATCAGCAACACAGCAGTAAATGTCAACACAAAGCCGACTATTACTGTAGATCACTCAGGGGGAAAAAAAAAAGATAAAATCCTTAACAGTGGCAGTGTTTAAGTGACTATATTCTGCCGTGTGAGAACGCCTGGAGTCATTTTTAACTTCCACCATTTCCTACGTCTCAATTGGGTCAGTTTTCTAAACTTTCTAAGTCTCAGTTTTCTTACCTATGAAAAGAGGATCCTAGTAAAAGTCTCCTACCTACCTACTCCAGAACTCCTGTGAGGGCCAAATTAGAGGAGGTACGTGAAAATGCTTCCCAAACATTTGGTAAAACGCTGTAAAATGTTTGTACCTGGCTACAGACGAGATCACGACAACAAGTTGTATTCCTGTGTTGAAGAAACTCAAAGGAGGCTAGTCGTTAAGGAGAGGAAGCCGAGCGTTGCCATGTGACGTCATCACCCAGCGCTTGCCGCGACGGTTTCCGGGTTGGGCTCTAGGCAGCATTCTGCGTCATGGGGACTTGGCGGCGTTTGCTGCTTTTTGGGGGGGCGTCGCTTCGGGGCTGCGGCGGGGCCTGTGTCCCGCTTGGGGGAGGCCGAGTGTTGGTTTGGGGGCGCCAGGTCCGTGGTGCTGCAGAGCAGGTGGAGGCGGGCGGGTCCGAGACGCTGGGGCGCCAGGGCTGCGGGTGCTCTGCAATTGCCTCTTGCCGAGGACTCACTTCACTGCCTCGTGGGCACCCGCCCACTTGGCGGCTCAGTGAGACCCCAGTTCTGGACGTCCTCATTTTCCAGGCGGGCCCCCAGTGGGACCAGGCCGAGGCTTAGAGGGGCGTAAAATAGATGGTTAGAACATGGATGTGTGACTTACACTTGTTTTCTTAGTGTTGGTTTATTTAGAAAATAGGTTAAAGAGAAGGAAAACACGTGGAGGATTTAACTCCGGAAAGAGGCAGCTTACTTTCCATTTTTAACGTCTGCGTATCCTGGCAAATAAATTTCAATTTAAACAATGTGTCTGTGAAATTGTGATCAATAGCAATAGGTAAATAACACTAAAGGCCTAAATAGTGGAGATGAGGAGAATTAGAGTAGAAAAGAAAGCCCTGTTAATTGCAAATACCGAATTGTTTTTGCTTTTACAGCGTGATAATGGAGATGGCTTGATTTAAAACTGTTTTTTTTTCTTCTTCTTAAGTTCTCTGGTGCTGAGAGTGAGACCCTAAAACAAAGAAGAACACAAATCATGTCTCGAGGACTTCCAAAGCAGAAACCAATAGACGGTGTTAAACAAGTTATAGTTGTGGCTTCTGGAAAGGGTGGAGTTGGAAAGTCTACTACAGCAGGTATTATAGGATATTAATTCTCATCTTGAATAGGACTTTATGCCAACTGGCAAGTGCACAATATTAAAATTATAGTTTTGTTCTTAAAAAAGTATTTGTGAAGTTCCTAACAGCTGCTTCCTTAGGATGAGGAGTTGGTAGTGATTGGGAGCTTAGATTTTTGGAGTTAGAGAAAACTAGATATGTAGCCAGGTCTTTGAGTCCTTAACTGAGGAAAAGGTGGTCAGGTTGCCCATTACATCTTCAGTTTACTTAACTGTAAAATGGCAATGATTATAATTTTTTCATAGGATGGTTATGCAAATTAATTAAACAAGCTGACTACTTAGCCCACTGTCTCATACATAGTAAGTACTCTATATTTGGTTGCTGTTATTATTATTATTAAACATTTAGTAAGTTTAACACTAAATTTATTTCTGTTCTTTGACGTTATTTTCTAGTCTTTTTCAGTGTACACATAGCTAAGTAGTTGCAATGAGATTGTTTACATTACCGTGGCTTATTTTCATTTAACCATAATATAATTTTCAACATTTATAAAGTCAACATAGATCTAATATTTGAAAATGTTTTAATTATTTAAAATATCTTTTAAGCTTTGTATCTTTTATATTAATATACTGGAGCAGAGAATTTGTTTTTTGGTGGCTTTTTAAAATTGATTATAGATTTCATTGTGACTGAAATGCTGCTTTCAGAACCCATAAAAGAAGTGCCCCCAGAAATAGAAGAGTTACCATCCAAGACTAATGACCAGGTATTCCCAGATGTCTTCAAAAGAAACTTTTTATTTCTAACAAAAATTTTCAGTGTAATAATGTAAAAAGGTAACTCCCCTCCTCCCAATTCAACTCAACAGAGGCAACTTGTATTATTAATTTGGAGTCATAAAGCTCTCAAGTCTTATTGTTGCCTCATTTAAAATTTTCAATCATTTTAATAGGAATGGCTTAATTCAGGTCTTATCCAACCTATCTTTTTTGCAGTTGATTTAAAAAAAGTAACCATCCTTATTTTATTTTGTTAATTTTGGCACAGTTCTACACTGTTAAAGATCGTTTATGTATTTATGTATGTATTTTTTTTAGCTTTTGACTCAAATTTCTGCATTTTTTTTAAATTGAAGTGTAGCTGATGTACAATATTATATAAGTTTCAGGTGTACAACATAGTGTACAATTTTTAAAGGTTATATCCCATTTATAGTTATTATAAAATATTGGATATATTCCCTGTGTTGTACAATATTTCCTTGTAGCTTATTTATTTTATACTTAGTAGTTTGGACCTCTTAATTACCTACTCCATCTTGCCCCGCCCCCCTAAGATCTCTAAATTTTTTTTTTTTTTTTCTCAGATAGTAACCTAAAGTTGGGGCATATATGTACCTTAAAATTCCTTAGTTCCATTGAAACCAATGACATTTTCAAATAAAAAGGGCCAGGTACAGAGTTCTGTGACTTTCACTAGAGATCTTGTGTCTTGACTCAAAGCCATATTTGGTAATTCCTAGATGCAGCAGTTTTATAGTTGTACAACCAGCTACAAATCCAACTGTATAGTGTTATTAGCTCAGTTTTTTCCCATTTTGACCTGAATGTAATTGTGGAAGAGTTTTTCAGATGTTTTGAAGAAATTAAGATTTACTAAGTATTGTAGTTATGATAGACCCCTGATATACTATTTGATAGATACTATATTATTATTAAAAATAGTTAGTGATTGTTCTTAATGAATTTATGCTATATCCTACACATTTTGGCTTTCTTTCTTAAGGATCTACAATCCACCTATTTGGTATTTTGTTTTTCAAATTTGGAAGCTCTTAGTTTTTGGTTCTAGAATCCACCTCTACTTGTGTTTTGAAAATTCAGAGTACATTTACCTGTATTCAGTGGTGTGACTCCTTTTGCAAGCTCTGTGTTTACTTGGACTGGTTAAAGATGGAAAGTGTTTTCGTGATAATAGCTATAAGTTCTTTGGGTTTTGTGCAATATAATTTGTTGGGTCTGTAGGCTAGCACTTGTGTAAAACAAATTGTTTATTGTTTTTGGTTGTAAGATCGTCTGTTACCATGGAATGTGACAGCAGTTAGACAGGAAAATATATGAGAAAATGTACAGTGTTTGACACATAAGTGCTTCAGTAAGTGTCCCTTCCTTGCGTTTTTTTCTTTGTTAGCATCATACCACTTGTCCCAAATAATTGGCCTATATTGTTTCATAACAGCTCTATCTGCATACATAAGCCTTAGAAATAGATTATTTCTATGTAACTCTGTTGGTATTCTATTTCTTTCCATTATATGTATTTATTCCTGTTCCAAACTATCTCAAAATACTTCCTATTTGAATATGTATGCTGGAGATATTTTGGATTAAAATGATGACATTTGATTAATACAGACATGCTCTGTGATTCTATTGTGTAAATGCAGAAAGACCCTCACATTAAAATGAATTACTCTCTAAAAGTTTCTGCCTAAAAGTTGGATTATGTTTAACCTGAAATTCAGAATTATTTTATAATTTATAAAAATTAATTTGTCAAGTGCCATGCCTTAGGCATAATACTATAATACATACAGTATTTGATTTAATTCTCACAACAGTTATGAAATAGGACCTCATTTTATAGAGGAAGAAACAGGCTTGGAGTAAAATATTCTACTCAAGATTATAAAACAGAGAGTGGTGAAACTGGGGTTTGAACCAGGTCATCCTTGAAAGTTTATGCTCTTAAATACTTTAAAGGAAACAATATCGGCATCATTTATAACACTGTTCTGTAAGGAATTGTGATCCACAGTATGAGGGTCTATTTATTTATCAGTTTTGGGAATGTGTTACTTTTGAACCTCTTTTTCATCTCAGATGTAGCATATCCTTATTGCTGGGCTAAAGGTGGTTTTGGGGACTACTGCTTTCCCCCTTTATGTCTTTGAGATTCACAAACAATAGGCACTTTTGGGAAAAACTTTCACTGCCTTGCCTTTTACCTTCCTCTCTTCCCTCTGCTCACTGGTCCAACCTTTCATTTACGTGGGTATTTGTGAGTTAGATATTTGGAATTCCTGCATTACCAGCATTTATTTTTAAAAAGCAATAGGATCACATCCATTTTTATTTATTAAAAAGTAGGTAGTTTTTCCTCAAAATATATTTTTGAAAATAATTGAATGATATATACCATTAGCATCATTTAAAAAAAACTTGGATTATTTAAATACAATTGTAACATGATAAATGGATTAATTAAAATGATAATTTGGGGGCAGACATCTACTGTTTATGTTGAAATGTTACTTTCTTTTTTGTGTTTTTTACTTTCTGTATTCTCTCCATGTCCTTGTTTTTTATAATGGAGATATATTAAAATTTTATTTGCCTTGGTTGTTACATTGAACATATTAAAAGACAATGAATTTTAGTAGAAGGAAAGTTACTAAATTTACTTTTTTGTTTCTTACAGTGAACCTTGCACTTGCTTTATCAGCGAATGATTCGGTAGGTGTTTATTAATAGAAATACTAATTTATTAAAATGTTTCTTAAGGCAATGATTAAGAGCATACTGATGTTTTTCATTTACTCTGTTGGGCATATAGTGTAGCTCTAGTCATTTGCATATCTTTAAGGAGCTCAAAAATCTGCCGTAAGTACTGGTTATATTTAATAATGATGATGAACATGGAAGGGACCACTAGTCAAGGAATTCAGGCAGCCTCTAGAAGCCAAGGAAATGGCTTTTTCCTTAGAGCCTCCAAAAGGTATGTAATCCTCTCAGCACCTTAATTCTAGCTCATTGAAACCTATTTTGAACTTCTGTGATAATTTCTTACAGTAGGAGTGGGAAACTGATACAGGAAGTCAATTTTCTTAGTTCTTAAATTTCTGAAGATGTCTTTATTTTGCCTTAATATATCATAGTTTGACTAGATGTAGAATTCCAGGTTTACAATAATTTCCTCTCTGAACCTTGAAAACAATATTCCATTTTCTTCTAGCATGCTAATGAGATGTCTGATGCTAGTCTGATTTATATTGCTTTGTAATAACCTGTGTTTTTCCCTTTAAAGCTTTTAAGAGTTTTCTTTATGTCTTTTAAGTTTAGAAATGTCACAAATATGTGTCTGGTTGTTGGCTTTACATTTTTTTTTATCTGTTTGGAAATTGGCCAAGCAGTACAAGGCTTGAGTCTTTTTCAGCTCAGGGAAAATTTCTTCATTGATTACTTTTTGTGATGTGTTTGTTCTTTCTCCAGAAACCTATTAGGTAGATATTGACCCTTCATGCTTGTTAATTTTTCTCTCATGTTTTCCATCTCCTTGTCTTTTGCTCTGTGTTTTGGAAGATGTCTTAGACCATTTTCCACACTGCTATATTGGGTTGTAGTTGTTATTTAGCCCTTCCAATTTTTATTTTTAATTTGGAAATGATATTTTTTCCAGTTTTCCAGAACTGTTTTATTTTCCAATTGCTATCCACTTAAAAAAAAAAAAAAAAGGTTGCACCATTCGTTTGAGTCTCTCTGAGGATGCTAATTAGAATTAATAAAAAATGTTCCTTTTAATGATCTCTATTTACTTAGCATGGTGGTTCTTATAATGTGGTCCTCAGACCAGCAGAATCAGCATCACCTGGGAACTTGTTAAACATACAAAATCTTAAGCCCCAGACCTACTGAATCAGAAACCCTGAAGGTGGAGTCCTACAGTCTTGTTTTAATCAGCCCTCTAGATGATTTTGATGCATGCTAAAGTTTCAGAACCATGGATGTATTGTTTTTTAAAACTCTAAATTGCTGATGGGATCCTGTTTCGTTTTCCACTGTGATTATATTTTTAATTTAGTTTAAAGCTATTTTTTCCTCTTGTTTCAATGGGAATTTGGAAGAGAGATATTCATGTATGATTAGGCAACCTTATTGAAATAAAAGCCAGTAATATATTTTTTTCTTGGCTGCGCCCTGCAGCATGCGGGATCTTAGTTCCCCAACCAGGGATCGAACCATTGACCCTGGAGTGGAAACTCAGAGTCCTAACCACTGGACTGCAAGGGAAGTCCCACCAGTAATACTTTTTAAAAAATAGTTTTTATTAGAGTACTTAGTTATCTTGGAGAAGGGACCCCATCTTCCTTAAAGAAGGGAGGAAACAAGGAAAATTCAATGGATGAGAAGGTAAATAAATTCATAGGTGTGGGGATCTTTTAATTTGGTTATCATTTCAGCCAAAGCTTTGATTCTTAAGACAATGCGAAGTAATTATATAAGAAGCAATCGAAGGATGAAAAGAATAGTTAAAAAGGGGTTGATTCCTTCATGTTAGATGTTGCTAGTTTTGTTGAGATGGTAGCTCAGATTTTTTTTTTCTTTTTTCTTTTTTTTTCCCTTTCAGGGAGCAGGGATGGTCAGCTTCATATTTAATGCTTTAGATGTATGACAGGGAAATAAGCAACAAGGAAGGAAAAGCAATGTTTTTCCCTGGGCCAGTTTTTCAGAAAGCATTTTAGTGTCCTTAAGTGTTTTTAAATATGTTTGTAAAATCTACTGTAGGAAGGGCTTAAGTATTCTGTTATCCAGATGAAGGTTTTTTTTTTTCATTTCTTGATATTTTGTAGCAAAGTTAGTTTAGAAATTAAAAAGAAGATAGCCAGGAAATTTGAGCAGCATGCTATGGAACTCAAAGATAATCTGACATAATACAGTGTTTTACAATTGGCTACTGTCTTGTTCTCTTAATCTATATATACTTAGGAAAGATCACTTTTATACAGCATGTATACTTGATTAATAGTGTTTTTATTTGGGAGTAGCATGTTTGGCTTAAACTGTGATCTGCCAGAGGACTGCCTGCGTATAGAAAAGAAGATAAATCATATATAAATATATGATTTATATGTATCTGGCAGTCTTATAATCTGTGTTGCCCAACTTAAGATGTTACTAATATTACACTTATTTAGAGGACATGTTTGGTCTTTAGGGAAAACTCAGGGTTCCTCCAAGCCCTTCTTATTGCCTGAGCTGATATATATAGATGGCTTATGTCCAAGGACATTTATTGGGACATGGTACTAGGGTATGTTGCTTTATGGGCTGAAAACCTCCAGTTAGGATGGTGTCTTTGGAGCTGATCTAGTGATTCATTCCCATGGAGTCTTAATTGCATGGAGCTTATATTGTAAGAGGGGTCTCTGACCTGCTTACCCTTAGGCCAACTTTTGTTTTTTTACATCTTTACTGGAGTATAATTGTTTTACAATGTTGTGTTAGTTTCTGCTGTATAACAAAGTGAATCAGCTACATGTATACATATACCCGCATATCCCCTCCTTCTTGAGCCTCCCTCCTACCCTCCCTATACCACCCCTCTAGGTGGTCACAGAGGACCGAGTTGATCTCGCACTAGCTATCTATTGTACATTTGGTAGTGTATATATGTCAGTGCTACACTCTCATTTCATCCCAGCTTCGCCTCCCCCCCAACCCCCCCCCCCGCCCCGTCCTCAAGTCCACTCTCTACATCTGTGTCTTTATTCCTGTCCTGCTCCTAGGTTCATCAGAACCAGTTTTTTAAAAAAAATTCCATATATATGTGTTAGCATATGGTATCTGTTTCTCTCTTTCTGACTTACTTCACTCTGTATGACAGACTCTAGGTCCATCCACCTCACTACAAATAACTCAATTTCGTTTCTTTTTACGGCTGATTAATATTCCATTGTATATATGTGCCACTTCTTCTTTATCCATTCATTGGTTGATGAACAGTTAGGTTGCTTCCATGTGCTTAGGCCAACTTTGCCAAAGACCTTGCTAACCCTTTTCTCCTATTTTCCTTGGGTTGGTACTTGCCCCTTTTCAGCATTGGAGTGGGAAGATCTAATAAGATTAATTTGCTGGTCTAGGGGAAACAGGTCTAGGAAGTTATTCATTTTACTTTTAATGTTGGCCTTATGATCTCTAAACTGGGTTATGTAAACCCCAAGGGGTATGCAAGATAGGCCATTGGAATGTAGAAGGGAAATTTATCTTTTCTTTTTTTTTTAAAATTTTAAAATTTTATTTTATTTATTTGTTTTTATATAGCAGGTTCTTATTAGTTATCCATTTTATACATATTAGTGTATACATGTCAATCCCAATCTCCCCATTCATCCCACCACCACTCCCACCCCCTGCCACTTTCCCCCTTTGGTGTCCATACGTTTGTTCTCTACATCTGTGTCTCTATTTCTGCCTTCAAACCGGTTCATCTGTACCATTTTTCTAGGTTCCACACATATGCGTTAATATACGATATTTGTTTTTCTCTTTGTGACTTAACTTCACTCTGTTTGACAGTCTCTAGATCCATCCATGTCTCTACAAATGACCCAATTTCTTTCCATTTAATAGCTGAATAATATTCTATTATATATGTACCACATCTTCTTTATCCATTTGTCTGTCGATGGGCATTTAGGTTGCTTCCATGTCCTGGCTATTGTACATAGTGCTGCAATGAACACTGGGGTGCATGTGCCTTTTGAATTATGGTTTTCTCTCTGGGTATATGCCCAGTAGTGGGATTGCTGGCTTATATGGTAATTCTATTTTTAGTTTTTTAAGGAACTCGATACTGTTCTCCATAGTGGCTGTATCAATTTACATTCCCACCAACAGTGCAAGAGGGTTCCCTTTTCTCCACACCCTCTCCAGCATTTGTTGTTTGGAGATTTTCTGATGATGCCCATTCTAACTGGTGTGAGGTGATACCTTACTGTAGTTTTGATTTGCATTTCTCTAATAATTAGTGATGTTGAGCAGCTTTTCATGTGCTTCTTGGCCATCTGTATGTCTTCTTTGGAGAAATGTCTATTTAGGTCTTCTGCCCATTTTTGGATTGGGTTGTTTGTTTTTTTAATATTGAGCTGCATGAGCTGTTTATATATTTTGGAGATTAATCCTTTGTCCGTTGATTCATTTGCAAATATTTTCTCCCATTCTGAGGGTTGTCTTTTCATCTTGTTTATGCTTTCCTTTGCTGTGCAAAAGCTTTGAAGTTTCATTAGGTCCCATTTGTTTAGTTTTGTTTTTACTTCCGTGACTCTAGGAGTTGGAGCAAAAAAGATATTGCTGTGATTTATGTGAAAGAGTGTTCTTCCATGTTTTCCTCTAAGAGTTGTATAGTGTCCGGTCTTACATGTAGGTTTTAATCCATTTTGAGTTTATTTCTGTGTATGGTGTTAGGGAGTGTTCTAATTTCATTCTTTTACATGTAGCTGTCCAGTTTTCCCAGCACCACTTATTGAAGAGACTGTCTTTTCTCCATTGTATATCCTTGCCTCCTTTGTTATAGATTAGTTGACCATATGTGCGTGTGTTTATCTCTGGGCTTTCTATCCTGTTCCATTGATCTATATTTCTGTTTTTTTGTGCCATATTGTCTTAATTACTGTAGCTTTGTAGTATAGTCTGAAGTCAGGGAGTCTGATGCCTCCAACTCCATTTTTTTCCCTCAAGACTGCTTTGGCTATTTGGGGTCTTTTGTGTCTCCATACAAATTTTAAGATATTTTGTTCTAGTTCTGTAAAAAATGCCATTGGTAATTTGATAGGGATTGCATTGAATCTGTAGATTGCTTTGGGTAGTATAGTCATTTTCACAATGTTGATTCTTCCAATCCAAAAACATGGTATATCTGTCCATCTGTTTGTGTCATCTTTGATTTCTTTCATCAGTGTCTTACAGTTTTCTGAGTACAATTCTTTTACCTCCTTAGGTAGGTTTATTCCTAGGTATTTTATTCTTTTTGTTGCAATGGTGAATGGGATTGTTTCCTTAATTTCTCCTTCTGATCTTTTGTTGTTAGTGTATAGGAATGCAAGAGATTTCTGTGCATGAATTTTGTATCCTGCAACTTTACCAAATTCACTGATTAGCTCTAGTAGTTTTCTGGTGGCATCTTTAGGATTCTCTATGTATATTATCATGTCAGCTGCAAACAGTGACAGTTTTACTTCTTCTTTTCCAATTTGTATTCCTTTTATTTCTTTTTCTTCTCTGATTGCTGTGGCTAGGACTTCCAAAACTATGTTGAGTAATAGTGGCACGAGTGGACATCCTTGTCTTGTTCCTGATCTTAGAGGAAATGCTTTCAGTTTTTCACCATTGAGAATGATGTTTGCTGTGGATTTTTCATTTATGGCCTTTATTATGTTGTAGTAGGTTCCCTCTCTGCCCACTTTCTGGAGAGTTTTTATCATAGGTGGGTGTTGAATTTTGTCAAAAGCTTTTTCTGCATCTATTGAGATGATCATATGGTTTTTATTCTTCAATTTGTTAATATGGTGTATCACATTGATTGATTTGCATATATTGAAGAATCCTTGCATCCCAGCATAAATCCTGCTTGATCATGGTGTATGATCCTTTTAATGTGTTATTGGATTCTGTTTGCTAGTATTTTGTTGAGGATTTTTGCATCTCTATTCATCAGTGATGTTGGTCCGTAATTTTCTTTTTTTGTAGTATCTTTGTCTGGTTTTGGTGTCAGGGTGATGGTGGCCTCATAGAATGAGTTTGGGAGTGTTCCTTCCTCTGCAATTTTTTGGAAGAGTTTGAAGAGGATTGGTGTTAGTTCTTCTCTAAATGTTTGATAGAATTCACCTGTGAAGCCACCTGGTCCTGGACTTTTGTTTGTTGGAAGATTTTTAATCATAATTTCAATTTCAGTGCTTGTGATTGGTCTGTTTATATTTTCTGTTTCTTCCTGGTTCTGTTTCTTCCTGGTTCAGTCTTGGAAGGTTATACCTTTCTAAGAATTTGTCCGTTTCTTCCAGGTTGTCCATTTTATTGGCATAGAGTTGCTTTTAGTATGTCTTAGGATCCTTTGTATATCTGGGGTGTCCGTTGTAACTTCTCCTTTTTCATTTCTAATTTTATTGATTTGAGTCCTCTCCCTCTTTTTCTTGATGAGTCTGGCTAAAGGTTTATCAATTTTATCTTCTCAAAGAAGCAGGTTTTAGTTTAATTGATCTTTGCTATACTTTTCTTTGTTTCTATTTCATTTATTTCTGCTCTGATCTTTATGACTTCTTTCCTTGTACTAACTTCGGGTTTTGTTTATTTTTCTTTCTCTAGTTTGTTTAGGTGTAAGGTTTGATTGTTTATTTGAGATTTTTATTGTTTCTTGAGGTAGGATTGTATTGCTATAAACTTCCCTCTTAGAACTGGTTTTGCTGCATCCCATAGGTTTTGGATCATGGTGTTTTCATTGTCATTTGTCTCTAGGTATTTTTTGATTTCCTCTTTGATATCTATAGTGATCTCTTGGTTATTTAGTAGTGTATTGTTTAGCCTCCATGTGATTGTGGTTTTTACGTATTTTCTGCCTGTAATTTATTTCTAATCTCATAGCGTTGTGGTTGGAAAGGTGCTTGATATGATTTCAATTTTCTTAAATTTACCGAGGCTTGATTTGTGACCCAAGATGTGATCTATCTTGGAGAATGTTCCGTGTGCACTTGAGAAGAGAGTGTAATCTGTTTTTGGATGGAATGTCCTATAAATATCAATTAACTCTATCTGGTCTGTTGTGTCATTTAAAGCTTGTGTTTCCTTATTAATTTTCTGTCTGGGTGATCTGTCCGTTGGTGCAAGTGAGGAGTTAAAGTCCCTCACTATTATTGTGTTACTGTCAATTTCCTCTTTTATAGCTGTTAGCAGTTTCCTTATGTATTGAGGTGCTCCTATGTTGGGTGCATATGTATTTTTATTTGTTACGTCTTCTCTTGGATTGATCCCTTGATCATTATGTAGTGTCCTTCCTTGTCTCTTGTAACATATTTTATTTTAAAGTCTATTTTATCTGATATGAGTATTGCTACTCCAGCTTTCTTTTGATTTGCATTTTCATGGAATATCTTTTTTCCATCCCCTCACTTTCAGTCTGTATGTGTCCCTAGGTTTGAAGTGGGTCTCTTGTAGACACTATATATATGGGTCTTGTCTTTTTATCCATTCAGCGAGGCCTATGTCTTTTGGTTGGAGCATTTAATCCATTCACATTTAAGGTAATTATCAATATGTATGTTTCTATTACCATTTTCTTAATTGTTATGGGTTTGTTTTTATAGGTCCTTTTTTTCTCTTGTGTTTCCCACTTGGAGAGGTTCCTTTAGCATTTGTTGTAGAGCTGGTTTGGATTCTCTTAGCTTTTGCTTGTCTGTAAAGCTTTTGATTTCTGCATCGAGAAATTTTACTCTACCCAGCAAATTCTGAATGAGATCCTTGCTGGGTAGAGTAATTCTGGTTGTAGGTTTCTCCCTTACATCACTTTAAATATGTCCTACCACTCCCTTCTGGCTTGTAGAGTTTCTGCTGAGAAATTTGCTGTTAACCTTATGGGAGTTCCCTTGTATGTTGTCATTTTTCCCTTGTTGCTTTCAATAATTTTTCTTTGTCTTTAATTTTTGTCAATTTGATTACTGTGTGTTTCGGCATGTTTCTCCTTCGGTTTATCCTGCCTGGGACTCTCTGCACTTCCTGGACTTGGGTGGCTATTTCCCGTGTTAGGGAATTTTTCGAGTATAATCTCTTCAAATATTTTCTCAGGTCCTTTCTCTCTCTCTCCTCCTTCTGGGACCCCTATATTGCGAATGTTATTGCCTTTAATGTTGTCTCAGAGGTCTCTTAGGCTGTCTTCATTTCTTTTCATTCTTTTTTCTTTATTTTGTTCCACGACAGTAAATTCCAGCATTCTGTCTTCCCAGTCACTTACTCGTTCTTTTGCCCCAGTTATTCTGCTATTGATTCTTTCTAGTGTATTTTTCATTTCAGTTATTGTAATGCTTATCTCTGTTTGTTCTTTAATTCTTCTGGGTCTTTGTTAAACATTTCTTGCATCTTCTTGATCTTTGCCTCCGTTCTTTTTCTGAGGTCCTCTATCATCTTCACTATCATTGTTCTGAATTCTTTTTCTGGAAGGTTGCCTATCTCCACTTCATTTAGTTGTTTTTCTGGGGTTTTATCTTGTTTCTTCATCTGGAACATAGTCCTCTGCCTTTTCATTTTGTTTATCTTTCTGTGAATGTGGTTTTCATTCCACAGGCTGCAGAATTGTAGTTCTTCTTGCTTCTGCTGTCTGCCCTCTGGTGGATGAGGCTATCTAAGAAGAAGCAAGCTTCCTGATGGGAGGGACTGGTGGTGGGTAGAGCTGGGTGTTGATCTGGTCGGCAGAGCTCAGTAAAACTTTAATCCCCTTGTGTGCTGATGGGTGGAGCTGGGTTCGCTCCCTGTTGGTTGTTTGGCCTGAGGCGACCCAGTACTGGAGCCTGCCTGGCTCTTTTGTGGGGCTAATGGCGGACTCCAGGAGGGCCCACGCAAGGGCTACTTCCCAGAACTTCTGCTGCCAGTGTCCTTGTCTCTGAGGTGAGCCACAGCCTCCCCCCGCCTCTGCAGGAGACCCTCCAACACTAGCAGCTAGGTCTGGTTCTGTCTCCTGTGGGGTCACTGCTCCTTCCCCTGGGTCCCGATGTGCACACTGCTTTGGGCGTGCCCTCCAAGAGTGGAGTCTCTGTTTCCCCCAGTCCTGTCGAAGTCCTGCAATCAAATCCCCCTAGCCTTCCAAGTCTGATTCTCTAGGAATTCCGCCTCCCATTGCCAGACCCCCAGCTTGGGAAGCTAAATGTGGGGCTCAGAACCTTCACTCTAGTGGGTGGACTTCTGTAATACGTGTTCTCCAGTTTGTGAGTCGCCCACCCAGTGATTATGGGATTTGATTTTATTGTGATTGCGCCCCTCCTACCATCTCATTGCGGCTTCTCCTTTGTCTTTGGATGTGGGGTATCTTTTTTGGTGAGTTCGAGTGTCTTCCTTTCAATGATTGTTTAGCAGTTAGTTGTGATTCTGGTGCTCTCGCAAGAGGGAGTGAGCACACGTGGAAATTTTTCTTTCTATTAATTTTTATCTTTTAAAATTTATGTTTTTGTATATACTCATTAATTTATACTAAATTAGTATAGTAGCTCTAATAAAAAATATCAACAGATATCTTAACATATATTGAAGTTGTATACCTAAACATTTTTTACTGATTGGGGTGCATGATCAAAAAAGTTTGGGTGTCACTGGCCTAGGCTAAAGGAATTTCTGTGCTGGATCATACGCCAGTTGAAAAGAAGACTACTTTGTAGATGGAGGTAAAGGCCTTATAGGAATAGGGTGTGGGTTTTCCTTGCCTTTTCCTTGCCCTTTGTACTTTCCTTTGAGGATGTAGAAGGTAGTATTGCAGAGAAGAATTTGGGATTATGTCATGTGTGCCATGCATCTAAATATTATATCCCATGATATGTTGGAGCTGGCTCATGCTTGTTCTGAGAGCTGATTGTTAAATTTCCAAGAATTTTGCAAACCAGTTGATATCATGTTGTTAGCTTGAAATAGGCCATGGTGGGAGTATTTAAACCATAGAAATCGGAAAATACTGAAAATTAGACTCCCCTCCTCACCTTGGGCCATTGTTAAACATTTACTGGCATACCCACCGGTCATACATATTGACAGTCACATATTTTAGTTTTTCTTTTTTCTGTCTTCTTAACCACCTTTATTATGGATGTCATTTTTCTACAGTATAAATTTAATAAACAGTGAGAAGTGTGCTGAAGCTGGAGAGAGAAAGGTAAAGGTCACCAGAAACTACTGATAAATTCTGTGAGATTCCTAAGTCAATTTATTTCTGTTCGTTTTAGTTCAACAGACATTTATTGAGCGCCTGTAACACTCATTGCCAGACACCCTGGGTATAAAGAAAAGTAAACATGCCTACTAAGACTACATTCACAAAACAGTGTTTTGTGTGTGTATATATAATTATATGTGTATATATCTCTGTGTATGTCTGTGTTTGTGTATTTTGGTGGTTTATAGCTGAATTAGGTTTAATAATAGTTTTTCCTGTGGGTAAGTGTAAATTAAAGTAACACTTAATAAGGTTTTATTGTGCTTCATAACAGAGTAGACACACTGTGTACTCTTAAAGTTTTTATAATCTAGTAAAGACAAGGGGAAGATAAATGTCTTAAAATGATGAGCTATGTTCAAGGTCAAATGTAATAGTGTTTCTGTCTAAGGTGACTAACTTTTATTCCAGAGAAAAGCAGTCTTTTTTCATAGAGCATGTTCGTGAACATAATTGTATTTGCCTCTCACAGAACCCTGTAATGCAGTGCACTTAGTATTTATCAGTTTTACAGTCTTATTGATTCTGCCCTAATCCTTGTCACATTTCATCAGCCAGCAAATAAACTTTTTTAGTCTCTGCAATATTTTTCCAATATGTATCTTTCTATTTTCACTGTTCCCACTCTAATTAAGGGTCACATTACTTCTTTTTGGCTCATTCATTGACTTATACCTCAGACAGTTATTGAGTGCCTGCTCCTTCCCAAGCACTTTGCTACTTTGGAGGATTTAGAAATGAATAAGACATAGAAATGAATAAGCCCCTTTGAGGGACTCACAGACCAGCAGACCACTGCAATGACCTCTTACCTGCCCAAGCTCAAATCCATTCAGTACATAATGCCAGATTACTCTTACTTAAGCACCACTGGAACCTCATTTTCTCCCCACTCAGAGTCACTGCTGAATGCCTTTGCTGGGATTCAAGATCCTCTATGATCTGGCTCCCATCCACATTTCTGGGTTTATCTTCAGCTCTTCTAAATGGTCCCTGTGCTCTAGCAAGTCAGGGTTACTTGCTGTTGCCAGTTTGGGCTTGGATATATTATGTTCTTGATAGCTCACAGCCTTTCTTCTATGTTTCTACTGGAGCGTTCTCTACTTCTTCTTCAGCTTTACACGTCCTATCCTCCAGGCTGCCATGTATGGCTATGCTGGTTATATCCTGCCCAAGAGTACTTGTCAAGGGAATCGAGTGATGACAGAAATCCGGGCTACCCTCCTCTTCATGTGCACCCACAGACTGCTTTCTAATTCACACAGAGGCACTATATGAGCTAGCCTTACCCTGAGAGGCAGCTTAGTGAAGTGCTCCCCTGAATTCCCTCCAAGTGAGGGTCTTTTTTCCATCTTGTGAAATCCAATAGCACTATTTATTGTTACTATTATTATGTACCCATGTAGCCATTCTGGCCATTTTTATAATAACAAATAATAAAACTAACATTTATTGAACATTTATAATATGTCAAGCACTGTTCCTCATGACATGGTTCTTAATTCATTTATTCTTCATAGCAACCATATAGGAATAGATACTATTATGATCCCTGTCGTAGATAAGAAGCAGAAGCACCTGGAGGCTAAGTATTTTGCCCAAGCTTACCCAGGAAGTAAATGGCAGAGCCAGGTTTGAATGCAGCCTAGATCCTGTGCTATTAACCTACTTGTTATACTGCTCCTATGTTGTCTAGATTCTTATGATTCAGAGCTGTGTCGTCTTTATTCTTGGCTATCCTTAGCAGCTAGCACAGTGATTTATGACTTAGGAAATAGACAACAAATGTTTGCTACATGGATGATTTGCATGCATAGATGGGTTTAATAGTATGTGAGTGCAAAGTTTTGTTTTGTTTTGCTTTGGTTTTTGAGGAGTGCTGTGGGATGCGAGGGCTCTTGTGGCTTGGTGGCCTGCACGCTGTTCTTTTCCTGTTTCTTAAAAGATGGTGTGCTCCATGATTCTACTTGGCCCTTTTCTCATTTTAAACTCTATCCAGTAATCTCATCTTTTCCCACTGCCCCAGTTACTACCCATGTGCCCTGGATTCCAAATGCATCAGCAGCCTGGATATCTTTCCTGGGTGCCAGACCTGGCTCTCTCATCTACTGTAGATGTACACTTGAATGCTTTACAAACATTCAAACTCAGCATGTGTAAAACCAATCTCTTCTTTCCTATAACTGTCTTTGTCCTATGAGGGTCATGTGGTTCCCTCCCATCTCTAAATCAGTCACCTGTTACTGCTGCTTCTACCACTCAAAGCTTTCTAGAATATGTCTTCTCATTTAATTCCTTAATGCCACTGTTTTATTCAGACCCTTATTATGGATCTTCTATGAGGTGATTCCTGCTCTCCATTTTCTCTGCTATGATGCTTTGAGGAAAGGGCTAGTACTTCCCACATTATTTCAGAGGTTTGTTTACTTGTTTAACTCCTGTGCTAGTCTGTGAACCTTTTAGGGCCAGTGCTGTTGGTCTCGTTCCCTTTTTTTATCCTCAGTGTCTAGTCCAGTGATGGTATATAGTAGGCTCTTGGTAAATGTTGGTAATGAGAGTGGAATGTGTTAAGTGAAGAGTGGTTGTGAATATATATACTTATATATTTCATATATGTGGTAGATTCTAAGTGTTGGATAAGCTATCTGTCGTTTGTTCAATGCTAAATTATGTCTTTTTTTCCCCTGAGCAAGTGAAATTAAAATCTAAGTGGGATAATGTGAAGTGCTTAGCACAATGGCTGATACATAGTAAGTTCTAAGTCACTTTTAGTATTGTAGCTAAATAAAATCTTTTTGTAAGTAATATCTCAAAAGTTGATAGGCATTTTACTTACTTGACTATTTTAACAAAAACTTATTTTAAGTTTTTACTTATTTTCCTTTGCTAGAATGCATCATTAAGTAGAATTTTAATTGGACTGAAAGCTGGAAAAGAAAGTAGTATTACCTTTAAAGAGTTTGTGTTTCTTTGGTTAGTTTTTTCCATTGATGTTTATCTCAAAATATTTATTTTTTCCCCATGATCACATAATGTCTCTATACTTATTCTTTGCAGATGTACTGCTCTTTTTCACAAATTATTATGAATGGCTCTTTAAACATAATTAAGATTATCTTAAGCCTTTGAAGTTCTGTGATCGTGTTAGGAAAAACTGGGAAGTTTTAGTTCAAGATTTAGGTTTTGGTTTTTGAAAAGTTCAATGATCTTGGGAACAGAACATGTTATGTACCGCCACTTAAAACACTGTGATTAAACAAACAAACAAACAAAAAGCCCCCCCAAAAAACACTGTGGTTTTCTTCATTAATAGTTATGTGTACAGCAGTTAACATTCTAGCTTTTTGATATCAAACAGACCTGGGCTTGATTCTGGCTCTGCCTTTTGCAAACCGTATAACTTTTGCCTGTACCTACCTCTTAAGGCTGTGAGTATTAAAGGAGATAGTGCATGTAAAGCACTTAGCACAGTGTCTGGCACATAGTAAGTGCCAATAAGAGCTCCTCTTATTAAGCTGTTCTAGTACTCCAAATGCCAGCCTGGACACATTATTATAATCTGGAATATTAGTTATGATGTGAATTTGGGTTAAATATGGATGAAACTGTTTCTCACAATTAATGGGAAATACTGATGAATACTATTTAGCTCAAGTTTGTAAGATTGGGCTCATATTTCTTTAATGCCAGTGTTGTAGAGGAATTACTCTATATTAAAGCAACCTGTTCTTAATGTTTTTATCATAGCTTGATAGTATTATACATTTCTTATGAAAAAATATTTTGTTATTATGGTTAGCCATTTTGGAGGAAGGGTACACCATTAGTGTTTAAAGTATAGCTATTTTAAAGCTAGAGGGGAAACTAGGGCGAGAGATCCAGAAGGAACAATTGCAAAATCATTATTTTTGCTCCTTTTTGTTCTTTAGTTCAAAAGTAATTCTTGGTAAGAAGTGTGTTTTATAAGTGAATTTGAATTCACAAATTTTGACATTTACTGAGGAGAGAGACTCAGAAGATACATTTGTAACTAGAGCAAAAGTCTTTATTAAAACTAAGGATTTCTTTTAGGATAAAAAATGGATTTATTTATAACAGTTATAAATAAATTTATGTATAATGACTTTTCTTGCAAATATTTGATAATTGTAATAGCTACACATATTCATACATACATTCGTGGGGGATTATCAGTTTGTAATCAATGAAAAGAATGAATAGATTTCCAATGAAGTACTTTTATCTTATGCCTTCATATATAGGTTTGCTCATTCATTCATTCATCAAACATTTGTTGAGGGCCTGTCATCTCCTAGGTGCTTTGCTTGACATGGGGATACAGAGCTGAAAAAGCCCTGCCCCTGTCCTCATCTTAGTTAATTTACAGCCTGAGTGCTTGTTTGGGAGACTGTCATTTCAGTTGGAGGCAGGATCTCTGTATGCCTTGACTTGTCTCCAGTCTGCTTCTCTTCTCATTTACCACAGATGCTCGTCCAAATCTTTCCCATTTTCAAGCTGTCTACCACATTCCAGTTTCTTCACTCCCAGCACATGGTCTTGCCTCCTATTCAAGGTGAAAAATGGACTTTTCATTGGTAACTTATTTACTATTCTCTCCCTCTATCAAGTGTATCTTTCTATGGTCATCATGACCTCCTTCCCCTCCTGCATCAGAGAAAGAGATTTCAGACCCGAAACTTCTACCTGACCTCTTGATCCTAGGATTTGACTCATTCATTCCTTTTGGTTATCTTCACTTTATCATTACTAATTCCTTCCCCTTGGTCTAGAGGTCTACTCATCTTACTCATACACACTGAGAAATATAAATGTGTCTTTGTTGGGTGAGTGAATGAATCAGCAGATCTTCTTTAGCCCCTGGGTCCCCTCAAGCTTCTGCCCCCTCTGACTTTCCCATTACAGCCATATTTGAGAGGGTAGTCTACACTGGCTGTGTTAGTTTACCCAATTCTCATTTATTTCTAGACTTCTGTAATTTGACTTCTTATTACCATGCTGTTGAATTTCCTCTTGTAGTTACCAACTATCCACCAAATATATATTCTCTGTCCAAATTGCTTGATTCTACTTGATTTCCTCCCACATTTGATACTGCTGACCAAAGGGGCTGACATCTTAGAGAATCTTTGTCTGGCTTTTACATCATTCTCTTGATTCTTCTCTCTTTCTCTGACCCTTTCAGTTTCCTCTCGAACTTTGCATATTGCTCCATTCCTATATTTAAAAATTTTTTCCCTCATACTTACATGTCTTCCCTTTGTCTTCATATACTGCTTCATCATCTATCTCTTTTTAAAGATCCAGACCCTTATTTTCAGTAGTTTGCTCAACATCTACATTTGGTGTTCTACAGATATGTCAGATTTAAATCATCGAAATGGAACCACATAATTTTCTTCTTCTTCTAAACCTCCTGTTCCTGTATTCTTTGATAATTCACTCATATGTTACCATTACCCATTTCAGTTATCTATTGATGTGTAGCAAACTACCCTAAACTTAGTCATATAAGGCAACAACCATTTTATTTTGGTCACAGATTCTGTGGGACAAGATTCTGGACAGAGCACAGCTGGGATGGCTTGTCTTTGTTCTATGATGTTTGGGGCTTTACCAGGAAATATAGAAATGGCTGAGAACTGGAATTATCTGGGGCTCCTCACTCACATGCTTGGTACTTGGACTGGGATGATTTGAAGGCTGAGCTTAGCTGGGATTGTTAATTGGAGTGCCTTTACATGGCCTCTCCATATTGCAAGGGCTTCTTCACAGCGTTCCTCACCTCAGTGCAGTTGGACTTCTTACATGGTGGCTCAGGGCTTCGAGAGTTAATGTCCCATTGAATAAGGAGGAAGCTGTATGGCCTTTTGTGACCTAGCCTTGGTAGTCAGGCTGGGTTCTGGATTGAAGGACTCACGTGCCTTCCCAGATTCAAGGGGGAGGAGACATAGACCTCACTTCTTAATGGGAGGGGTATTAGTTAATATGTGGCCGTGTTTTAAAAACATCACACCAGATCTATTGGTGTCCTACTTAAAAACCTTGATATTATCCTTTTCTTTCATTTCTCCAAACCCCACTCACTTTTATATATCAGTTACTAAGTGCTGGCCTTTTTAAATTTGAGAAATGTCTCCTTTTCTCCATTATCATGAACTTAGGTAAGAATTTTATTACCTTTCACTTAGAGGAGTTTTCTGTAACCTCTTAATTGGTCTATATAATCTCTCCCACCTTGAATTAAATAATGATTCCTTACATTGATTGTAGGATAGTTCTTAATGCATACAGGTCTATGTCCAAATTGCTTAATTTATTTCTTAAAGGTTGGGTCTACCTAAATTTCCACTCTGCAGTTGGCTTTGCTTCAGCTGCTCCTTTGCATTAACTGTCTTCCTTGCTTTCTTTGCCCAGTTCCTTTCATTCTTCAGGTCTCATGTTGGCAATCACTTCCTCTCTGAAGCCTTCTTAGTGGCTTCAAATAATGTCACTTCTTCCTCATTAGTTCATATGTTTATCTCCTGCCATTAGAATGACCATAGCTTCCACAAGGTCAGGGACTATGTCTTAAATCATCTGCCACTATTGCTTGGCCTATCATATACTCAGTAAATGCTTGCTAGGTGATTGAAAACAGATTACACTTTGGTGGAATTCTCTAAAGGTTTGAATGAGTACTGGGCTTTCTAAAATGTTTATAAAATTACCAGGGAGACATTTTTGCCTTGGGAGAGTTATGCTTAGAGAAGCTTTGAAGTGAGGGAGTTTACATTCTGTGTATCGATATTTTATTTCAGTTAAAACATATACAACAAAACCCAAAAACTTATACTTGAAATATTATTATTGTGTGCCAGAAAATTTAGGGAAGTGAGCAAGGATTAGATTTAAAAGAAGCTTTGATGAGGTTAAAAACTATGAGAACAAAGTTGAAATCAGAGCAGTATTGTTTTCGATTGTGGCATTCAGCTTCAGTTTTGGCCTTGCAATATTTCACATTACAGATTTTTTCCAGCCTATTTCTTTTTGGTCAGGAACGTGTGATAGTTCACTTTTGGCAGTTGCACTGTGTGAAAGGGCTGGGGTTAGTACTGCTGTGCAGAAATGGGTCAATGAGCATTCAGATGAAAGGGAAAAACTTTTAAAGAGTCTTTATTTATTGTTGGTGTAATAAGACAAAATAATTACAAGCTTGAACCTCTCACTGTGTTCTTGCTTCCTCCTTCATCTCTCAAATGCCTTGCCAAATTAACCACATCAATCAATTTTACAGAAAATGGATTGCTGTTTTAAATAGTTCTTTAGCTGTTATCCTTAAGAAGCTTCTTCAGAAAGTCTCTCTCCTCTCTTGTCTTCCAAAAGGACATAAGTCTCTTTTGTACATCTATAAACGTCTGAAATGGCCGCTTAAAGAGAGCAGGCAGCATTTCCTACTTGAGTAATAAAGTACAACCACCTATTTTTCAACTGAGCTGGAAGGAAGAACTCTATCCTACTGTTCCTTTAAAAGATGATTTTATTATTGTCAGGACAGATAACAAGCTGGGATTTTGTAAGAGCAATAAATGACTAGTTGGTTTACTGCCTGTGGCTTTTAAACAATGTAACATTCTGAAATTAAGGTAGGAAAGTACTCAGGTAGTCTTGGAAGGCAGCCTAGATGCCCTGCATGGAGATAGGGTTGCTTTCTGTTTAGATTTTTCCTGAAACATAAGGTTTCTCCGAACACTGGAACAGTCTTGCTCTCAAATTTGTGCTGGAATGTTATCTGGAATGTGATGGGCTCTTTGCCAGTCACCATGGAAACTGACCAAAGCTCTATCTAGTCCTATCCTTTGGGCTATTTGGGGTGGCTTAAATAAAAGATAACCAACAAATGTAATCCTATTCTCCACATATGTATTTTCTTTAAAAATGATTAAAAATACAGCTTACTAAAGGGAGAATAGGGTATCTGTATCCTATTTCTATTAGGCTATTTAAAACATTCTATGTAGCTGAAGAGTATTCTGGCCAAGAAACATTAATGAAAATTCTCATTTTGGATGGGCATAATTCCATTGGTTTGTGATTTTGTCTTTTGCCCTCTATGCTTATATATGCAATAGAACAACAAATGCTAAATTTCCATTTACCTGCTTAGTGATGGAGAGGGACTTGTATGAGTATTATTATATCATACCATTGCCAAGTGAAATGTGGTTTAAGTTACGGTGTCAGAGACATAAAAGTTAAAAGCATCTGTGAGCAATTAAGGTAATTAAGTATTCAGATATTATAGACATGTAATACATCATCTGAAATGATCAATATGTAGCTAAATTTAGGGAGAGCTTTATATTTAGGATAATCTTTAGAAGTCTGAGCTTTGACAGTCATATTTCCTCAGTGGGGGACTGGTGAACAGAGGAGGAAGATCTGAGCAGAAACTGTCTGGGGACTTACCTAATGCTAATAGAAGAGCCTTTAAAAAAAAATCAGTTAATTTTAGAAACTGAGGTGAAATTCACATTGATAGAAGAGTTTTGTGTTGTGAGCCACACTGACTGCATTGTTCCATTTTCAAGGTCCGATTCCGATCAAAAATGTAAAATGGGAACTTGGATGGTTGAGGCTCCTCTTGATTGTTTCAAATAACATGATTTCCTTTAATGTTCAATAAAGTCTATCTGTATGATATGAAAATGAGGGGTAGGGACTTCTGGTGGTCCCGTGGCTAGGACTCCGAGCTCCCAGTGCAGGGGGCCCGGGTTTGATCCCTGGTCGGGAAACGAGATTCTACATGCTGCAACTAAGATCCTGCATGCTGCAACTAAAAGATCCTGCATGCTGCAACTAAAGATCCCACATGGTGCAACGAAGATCCTACATGTGGCAACGAAGATCTTGTGTGCTGCAACTAAGACCTGGTGCAGCCAAATAAATAAATATTTTTTAAAAAAAGGAAAATGAGGGATATAATACTCGGTGCTTCTACAAATAGAGATACTTCCATTCATTTGCTCAAGTATTTACTAAGTACTTATCATGTACTAGGTACTTTTCTGGGTCCTGGAGATATAATGGTAAAAAAGTCCAAGTTTCTGAGTTTAAGGAGTTTACAGTCTGGTGGAAGAGGTATAATAAATAAACATATACTTTTAGGTAGTAGTAAGAGTTATGAAAGACTACACAGCAATGTAAGGAAATAGAAAGTGATGGGAGGTGCTGTTTTAGATAGGGTTGTCAGGAAGAGGCTTTCTGAAGATGTTAGAGCAGAGACCACAATGAATTGAGAAATTGGGCCAGGGGAAGATCAAAAACCCTGAGGTGGATTCAACTTGGATTGTTTAAAGAATAGGAGGAAGGTCAGTGTGACTAGAGTGGACCAGGGGAGAGGTAGGCAGGGGCATGTCATGCAGCCTTATAAGCCATGGTGGAAATTTGGACTTTTTTTCTGGGTATGATGTGGATTTTTAAACCAGGGTAGTTATGTGATCTTACTTAATTTTTAGAAGGATATGGCTGCACTGTAGAGCCTAGACTGTAGGGGAATAACAGTGGAAGCAGGGAGACTTGCTAGTAGCTAATGCAGGAGTTTAGGCTAAAGACGGTAACATGGACTGGCATCTACGTTGGTGGTGGAGGTAGTGATATAAATACTTAGGTTCCAGGGCTTCCCTGGTGGCGTAGTGGTTGAGAGTCCACCTGCCGATGTAGAGAACACAGGTTCGTGCCCTGGTCCAGGAAGATCCCACATGCCGCGGAGCGGCTGGGCGCGTGAGCCATGGCCGCTGAGCCTGCGTGTCCCGAGCCTGTGCTCCGCAACGGGAGAGGCCACAACAGTGAGAGGCCCGCGTACCGCAAAAAACAAAACAAAACAAAAAAAACGTTCCAAACCGATCCCCAGAACTATTTCATCATCCCAAACCAAAACTGCATCCATTAAACAATAACTCCCCGTTCCCCGCCACGCCCCCTCCCCCCACAATCGCTAGCGCATGGCAACTACCATTCTACTTAAAAAAAAAAATTATTTTTGGCTGTGTTGGGTCTTTGTTGCTGTGCGGGCTTTCTCTAGTTGTGGCGAGTGAGGGCTACTCTTAGTTGCGGTGCTTGGGGTTCTCATTGTGGGGGCTTCTCGTTGCGCAGCACGGGCTCTAGGCACGCGGACTTCAGTAGTTGTGGCACATGGGCTTCAGTAGTTGTGGCTCGCGGGCTGTAGAGTACAGACTCAGTAGTTGTGGCACACGGGTTTAGTTGCTCCGCGGCATGTGGGATCTTCCCGGACCAGGGCTGGAACCTGTGTCCCCTGCATTGGCAGGCGGATTGTTAACCACTGAGGCACCAGGGAAGCCCATACCATTCTACTTTGGTTTTCTATTTGACTGTTCTAGGTATCTCATATAGGTAGAGTCCTACAATATTTGTCCTCTTATCTCTGACTTATTTCACTTAGCATAATATTTTCAAGGTTAATCCATATTATAGCATGTATCAGAATTTTATTTCTTTTTTTATTTTTTAAATATAGAAACCTTTATTTATGTGCTTTTTTTTCTTAAGCTGCACTGCACAGCATGTGGGATCTTATTAGTTTCCTGACCAGGGATCGAACCCACACCCCCTGCAGTGGAGGCATGGAGTCTTAACCACTGGACTGCCAGGGAAGTCCCAGAATTATATTTCTTTTTAGGTTCCTTGGTTTTGGTTTAGCAACTGTGTGGATGGTAGTGATATTTCCTGAGTTGGAGACTTTTTTTTTTTTAACATCTTTATTGGAGTATAATTGCTTTACAATGGTGTGTTAGTTTCTGCTGTATAACAAAGTGAATCAGCTATACATATATATATATCCCCATATCTCCTCCCTCTTGCATCTCCCTCCCACCCTCCCTATCCCACCCCTCTAGGTGGTCACAAAGCACCGAGCTGATCTCCCTGTGCTATGCGGCTGCTTCCCACTAGCTATCTATTTTACATTTGGTAGTGTATATATGTCCATGCCACTCTCTCATTTTGTCCCAGCTTACCCTTCCCACTCTGCGTGTCCTCAAGTCCATTCTCTATGTCTGCATCTTTATTCCTGTCCTGCCCCTAGGTTTTTCAGAACCATTTTTTTTTTTTAGATTCCATATATATCTGTTAGCATAAAGTATTTGTTTTTCTCTTTCTGACATACTTCACTCTGTATGACAGACTCTTATGTCCATCCAACTCACTAATAACTCAATTTCGTTTCCTTCAGTGGTTGTGTAATATTCCATTGTATATATGTGCCACATCTTCTTTATCCATTCATCTGATGATGGACACTTAGGTTGCTTCCATGTCCTGGCTGTTGTAAATAGAGCTGCAATGAACATTGTGGTACATGACTTTTTTTGAATTATGGTTTTCTCAGGGTATATGCCCAGTAGTAGTATTGCTGAGTAGTATGGTAGTCCTATTTTTGGTTTTTTAAGGAACCTCCATACTGTTCTCCATAGTGTCTATATCAATTTACATTCCCACTAACAACACAAGAGGGTTCCCTATTCTCCACATGCTCTCCAGCATTTATTGTTTGTAGATGGTGGCCATTCTGACTGGTGTGAGGTGATACCTCATTGTAGTTTTGATTTGCATTTCTCTAATGATTAGTGATGCTGAGCATCCTTTCATGTGTTTGTTGGCAATCTGTATATCTTCTCTGGAGAAATGTCTATTTAGGTCTTCTGCCCATTTTTGGATTAGGTTGGTAGTTTTTTGATATTGAGCTGCATGAACTGCTTGTAAATTTTGGAGATTAGTCCTTTGTCAGTTGCTTCATTTGCAGATATTTTCTCCCATTCTGAGCATTGTCTTTTTGTCTTGAAACTTTTAAATTTCATTAGGTCTCCTTTATTTCCATTTCTCTAGGAGGTGGGTCAAAAAGGATCTTGCTGTGATTTATGTCATAGAGTATTCTGCCTATGTTTTCCTCTAAGAGTTTTATAGTGTGTGGCCTTACATTTAGGTCTTTAATCCATTTTCAGTTTATCTTTATGTATGGTGTTAAGGAGTGTTCTAATTTCATTGTTTTACATGTACCTGTCCAGTTTTCCCAGCACCACTTATTGAACAGGCTCTCTTTTCTCCATTGTATATTCTTGCCTCCTTTATCAAAGATAAGGTGACCATAGATGCATGGATTTATCTCTGGGCTTTCTATCCTGTTCCATTGATCTATATTTCTGTTTTTGTGCCAGTACCATACTGTCTTGATTACTGTAGCTTTGCATTATAGTCTGAAGTCAGGGAGCCTGATTCCTCTAGCTCCGTTTTTCTTTCTCAAGATTGCTTTGCCTATTTGGGGTCTTTTGTGTTTCCATATGTATTGTGAAATTTTTTGTTCTAGTTCTGTGAAAAATGCCATTGATAGTTTGATAAGGGATTGCACTGAATGTGTAGATTGCTTTGGGTAGTATAGTCATTTTCACAGTTTGATTCTTCCAGTCCAAGAACATGGTATATCTCTCCATCTGTTTGTATCATCTTTAATTTCTTTCATCGGTGTCTTATAGTTTTCTGCATACAAGTCTTTTGTCTCCTTAGGTAGGTTTATTCCTAGGTATTTTATTCTATTTGTTGCAGTGGTAAATGGGAGTGTTTTCTTAATTTCTCTTTTAGGTTTTTCATCATTAGTGTATAGGAATGCAAGAGATTTCTATGCATTAATTTTGTATCCTGCTACTTTACCAAGTTCATTGATAAGCTCTAGCAGTTTTCTGGTAGCATCTTTTGGATTCTCTATGTATAGTATCATGTCATCTGCAAACAGTGACAGCTTTACTTCTTTCCTGATTTTGATTCCTTTTATTTCTTTTTCTTCTCTGAATGCTGTGGCTAAAACTTCCAAAACTATGTTGAATAATAGTGGTGCGAGTGGACAGCCTTTTCTTGTTCTTGACCTTAGTGGAAATGGTTTCATTTTTTCACCATTGAGGAAGATGTTGGCTGTGGCTTTGTCATATATGGCCTTTATTATGTTGAGGTAAGTTCCCTCTATGCCTACTTTCTGGAAGGTTTTTATCATAAATCGGTGTTGAATTTTGTCGAAAGCTGTTTCTGCATCTATTGAGATGATCATTGGTTTTTTTCCTTCAATTTGTTGATATGGTGTATCACATTGATTGTTTTGCATATATTGAAGAATCTTGCATTCCTGGAATAAACCCCACTTGATCATGGTGTATGATCCTTTTAATGTGCTGTTGGATTCTGTTTGCTGATATTTTGTTGAGGATTTTTGCATCTATGTTCATAAGTGATATTAGCCTGTAGTTCTCTTTTTTTGTGACATCTTTGTCTGGTTTTTGTATCATGGTGATGGTGGCCTCGTAGAATGAGTTTGAGAGTGTTCCTCCCTCTGCTATATTTTAGAAGAGTTCGAGAAGGATGGGTGTTAGCTGTTCTGTAAATGTTTTATAGAATTTGCCTATGAAGCCATCTGGTCCTGGGCTTTTATGTGTTGGAAGATTTTTAATCACAGTCTCAATGTCATGCTTGTGATTGGTCTGTTTATATTTTCTGTTACTTCCTGGTTCAGTCTCGGCAGGTTGTGCTTTTCTAAGAATTTGTCCATTTCTTCCAGGTTGTCCATTTTATTGGCATACAGTTGCTTCTAGTAGTCTCTCATGATCTTTGTATTTCTGCAGTATCAGTTGTTGCTTCTCTTTATTCATTTCTAATTCTGTTGATTTGGGTCTTCTCCCTTTTTTTCTTGATGAGTCTGGGTAATGGTTTATCAATTTTGTTTATATTCTCAAAGAACCAGTTTTTAGTTTTATTGATCTTTGCTATTGTTTCCTTTATTTTTTTTATTTATTTCTGATCTGATCTTTAAGATTTCTTTCCTTCTGCTAACTTTGAGGTTTTTTTGTTTCTTCCTTGTCTTAATTACTTTAGGTGTAAGGTTAAGTTGTTTATTTGAGATGTTTCTTGTTTCTTGAGGTAGGATTGTATTGCTATAGACTTCCCTTTAGAACTGCTTTTGCTGCATCCCATAGGTTTTGGGTCATCAAGTTTTCATTGTCATTTGTTTCTAGGTATTTTTTGATCTCCTCTTTGATTTCTTCAGTGATCTCTTGGTTATTTAGTAGTGTATTGTTTAGCCCCCATGTGTTTGCATTTTTTCCAGATTTTTTTCCTGTAATTTATATCTAGTCTCATAGTGTGGTCGGAAAAGATACTTGATATGATTTCAATTTTCTTAAATTTACCAAGGCTTGATTTGTGACCCAAGATATGATATGTCCTGGAGAATGTTCCATGAGCACTTGAGAAGAAAGTGTATTCTGTTGTTTTTAGATGGAATGTCCTATAAATATCAATTAAGTCCATCTTGTTTAATGTATCATTTAAAGATTGTGTTTCCTTATTTATTTTCATTTTGGATGATCTGTCCATTGGTGAAAGTGGGGGGTTAACATCCCCTACTATGATTGTGTTACTGTCGATTTCCCCTTTTATGGCTGTTAGCATTTGCCTTATGTATTGAGGTGCTCCTATGTTGGGTGCATAAATATTTACAATTGTTATATCTTCTTCTTGGATTGATCCCTTGATCATTATGTAGTGTCCTTCTTTGTCTCTTGTAATAGTCTTTATTTTAAAGTCTATTTTTTCTGATACGAGAATTGCTACTCCAGCTTTCTTTTGATTTCCATTTGCATGGAATATTTTTTTCCATCCCCTCATTTTCAGTCTGGATGTGTCCCTAGGTCTGAAGTGGGTCTCTTGTAGACAGCATATATACAGGTCTTGTTTTTGTATCCATTCAGCCAGTCTGTGTGTTTTGGTTGGAGCATTTAAACCAATTACATTTAAGGTAGTTATCAATATGTATGTTCTTATTACCATTTTATTAATTGTTTTGGGTTTGTTTCTGTACGTCTTTTCCCTCTCTTGTGTTTCCTGCATAGAGAAGTTCCTTTAGCATTTGTTGTAAAGCTGGTTTTGTGGTGCTGAACTCTCTCAGCTTTTGCTTGTCTGTAAAGCTTTTAATTTCTCTGTTGACTGAATGAGATCCTTGCTGGGTAGAGTAGTGTTGCTTGTAGGTTTTTCCCTTTCATCACTTTAAATATGTCCTGCCACTCCCTTCTGGGTTGCAGAGTTTCTGCTGAAAGATCAGCTGTTAACCTTACGGAGCTTCCCTTGTATGTTATTTGTTGTTTTTCCCTTGCCTCTTTTAATATTTTTTCTTTGTATTTAATTTTTGATAGTTCGATTAATATGTGTCTTTGCATGCTTCTCCTTGGATTTATCCTGTATGGGACTCTCTGCTCTTACTGGACTTGATTGACTATTTCCTTTCCATATTAGGGAAGTTTACTATAATCTCTTCAAATATTTTCTCAGTCCCTTTCTTTTTTTCGTCTTCTTTTGGGATCCCTATAATTCGTATGTTGGTGCGTTTAATGTTGTCCCAGAGGTCTCTGAGACTGTCCTCAATTCTTTTCATTCTTTTTTCTTTATTTTGCTCTGCAATAGTTATTTCCACTATTTTATCTTCCAGGTCACTTATCCATTCTTCTGCCTCAGTTATTCTGCTATTAATTCCTTTTAAAGAGTTTTTAATTTCATTTATGTTGTTCATCATTGTTTGTTTGCTCTTTAGTTCTTCTAGGTCCTTGTTAAACGTTTCTTGTATTTCCTCCATTGTATTGCCAAGATTTTGGATCATCTTTACTATCATTACTCTGAATTCTTTTTCAGGTAGACTGTCTATTTCCTCTTCATTTGTTTGGTCTGGTGGGTTTTTACCTTGCTCCTTCAGCTGCTGCATATTTCTCTGTCTTCTCATTTTGCTTAACTTACTGTGTTTGGGGTCTCCTTTTCGCAGGCTGCAGATTTGTAGTTCCTGTTGTTTTTGGTGTCTTCCCCCAGTAGGTAAGGTTGGTTCAGTGGGTTTTGTAGTCTTCCTGGTGGAGGGGACTGGTGCCTGTATTCTGGTGGATGAGGCTGGATCTTGTCTTTCTGGTGGGTTGGACTGTGTCCAGTGGTGTGTTTTGGGGTGTCTGTGACCTTACTATGGTTTTAGGCAGCCTCTCTGCTAATGGGTGGGGTTATGTTCCTGTCTTGCTAGTTGTTTGGCATAGGGTGTCCAGCACTGTAGCTTGCTGGTAGTTGAGTGGAGCTGGGTCTTATTGTTGAGACAGACATCTCTGGGAGTGGTCTTGCCGAGTGGTATTACATGGGGCCAGGAAGTCTGTGTTGGTCTAGTGTCCTGAACTCGGCTCTCCCACTTCTGAGGCTCAGCCTTGCTACCTGTCCAGAGCACCAAGACCCTGTCAACCACACAGCTCAGAAGGAAAGGGAGAAAAAAAGAAAGAGGGAAAGAAAGAAAATAGTAAAATTAAGTTATTAAAATAAAAAATAAAGCAATAGAGAAAAGAGAAAAAGAAAGAAAGGAAGAAGAGAGCAACCAAACCGGAAAAGAAATCCAGCAATGATAACCAGCTCTAAAAACTATACTAAAAAAAACCAAAACAAAACAAAGGCAAAACATACATACAGAAGCCTAGGACAAATTGTGAAGGGGAAACTGTACAGACAAAATCACCCAAAGAAGCATGCACATACATACTCAGAAAAAGAGAAAAATGAAAAAAAGAATCTATATATAAAAAACAAAAGGAAGAGAGCAACGAAATCAATTAAAAAATCTACCAATGATAATCAACTGTAAATCCTAAGTTAAGATAAACATAAAACCAAAAACAAATGAGATGCAGAAAGCAAACCCCAAGTCTATAGTTGCTCCCAAAGTCCACTGCCTCTATTTTGGGATGATTCATTGTCAGTTCAGGTATTCCACAGATGCAGGGTAGATCAAGTTGACTGTGGGGATTTAATCCACTGCTTCTGAGGCTGCTGGGAGAGATTTCCCTTTCTCTTGTTCGTACAGATCCTGGGGTTCAGCTTTGCATTTGCCCTCGCCTCTGCATGTAGGTTGCCTGAAGGCATCTGTTCTCTGCTCAGACAGGATGGGGTTAAAGTAGCAGCTGTTTAGGGGCCTCTGGCTCACTCAGGCTGGGGGGAGAGAGGGGTTACGGAATGTGGGGTGAGCCTGCAGCGGCAGAGGCTGTCGTTATGCTGCAATAGCCTGAGGCGCACCATGTGTTCTCCTGGGGAATTTGTCCCTGGGTCACGGGACCCTGGCAGTGGCAGTTTGCACAGGCTCCCAGGAGGGGAGGTATGGATAGTGACCTGTGCTTGCACAAGGGATTGTTGGTGGCGGCTGCAGCAGCAGCCTTAGCATTTCACGTCTCTGGTGTCCGCGCTGATAGCCACGGCTCGCATCCGTCTCTGGAGCTCGTTTAGGTGGTGCTCTGAATCCCCTCTCCTTGCACACCCCGAGGCAATGGTCTCTTGCCTCTTAGGCAGGTCTAGACTTTGGGATCCCAGACCCCCTCCCGGCTAGTTGTGGCACACTAGCCTGCTTCAGGCTGTGTTCATGCTGCCAACCCCAGTCCTCTCCCTGAGATCTGACCTCTGAAGCCTGAGCCTCAGCTCCCAGGCCCCACCCATCCTGGCGGGTGAGCAGACAAGCCTCTTGGGCTGGTGAGTGCCGGTCGGCACTGATCCTCTGTTTGGAATCTCCCTGCTTTGCCCTCTGCACCCCTGTTGCTGTGCTCTCCTCCGTGGCTCTGGAGCTTCCCCCCTCGGCCACCCGCAGTCTCTGCCCACGAAGGGGCTTCTAGTGTGTGGAAACCTTTCCTCCTTCTCAGCTCTCTCCCACTGGTGCAGGTCCTGTCCCTATTCTTTTGTCTCTGTTTTTTCTTGTTTCTTTTGCCCTTCCCAGGTACATGGGGATTTTCTTGCCTTTTGGGATTAGGTCTTCTGCCAGCGTTCAGTAGGTGTTCTGTAGGAGTTGTTCCACATGTAGATGTATTTCTGATGTATTTGTGGGGAGAAAGGTGATCTCCATGTCTTACTCCTCCGCCATCTTGAAGATCTCCCATACAAAGCACTTTTAGTAGATTTTGCATCCTCTATATGGGCGGCCAGTCATATTTACTTCTTGCGGAAGCTGTCAAATACTAAAGGAATTTCTTTTTTTAGTTCTGGAGGCTGGAAGTCTGAAATCAAGGTGCCAAGCATGATCAGTTCTGCTGAGAACTCTCTTCAGGTTACAGACTACCTACTTATCCTCAAGTATGGCCAGGAGCAAAGCCTGAGTTGGAGACTTCTGAAGGAGAGATTAGGGGTTAAAATCAGTTCTCTCTGCATATGTTAAATTTAAAATGCTTTGTAGACACCTGAAAGGATACACTGAGGAATACAGCGCTCAGAGGAGTAGTTGATAGGTGGTAGTTAAGGCTATGAAACTGAATAAGATCATCTGGGAAGTAAGAGTAGATTTGGGAAAATGGCCTTTTAACAAGTAGTACGTTTTAAGGTTGTGATAGTGGAATGCATGTATTTTAAGACTTATCTAAGTTGCTAAACCTCTAGAAAGTTTAAAAAATTGACTTTGGTTTTAAATGTCCTAATTGGTATTGCACATTGCTTTTAAACAGTTGTCTACTTGTTATTTTATTAGCCAATTCCCGTAATCTGTTTGGCTTATAATAGTGGTAAGCTTCATTCTTTAAGGATTTCTCTGAGGAATTAAAAAAAAATGTGTCAGGATGAATTTGGTACTGGTTATTTCCAAGAGCTACATAGCATAGAAATTTTATCATGGTAGAGACAATTTGAAAATTAATAGTTGCTAGTGATAATAGGATAGAGGGGGCTTGTTTCTGAATGGAGTATTTTAGTGAGCAAACACCAGCTGTGCATGACTAAGGGTGGCACTCATCCAGGGGAAGGACATTTGGGGGAAAATTTGTGTAGTTTTTTTTTTTAAACAGCAGAGAGGCTTTTTAGTTAGACTACTGATCTCTTTTCTTTTAAAAGGATTAAGTTTCAAAGGAAGGATCAGCCCACTCTGGTGGGGTGAGGTTGGGGTGGAGGACATATTTGGAATAAGAGGAATGTTTGCAACAGTACGTGGCTAGAACTTGCCCTAAACACTGTGGTTCGTAGGCATTTGACCAAGCACTCAAGGGCCAAATCTTAATATTACTTGTTTTTCTCCATTTAATGAGAACCACTGAGCTTAATTAGCTCCCAATTTTGTCTTTACAGTGGTCACACCAGAGAGCTGTGAATACCAATCTTTTAAAAAAATTTTTCCCCATTATAAGTAATATATGTTTTGAGCATCAGATTTTTGAAAAAGTAGTTTGGTAGTAGAAATTGTTTTCATAATGGAGAGAAAGGGGTTTGATTTCATGTTACTAAAGGATGTTATAAGTAATCAAAAGAAAAAGGGAAATTTGGGAGTCTATGAAATGTCATTTTTAAAGGAGGAAATTTAAGTCAGGAAAGAATAGACTTGCTTGGAAACAAGTCCTATAATTGGAACTTGAGTAGCTAACATCTGCCTTTGACAAAATCCCCTGCAAAGCTGCTACCTCTGCTTGTAGTCGTTGAATTAGGGCTCTGACATTTTCATATTTCCCGTGGAAATGACTGTGATAATATAAATGTTTTATTTTTATACCTGATTAGATAGGGAAGATGGAAGCCAGATGTTCTTTAAGTGTGTGTCTTATGAATCACTGCAGGGACTATAACACAGGCAATAGTAAATCATAGGTTGCAGAGAGGGTATTGCTGAGGCTCCTGGAGCAGAGGTGGGGCAGATAACCTCTCGATTTTCTTGGTAACTCTTTGTTTTGGTTCTGCCAGAGTTGGCTAGGTTAACTGATTACATCACATGGTCTGTGGTTTTATGATTCAGTTTGTGAAACTGGAGAGCCCAAGGCATTCCTTTAAAGTGTGTTTACTAACTATCTGCTATATGTCAGACACTGTGGTAGGTATTTTGGATAGAGTGGTGAATAAGACAGTCCACCTTGTTTATTTACATCTGTGATAAGTACTGCAAAGGAGAAATTCTGTTTTCAGGAAAGCATACAACAGGATACTGATTCTAATCTGAGGGTTGAGGGAAGACTTCCCTGAGGGAGTAACATCAGTCATATCTGCTTTCCAACAACCACCATTACTCTCTGTCCTATTACTGTTTTATTTTTTTCATGGCAATAATTGTTATTGCCACAAATTCTAATTTATCTTACTCCTTCTTGTCTCCTCCTCTGACTCCCCTGTGCGCCCCTGCCCCCCACATTAGAATGGAAACTCCTGGAGAGCAAGGACCTTTGTGCCAGAAAACTCTGAATGGAAAGGAGCATGGGGAGCTGGAGGAACCCAAAGAAGGCCAGTGAGGTGGTGCTCAGTATGAGAAGGAGAGTAGCAGCCTTGGAGACCATGTCAGGAATTTTAGAATTTATCCTAAGGACAATGGGAAGCAATTTTAAGCAGGGGATGGACATGATCAGATTTGCTTAAAAATTACTTCAGTGTTGCATGGAGAATGGAGGAGATGTTAGAATGGGCACAAGAGAACAATTTAGGCTATTATGGTAACCTAAGTAGGAGAGCATGGTGATGTCTTGGACTAGTGTTTTGGTGGTGGAAATGGAGGAGAAAGTAAAATTGGTAGGTCTTGACAATGGATTGGATATGAGAGAGGAGAGGAAGAAGTCGGATGACCTCCATTCCAGGTTTCTTGATTGTACAACTGAGTTGATGTCAGATACATTTTCCCAATGCATTTGAAAAACAACGTGCGCATTTTCAAGTTTGATATACAGAAGAATTGCCCCGATTGTGAAAATTCAGCAAATATATTGAACTTTTCCAGTCAACTTTTGGTCAAGGTAGAAATGCACATACTTTTTTTTTAGTCTTTACTGTTTTACCTACTAAGGAGTAACCTATGTCTTTGTTTCAGGCTTGCTAATTGTTACAACTGACTGGAGTCCTAGAATTTTTTAATGGTTTTATTGAAGTATGATTCACATACCATACAATTCATCTATTTGAAGTTTACTTTTCAGTGGCTCTTAATATATTCACAGAATTGTGCATCCATCACCATCAATTTTAGAAAATTTTTATTACCCCAAAAAGAAACCCTATACTGCTTAGCCATTATTCAGTCTCCCCATGTACCCCAGCCTTAGGCAACCACTAATTTACTTTCTGTCTATATAGGTTTGCCTGTTTTGGACATTGCATATAAATAGAATCATACAATATATGGTCTTTTGTGACTGACTTCTTTTACTTAGCATAATGTGTTCAAGGTTCATCCATGTCATAGCATGTTTCATTTCCTCATTTCTTTTTATTGCTGAGTAATTGTCCATTGTATGCATATAACATGTTTTATTTATCTGTTTCACCAGTTGATGGACATTTGGGTTGTTTCCACTTTTTGGCTATTATGAATAATGCTGCTGTGAATATTTGTGTATAAGTTTTTTTTGTGTGTGTGTGTATGTAAGTTTTTTATGTGGACATATATTTTCAGTTCTCTTGGGGATATTCCCAGCAGTGGAATTGCTGGGTCATGTGACAACTCTGTTTAACCATTTAAGGAACTGCCAGACTGTTTTCCAGAGTGGTATACCATTTTACATTCTTACCAGCAGTGTACAAAGGTTCCAGTATTTCTACATCCTCACCAATACTTACTTATTTTCTGTCATCCTCGGGTGTGAAGTGGTTTCTCATTGTGATTTTGAATTGCGTTTCCCAACAGTGTTTCTATTGGACTAAAATGATAATGAGATAGAAGCAGGGCAATTTACTGGCTGGCATAGAATTTAAGAGAGTAGAGATGAATTGGCGTATACAAGTAATTATTTTAAGCATTTTCTAAGGCTTTGCATTGTCTTTCTGGTTCTCATTTAGCAGTTAACAGTTAAAACATTTTATTTTGTACCTTAGGTTCAAAACAGTTTTCAGGTTACACAAAAATAATTTTCACAAATACCCTAAATATTTTTGTGGTAGTTTTTCTTTCTCTTTAAAATACAGTCTTCATCCCTTTTGGCTCCTAAGCAGTGTAGTTGAGAACGTCTGACTGATTTTGGACAAATTCAAAATTGAACAATCCAAGGACCATCTTGTACCAGACACTGTGTTTACTGTGTTTACATGGGGGCTACCTTCACAAAGGCTTCTAGCCTTGTGGGGGAGACAGATACACATATTTATTTACATATAAGGAAGAATGTGGCAAGTGTAGCAGTTGGTGAGTATAAACAGAGTACGTTAATACCAGAGTGGAGAGAAATTAATTCCCGTTTTAAGCAGAGGCAGTAATTTGAAGGCTAGGTAGAATTTTGGCAGGTAGAAAAATAGCAGAAAAGAAGAAAATTTTAGATAGAAGAAACTATGTGACCAAAGTCATGGAAGCAGGAATTATAGTTTGGAATGAGAAGTAGTCTGTATGGTTATAGTTTAGGGTATACTGGGACGAGAGGGCTCATGGGGGATCCAGCTGAAGATAGACTGGATGCATATGACATGTAAAGGACTTTGGATTTTGTCCTGTAGTCAGTGGGATACTTTAGAAAGTTATCTGCTAGTGTACAGTTCATGATAAAATCTGCGCTGTAAGATTTATAGTGATGGTGAAGAACAAATTAGAGACATATTGGAGGTAAGGGAGGCATTTGCAATAGCAAGGGTGAGAACAGACTTATCAACTTAAATTGGCTTAAAAATAGGGGTTTATTATTTCACATAAAAGAAATCTGGAAGTTAAAGAGTTGGTTAGAAAGCTGCCCAACTATATCAGGGCTCTGGGGTGGCATTTCTGCATTTCTCTTGGTTTAATCTTTATGGTCACAAAATGGTCTTATTCATTCACAAACAGGAAGAAAAAGAGTGGGTTCTCGTACTGTTTTTTGTTGTTGTTAGAGAAGAAAACTTTGACCAGGCACTCCTAGCTTCACCGATCAGGATTGGATCTCATGACTGTGACTTAGCTGCAAAGGAGACTGGGAAAGTGGGGAGTCTGATATTTTCCACCTTTACAGTGGGAGGTGCGCTCTGCCTATGAAAACAGCGGGTGGGAGTAGGAGTTCTCAGGGGTTAGCAATGAGTAGTGTTTGGAGATGTTAATATCCTCCATTTAGTAGTAAAAAGGCAAAGGAACAGACAGATTTAAGAGACAGATTAGAAAGGAAGGAAGAATTAAAGATTGGCTGTAGGTTTGGTGGTGAATGAAGAGATTGAAATGCCATTTACCAAAATGTATTTCCCTATCTAAAATTGAGTTGACTCCTTAATCTATTAATACCTAGGCCTAGTATCCTGATATCTTACCTTCTAATCACCAACCTAATGGGCTGGGGAGGAGTAGTTCGGTGTTTTTTTTTCTTTTTTTAACATCTTTTTTGGAGTATAATTGCTTTACAATGATGTGTTAGTTTCTGCTTTATAACAAAGTGAATCAGTTATACATATACATATGTTCCCATATCTCTTACCTCTTGCGTCTCCCTCGCTCCCACCCTCCCTATCCCACCCCTCTAGGTGGTCACAAAGCACCGAGCTGATTTCCCTGTGCTATGTGGCTGCTTCCCACTAGCTAGCTATTTTACGTTTGGTAGTGTATATGTGTCCATGCCACTCTCTCACAGCTTACCCTTCCCCCTCCCCATGTCCTCAAGTCCATTCTCTAGTAGGTCTGTGTCTTTATTCCCGTCTTACCCCTAGGTTCTTCATGACATTTTTTTTTTCTTAGCCTCCGTATATATGTGTTAGCATACGGTATTTGTGTTTCTCTTTCTGACTTACTTCACTCTGTATGACAGACTCTAGGTCCATCCACCTCACTACAGATAACTCAATTTCGTTTCTTTTTATGGCTGAGTAATATTCCATTGTATATATGTGCCACATCTTCTTTATCCATTCATCTGATGATGGACACTTAGGTTGCTTCCATCTCCTGGCTATTGTAAATAGAGCTGCTATGAACATTTTGGTACATGACTCTTTTTGAATTATGGTTTTCTCCGGGTATATGCCCAATAGTGGGATTGCTGGAAAAAATCTAGAAACAATAAATGCTTGAGAGGGTGTGGAGAAAAGGGAACACTCTTGCACTGTTGGTGGGAATGTGAATTGATACAGCCACTATGGAGAACAGTATGGAGGTTCCTTAAAAAACTACAAATAGAACTACCATACGACCCAGTTCAGTGGTTTTTAAGGGCTACTCCTTGGACCAGTGCCAGCTTGCTGCATAAGAATCACCCGGGAGCTTGTTAAATAAATCAGAATCTGAGAATTTGATTATTTTAGGTCTGGGATTTGACCATCAATTTTGTTAACAAGCTCCCCAGGTAATTCTGATGCACAGCTAGGTTTAGGTATATTTGGTAGGAAAAATGTGGACTTTGGTTTTAGGCAAACCTGAATTTAAATCCCAACTCTTCGCTTACTAACTGTGTGAACTTGGGCAAGGCACTTGACCTCACAGAGCTCAGGTCCCTCATCTGTGAAATGTGTAACAACAACAATAATAGCTACTTTACATAGCTTTTGTGAAATATACAGTATATATGTAATGTGTCTAGCATAAATGCTGGCATATAGTAAGGATTCAGTAACTGGCTATTTTTATATGTCTTAGCCTGTAGTAAGTACTGGGTATTTGATTTAGCAAAGAAACAAATTTCTGTAAAGCTACAACAAAAAGAAAATAAGAAGCAAATATAATAAATTGCTTTTCTTGTTGCTTAGTATCCATTGTAATCAATAGCTGATTTTTTTTGGCCCAGCCAAACATCTTCTAAGCTTGAGCATATAAACTTTGTTTATTTTCTTAACTGCATTTTTGGCTGTTTCTGTTCTGTGTAATCTATATAAGTATATAATTTGAAAATCAGCGAGTATACCAAAATCTCTAATCCAATTTCTGTGAAATACATTACTTAATATTTAGTAGAGCCTGTTTTTCACAGTAATCTCATATAAAACCTTAAACTAGGCAGGATTCTTTCTCTTATAAAACAAAAAACAGACAATTCGGATAAAAGCAGTAAGTGCACATTAAGGATCATTTTGTTACTCTCAAAGCTTGTTGCCTGGGTTAATAATTAGAATGTTATTGTGGATGATTGTCTTGTGTGATAAATTACTACTCACTGAGAATGAATGCTCATTTTTCCTGTTTCAGTGCATAAAGAGGTCTTGGTGAAAGGGAGAAGAGACACTAACATTGGGTATTTACTTTGTGCTAGGAAGTTGACTTAATATGTCTTGTAGGAGAGGGGCACCATGCTGTAGGGGTACCTGTGGACTCTGAAGGCATGCTGCCTGGGTTCCTATCACAGCTCCTGCACTACAGCTGTGTGACTTTAGGTGAATTACTAATCTTTGCTGTGCCTTGACATTATAGTGTACACCTGCCTCATGAAGTAGTTGTGAGGATTACATAAGCTAACATACCTACAGTATTTAGGAAGTATGTGGCTTATAGTTCTATATAACTGTTAACTGTTCTTTAAGTTTCACAAATTCACACTGTTCTGCAGTCTCACAAAAATCCTGTAAGGTATGTATCTTCTTAATCTTTATTTTGTAGGTAAGAAAACTGAGGTTTGGTGAGGTTAGTAACTTAGCTAAATTGCCCATCTATTTAGTGATGCAAATCCCAGATAGCTTTTTTGTGCATTCTACTATGCCTTTAATAAATTAGTTATTTTTAAAAAATCCTAAAAATAATAATTACTTATGTGAGTCATATGGTATTTAAACAAAAATATTTATTTATCTGGCTGAGGCATGTGGGATCTTCAGGTGTGGCATGTGGGATCTATTTCCCTGACTAGGGATTGAACCCAGGCCCCCTGCATTGGGAGCGTGGAGTCTTAGCCACTGGACCATCAGGGAAGTCCCCATATGGTATTAAGTAACATTGTTTTCCATTTATGAAAAAAAATTTTTGCTACTTGGGAATAGAATTAATCGATTAACCATTTTTGAACTTCAAGTTAGGTGTTAATATTTTGAAAAACATTTTTCATTGATCCTCACTTAAAAATATTGCATCAGGCTTCCCTGGTGGCGCAGTGGTTGAGAGTACGCCTGCTGATGCAGAGGATGCGGGTTCGTACCCTGGTCCGGGAAGATCCCACATGCTGTGGAGCGGCTAGGCCCGTGAGCCATGGCCACTGAGCCTGCGCGTCTGGAGCCTGTGCTCCGCAACGGGAGAGACCACAACAGTGAGAGGCCTGCGTACTGCAAAAAAAAAAAAAAAAAAAAAAAAACTTGCATCAAGGGTTGTGGAGAAAAGGGAACCCTTGCACATTGTTGGTGGGAATGTAAATTGGTGCAGCCACTGTGGAAAACAGTATGAAGTTTCCTCAAAAAACTAAAAATAGAACTATCATATGATCCAGCAATTTCACTGCTGGGCATATATTCCAAGAAAACAAAAACACTAATTTGAAAAAATGTGCACACCCCAGTGTTCATAGCAGCGTTATTTACAAAAGCCAAGATATGGAAACGACCTAAGTATCCATTAATATCAATAGATGAATAGATAAAGAAGATATATATCCAATGGAATAATACTCAGCCACAAAAAATAATGAAAAAAAATATACTGTAAAAAACATATAAAGTATAAAGTAGGTATTTAATTGTAATTAATTATATAAATATAACTTACTTGGGTTTAGGTAATACATCATTTTATACTTGATGATCATAATGGTACCTTGAGGGTTTTCCATAGTTTTTGAACTTTATTTTTATTTGTTGTGTAGTAATATAAATATTTGAATACAATTGTTTATTTCACTCATGATATGGATGCATCTGTGATTAACTGAATTATCTAAATCCTCAAGGTTCATACATTTTATGGAATATATAAACAGTTTTGCTTGCTAACAGATCACCACTGATGTATATAAATAGTATTAATTGACTTGAGACGTGTGTGTCTACTTCTCTGGTATCTTTTATAAGAATAATTCAGTGTACTGAGTAAGAAACTTAATGTCAAATATTAAAGTGAAAGATAAGGCCGTGTGTTTTTTTTTTTAAATTAATTGTGCAACAGAGTGTTGGGAGTGTGTAACTAGACTCTAAAGCCCATCTTGTGTTCGGAATTTTTCCTTACTTACTCTTCCTCCTCCTCCATAAGCACACAGACACACGCACCGCACTTACCAAGCACAATAAAATAACAGTACGGTTTTATAAGGTAATTTTCAGAAGGTAGAAGCCCCAAACTGCTTTTCCCCTCTATTTTCTGTATGGTTTTAGGTAGAAAGCATTATGCACAATGTGCTTTGAAATTTCCCATTTTGTTTTGAATAGCTCTTAAGAAGCTGTTGGCTGTGTGTTTCCTTCTCAGCACCCTTTGGCCTACCTTTTAAATTTCTTTTGGTGAAGTGCAACTTGCTGCCAGTAATTCGTTCTCTCACTTTGGGATGGAATGGAAGTTGCTGAATTTGTTGTGAGTTAGAAAGAGAACAGTTACCCAAATTTTACATTTAGTATATTCTTCCTTAGTTTCCTTTAGTTTGTAACATATTGGTGGCAAAACTGGTACACATCCTTTGAATTTCATGACCTGATTCTGTACAATAAGAAGTTATCCAGATCTTTCTTACAGAACAGTCTGTCCTTTTTTCTTAATTATTCTCCCCTTCCTCCCTAACTTGGCTCTCACCAATTCATTTTTCCTTTCTCAATTTTTTTTTCTCAGTAATTTATTTCCCCCATCACATCTCCTTGAGGAATAAGGAGGCCCCTAAATCCTCAGTAGGGCAGTGTTAGAGGGGTAGCTGAGAAGAGAGCAGAGGGCACGTGAAGACATGGGTTTTAAAACCAGCTGCTTGGCTCCTGTGATTTTGAGTCTGAAGGGTATATCATGTGCTCTGTTTACATCTGATTCCTGTGGTTGCTGCATTGCTTTTATTTGCAAGAGCTGCTATCAGAATTGTGAATGCTCTTCCCTGCACTGCAGTTTAGTTAAGGATATTCTGAAGGAATCGATGTTGGTTTTCAGTGCTTTTGCTGCAGTACCTTATCTGATTTGGGAAAGGTTCTTGTTTGGTTAGGTTTCTAGGTCTTAAGGCTTAAATTCTGTCAAAAAAGTGGCTGGTTGATGTTGCAGATAAGATGACTATTATTTTTAGGGGTTAGTATCTAGAAGTATCTTTTTCTGCATTTGTATTACCATGGTCATAGAAGGCTTCCTAATTTTTCTCTGATTTTGAAGACTGCTTACTAAGAGCATCAATACTTTTTTTTCCCCTTTAATTAGAAGGCCAAGGATTCAAGGTTTTTCTTTTCTTAATCTTAGTTGTTTTACTCCTCATTTACTTTCTCTGTTACTTACTAGATGAAAATATGGGACTTAAGGTAGTTGCTTCTTGGTAAAGAAGATGTTGCTTGTCTGCTCTGGAAAGGAAAATAAACACACACACACACACACACACACACACACACACACACAAAAACTCCTATGCAGCCATTTTATGTTTAAAACCCTGGATTGAACCTAAACTTGGTAGTGAGCGGGTTTAAAAATTGCCCTCTTTTTTTTTTTTTTTTTTGCCGTACACAGGGCTCTCACTGCTGTGGCCTCTCCTGTCGCGGAGCACAGGCTCCGGACGCGCAGGCCCAGCGGCCACAGCTCACAGGCCCAGCCGCTGCGCAGCATGTGGGGCCCTCCCGAACCGGGGCACGAACCCGTGTCCCCTGCATCGGCAGGCGGACTCTCAACCACTGCGCCACCAGGGAAGCCCAAAAATTGCCCTCTTTTTAATGAGCCCTTTCATACTGGATTGTGTCTTTAGTTTTCAAAGATTTAGGTAGTGTACTTTTTTTTTTTAAGGTACTGTACTCTTATCATTTTTTTTTTTTTACTATAGACAGTCTTTGCACTAGATTTTATTCCATGAAGTTCCATTTTTCTGGAGTTGAGATCAATAGAAAAATGAAGATGACACTGGATTTTCTTGGGGGGAAAATGGTGGTTAGGAATAGACCGCAAGGAAATTTATGACCCTTTCTTTAACACCAGAATATTTTAAACTTTACCTACATTAGTTAATTTTGAATCCTATAACTTAAAACATTAGTATAGAGGTATTAGGAGAGGGAATTTCATGAACTCGTAGAATGTTAGAGCTTAAGAGGGGCCGTAGGGATATATAGTAATCAACCCTGATACTCTACAGAGGAACAAATGGAGGTTTGTTTATTCATTCATTAGTTCATCCATTCATCCATCTATTCATTAAATGGATATTTATCTTATGATTACTGTTTAAGGTGCTTGGAGATATCCTTACCCTTATGGAGTTTACAATAAATAGATGTTAGACATCATAAGTAAGTTAAATATTATGTTAGAAAGTGATAAAAGTAGTCTGAAATAAGGGGGAGGGAAAATGCTTGTGTGTGAGGGGTGGTTCGCACTTTAACATAGGGTAAGCTCCACTGAAAATATGACATTTGAGCAGAAACGTGAAGAAGGCGAGAGTGTAGTCTGTGTGACTATCTGTGGGAAGATTGTGTCAGGCAAAAGGAACAGCCAGTTCCAAGGCTACTATGTGGGAGCATGTGGCCCTTGGAGTAAGAAGTGGACTGGAGTAATAACAGGTGAGGAAAGTGAACAGGGCTGGGAGGCAGGGGTATGGGGAGCTGGATAGATTATGTGGGGTCTGGTGAATTGTCGTAAGGACTTTGGCTTTTCATGAGTGAAATGCAGGAGGGGGTGTCAGTGAAGGGTTTTGAGCAGACACGATCTGACTTATGTTTCAACTCTGAATCATTCTCACTGCACTGTTGAGAAGAGATGCCAGGGTAGGGTTGCTAGATTTAGCAAATAAAAATATAGGACACCCACTCAATTAAATTTGAATTTTAGATAAACAACGAATAATTTTTTATATGCATATGTCCCATGCAATATGTGACTGACTATTTACCCATATGGCAGAATGTGAACTACTTTTTTATAGTTAAAAAAAAAACCCTCTTCATTGTTACTGTTGATTACTGTAGATCACTGTTAATCTGATCCTGCTGGTCCCAAGATGTGGGGCCTTATAGCAAATTTTCATCTTTGCCTTTCCATACTATCTATATTACTGTTTTTCACATTGTGGTCATCTTATACCCCAGAGTGTTACAATGCAGTTTATTGGACCCCAGCCCAGACCTACTGAATCAGAATTTCTTGAGATAGAACAGAGTCTCTCCACAACTGCCTATTGTTCTAGATTCTAGGTACAGCAGTGAATAAAACATACAAAATTCCTTACCCTAGTGAAATTAACATTCTAGTGGGGAGACGCAATAAACAAGATAAATAAGTAAATATATAGTATGTTAAATATTGATATAGGTGCTAAGAAGAAAGAAAAAGCAGGAAGGGGAGTAGGAAATATGCACGGTATGATGAGGGAGTTGGAGTTTTAGATAGAGTGACGAGTGAAGGCCTCACTACATGGTGATGTTTGAATCAAGACTTGAAAGAAGTGATGGAGAGAACCACGTGCACCTAAAGCAGGTGCATACCTGGTGTGTTAAATACACTGCAGGGAGCAGTGTGTCTGGAGTGGAGTGAAAAGGGGAAAAATAGTAGGGGATGAGATGAGAGAGACAAAGGGGAATGGTTAGTGATTGTTAGCAGTTAAGCTTTATGGTATGTTGGAAAGAGATTTGGAAGCTAGATCCAGCTATGACATTTATCCCTGGGCCTGTTTCTTCTTCACTAAAAAGTGGTCAGAAGACTATGATAATCTCTTAGGTGTTTTTTTGTTTGTTTGTTTTTGTTGTTCTAAAATAGTCTTTAATTCGATACTCTTCCATTTCTACTTTTCCAGCTTGTTTACAAACAGTTTATCATTTGGGATTCTTCTGTACTTTTCATGAGCTCATCTCTGCCCTCTGTCCAGCCATGTGAACTTTTTCCTTTATGTTGCCCTTGTTCCTCTTTCTTTCTTGACTGAAATTGAAGATTTAGACAGTCCTTTGATAAGTAGTAGGAAATTGTTCTCTCATCACTGTATAACCATTACTTCTTCTGACATTCAGATTCTTATTAAATGTTAGTTAATAGAATTAAGAAACATATTTTTCTCTACAGAGAGATTAAAATTCTTATGAACGGCAGCTTGATTTAAAGCTAGGTAGAGAGAGACGAAAGTAGAGGCTTGATTCAACTTTAAATTGAATAAATCCTAGTTGCCAGTCCAAGTTTAAGTGTAATGTAATGTGTAGAGACTCATGTGATTCTTAATTGGATACATCTATGGAAAGGACACATTTGAGTAGGTCTTAATATATATATTTTTTAATTACTGAGTTTTTTTTTTTACATCTTTATTGGAGTATAATTGCTTTACAATGGTGTGTTAGTTTCTGCTTTATAGGAAAGTGAATCAGTTATACATACACCTATGTTCCCGTATCTCTTCCCTCTTGCGTCTCCCTCCCTCCTACCCTCCCTATCCCACCCCTCTATGTGGTCACAAAGCAGAGATGATCTCCCTGTGCTATGCGGCTGCTTCCCACTAGCTATCTGTTTTACATTTGGCAGTATATATAAGTCCATGCCACTCTCTCACTTTGTCCCAGCTTACCGTTCCCCTCCCGGTGTCTTCAAGTCAATTCTCTACGTCTGCGACTTTATTCCTATCCTGCCACTAAGTTCTTCAGAACCATTTTTTTCCCTTAGATTCCATATATATGTGTTAGCATATGCTATTTAGTTTTCTCTTTCTGACTCACTTCACTCTGTATGGCAGTCTCTAGGTCCATCCACCTCACTACAAATAACTCAATTTCGTTTCTTTTTATGGGTGAGTACTATTCCATTGTATATATGTGCCACATCTTCTTTATCCATTCATCTGTTGATGGACACTTAGATTGCTTCCATATCCTGGCTACTGTAAATAGAGCTGCAGTGAACACTGTGGTACATGACTCTTTTTGAATTATGGTTTTCTCAGGGTATATGCCCAGTAGTGGGATTGCTGGGTCATATGGTACTTCTATTTTTAGTTTTTTAAGGAACCTCCATACTGTTCTCCATAGTGGCTGTACCAATTCACATTCCCACCAGCAGTACAAGAGTGTTCCCTTTTCTCCACACCCTCTCCAGCATTTATTGTTTCTAGATTTTTGATGATGGCCATTCTGACTGGTGTGAGATGATATCTCATTGTAGTTTTGAATTGCATTTCTCTAATGATTAATGATGTTGAGCATTCTTTCATGTGTTTGTTGGCAATCTGTATATCTTCTTTGGAGAAATGTCTATTTAGGTCTTCTGCCCATTTTTGGATTCGGTTGTTTGTTTTTTTGTTATTGAGCTGCATGAGCTGCTTGTAAATTTTGGAGATTAATCCTTTGTCAGTTGCTTCATTTGCAAATATTTTCTCCTATTCTGAGGGTTGTCTTTTAGTCTTGTTTATGGTTTCTTTTGCTGTACAAAAGCTTTGAAATTTCATTAGGTCCCATTTTTTTATTTTTTTTTATTTTTTTTGCAGTACGCAGGCCTCTCACTGCTGTGGCCTCTCCTACTGCAGAGCACAGGCTCCGGACGCACAGGCTCAGCAGCCATGGCTCACGGGCCCAGCCGCACGGGTCCAGCCGTTCCATGGCATGTGGGATCCCCCCAGACCGGGGCACAAACCCGTGTCCCCTGCATCGGCAGGCGAACTCTCAACCACTGTGCCACCATGGAAGCCACCCATTTGTTTATTTTTGTTTTTATTTCCATTTCTCTAGGAGGTGGGTCAAAAAGGATCTTGCTGTGATTTATGTCATAAGAGTGTTCTGCCTATGTTTTCCTCTAAGACTTTGATAGTTTCTGACCTTACATTTAGGTCTTTAATCCATTTTGAGCTTATTTTTGTGTATGGTGTTAGGGAGTGATCTAATCTCATACTTTTACATGTACCTGTCCAGTTTTCCTAGCCCCACTTATTGAAGAGGCTGTCCATTCTCCACTGTACATTCCTGCCTCCTTTATCAAAGATAAGGTGACCATATGTGCGTGGGTTTATCTCTGGGCTTTCTATCCTGTTCCATTGATCTATATTTCTGTTTTTGTGCCAGTACCATACTGTCTTGATTACTGTAGCTTTGTAGTATAGTCTGAATTCAGGGAACGTGATTCCCAGCTCCGTTTTTCGTTCTCAAGATTGCTTTGGCTATTCGGGGTCTTTTGTGTTTCCATACAAATTGTGAAATTTTTTGTTCTAGTTCTGTGAAAAATGCCAGTGGTAGTTTGATACGGATTGCATTGAATCTGTAGATTGCTTTGGGTAGTAGAGTCATTTTCACAATGTTGATTCTTCCAATCCAAGAACATGGTATATCTCTCCATCTATTTGTATCATCTTTAATTTCTTTCATCAGTGTCTTATAATTTTCTGCATACAGGTCTTTTGTCTCCGTAGGTAGGTTTATTCATAGATATTTTGTTCTTTTTATTGCAATGGTAAATGAGAGTGTTTTCTTGATTTCACTTTCAGATTTTTCATCATTAGTGTATAGGAATGCCAGAGATTTCTGTGCATTGTTTGTATCCTGCTACTTTACCAAATTCATTGATTAGCTCTAGTAGTTTTCTGGTAGCATCTTTAGGATTCTCGATGTATAGTATCATGTCATCTGCAAACAGTGAAAGCTTTACTTCTTCTTTTCCGATTTGGATTCCTTTTTTTTTTTTTTTGCGGTACGCGGGCCTCTCACTGTTGTGGCCTCTCCTGTCGCGGAGCACAGGCTCCGGATGCGCAAGCTCAGCGGCCATGGCTCATGGGCGCAGCCGCTCCATGGCATGTGGGGTCTTCCCGGACCAGGGCATGAACCCATGTCCCCTGCATCGGCAGGCGGACTCTCAACCACTGTGCCACCAGGGAAGCCCTGGATTCCTTTTGTTTCCTTTTCTTCTCTGATTGCTGTGGCTAAGACTAGCAAAACTATGTTGCATAACAGTGGTGAGAGTGGGCAACCTTGTCTTGTTCCTGATCTTAGTGGAAATGCTTTCAGTTTTTCGCCATTGAGGACGATGTTGTCTGTGGGTTTGTCATATATGGCCTTTATTATGTTGAGGAAAGTTCCCTCTATGCCTACTTTCTGGAGGGTTTTTATCATAAATGGGTGTTGAATTTTGTCAAAAGCTTTTTCTGCATCTATTGAGATGACCATATGGTTTTTCTCCTTCAATTTGTTAATACGGTGTATCACATTGATTGATTTGTGTATATTGAAGAATCCTTGCATTCCTGGAATAAACCCCACTTGATCATGGTGTATGATCGATTTAATGTTCTGTTCGATTCTGTTTGCTAGTATTTTGCTGAGGATTTTTGCATCTATGTTCATCAGTGATATTGGCCTGTAGCTCTCTTTCCTTGTGACATCCTTGTCTGGTTTTGGTATCAGGGTGATGGTGGCCTTGTAGAATGAGTTTTCCTCCCTCTGCTATATTTTGGAAGAGTTTGAGAAGGACAGGTGTTAGCTGTTCTCTAAATGTTTTATAGAATTCGCCTATGAAGCCATTTGGTCCTGGGCTTTTGTTTGTTGGAAGATTTTAAGAACTTTTTATTTCTTATTTTTTTTTTTTTGCGGTACGCAGGCCTCTCACTGTTGTGGCCTCTCCCGTTGTGGAGCTCAGGCTCCGGATGCGCAGGCTCAGCGGCCATGGCTCATGGCCCCAGCCGCTCCGCGGCATGTGGGATCCTCCTGGACCGGGGCATGAACCCGTGTCCCCTACGTTGGCAGGCGGACTCTCAACCACTGTGCCACCAGGGAAGCCCTGTTGGCAGATTTTTAATCACAGTTTCAATTTCAGTGCTTGTGGTTGGTCTGCTCATGTTTTCTATTTCTTCCTGATTCACTCTTGGCAGATTGTACATTTCTAAGAATTGGTCCATTTCTTCCAGGTTGTCCATTTTATTAGCATAGAGTTGCTTGCAGTAATCTCTCATGATCTTTTGTATTTCTGCTGTGTCAGTTGTTACTTCTCCTTTTTCATTTATAATTTTATTGATTTGAGTCTTCTCCCTTTTTTTCTTGATGAGTCTGGCTAATGGTTTATTAATTTCGTTTATCTTCTCAAAGAACCAGCTTTTAGTTTTATTGATCTTTGCTATCATTTCCTTCATTTCTTTTTCATTTATTTCTGATCTCATCTTTATGATTTCTTTCCTTCTGCTAACTTTGGTTTTTTTTTTGTTCTTCTTTCTCTAATTGCTTTAGGTGCAAGATTAGGTTGTTTATTTGAGATGTTTCCTGTTTCTTAAGATAGGATGGTATTGCTATAAACTTCCCTCTTAGAACTGCTTTCGCTGCATCCCATAGGTTTTGGGTGTTCCTGTCTCCATTTTCATGTGTTTCTAGGTATTTTTTGATTTCCTCTTTGATTTCTTCAGCGATTTCTTGGTTATTAAGTAGTGTATTGTTTAGCCTCCATGTGTTTGTGTGTTTTCCTGTAACTGATATCTAGTCTCATAGCGTTGTGGTTGGAAAAGATGCTTGATACGATTTCAATTTTCTTAAATTTACCAAGGCTTGATTTGTGACCCAAGATATGATCTATCCTGGAGAATGTTCCATGAGCACTTGAGAAGAATGTGTATTCTGTTGTTTTTGGATGGAATGTCCTATAAATATCAATTAAGTCCATCTTGTTTAATGTATCATTTAAGGCTTGTGTTTCCTTATTTATTTTCATTTTGGATGATCTTTCCATTGGTGAAAGTGGGGTGTTAAAGTCCCCTAGTACGTTTGTGTTACTGTCAATTTCCCCTTTTATGGTGGTTAGCATTTGCCTTATGTATAGAGGTTCTCCTATGTTGGGTGCATAAATATTTCCAATTCTTATATCTTCTTCTTGGATTGTCCCTTGATCATTACATAGTGTCCTTCTTTGTCTCTTGTAGTAGTCTTTATTTGAGGTCTATTTTGTCTGATACGAGAATAGCTCCTCCAGCTTTCTTTTGATTTCCATTTGCATGGAATATCTTTTTGCATCCCCTCACTTTCAGTTTGTATGTGTCCCTAGGTCTGAAGTTGGTCTCTTGTAGACAGCATATATACAGGCCTTGTTTTTGTATCCATTCAGCCAGTCTGTGTGTTTTGGTGGGAGCATTTAATCCATTTACATTTAAGGTAATTATCGATATGTATGTTCCTATGACCATTTTCTTAATTGTTTAGGGTTTGTTATAGTAGGTATTTTCCTTCTCTTGTGTTTCCTGCCTAGAGAAGTTCCTTTAGCATTTGTTGTAAAGCTTATTTGGTGGTGCTGCATTCTCTTAGCTTTTGCTTGTCTATAAAGCTTTAATTTCTCTGTCGAATCTGAATGAGATACTTGCTGGGTAGAGTAATCTTGGTTGTAGGTTTTTCCCTTTCATCACTTTAAATATGTCCTGCCACTCCCTTCTGGCTTGCAGTGTTTCTGCTGAAAGATCAGCTGTTAACCTTATGGGGATTCCCTTGTAGGTGGTCTGTTGTTTTTCCCTTGCTGCTTTTAATATTTTTTCTTTGTATTTAATTTTTGATAATTTGATTAATACATGTCTTGGCATGTTTCTCCATGGATTTATCCTGAATGGGACTCTCTGTGCTTCCTGGACTTGATTAACTATTTCCTTTCCCATATTAGGGAATTTTTCAACTATAATCTCTTCAAATATTTTCTCAGTCCCTTTCTTTTTCTCTTCTTCTTCTGGGACCCCTATAATTTGATTGTTGGTGCATTTAATGTTGTCCCAGAGGTCTCTGAGACTGTCCTCAGTTCTTTTCCTTCTATTTTCTTTATTCTGCTTTGCAGTAGTTATTTCCACTATTTTATCTTCCAGGTCACTTGTTCGTTCTTCTGCCTCAGTTATTCTGCTACTGATCCCTTCTAGAGTATTTTTAATTTCATTTATTGTGTTGTTCATCGTTGCTTGTTTCATCTTTATTTCTTCTAGGTCCTTGTTAAATGTTTCTTGCATTTTGTCTATTCTATTTCCAAGATTTTGGATCATCTTTACTATCATTCTGAATTCTTTTTCAGGTAGACTGCCTATTTCCTCTTCATTTGTTAGGTCTGGTGGGTTTTTATCTTGCTCCTTCATGTGCTGTGTGTTTTTCTGTCTTCTCATTTTGCTTATCTTGCTGTGTTTGGGGTCTCCTTTTTGCAGGCTGCAGGTTCGTAGTTCCCGTTGTTTTTGGTGTCTGTCCGCAGTGGCTAAAGTTGGTTCAGTGGGTTGTGTAGGCTTCCTGGTGGAGGGGACTAGTGCCTGTGTTCTGGTGGATGAGGCTGGATCTTGCCTTTCTGGTGGGCAGGTCCATGTCTGGTGGTGTGTTTTGGGGTGTCTGTGGACTAATGATTTTTAGGCAGCCTCTCTGCTAATGGGTGGGGTTGTGTTCCTGTCTTGCTAGTTGTTTGGCATAGGGTGGCCAGCACTGTAGCTTGCTGGTCGTCGAGATAAGCTGGGTGTTGGTGTTGAGATGGAGATCTCTGCGAGATTTTCACCGTTTGCTATTATGTGGAGTTGGGAGGCCTCTTGTGGACCAGTGTCCTGAACTTGGCTCTCCCACCTCAGAGGCACAGCACTGACTCCTGGTTGCAGCACCAAGAGCCTTTCATCCAGAGCTTTTCATCCACACGGCTCAGAATAAAAGGGAGAAAATGTAGAAAGAAATAATGAAAGAGGATAAAAGAAAATAAAGTAAGGCAAAATAAAATAAAGTTATTAAAATAAAAAAATAATTATTAAGAAAAACATTTTTTTAAAAAGTAAAAAAACAAAAAAAACGGATGGATAGAACTCGAGGACAAATGGTGAAAGCAAAGCTATACAGACAAAATCTCACACAGAAGCATACACATACATACTCACAAAAAGAGGAAAAGGGGAAAAAATAATAAATCTTGCTCTCAAAGTCCACCTCCTCAATTTGGGATGATTCATTGTCTATTCCGGTTTTTCACAGATGCAGGGTACATCAAGTTGATTGTGGAGATTTAATCCACTTCTCCTGAGGCTGCTGGGAGAGATTTCCCTTTCTCTTCTTTGTTCTCACAGCTCCCGGGTTTCAGCTTTGGATTTGGCCCCGCCTCCATGTGTAGGTCGCTGGAAGGCGTCTGTTCTTCGCTCAGACAGGACGGGGTTAAAGGAGCTACTGATTTGGGGGCTCCGGCTCACTCAGGCCGGGGGGAGGGAAGGGCACGTTGTGCGGGGCGAGTCTGCAGTGGCAGAGGCCGGCGTGACGTTGCACCAGCCTGAGGCGCGCCGTGCGTTCTCCCGGGGAAGTTGTCCTTGGATCTTGGGACCCTGGCAGTGGCGGGCGGCACAGGCTCCCTGGAGGGAGGTGTGTATAGTGACCTGTGCTCGCACACAGGGTTCTTGGTGGTGGCAGCAGCAGCCTTAGTGCCCCATGCCTGTCTCTGGGTTCCGTGTTGATAGCCGCAGCTCGCGCCGGTCTTTGGAGCTCGTTTAAGCAGCGCTCTTAATCTCCTCTCCTCAAGCACCCGGAAACAGAGGGAAGAAAAAGTCTCTTGCCTCTTTGGCAGGTCCAGACTTTTCCCCGGATTCCCTCCCGGCTAGCCGTGGTGCACTAACCCCTTCAGGCTGTGTTCACGCCGCCAGCCGCCAGTCCTCTCCCTGCGCTCCGACTGAAGCCCAGCCTCAGCTCCCATCCCCCGCCCTTCCCTGCGGGTGAGCAGACAAGCCCCTCGGGCTGGTGAGTGCTGGTCGGCACTGCTCCTCTGTGCGGAAATCTCTCCGCTTTGCCCTCCGCATCCCTGTTGCTGTGCTCTTGTCCGCGGCGCCGAAGCTCCCCCTCTCCGCCACCCACAGCCTTCGCCCGCGAAAGGGCTTCTAGTGAGTGGAAACCTTTTCTCCTTCACGGCTCCCTCCCACTGGTGCAGGTCCTGTCCCTATTCTTTTGTCTCTGTTTATTCTTTTTTCTTTTGCCTTACCCAGGTATGTGGGGAGTTTCTTGCCTTTTGTGAGGTCTGAGGTTTTCTGCCAGCGTTCAGTAGATGTTCTGTAGTTGTTCCACATGTAGATGTATTTCTGATGTATCTGTGGGGAGGAAGGTGATCTCTGCCTCTTACTCTTCCAACATCTTACCCCCAGATCCAGGTCTTAATCTTAAATGAATGTTTACTTACAAACGTTGGGGTGGGCCACTCTAAGACGTTGTTTTGATGGGTTCTATTAGCACATGACATGGATAAAAAGAACATCATGAAGCTTTACAATCTTCTTTAGTGTATATTCTGTTGGAAGAACAAAGCAGTATCAAAACTCTTGTCAGTGCCTTTGAAATCCAACACACAAAAAATAGGACTTGTAGGCTCTCAAATTGCAGCTTTCGTGCAGTGGTAATGAAACAGTATAATCACTCTGAATAATTCTGCCACCTTTTACAGGTCTCACAGGGTATTATGAATTATAAAGAAACAAATCCCAAAATCTAGCGTGTTGGGGTTTGATGTGTCTTGTTTTTGTCATCTGTTAGACTTTGCATACTGCAGGAGAGTCAGAAAAAAGCGTACCAACACATTAGGTTAAGTTTATGGTGACATTAAAGATGGCAATCCTACTTTACAATAGTACATGTATAGTTATATTTGCTAATAATCATTTTCTTTATCTGTTGTGTATTTGGTGAGGCTTTTGTGGTGATTATTCTTTTGGGCCTGGCTGAAATTAATGATAAGGAAAACCCTGATTGGAGTTTTCTTGACTAAATATAACTATTTTAGGTGAAATAAGTTGGAAAGGATTCACGAAACTTAGTTAGTTGGACACCCAGCTGCATATGTTTATTTATAGCCTCTACCTTGCTCATTTATTTTCCTACAGTATAAAAGTGTTTGAAAATTTAAATTGAGAAACTGTTTATACACTTAAAATAGGAGCCTATGGGCTTCTCTGTTGGCGCAGTGGTTGGGAGTCCGTCTGCTGATGCAGGGGACGCGGGTTCGTGCCCCAGTCCAGGAGGATCCCACATGCCACGGAGCGGCTGGGCCCGTGAGCCATGGCCGCTGGGCCTGCGTGTCCAGAGCCTGTGCTCCGCAGCGGTAGAGGCCACAGCGGTGAGAGGCCCGCGTACCGCAAAAAAAAAAAAAAGGAGCCGAGTTAAAAACAATGGAGTAAATTATGAAAAACAAATGAGGTTTATTTGGCATCTTTTGAACATTACTGAATTCTAGACTTGAAAATATGTGTAGGCTGCTTTTGTAATTGTGGTAATTTTATCAGTCAGTAGCTGTGCCAAATCAAAGTACAGTATTCTTTAATTAATACAGGGTTTGGTGTTTCTACTTAATGGACACTGATTTTATTCACAATATATAAAATTAAAGCAAGGCATGCTAACTTAGTTCCAGTGAAACAACCTGAAAAGAGTGCTCTTTATTATTTTTGAAAACTAGCCAATTAAGGATGAGGAAGTAGATCTTTACTGAGGTAGCTCCTCTGACACTAAAAGAGATGATTGTGTCCTGTCTGCTCTTGGCTTTACAAAAATTACATTGTTGGGTGATTGAATAACTTTGTCATGGAAAAGCTTATTTTCTAAATCAGCGTTGGCAAACTATGACCTGTGGACTAAATCCTGTCTGTATTTGTAAATAAAGTTTTATTGGAACATAGCCATGCTCATTCATCTACATGTTGTCTATGGCTGCTTTGGTGATACAACGGCAGTGTTGAATAGTTGCAGATCAAATGATCCACAAGGCTTAAAATATTTCCTTTTTCTTTTTATTTGACATCTTTATTGGAGTATAAGTGCTTTACATTGTTGTGTTAGTTGCTGCTGTATAACAAAGTGAATCAGCTATATGTATACATATATCCCCATATACCCTCCCTCTTGCATCTTCCTCCCTCCCTCCCTATCCCACCCCTCTAGGTGCTCACAGAGCACTGAGCTGATCTCCCTGTGCTATGTGGCTGCTTTCCACTAGCTATCTGTTTTACATTTAGTAGTGTGTATATGTCAATGCCACTCTCTCACTCTGTCCTAGCTTACCCTTCCCACTCCGTGTGTCCTGAAGTCTGTCTTTACGTCTGTGTCTTTATTTCTGTCCTGCCCCCAGGTTCATCAGAACGACTTTTTTTTTTTTTTTTTTTTAGATTCCATATATATGTGTTAACATACAGTATTTGTTTTTCTCTTTCTGACTTACTTCACTCTGTATGACAGACTCTAGGTCCATCCACCTCACTACAAATAACTCAATTTCGTTTCTTTTTATGGCTGAGTAATATTCCATTGTATATATGTGCCACATCTTCTTTATCCATTCATCTGTCAGTGGACAGTTAAGTTGCTTCCACGTCCTGGCTATTGTAAATAGAGCTGCAGTGAACATTGTGGTACATGACTCTTTTTACATTATTTTTTCCTCAGGGTATATGCCCAATTGTGGGATTGCTGGATCATTTGGTAGTTCTATTTTTAGTTTTTTAAGGAACCTCCATACTGGTCTCCATAGTGGCTGTATCAATTTACATTCCCACCAACAGTGCAAGCGGATTCCCTTTTCTCCACACCCTCTCCAGCATTTACTGTTTGTAGATTTTTTGATGGTGGCCATTCTGACTGGTGTGAGGTGATACCTCATTGTAGTTTTGATTTGCATTTCTCTAATGATTAGTGATGTTGAGCATCCTTTCACGTGTTTGTTGGCCATCTGTATATCTTCTTTGGAGAAATGTCTATTTAGGTCTTCTGCCCATTTTTGGATTGGGTTGTTTGGTTTTTTTTGATATTGAGCTGCATGAGCTGCTTGTATATTTTGGAGATTAATCCTTTGTCAGTTGCTTCGTTTGCAAATATTTTCTCCCATTCTGAGGGTTGTCTTTTTGTCTTGTTTTCCAAGATTTTGGATCATCTTTACTATCATTACTCTGAATTCTTTTTCAGGTAGACTGCCTATTTCCTCTTCATTTGTTTGGTCTGGTGGGTTTTTACCTTGCTCCTTCAGCTGCTGCATATTTCTCTGTCTTCTCATTTTGCTTAACTTACTGTGTTTGGGGTCTCCTTTTCGCAGGCTGCAAGTTTGCAGTTCCCGTTGTTTTTGGTGTGTGCCCCCAGTGGGTAAGCTTGGTTCAGTAGGTTGTGTAGGCTTCCTGGTAGAGGGGACTGGCTCCTGTGTTCTGGTGGATGAGGCTGGATCTTGTCTTTCCGGTGGGCAGGACCACACCTGGTGGTGTGTTTTGGGGTGTCTGTGACCTTATTATGATTTTAGGCGGCCTCTCTGCTAATGGGTGGGGTTATGTTCCTATCTTGCTAGTTGTTTGGCATGGGGTGTCCAGCACTGGAGCTTGCTGGTCATTGAGTGGAGCTGGGTCTTAGTGTTGAGATGGAGATCTCTGGGAGAGCTTTCACCGATTGACAATTACATGGGGCCAGGAGGTCTGTGTTGGTCCGGTGTCCTGAACTCGGGTCTCTCACCTTCAAGGCTCAGGCCTGACACCTGGCCGGAGCACCAAGACCCTGTCAGCCACACAGCTCAGAAGAAAAGGAAGAAAGAAAAGAAAGAAAGAAAAATAAAATAAAGTTATTAAAATAAAAATATAAAAAAAATTATTAAAATAAAACAATTAAAAAAAGTAGTTAAAAAAAGAAGAGAGCAACCAAACCAATAAAGAAATCCATGAGTGATAGCAAGTGCTAAAAACTAAACTAGGATAACCATATAAATCAGAAACTAGTCAGTCACATACAGCAAACCCCAAGTCTACAGTTGCTCCCAAAGTCCACTGCCTCAATTTTGGGATGATTCGTTGTCTATTCAGGTATTCCACAGATGCAGGGTACATAAAGTTGATTGTGGAGATTTAATCCGTTGCTTCTGAGGCTGCTGGGAGAGATTTCCCTTTCTCTTCTTTGTTTGCACAGCTCCTGGGGTTCAGGTTTGGATTTGGACCCGCCTCTGTGTGTAGGTCACCTGAGGGTGTCTGTTCCCACCCAGACACGACGGGGTTAAAGGAGCAGCTGATTCGAGGGCTCTGGCTCACTCAGGTCTAGGGGAGGAAGGGGTACAGAATGTGGGGCGAGCCTGCCGCGCCGGCAGAAGCTGGTGTGACAATGCGCCAGCCTGAGGTGTGCCGTGTATTCTACCGGGGAAGTTGTCCCTGGATCACGGGACCCTGGCAGTGGCGGGCTGCATGGGCTCCTGGGAGGGGAGGTGTGGATAGTGACCTGTGGTTGCACACAGGCTTCTTGGTGGCGGCAGCAGCTGCTTTAGTGTCTCATGCCCGTCTCTGGGATCCGCACTGATAGCCGCGGCTCGCGCCTGTCTCTGGAGCTCGTTTAGGCGGTGCTCTGATTCCCCTCTCTTCGGCACCCCGAAACAATGGTCTCTTGCCTCGCTGGCAGCTCCAGACTTTTTCCCGGACTCCCTCCCGGCTAGCTGTGGCTCACTAGCCCCCTTCAGGCTGTGTTCACGCAGCCAACCCCAGTCCTCTCCCTGTGATCCAACCTCCAAAGCTGGAGCCTCAGCTCCCAGCCCCCGCCCGCCCTGGTGGGTGAGCAGACAAGCCTCTTGGGCTGGTGAGTGCTGGTCGGCACCACTCCTCTGTGCAGGAATCTCTCCGCTTTGCCCTCCGCACCCCTGTTGCTGTGCTCTCCTCCGCAGCCTTGAAGCTCCCCCCCTCCGCCACCCTCAGTCTCCGCCTGCGAAGGGGCTTCCCAGTGTGTGGAAACCTTTCCTCCTTCACAGCTCCCTCCCACTGGTGCAGGTCCCGTCCCTATTCTTTTGTCTGTTTTTTCTTTTTACTTTTGCTCTACCCAGGTACGTGGGGAGTTTCTTGCCTTTTGGGAGGTCTGAGGTCTTCTGCCAGCATTCAGTAGGTGTTCTGTAGGAGTTGTTCCACATGTAGATGTATTTCTGATGTATTTTTGAGGAGGTAGGTGATCTCTGCGTCTTACTCCTCTGCCATCTTGAAGGTCCTCTCAAAATATTTCCTATTATTTGGCCCTTTAGGGAGAATCATGCTGACTCTTGCTTTTTATCTAAGTCTTTTGTAGACAGACCATGTTCAAGTTATGGTGGAGGTTTATGTGGTTGGTATTTTTGTGTTTAATTTTCCATTCTGCTTCATTCTAAGAAAGAAAACTTTAAATCATTTTGAGTGTTAGTTTCCAGCTTTCTCATCAAAAGTAGGTATAATACCCCCTTACAGGGTTGCTATGAGGAGTCAATGAGAAATGTAAATAAAATCCTTACCAGAGTGCCTGGCACCCCAGAGGAATTCAAGTGGTGGGGAGATATAATCAGGGAAAGTCTAGGTGTCTATTTGGGTGATTTAGGATGGCATGTTTTTAGAGATTCTGATTTGTCCACAGAGCTGGCTGTGGAAGCCTAGTGTATCCAGGTTCTTAATATAACATTGCTGATTAACTTCCCTCCATCCTTTTCTTCCTCCCTCCTTTCCTGTGTCCCTCTTTCCCTTTCTCTTTCCCCTCCTCCTGCTGACCTTTGTATGTTGCAGGAAAAATGGGGTGTGAGAGCTTGGTCATGTCCCAGCTCTTGGGTGAGTACCTGGGCTGGGCCACCAAGTGAGAGTCCTTGACTTTGTGCAGGAAAAAGTTCAAGAGCAAACGAGCCATAGTAAAATGAAAGCAGGTTTATTTAGAGAGAGACACTCCATCTTAGAAGGTGAAAGATGGCCGCAGGACATGGAGTCCTCTTGAAAAGTGAGTGGTGCTGGGCTGTGGTGGGTGGTTAGTTTTTATGGGCTGGGTAATTTTGTATGCTAATGAGTGGGAGGAATATTCTAATTTCCAGGAATTGGGACACCACCTACTTTTTGGCCTTTTACAATTGGCCTGGGAACTCTCATGGCACCTGTGGGTGTGTCGTTTAGCATATGCTAATGTATTACAATGAGTGCATAATGAGGCTCAAGATATACTGGAAGTCAAATCTTCTGCTATCTTGGGCCTAGTAGGTTCTAGTCAGTTTTGGTCATATCCTTTTCTTCTTAATGGTTGTGTAATTCTTTTAATGGTTGTGCCCTGCCCCCTTTCCTTCCTGTCTCAATACCTTTCTCTCCTCTGTTTCCTTTTTGGTATATGTAAGCATTGGTACTAAATTTAGTTGGTCAGTAGAGACTTGTAGAGAGTATGCAGAGAACCTAACACATAGAGGATTTTCCATTATTCTTAGTTCCATTCTCCAGGAAAAAAGAGGAACTCTATCATGTTGTGATCTCCCTCCCTGCCCTCTTTATTCTTATGTGATAATGTGTATTAGCAGCTATGTAGGTATATGTAAAATCCATTCCTACCGCAGCAAATTTTAGGGCATATCTTCAGTTTTGTCTTACCCCATGATGCCAAGGACTCACTTTTAGACAAGCATGGTTTTCTTCTAGAAGACAGGACAGATAGATGATAGCTAAATTCTCCCTAACATTTTGAAGGAAACTTGAAGATCTAGTGATGATAAAATTGACCCTAGCAGTCTTACACTGCAAGCACTCACTTAGTTGTTTTCTTGTTTCATGAAAACATAAATTTAAATTTACTTGACAGGTATTTTTAGAAGATTAATTTGAAAACTGAGACCTAACCCTTTCAAGTTATTCTAAAACAACATTAATATAAATGAGAGCAAGGAAAAAGAATCTTAGAATATTTTTTGTTTGCATTATTACTATTTTATGGTTGCATTAATTTTGTAGGTGTCACAAGAAAACATATGGAAAAGAGGTGTTAGTTATAGCATTAGCAGCCCCATAGATAATAGTTAACAATTATCCACATTTCTTAAGGTTTTAGGCCCCCTCATTTGAAAATGTTTTTATCTGTAGTGAATTTAATTCTATTTTTAATTCAACTTAATTCTTTTGTTTGTGGTTTAAAAAGGAGTTAAAATCAGTGAGAATTTCTCAATGAATGTTCCTACCTTTTAAAGCTACTGACTGACCTAAATTTAGTTCCAGTGCTTAGATACATCAGAAAGGAAACAGAGGAGAGAAAGGTATGAAGATCAGTAGGAAGAGAGGAAAGAGAAAGGGAAAGAGGGACACAGGAAAGGAGGGAGGAAGAAAAGGATGGAGGGAAGTTAATCAGCAATGTTATATTAAGAAACTGGATACACTAGGCTTCCACAGCCAGCTCTGTGGACAAATCAGAATCTCTAAAAACATGCCATCCTAAATCACCCAAATAGACACCTAGACTTTCCCTGATTATATCTCCCCACCACTTGAATTCCTCTGGGGTGCCAGGCACTCTGGTAAGGATTTTATTTACATTTCTCATTGACTCCTCATAGCAACCCTGTAAGGGGGTATTATACCTACTTTTGATGAGAAAGCTGGAAACTAACACTACAAATGATTTTTTTTTAAGTATTAAACCCAAATTTTATATATCACCATTCCATTAATGGTAATGTGTCCTTCCTCCTTTCTCATTTATTTTACAGTAAGCTGAGATTTTTGGTAGAGGGAGATATTAATCCCAATCCTCTGTGAATCACACAGGGACATTAAATGATTTTCTTAGAATTGCAGTTTGAGTCACTGTAAAGTTAGGGACATAAATTTGAATGTACCTTGTTTTGTCTATTTATAGGAACCAGACAGTGGGGTTTAACAAGTGATTTTGTGTCTGGAAATAGGTAGATAACGTGGAAGATGAGAGATTGTTTAGTTTAAAAAAATTTTTTTTGAGAGGTTAAGAGTTTTATCTTGCCAGGATACAGGGAGAGAGGGCGGAGAGTTGTATGTCTTGGGGAAACATAACTCAAAGGCATATAGTTAGTATTAGCATTCTGTTTGCTTGTATATGAGAAAAACCAATAGCATTGATTTAATCTGTGAAAGAAGAAAGAGCAGGGGGTGGTGGGGGGAGAAGAAAAAAAGACATATTTGGGAATAGTGAATTTTGTTTGTCTTTCTTTGTTAACCTGCTGATGAACTGTCAGCTAGTGAAGAGACCAGTCGGGATATTCTGCCCTTGGGCAGCTGGGTGGATCATCAAGGAAAACAGTTTTAGTTGTTTATGAATTCTCTGGAAGACTTCGGGTTTTTAACAGTGACTGGCACGTAAGAGGTTGTCTCTGTACTATGTCTGCTGCCATCCTCGTTAGCATTTCCATGCCAGATTTGCATCAGCATTTCTCACTTGATTTAATTATGGTCTTGTTTCTATGCTTTTTTCCCTTCATTTTGTATTCTTTGGTGTGTTAGATGGTCTTTCCAAAAGTTAGTGCTCCTTCTTGCTGGGGTTATGTTTGCTGTTGTAAACCATTATTTTAACATTGTGTGCAAGTAGTTTGTTAGTTTTCAGATCAAAAGGTTTTAGTCTGTTTGTGAGTATATGGGAGATCTGAACCACAATGTTTAAAGTGGATGCAGTGGATTTCTTTAGTCAGTTATCTAGAAGAGATTAGTAAACCAACAAACGATATTTACCCTGAGCAGTTTATGTTCTTTTACCTTACTGTTGCTTTGAAAGTTTATGTTATGATTTTGGAGTATTTTGCAAATTGTCTTTTCTGTAGTCCGACCTGCTGTTTCTGTGCACTTTATCTTTGATGAAGGGTGGGGAAAAGTCTGACGGTAAATTCTGTTTTCTTACAGTCAAAGGCCGTTGGTTTGCTAGATGTGGATGTGTATGGCCCTTCTATTCCGAAGATGATGAATCTGAAAGGAGATCCAGAATTATCACAGAGTAAGTGAAGAAGAGAGAAGCAGTATGACAACAGTTACACTTCTGTTTAGTGCCTGCGGAGTGTCAGGCATTGTGTCACGCACCATGTGTACCTTATACACACTATAATATAATTACGAAATCAGATGCGGGGCCAGACTGTCTGGGTTTAAATTCTAACTCTGTCACCGATTAACTGTGTCGCTTTGAATGAATTGTTCAACCTCTTCGTGCCTCAACACCCCCATGTGTACATAGCGTTAACAGTTGTACTTACCAGACAGAATTGCTGTACATAATCGCTCAATTACAAAGTTGCCGTAAGTGTAGTGCATTCAAAGCACAGTGCTTGGCACACCACAAGTGGTCAGATTCAGCTCATCATCCTCTCTGTATATAAAAATGTGTGAATGTATGGGGGTATTTGAATAGAAAGTATCTAATATATTTGTGTTAGAAGAGCTGAAAATTATTTTCTCTAATCAGATATTTGTTATATTTGTCTTAAAGTGTTTTTGAAAAAACCATAGAACTTTAATTTCTCTCCCCAGCCTTCACTGCCATCAATAGGACAGAGTAATTTTTTGAGTAAATCTTTAATATTTATTTAATATTAATATTATTTATAATTAACATAATAAATAATATATTATTTTATATTTATTTATATATTTAATATATATTTAATATTTATATATTTTATATACATCTAATACTTTATGTATATTTATATATATTTAATATATATAAATATATATTACATATATTATATAAAATATATAAAAACTAAATATATAATTATATATTTAATATTAATATAAATTAATATTTATATTGTTTAATATTATTTAATATTAATATACTAAATCTGTAATATTTTGAGTAAATCTTTAATATTACAAGATTATTTAATAATCTTGTTATATTTTCTTACAAAGCTATTAAATATAAAGCTTTAAGAACAAGGAAATTCTGTGATCAAAAAATGAAAAATTGGAACAACTGGTAACTCTTCTTGAAAAATAGTTTGCAGTGAAATTAGTTTATTAAAATTTATTTCTAATTATAGTAAGAGTATAAAATTGAATAATTTCTTTTGTTTCTTATTAGACCTTTTATTGTCCATGAATCTAGGACAAAATGCCTGTATTTAATGCAGGGTATTTATTGGATTTTCTGTGTACATAATAGAAGTTTTTTTTTTTTATCATTGTCATTAAAAGTTAGGTAATTAGACATTGTCTGCTATTTAAGGTGCTTTTGTTTGTGCTGTAGTTGTTGAAATCAGTTATGTTAAGTTCTGAATAACCATTTATCAGATAATAAGGATTCTCCCTATCACTTTGAAGGAAACTTGAGGCTCTAGTGATGATAAAATTGACCCTAGCAGTCCTACATTACAAGCACCCACTTAGTTGTTTCGTTATAATATAAACTTAAGGAAGCTAAGTTATTCTAGTTTCTTTGTTCTTTGCCCTTTTAGTGGAGTGTATACTTAGTTTGCAAATATGTGCCGTGAGCCAAAATGTCAAACTTACATAAAGGAGTAATGAATTTGTGTACTTTAAATGATAGACTTGTTATATCTATCTCTTGATTAAAGTAATGTGAAAACTAGTGCATGTAGCACATGAGTGATAGCAAAATGGAGCCCTTGGTGTCAGTTTTTTCTTAAGTAGTCTGTTCAGTCTATGCCAATGTAAATACTTGAAGTGAACTTTGATGTCTTTCTTCTTGTTTTACAGAAGCTGTAATCTTAAATTTGATGTTTGCAAATTGGCTGCCATTAAATAGGCTTTCTGGTAAAAATGAGCTACTGGAAATCTTGGAAAGCCTGAAAATAATACTTTTTTGTGTGTTGACAAGCTGATCCTAAGTCCCCCAAGAAATAAACTGAACGATTAAGGCATTCACTTAAAAGAATGTGGATTCTTGAAAGCCCATCTTTTAAATTGGTTTTTGAATCTTAGATAAACCAGCCACCATTATACTAATTGGCATCATTTTGACATTTTTACATTTTTGTCAAGTTAATTTATTCTGTATTACTCTGTGTTATAGAAAACACAATGCACTGTGGAATTATCTAATTAACAATAAGAAAAAAGATTTGTTTTCAGCAGTTCAGATTTTGCAGAGATAGAATGGGTGAGCAGGATCTTAGCTTTATAAATGTTCCTCTCTTCCTGGACTTAGCTAGACAACCATAGGGGCAGTGGGACTTCAGGATTGTCTTTTTGTCTTCATTATTTAAGCAGACATATGGTAATGTAGTTTTGGTCAACTTGTTCATTTTAAAACTTCATGTTAAGGTTGACAGATTCATTCTCTTATATAATTTTTCTTTTTGAGGAGACTATAGAGAAACCACACTTCTTGTACTTACGATATTTTAGCCTGATTACCAAGTGAAATTTTACATATGATTCTAGAGAAGTGAATTCAGTAATAGAAGAAAAATTTAAGTTTGTAATAGTTTTGGATTTCTTAGGTTGGGAATATTTCTATCAGCTTAAAATGACAATAGTGTTTTGTCTATGTTAGTATGCAAAATTATGGTAATGGAAAGTCTAGCCAGTTTGTAGAAAGAGTATTGTACAGAAACCTCAACAGGTTGACATTATAGTGGCTGCAAGTGAACAGTTGCTTTGGGAACCTAATGGAATTTAGAATAAAATCCATGTGTAGTTTGAGAAATTATCATCTAAGTGTGGATTAACTTTTTTTTTTTAAAGAACAAATACCAGTCATTTTTCTCTTTTTTAACTTTCTAAATAACATAATACGCAGATTTCATATTACAGTATAGCCAAAGTACAGTCCTAGAAATTATTGACTAGAAAGATTTTAAACTGAAATTGCGAGTGAATATTAAATGGTGGTTGCACACAGAAATGTATTGTTAATTCATTAATGTAATATTCTTTTTTGTTGAGGATTTTTCACTAAGTTTTCTCAAGTGACTTTTACTGGTAGGAATCTGCTTTCTTTCACAGTTTTGTGATGATAAATCACCTTCAGGATTCTTGTGAATTTTTTACTACTTAGTTTTACTAAAGAATGTCTTTTAGTGTACTTAGCTAATAAAGTAGGAAAATGTTAAGGCCTGTGGAGAGAGGTTACTAAAATTGAAATGTCAAGTAATTTTATTGAGGATGACACAGTGATCATTAATGATTGACTATGAGACTTTTTTTTGAGTAGGATTCACTTTTCTTTTGTTGTGGGCTAGAAATTTTGCACTCATGTCACAGTATTCTGCTCTCTCTGTCCTAAGGTGTTAAGCATTTTCCAAGTTTAGGATTGAATGTGTGTATGGGCTTATGAGACAGAGAAAATGTGGAAAATCAGCTTGGGCAAATGACCTTTAATAATAGCACTTGTCTCCGGTAAGAACTACCAGGAAGTGACTAAGATTTCTTTAAGATAATTTAAGCGCATAAAGAATGAGAGTGAATTCTACTCATTCCTGAAATTACCTTGTTTCCTTCCAAGGCAGAGAGTTAGGGGTTTACTGAAGTTATTGACATAGATGATTAAATTCTGATCCAGTGGTTGGAACTCCCAAAGCTTTTCATTTATAATTTGCTTCTTCTGGTCATTGTCTTGTGGACCCTTGGGTTTCATCTGACGCTAGAGTTCCTCTGATTATCTTTGGGAAAGATTCTGGGATGTATTCCATAATCACAGTGTTATAGAAATGACTTTTTTCTTGCTGGCTTCCTGGATTTTGTTTACAACCTCTTTTATACCTAGAATATTAAGGCAAAGTGTAAATCAGGGTTGAAGGATCCTTAAAAAGTTGTTTTGGTTTGTTCTGGCTTTAGGCACTTTTATCTTTAAAATATCTCAGAGATGAGATCTATGTTCTTTGAAGAATCCTATCACCCTACTTTATCAAGACAAAAGTCCATCCTTTGCTTGGCTTATTGTTTCTTGCACAGGTCACTGAATAGGCTGAACTAAATACCTTTTTAGTATGGTAAAACCCTTTTCCTTTTTTCTTTGACAGCCCTGAGCTGAAGAATAGGCAGCCTCTTTTTGGAGTTCTACTTGCTCTGCTGCAAACCGTCTTAGCCAGGGGCTGCAGCAGATGAAGTCATTGAAGAATGCTTTATTTATCTACAGAACAACTAAGTGTATTTTAGTAGCTATTGCCTGTTAATTTTTGTTTTCTTTCACAGGATGGCAGCAAATGGTGTTGACCGGATGTATCTGTGTATATGTCAAATAGTCCTTACATCTTTGAGTTTCTGATTAGCACCTGCCCCACGACAAGATTGGTGTCCTTTTATGCCTCCTTCACTTTTTGAGTTATATCAGAGGGCTGCCCTTAAGATGTGTAGATTAATAGGACGGTACATTTGTAATGTGGCTATATCTTTTAAGGCTATTTATACTTCATATTATCTTTTCCAGTCTAGTCCCAGACTGGAAAAAATGTTTGTTTGTTTTTTTTCTTATTTCCTAATCTTTTGATCATTTTTAATGTTTCTCAACATTATCAGCACATTTTCAGTATCTTCTCTCAGATGAGAAAAATTAAAAGAAGCTTACTACTGTTAGGTATTGTGAGGGGAGATAGCTTGCAATTTTATTTATAATATTCTATTTTTACTTATGTAGTCTCTGAAATTTTTGCATTTTAAAATAGAACACATCATTGCTGATTCATAGTTACAGGAATATTTTAATAAAACATATGCTGCTTCCTCCCCCCCCCCTTTTTTTTTTCTTTTTGGGTTAACAGGAAAGTAAAGCATTTAAAAAGGAAAGTAGTTCGGTGAAAGCAGGATGTAAAATGACTTTTGAAGGTGGAAGATTTGGGGAATATTCATCCGTGAATTGGGAACTCCATGGGAAAAGGCAAGAGGTCATTAATAATGAAATTATACTAAGAGGCATGAAAAGTTTTGATGGTCTAGATTTGGTGAGGCTAGCAAGAGAGAAGAGAAATTAGACACACTACCAAAAGAAAAAAGTGATGAAATAAGGCATCTTTTTCACTTTCCTTTTGGACTTCTATTCTAGATTTTGTCTATGTGGTATGCATTTATACAGGGTAATGGATTGAAATGACATCTTGTTCATCAAGATTGGATAGATTTTGTACACCCATGTTTATAGCAGCATTCTTCACAGTAGCTAAAATGTGGAAGCTACCCACGTGTCTATCAGTGGATGAATGGTTAAACAAAATGTGGTATATACATACAGTGTAGTATTATTCAGCCTTAAAAAGGTAATTCTGACATAGGCTGCAACATGGATGAACCATGAGGATGTTATGCTAAGTGAAATAAAGCCAGTCACAAAAAGAGAAATACTGTATGATTTCCCTTATATGAGGTACTTAGAGTAGTCAACTTCATAAAGACAGAAAGTAGAATGGTAGTTGCCAGGAGCTTGGGGGAGGGGGAAATGGGGAGTTATTGTTTGATAGGTATAGAATTTCAGTTTTATAAGATGAAAAGAGTTATGGAGAGGGATGGTGGTGATGGTTGGGCAACATTATATTTAATACCACTGAACTGTACACTTAATAATTAAGATGGTAAATTTTATGTTATGTATGTTTTACCACAATTTTAAAAAATGGGAAAAAAATTGGGAAGATTTGTTCTGGCAATATTATCAGTACTGGACATAACAATACAGGGTTTCTTCAATAAGTGTCTGTGGTATCGACCCAGTGAATCAATCTGTTCTTTAAAAGAGCAATCATTACAGAACTGGGAGAAAATACAATAGTGATGTTTCATTGGGAGACTTAACAAGCTTAGCTATAAACCTCCGATTTTCAGTTTGGAAACTTCACTAGCCTACAGGTTGTTAGGAATTGTAGCCCAAAGTTACATTTTCATGTCACGAAAAGTGATAGAGCTTATTATATTCAAAATTCTTAATGTTATTGTTACCTATATTACCATTTGTAACATTACCAATGTTATAAAGCTCTCTGTGATCTGGTTTCTGCCTTCTCTCTACTTCTACAGGCTCAATTCCAATAAGTTGCCTTGTTGTTTAGTGAACACCAGTCACAGTGGCCTCTGTTGCTCAAAAATGCCACGCTCCGTGCTGAGGACCCTCGTGTGTTTTATTTTCTCTGCCTGAGACACCTTCCATCTCTGTTGTCTTCCACCCCTGGCCCACAACAAGTTTCTACTATCAGGTCTCAGTTTTAATGTTTCTTCTTCCATGACTCCTTCTCTGACTCATCACTCTCCTTATTGCAATTGCAAGGGTAGTTTTTGAATTATCTGGCTTAATTTTTAATTTATTTATTTTTAGAAATTTATTATTTATTTATTTATTTAGGGCTGGGTTGGGTCTTCGTTGCTGTGCGTGGGCTTTCTCTAGCTGCTGCGAGCAGGGGCTACTCTTCATTGCGGTGTGCGGGCTTCTTATTGCGGTGGCTTCTCTTATTGTGGAGCACGGGCTCTCGGTGTGCGGGCTTCAGTACTTGTGGCATGTGGGCTCAGTAGTTGTGGCTCACAGGCTCTAGAGCGCAGGCTCAGTAGTTGTGGTGCACGGGCTTCATTGCTCGGCAGCATGTGGGATCTTCCCAGACCAGGGTTCGAACCTGTATCCCCTGCGTTGGCAGGTGGATTCTTAACCACTGCGCCACCATGGAAGTCCCCTGTTTAATTTTTTAAATCTCTTCTACTAGGCAATACAACATGCACAGAGCAGAGGCTTTCTGGCTTGGTTTGTTTCGCTTATGCTTGGTTATATAGTAGATGCTCAGTAAATCTTACTTGTTTAGATGAAGAAGTTTCCTGCTAAATTTATTGTACATTAGCTGCATATTTTAGTTTCTGCTTTGGGTATATTAGTAACTTAATTTGCAATCATAATATATATTTTTTAATGAACAATATGGACAGTTTTAAGATATTATCTTAGCAGTTAATCGTTGTGATATATGAGTGGCTGTCTTATACTACTTTTTTCCATTTTTAGGAAAAGAGAAAGAACCTATATGGTTAAGGCATTTGACTTTTGAGAATTATGTTATGTGGAGTGAAATGGTTGCTCACATTGTTTCAGTGTGGTAGGACAGTGCCAGTCTTGCCTCACATTTTAGTTTTGATATGTTGAGTACAGATCTGCTTACTCATAAGGGGTAGAGTCTTGTGGGGCCTGAATTTGGGCCATGATGGAAAGGACAGTGTCCAGAATGCCAGCTCTAAGACTAAGAACAACCTGAAAAAAGAGAAGGAACTAGTGTCTCAGCGTACACCATCATTCTTTTCCTCAGACCATCCACATTGCCAGGCTAAAATAATGCATGGACAGAGATTATTATTTGAGTGTATTAATGTAAAGATCTTATTTGAGACTGTTTATTCTGGAGATTGGTATTTGTAATAGGTGTGGAGAAATGGTGAGTGAGGAAGCAGTGATGGTAGATTTTGATTTTATTCTGCTGTCTCTGAGGTCTTTCAGTTAAGGAAAAGAAAGCAGAAATAGCAGCTTGCGGTTTAATGGGCTTTGGGATCTCCCTTGCAGTGTAAAAACCACAAACTTTTCTTGAAGTGGTGGAATGTCTTAAACGGGGTTCCCCAGAAAGCAGAGCCCTGTAGAGTAATAATTTATTAGGGAGTACCAGACCGGACTGAGGAAGGAGAAAGGGAGGGAGAGGCAATATGAAAATGCGCTATCTAGTTGGCTGTCGCTAACCGTGACAGCTTGCTTGATTGCATGGGATTGTGTAGACTCCATCTCAAGACAGTCTATCTGGGAGAAGAGGGGAACAATTTATCTAATGTTATCCATCTTCCAGTGACCAAAGGCTCACCTCAGGAGGTATTAATTCACCTGCATTTCTGAGCTCTATATGAGTAAGTCCTGGCAGAGACCTATGGTGTCTGGCGATGTCTTGTCCTTCAACACAAAAGTTTTGGGGTGGCAGGTGAGAGGCACACAGTGTATAGGCCTGAAGCAAGGTACTGTCAGATAGTTCCTCTGTGACACTGGTCAGAGTCCAAGCAGAGCTGGTTGCCATAGTGCTGGCTGGAATGAGAGATGAGTGAGGCTAAGAGGACCTGGGGTGATGCATGTGGGGCTTCTAAAAATTGGGGATGGAGGCGGAAAGCTGAGTATCAAAGTCTAGATCTGAAAATTTGGCTTCTTTATGCTTAGGGTTTATGGGGGACATGTAATGCTGGTTTGTTTTAAGCATAGTAGCATTACGGGGATTGGTATTCTATTAGAAGGGCTAATAGGGCTAAGTTTTAACTCTTGGTTATAAGATAAAGATAGATCCAACTGTAAGCCACTTTCTTCTTTCAAACAAACAGTTGCACAATTTGATACTGTGTGTTGTACACTTGATCCAGAAGCCTCACATAAGCAAGAATGTTCTGTCAGACTGGACAAGAACAGAAACTAAAAATTGAGATACCAGTCTTAGTCATCAGGAGGATGTGAGTTCAGATGGCTCCGTTTGAATATTTTAGTGGGCACCATAGTCATTAGAGGAACAGTTGGGTTTTTTTTCTTATCACAGATCCTGTGGCTAAAAAAGCATACACACGCACATATCTATATACATATATATATTTAAGTAAAGCATCCCTAAAATTTTTGTTACTTGTAGCTTAACTAGCACTGGCTTAAAATAAAAATGTTTGCTCTTAAACTATGCTTATTTTAGACCTACTTTTAAAATTTGCAATTGTATCAAAAGTGAAATGTTGAAGGAGACATTATTTCCATTCATTTAGCAAACATTTATTGGGTATCTTCTATGTAGTTAGTAGACATGAGAAATACTTGGTTCTTTGGCTATCGGCTCAGATAAGATTTGATCCTTGCTCTCAGGAGCTTAGAGTAAGACATTAGCTAGTGATCGTAAGCATCATAAGCATAAGTAAATGCTGTTATAGAAGTATAAGCCCTTTTTGTGTGAACCCAGAGATGATGACTCTAAAGTGGGAATTTAGGGAAAACTTCCTGGAGGAGGTGATTTTGAGCTAACTTTTGAATATTGGATGAACCAGGAGTTCGTTGTAAGAAGGGGTTGAGGATTGAAGGTGAGAAGGACAGTCCAGGCAGAGGGACTATAATGTGTTAACAGAATGCAAGTTGTTTGGCATGGCAGAAGTGAAGAGTGTCTGTGGGTGAGTTGCAAGAATAAGCCAAAAAGGTAAGTCAGGGTACTATCATAAATTCCTTCTTGTGCTTGTTTGAGGAGCTGAAGTGCAATTCTAAGGCTATGAGAAGCTATCATGAATTTTAGGGGAGTGACACTGTCAGTTTTGAATTCTAGGATGATCACTTTGGCAGGATTGTGGAGGAACAGTAATAGGACTAGATGAGAGGTAGAGCCAATTAAGATGCTATTACATTGATCCAGGTGAGATGTAATGAGGCCTGATTTAAGTCTGTGTTAGAAATGGAGAGAGAGGGACCCAACTAAGGTATTAAAGAGATTGTATGAATAGGGTTTGGTAATTCATTGAATATGAATGAGAAAAAGGCCTTTAGGATGGCTTCAGGATTTCTGGGTTGAGTGACTGGATAGATAGTTGTGTCACTCATCAAGATGGAACAGATAGGAAAAAGGAATAAGTTTAAGGAAAACAGTGATGAGTTAAGGTTTATGTTGAATTTGATGTCCAAAGAGAGTTAGTCATCAGGTGATTGGAATGTGTTGAGAGTTAAGGAGAGAGGTTTGGGCTAGAGATACAGATCTGGGAGTTGGTGGTGTATATATATGGGTGATAGTTGAAGTTGTTAGTTTAGATCAGTGATTCTCAACCAGGAGTGATTTTGCCTCTCCACCACCCGCCCCACTCCCCAGAGGCATTTGGCAATGACTAGAGACATTTTTGATTGTCACAACTGGGGGATCTAGTAGGTAGACACCAGAGATACTGCTAAATATCCTGTAATGTACAAGACATCCCCTCACAACAAATTATTATCTGGTCCAAGATGTCAGTTCTGCTGGAGTTGAGAAATCCTGATTTAGATAAGGTAACGCAAAAGAGTTTTAGAGAGAGTCAAGTACGGTATAGGACTGAGGATAGAATTTGGGGGAGATAACCTAAGGTGATCAGAGAAAAACTGAGAAGGAGTGGCCAGAGAAGTAGGAAGAAGACAAGGAAAAAACTGCACCCCGGAAACCAAGGGGGAGTTTTAGGGTGAAGTGGTCAACATTTTCAGAGAGGCTAAATAAGATTTAAAAATTACGTTTTAAATTTGACAGTATATCCAAGTTTTCAATTTACTAAACTACTATTTTGAAGACGTCCATGTACAACTTGTGTTGTGCTTCTTGAAGAAATATATTTTATAAAGTATTTATCTTTGGCCTTTGGGAAATCAGTCATTTGGGAATCATTTATTGAGTATGTCTATAATGATACTGTGCTGTGCTCCAGGGAAAAAAGGATGAGTAAGACGTAAACTATTCTTGAGGCGCTCACAGTGGGAGTGATGGGAAATGTCAGCACACTAAGTACCGTATGAAGCTATGAACAGAGAACCATGCAAACAGAGAGGACCTTCTAATATTTCTGTGATGTAGTCCAGCCAACCCTGGATCCTGATAAGGCTTAAAAGAGCAAAAGACTTGGGCATATTAAAAAAATTAATGAAAAGATTATGTTTATCTTTTTTTTTTTTTTTTTTTTTGCGGTATGTGGGCCTCTCACTGTTGTGACCTCTCCCATTGTGGAGCACAGGCTCCGGACGCGCAGGCTCAGTGGCCATGGCTCACGGGCCTAGCTGCTCCGTGGCATGTGGGATCTTCCCGGACCGGTGCACGAACCCGTGTCCCCTGCATCGGCAGGCAGACTCTCAACCACTGCGCCACCAGGGAAGCCCCTATCTTTTTTATTTTCGTGTTAAAAAATGGACATTGAGACTATGGGTGATATCTTCTATCTGTCATAAGCAAAATACGTATGGGATGTTTCATTTATAAATCACAACATAATCTACCACCTTCTACTACCTCTACCCCAAAATAGCCCTTTATGTTTCAAATGTGCCTGAGGCTTGTCTCATTTCTGTAACCTTCCTCCTTCCTGTCTATCCACTTCTGTTTCTTTGTAATTCCAGGCAGAGATAGTAAATGGTAGCTGTAACGGAGGGCTGTGGGGACTTGGGGGTTTTCTGGAGAACCTGCTATTAAGACAGTGTGCTGTGGTGGGAAGATCTTGGGCTTTGGAGTCTCACTGACCCAACCGCCATTTCTGATGGCACCACTTTCTGCTGTGTGTGCATGGGCAAGGTCTACAACTTTGAAGGCTGTATGAAAAATAAGTGAGATAATAAATTTAAAGGTTCTCAGTAAATGCTCACCCCCTTTCACCATTATTGCAAGTAGTCAGTAGCAACAGAGGATGCTTCAATTAAGATGATAGCATGCTCTGATGAAATTTTCAGTTAGATGGGGATAGCAAAAGAATTATTACAAGGGAGGCAGTAAGATATAGTTGTTACCATAGATTTTAGCGTCTGAGAGACTTGGAGTCAACTCCTGACTGCAAGCTATGTTATTACCTTTGTTTACTTTGAGCAAGTTGACTTAAACTCACCAAGACTTAGTTTATTTATACAATAAATGGGATTGGCTTTAGGAAGATAGTCAGCAAGGCCCACCTAAGTATTTGTGTCTTCTTTAATTGAAAGTGATTTTATTCAGCCTCAATTGTCATGAATATCTTGACACACTCTGCCCAGTTCAGGAGGTCCATCCATAGAAAAAAGACTAAAATATTTATTGTCTGGTTCTTTACAGAAAGAGTTTGCCAGTTCCTGTTATATGCAATTAAGTTACTTGGAATCAGTTTGATTCTTTTGAGGACAGCTTTTAAACTTCGAGTGGGTCCAGAGCAGCCTTTAATCTAGGGCTAGCTTACTCCAGAACTGCTATGATTCCTTTCAGAGGACTCTTACCATGCATTAGGAGATCTTTCCTCTCTGGTTGGTGGGAGCATAGAACCTGTTTCCAGCTGCATGTGATCTTTGGGAATTGCAGCTCTCTGCTGATTCTTTCCTCAGTCCCAGGGAATTTCCTCTCACTCACAGATGAATACCCAGCTAGAGACTCCTCAGGTCCCCTGTGCAGTTCTCTGTGTTGCTCTCTCCTCTCGGATACACTGCCCCGTAAATTCTCGCTGCCTTGGCTTCACCTGACTCAGAATAGTTCAGCAATGTTACTGGGCTTTGTTTGGATTCCCCCTTCCTGTGCTGCAACCTGGAAACTGCCTCTAGGGCAGTAAACTGGGGCAGTCGTAGGACTCATCTTCTTGTTTCCCTTCTTTCAAGGATTGTGGTCTTCCTGCCTGTGGTCCCGTGTCTGAACACGTAGTTTTATATGTTTCGGTCCAGTTTTCTAGTTTTTCAAAGTGTGCTGGTGTTGGTGGGGCAGAGGGGTGGAGTGCTACGGGAGGTAGTTACAGGGTAAATCCTGCTTTTTACTTTTTCATGGCCAGAAGCAAAGTTATGTTCATAGCTTTTCTTTTTTCTTTTTTCTTCCTGTATACTCCCTAGGAAGTCAGATGAGTCCACAGTCTTTACAGTCACCTTTTTTTCATAGCAATTAAGTGCCGTGGCCATTTGTATTAGTCTGGGCTCTTCAGAGAAGCAGAACCAATAGGAGGTACAGATAGATAGATGGATAATAAGGAGTTAGTTTATGTGGTTAAGGAGGCTGAGAAGTCCCAGGATCTGCAGTCAGCACGCTGGAGACCCGGCAGAGCTGATGGTATATTCTTGTCCAAGTCGAAAGGTGTGAGAACCAGGAGAGCTGGTGGTGTAAATTCCAGTCTGAGTCTGGAGGCAGGAGAAGACTGATGTTCCAGCTTGAAGCCTGGCAGGGAGGGTATATTCTCCCTTACTCTGCCTTTTTGTTCTGTTCAGGCCTTCAATGGATTGGATGAGGCCCACCTACACTGGGGAGGGTAATCTGCTTTACTCAGTCTATTGATTCAAATGTTAATCTCATCCAGAAACACCCTCACAGGCACACCCAGAATAATGTTAAACCAAATATCTGGGTACCCTGTGACTCAGTCAAATTGCCCTAAAATTAACCATCACACCACAGAATCTCCCAGTTTTGCCCTTCATCTGATTTGTATAATCATGAATCTTGATAACACTAAATGCATTCCCTTTGGTCCCATTTTCTCCTGCAATGGAGATTATTCCTGAGTTTCTAGAGTAATCTCAATCTTATTTCAAAGATCTATTTCCTGGGGTCACTTTCCAACAAAAATGCAGAAGCACTTTTCAAATTATTTGAGAGGGACTGTTTATAAATATGTGTAAGAAATGTGGGAAAACCCCAAGAGGTAGGATAATACCTGTTGATAACAGTTGAGCAGTTACCTCTAGGCCTGAAGAGGGGAGGGGAGGGAGCATATCAAACCTGTAAGGAGACAGTCCTTGTAGAGATGGCTGTCTTGGGAGGAGCAGTGACACTCGGTAGAGGCACCCAGCCAGCCCAAGATCACCCCACAGAGAGAAAACCAGGAAATGAAATACCCAAACCAACACCCCCCCGCCCACACTTCCTCTTTCTGATCTGCTTTTGATGCAGTCCATAGAAGAATCCCTGGGTCAGAGAGAGGGTGAACTGGAGGGGCAAATGACAGATAATCAGCAAAGTCAGGGGAGCTGGGTTATAGTAACCACCTGGCCCCTCTCCCTCAGAAACAGAGGTGTTTCAAGATGCAAACCTAGGATTTGAAATGAGAGGAAATCCAACTTACAGATTGTCATCTTTCTGCCTTTCTGTATATATAGTCACTCCCAAGTTATTTCCTCTGTGTGCACTGGAGAATTGATGAAAGCAGGGAAGGAGAAATAATGTTAGATTACCTAATTTGATTAAGGGCATCAGCAGGTCTCTGTTATTTTACAGATAAGGAGGGTGATATAAAAAATTAATAAAGTTTGGGCTTCCCTGGTGGCACAGTGGTTGAGAGTCCGCCTGCTGATGCAGGGGACACGGATTCGTGCCCTGGTCCGGGAAGATCCCACATGCCGCGGAACGGCTGGGCCTGTGAGCCATGGCCACTGAGCCTGCGCGTCTGGAGCCTGTGCTCCTCAACGAGAGAGGCCACAACAGTGAGAGGTCTGTGTACCGCCAAAAAAAAAAATAAATAAAAAAATAAAGTTTGCCCAGGGTAATAGGCCAGAATCTAGATACTCCGTAACCCATAATGTATTTGTGCATAAGAAAATTATCCAGAGAAAGAAGAAAATATTGATGTATATCAGAGTGTTTATTTGACTTTGAAGCATAATAGTGACAATTATTTATGTAAGCTGTATTTATATGTAAGCTGTATGTTACATGCCTCTTTCACTTTTAACTCATTAATAGACATGGATGGATATTTTAGGTTTAATTCAGTCTTTCTATAAATCACTAAGAAAATCTTGAGGGAAGTGTGAGTCATTCCTTGTTACACAGAAAGAGAACATTTATTGGATGATATTTGGTAATTATCGGTGAATTTGGAACATTGGGGAAAGAGGCTGCTGCCTTGCATCTTTGGCTATGTGTGAAACTCTCAGTTTGTGAATTTGAAAATAACGGAATCCACAAATGTGTGATAAGTGATGACCTAGCTTCTGTCAAACACCTCCAGTGAGGTAGATTTTGCTGTTTCACGATAGCTCTATTTATTATAATTTTGAACAAAAATCTGCCTTATTATTTTTTTAAATTAATTTTTATTGGAATATAGTTGCTTTACAATGTTGTGTTAGTTTCTGCTGTACAGTGAAGTGAATCAGCTGTTTGTATACATATATCCCCTTTTTTTTGGATTTCCTTCCCATTTAGGTCACCACAGAGCACTGAGTAGAGTTCCCTGTGCTAAACAGTAGGTTCTCATTAGTTATCTATTTTATACATAGTATCAATAATGTATATATGTCAGTCCCAATATCCCAATTCATCCCACAAATCTGCCTTCTTATAACGTTCACATGCTTTTACGAGGTCTGCCCTCATGAGAACCAACTAATCTAATTCTTTTTCCTTTCATAACCTGTGAAATATTTGTACACCATAATCAGTTTTTTCCCAGCTAAACAACTTCCGGCCTTCAGCTTTTTCTCATATGAGGCAGTTTTGAGTATGCTTATCATTCTTATTGTCTTCCTGGCCATGGGTCACTTTGTCAGTATCCCGCTTAAATAAGGTTGCAGAATTTGAACATTATTTCTAGGCATATTCTGAAGTGATATTAGTGAATGGATTTTTAATCATCTGGTACAAAACAGTGAGCAATACAGTGGAAGAGGAAAAGCAGTGTAATCAGTTCTTTACACTTCCTTACTTCTTTATGCTTATGCTTACCTAATTCTCATGGTATGGAAAGAAAACAGCTGTGTTCATCAGATTCTCTTAATCTCTTTCCCTGTTGCATGTCTGTGATTTTTTCCCTAAAATCTAAGTTCCTCAGCTCCAAGGAATAGACAAACTGCAGTCACTGTGAGATAGTTGAATTTACATACTGCACCTTCACTTAGACATACTCATTTTCAAAAACCCATTGAAAGTGTGGAATGTTTCTTGGCCTTACAAAGGTTACCCTTTGAAAAGATTACCTTTAACCTTTTATGGTAATAAATAAGGCTGTATAAGTAGCCAGCTGTGGAAGTCAAGTGATCAATAATGGTAGATATGTAAGGTTCTGTTTTACAGAGTTGATTTCTGTCATACCTAATTGTTGGTTATCATTTGTAAAAACAACAGCAATAAACTAATTTCTCTGTTCCATCTTTCCTGCCAATAAAGTGAATGTAGCATTGTGGCATTGAGCCAGATGAGAAAGATATGAAAAGAAAGCAGAATCCAATCAGTCAGAAAAGAGATTAGTTGAATCTGAGTATAGTGTACAGAATATCACCAATTTGAAATAGGCAATTAAATGACATGTTGGGAGGTTGCTTAAAAAAATTGAAGGAACGTATGATATAGAGTTGTAAGCAAAGCCATTGGCTTGAAAAGTCCTAGTACCATTAAAACAACAACAACACAACAAAACTTAGCATGCTAGCCAGGTAGAACTCTCCTGGAAGAAGCCCCTAGGTTCTGTGACCCTGTTTGACCCTGACTGATAATCTGTATCCCTCACCAAATCTTGGTAAACGTGCTACTTTATGAAACAAATCAAATCCATTAGTATTAACATTTTTGTATTAAGTTTAGGAAGAAATTTTATAATCATTGTGATATTATATGTGTGTATTTGTTTTTAAAGGTGTTAGAAGCATTTAAGAGAATTAAACCTATTAGAGAATGTCATGTTAGCTTTGTAATTTTAATTTGAAATGTTTCTTTGATATTAAACATATTATGTATTAATTAGTATTATTTTTAGATGTGAGTAAAAGAAAACCCAATGCAGTGTTAGCTTAAACAAGGTTTATTTCTCTTTCACATAAGATGACACAATCCATACAGGACTGATAAGACAGTTTTATTCCACAAGGTCTTCAGGAACCAGAGTTTTTTCCCAGTTTGCTGCTACACCATACCTAGGAGGATTTTAATTTAAAAGATGTAAAATCGTTTGGTAAGTTTCTAAATAGTGTTAGAGCATTCAAGATAATTGGATTTATTTTATTTATTCTGTTTATTAAATTTACAATTGTTGCTTAGGTATTTAGAATGATTTTGGTAGGTGGTAAGGCTACCCCGTCAGGCATTTGTAAGGTTTGAGAGTATCCGATTTATTTGATTTGTAAATGTAGTTTTAAATGTTTTAGGCAACTTAATTTACCTAACTGTATAATTGGAGTTATTGAGGAGATCAAACACTATGCACCCGGAGTTGAGACAGCTGACATCTTTTTTTTTTTAAAATGCTTTTAAGTATACATTTTATGTGGTCAAGGGGGAGTAAATAATCTCTTTAACATTTGCATATCTTTCAGGAGACTTTGACAAGTTTAACTCTTTGCTGTTAGGAGATTCATATTAAAGCTTCACTTTTTCAGTAGTGATAGTGTTGTCAAAAATATTAGCCATGTATACAGAGGAAGTCTTTAAGACATGAACTAGTTGTCATTGGGGTCAGTCCAAGTAACTGCAAATGTGTGTAAAGAGAAAACCTAACAAGGCTTTTTATGCAGAATGCTGTCTTCATACTTCCTATCCATTGGCTATTTCTTTGAAGGCTAGATATCATAAAAATGCCTATGTCTAAAAACTTTTGAAATTTAATACTATTCCAGATTTTTGTATATTTGTTTGAAAACTAAATTATTTCTCAAATTTTAACTTAGCCTTTTTTTTTTAGCATGAGTGACATTTTTGAGAAAGGGGCTATCTCAGGTATTGAGTAATACACATTTAAAGTTTCCTTTCTCTTTAGATAACTGATGGCATTTTTCCTGTCCAATAATAATATTTTCAATATCTGTGCCCTGATTTAAAAGATACCAATATATAAAAACTAAACTTTATAAAACTATCAAGTTTGTGGTGTGCTTCTTTGAATAATGAAGAAGTTTTCCTTTATACCAAAGATCTCTGCAACTAGGGAATTCTGTGCTCTCCTTTGTAAGAATTGTTTTGGTTAAAAGTTTACATTTGTCTAGTGATTGTGTGATTAGTGTCTGTCCCATAGACTTCATGTTTCATGGGGGAAGATACTGTGTCTATTTTTCTTCACCATTGTATCCCTAGTTTGAAACCTCATGCTTGGTATATAGTAGGTGCTCAGTAATATGTTGAATGAGAGAGTGAATGGAGAGAAATCTCTTATGTGGTGAGTGTTCATTGATACCTTAAAATAAAACTCATTTTTACAGAAATGTAATTTATATTTAATCTTTCTTAGGGTTATAGCTATTACATAAGTTAATTGCCTATAATTTTAAATGGCAGAGAATGGAATTTTTAAATCAGTTACTATTCTATAAATGCTTTAATGGTATCCCGTAACCAAAATAAAATACTAGCTAACATTGCAAAGGTTTATTACCCTTCTGAGTAGTCTTCAATTTACTGTGGGGTCACAGACATCAGTGACTGCTTCCTATTAATTCTTTTTTTCTGGTTTCTTATCTAGATACTCTGATACATGGGCCATTCATATAAGTCCCCAGATCTCTAGCATAACTTAAATGGGTAATGCAGTAAGGCTTTTATTGTATATACAAAATGTTTATAGAAAGGAGTTGGCCCCTCAGTATTTGTAGATGTATTATCTTTTATTTAAAAATACTAATTTTTTTGGTAGTCTTCTTAAAATGGTTTTTCATTTTTATGCTTTGTATCTTTTCCTTTACTCTTAAAACAAATTGAGTTTAATGTTATTCTTTTGTGTAAAGACTGCACTGAAGCCAGAGTTTTCTCTTTTGCTGTACATCTCTTTATTTTCTCTATTGTATTCTGTATTCTTATTATTTTTTTAATGCTGGCTGTCATAATTTTGTCTAATTTTTTAATGTTTAGACTTTTTTGTTGCATCACAATATACACATTAATAGGTATTTTAGTTACTGTAAGAAGTACAGTTTTGTGCTAAGCCCTTGTCACATGGCTAAGATAACTTTTTCTTGTTCCGGTAGGTCACTCCTGTTTTGCTAATTTGCTGCTAAAGTGCTCTTGTTTTGCCTTGTGGGCATGTATTGCTAGTATGTTTCAAATTACAGCTCCTGAATCCCTTGTACTTGGAGCTCACTGTTTCTGCTTAAAAATGAATTTGAGATTTTTAGAAACTAGGTGGGCTAATAAAACCGGTGTTGTATGTCATGTAAATTTGATAAGAAGGCTGGAAATGTCACCATATAAACAAAAAGATAGGGATTACAGAAATTTAGTTAAAAGATATATCAAAATAACCAGACATAGTCCACTGTAATTTTACAGCTGTAACCCTAGCTATGACCTTTTTGTTGGCTTAAAAGATGATACACATTCATTACAGAATAACTTGGTGTATCAGAGCTTGTTAAATTATTTCAGGGAACTTGTCTGGGCATCATCAAGCAATAGAAGAAAAATCTGCTCCTATATTAGCTAACCTTCCAACTGTGTGTTATCTTTTGATCTCATGTATGTTGGCATGACCTTAAACCTGCTTCTTTGGAGATGTGTGTGGTAAGAATATGGGGCTTAGGATGAAACAGGCCTAGACTAAGATCCTTACTGATTTCGTTGCTAGCTGTATAACTTTGGGCAGTCTAGTTTTCTGATCTTTAACTACTTTATATGAAGTATGACGTATAAACATGTCATATGTCATGTGAAGACAACTTTCCAAGGCCACAGCTAGAAGTGGGTAATTTCTTATAATAATATTTTACTGTACTAAAAATGCCTGGGTGACCAAATATAGAGTGTGCAGTTTTCTTTTAATATCTATTTACTTTCGACTGTTTGGCTGTTTACAAAATTGTTTTGGCCATTATGTAAACATGTATTTTTGAGCACCATATAAGGAAGTAGTAAGGAAGGGGAATATGGTATTTAGTGGGGGAGGCAGGATAGAGGCATGAAAAAGATAGATAATCATACAGTGTAACATTTGTTAAGTGTCAGATGCTGGAGGAGATTAGAAGAGGGGTTGGCTATGGAGAGCTGGTTTGGAGGCTACCATGGAAGAAAGGGATTTAGATATTAGATAAGCAGAGGCTGGGGATAGCCTTCCACTTTCCTCAAGTGTGAAATGGAAATAGTACTGCCTCATAGGATTGTTATTAGGATTCAGTGAAATACAGTATCTTAAAAGTATCTATGCAGTGCTGTATGACACATAACTGCTATTTTTGTTACTCTTCTAGACTGAATATAAGTGGTTCCTTCTGTCGTCTTAAATTTTCTTTCACAGATGCCTGACTACTCCTTTAACATGGAGATAACACATAGTTTTCATTTTAAATACCAAGTGGTTATCTGGAACATAATGTTGAAAAAATTCTGATCCACACCTGGTTTCAGCAGGAAAGAATGTGATCAGTTAGTGCTCAATTAGTGATGCCGAGGGCAGGTGTAAAGCAGGATGGAGGCCAGGATGGTGGTGTATGGGTTGTTGGAGTATGTAAAGCAAGGATTTATCATCCTTACCTATAGTCCTGTTATCACCTATTTTTTTTCTAGCCCCTCCGTTCACTTCTTCCTATTAAACTCTGCAGTATAAACTGACAAGGTTCAGAAGTAGGATGCCAAGTTTATCCCTATATTTCTAGATACTCAGTAAATATTTGCTGAATGGTTAACTAAATGAAGAAACTCCTAGCCCCAGATTAGACAAGAATTTGAGGTAATAACCATTGCTCAAAAAATCTCTTTATACATTATTCCATTATATTCTACGAAGCAGCTTCCATTTAAAAAATACTTATATCCTCAACAAAGCTTAAGTTCTCAACGTCGTTTACTCATATCCGGTTCTTTTCCTAATGGAAACCACCCACATGAGAAACCGAGAGTGTTACTTGGGGGAAGGGATGGGTTGGAAAAGAAAGGGGCAGTTTTCTAATTGGGAAAAAGGTTAGATTTTAAGAAAGATGTGCCTGAATGGCTTTCAGCTCTGAGATGAGTGGGTTTCTGGGATGATGTAGTAGGGTTGCAGGGTGGTACAAAAATGGAAAGTATGCTGAAGACAAACAAAATTTTAATATTGAGTGATAGGTATGCAATTGTAAAAACACTGAATAATTTTCTTTGTAGTCGTACTTTCTGCTCCCTTCTCTAATATTCTAGATCCCCCTCCTTTCCACTTCTATTTGCAGTATTATTGTCTATGGGCCCTCCAGGTTGGCACTTGAATTTTGACCCATTTCATTCTCATCTTTACTCACTTTCTCTCTAAATCCTTCTTTTCTTCGAGGTAAACAAGTAGGGTATTCTAAACCTTTCCTGGGCACTATTAATTGGTAGAACTACTTTGTCTCACCCAGCCACTTGATGTCCTCCTGAAAGAAAAATAGTGATTGCAACTCCTTTCTTACATCTGATTGCTCCTAAGAAAGGATCTTGGTTTCAGAAAGAAAAGAAGGAATAGGAAAGTAGATGTGAGAAAGTGAAATTGTAAAGTTTGCACTGGATGTCCTTTCTTACTTTCTGAAGGTTCTTGTACCTTTGAGTGTCTTCTCATTAATATGTGGATAAAGGCTTGTTTTTATAAAACTTTTATTATTTACTTGACTCTATGTTTAAATATTTCTTAAAACTCATGAAATGAGGTTGTAAATGAGGCTGTACTGTCTGCATTTAAAAATGGATTTAATGCCTTTAGTTATGATGCCAAGTTATAATTTTTTAAAGACATATATTCCTGACATTGGTGTTCAACTGTATTTAAAATGCTTCCTTTATTTTTGGAGCTAGGAAGCAGAGTAGAAGGTACAGAGATTTTTTCAGGCTTATTGCTAATACCAAGTAAATGGGAATGTCTACTATTTAGCTGATTCATGAACAATGGGATTGCTGCAGAAAGAAGACCTGATTCTAGATCAGAATTATCCTTGGAACATTTAATGATGTCAACTTTAATAGAAAGGTTTAAAACAGCCTTTCTTATGCCTATTTCTTTTTTACCTAGCTTTTCATTTTGACATGGTCACAGTGTCTATTCTAGCTTGACAATTAATTTATAATATAAAAGTAATCTCTAAATCCGTTTGAAATCCACTGGTGACATATAATCTATTAATTAAATTTGCACCTGTTAGAAATGATAGAACTTCGTTGTAGTAGAATGAGGAGGATGTGGCAGTGTGTCATTCATTTTGTGAGTGGCATTGTGGCAATTGAAATAGTTTGACTTACAGTAAGAATCTTTTGTGCTTCAGTGCATGAGCTACTGTGAAGATATGAGGAAGTGGGAAATAATGATCTGTGTCATGGTAAGTTCTGCTAATGACGGTCTCTTCAAAATGCTGTTACTCATGGGGCAATGGATTCCAAAGAATCTATGTAAACTTTCAGTAGTACTTTGTTAGTTTTTCTATTAAGTTTATGTGGAGGAATGGCTGTACACATTTTCTTTAATTTAAAGTCTAGGGCAAATAAACTAATTTGTACTTGTAATCATGAGTTGTTGTTCAGAGTCTTTCTCTATTAATTTAAAAGTATGGCTTCAGCCTATGCCAACATTCCATTCTGGTAATTTTATTAATTAGAGTAAAATGCTTTCCGGCAGTATCAATTTTGTTTACTGATACATAGGAGAAGATAGTGAAGAATGTGCCTTTAACTTTCTCTTTAATGTATATGCCCTACATGTTTAGGAGTTTCAGTATACATTATTCACTGGTGAATTTTGAAGTAACATGGTGATGAATCTGCTCACAGTGCTGAGCTTTTGGTTTACAATTGCTTATTCACTAAAGTACAAGAAATATTTAAAGTACATATTTTCTCTAGATTAGGATTTAACATACTAATAAAGTAGATTAAAGATTGTTCCTTTACAGTGTTAGAGGTTTTGATTTTCAATCTTGTGGAAAGACCTTTTTTTTTTTTGGCTATGTTGGGTCTTTGTTGCTGTGCCCGGGCTTTCTCTAGTAGCGGCAAATGGGGGCTACTCTTTGTTGTGGTGCATGGCCTCCTCATTGCGGTGGCTTCTCTTGTTGCGGAGCACGGGCTCTAGGCGTGTGGGCTTCAGTAGTTACAGCACACGGGCTCGGTAGTTGCAGCACGCAGGCCCTAGAGCACATGGGCTTCAGTAGTTGCAGTGCGTGGGCTCAGTAGTTGCGACGCATGGGCTCTAGGGCATGTGGGCTTCAGTAATTGTGGCTCACTGGCTTAGTTGCTCTGCAGCATGTGGGATCTTCCTGGACCAGGGATCGAACCTGTGTCCCCTGCACTGGCAGGTGGATTCTTAACCACTGTGCCACCAGGGAAGTCCCGTGAAAGGCTTTTGACTGACCCAGTGTCTTAGTCTATTCAGGCTACTGTAACAAAAATACCATACATTGGGTGGCTTAAATTACAGACATTCATTTCTCACAGTTCTTGAGGCTGGATAGCCCAAGAGCAAAGTGCCAGCAGATTCTGGTCTAGTGAGGTCCTGCCTCCTGGATCACAGATGACCATCTTCTCATTGTGTCCACTCGTGGTGGAAAGGGCAAGATAACTCTCTGGGGTCTCTTTTATAAGGGCACTCACCCCATTCATGAGAGCTCCACTGTCATGACCTAATCACCCCACAGGCCCTACTTCCTAGTACCATCACATTGGGGGTTAGGATTGCAACATAAGAATTTTGGGGGGCCACAAACATTTAGTGCATATCACCTAGTTTCAATTTCTAATTCCAGTTTGAACTTTAAGCTCTTGTTTTGAATAGAGTCAAACTACTTAGACCATCTGTTTCAATGGAGGAGAAAGTCAATAGATGATACTCAGATTCTCTTAATTTATTTTGGTATAATCTTTTCCATGTTACATTAAAAACAAGATGAGGCTGCTATTGCTACTGCAGGTTTTAGCCAATGCACTAAAACAAGAAAAGGAAGTAAGGGTTATTAATGGTGGAAAGGAAAAGAGAGTTGTCGTGAATTCTTTGTAATATGTTTGTCTACCTAGAAAATTCAAAGATATGATCAGAAAATGTCTTGAAAAATAATGAGAGTTCTGTAAGATATCTTGGGGGATATAAGATCACTGAATAAAAGTCAGCAGCTTTCCACTTCTAGTTCTGGCAGTGTGGCAGACAATGTTTAGAAAAATGCTTCTTGTAACAATATACCTTAAAATATTACATGGAATATTAACAAAAAGTACTTTTCAATACATGACTGAGCTAGTAGGAAAGGAAGAGAATTTCTCAGAACTTAGAAATAATAAGAAAGTGTGAGCTAATTGGTATAGGTGAGCATTGGAATTGATGTTTACCTAGGTATTACCTGCTGATCCTTGGTGGCTTAGGGCCTATATTTTATAGGTCTGTTTATGAAGGAATGGAGGTAAAGTTTGGCACCTAAGAAGGGAGTAAGTTTCAATGGAGAATCACCATATAAAAGCTGGGATGCCCAAAGGATGACATCCTTAATAAATGACCATTGAAATAACTCTTCCTTACATTGGTGGCTACTGGGATATATGCTGGACTTGTCCTCGGCTCTGGTTAGAATGCAAAGAAAAGAAAAAAAGGACAGATAAAGCAGAAGATTAGACACAACTAAAGAGCACATTAGTTAACTAGAATGTAGATGAAAAGAAAATACCCAGAATATAACATATAGAGAAGATTGGGGAACAAAAAATGAAAGTTTGAGGGACATGGAGGACAGCATGGAAGGTCCCTCACAGGTCTAATCAGACTTCTAGAAGGAGATAATGGAGAAAATGTGACAGAGGCAATATTTAAAGAGAGAATGAGAGTTTTCCAAGACAGAACTAAAATTTAGGAAAACAATAGCATATAAATTGGCCTGGAAGGGAGAGTGATTAGATTTTAAGCATTCAAAGAAGAAAAGTTAGGGGTATTGATTACCTTTATGCTTTAAATATTTGTTTAAATAACTGGGTAATCATTTTAAGAATAGAAATGGAGTGTATGATTTCTATTTTAAAAGTGGGAAAAATGTAATGAGGGAAAGAATCACAATAAAAAAAATAAGGCTGCCCCCCAAAAAAGTTAAGCAAAGAGAAAGTACAAAACAAAATAGTAGATATGAATTCAAATGTATCAGCAACATAAATATTAATATTTTACAACTCTTCAGTTAAAAGAATAATATTGTAAGACCGGAGAAAAGAAAACCAAAATAAAACAAAAACAAAATCCAGATAGGTTAAAGCTATTTAGAAGAGATATGCCTAAAACATAAAAATATACATAGGTTAAAAGTTAAAGGATTGGAAATGATAAATCAGGCAAAATGAAAGTGGGGGTAATGTTAATAGACAAAATAGACTTTAAAGACTTTTAAAGCAAAAGTATTACTGAAAGTAAGGAATTACTACCTATAAATAAGCTTGCTTCAATGGCTATATATAGACTCATCCTTTCAAATATACCTGGAACATTGGTAAAAATTGACCATGTGCTAGCCCATGAAACAGGTTTCAGTAAATTTCAAAGACTGGTATCATTCAGATCACGTTCTCTAATATCACACAATTAATTTTGAGGTTTATAACAAAATAGTAACTAAAAATATCTATACATTTGAAAATTAAAAACAATTTCTAAATAACTCATGGTTGAAAGAGGAAATAATGAAAATGAAAACGTGAGATAAAGCTAAAATAATATTTAGAGATAAATGGTCATTAAGTGTTTATATTTAAAAAGAAGAAAGGCTGAAAATAAGTAAGGTAACTATTTAACTTAAGAAGTTAGAATAATGCAATAAACCCAAAGAAAGTAGAAGGAAAGACATGATTAAGAGCAGAAATTAATGAATTTGAAAACAAAGATACAGTAGAGAGGACCAACAGAACCAAAAAAAAATCCTAATAAATTAGACAAATGCCTGGCAAGGTAGACTTAAAAAAAAAAAAAAAGGAGAGACAACCTATAAGTAAATTGGAACTAAAGATGGGACTTGACAAGTGCAACCATTGGTTTCAAATATGAGAAAATGTTTGGACCGCTCTGTGACTATACATTTGAACATTTTCTTGAAATAGGTAATTCCTGGAAAAATGTATATCACCAAAACAGATTCAGAAATAAATAGAAAATCTAGATTATTCCATATTTATTAAAAATGGAATCAGTAGTTAAAAATTTTATTACCATGAAGATAGCAAGCCAACACAAACTAGTAATTCCAGTCTTAAACAAACTCACTCATAGAATAGAAAAATATATAATACTTTACAACTTAGTTTATGAGACTAGTTAAACCTTATAAGGCTAGAATGAAAAGGGAAAATTACAGGACAGTCTCCCTAATTAATGTATGTAAAAAGACTTAAGTAAATATTAGGAAGCCAAATTCAGCATTGTATTAAACAACTATACTGTGATTAAACTGGATTTAATACAGGGAAGCAAGTTTGGTTCAACATTAGAAAAAATGTGTTAATGTAACTCACCATTTTAGCAGCTTAAAGGAGAAAAAGTATATTATAATTCAGAAAGATGCCAAAAAAACATCCTACAAAACCCAACAACCACTTAGGATTAAAACTCTTCTCCAACTAGGAACAAAAGGGAATTTTATTTAACCTGATACAGTGTATCTCTAAAAACTATATAGCAAGAATCATACTCACTGGTGAACTATTAAAAACATTCCATTTAAAATTATGACTAAGAGAAGGAGGCTGGTTTCACAGCTTTTATTTAACATTATACAGGCACTCCTAATCTGCAAAATAAGTTCAAACACATAACATACATGAATAAAAAAATAAATAAAAGAAGCAAACTGTCATTATTTGAAGAAAATACAATTATTTACATATAAATTTAAAAAAAACCTATAGAACAGTTATTAAAATGAACACAGGAATTTAGCAGGGTGGCTAGATATAAGGTTAATATACAAGAAAATTAAATTTCTATATACTAGCAGTAAAGAGAAAATGCAGTTTCAAAAAAGATACAACAGGGAACTCTACTCAATGCTCTGTGGTGACCTAAATGGGAAGGAAATCCAAAAAAGTGGAGATATATGTATATGTATAGCAGATTCACTTTGCTGTACAGCAAAAAGTAACACAATATTGTAAATCAACTATATTCCAAAAAAATTAATTTAAAAAAATTGTACAGAAATGGAAAAAAAAAGATTCAGCCTATTCCTTAAAGTGTCACCTCTTCCATAAGTTTGTCCCATTCTCTTTAATTGAAATTAAGCATTCCTCATTTTATTGGCCAAGAGTAGTTTGTTTACATATTTGTAAGATTATATCTTACAACAGTTATCTCATAATTGACTGTTTATTTGTCTCCGCCCACTTGGCTTTAAATGTCATTCATAGAACAAATGACAATGAAAACACGACGGCCCAAAACCTATGGGATGCAGTAAAAGCAGTTCTAAGAGAGAAGTTTATAGCAATACAATCCTGCCTCCAGAAACAAGAAAAATCTCAAATAAACAACCCAACATTACACCTAAAGCAGTTAGAGAAAGAAGAAAAAAAAAAAAAACCCCAAAGTTAGCAGAAGGAAAGAAATCATAAAGATCAGATCAGAAATAAATGAAAAAGAAATGAAGGAAATTATAGCAAGGTCAATAAAACTATAAGCTGCTTTTTTTTTCATTTTAACATCTTTATTGGAGTATAATTGCTTTACAATGGTGTGTTAGTTTCTGCTTTATAACAAAGTGTATCAGTTATACATATACATATGTTCCCATATCTCTTCCCTCTTGCATCTCCCTCCCTCCCACCCTCCCTATCCCAACCCTCTAGGTGGTCACAAAGCACCGAGCTGATCTCCCTGTGCTATGCGGCTGCTTCCGACTAGCTATCTTTTTTTTTTCTTTTCTTTTTTTGCGGTACGCAGGCCTCTCACTGCTGTGGCCTCTCCCGTTGCGGAGCACAGGCTCTGGACGCGCAGGCTCAGCGGCCATGGCTCACAAACCCAGGCACTCCACGGCATGTGGGATCTTCCTGGACTGGGGCACGAACCCGTGTCCCCTGCATCGGCAGGTGGACTCTCAACCACTGCGCCACCAGGGAAGCCCTAGTTACCTATGTTACGTTTGGTAGTGTATATATGTCCATGCCACTCTCTTACTTTGTCACAGTTTACCCTTCCCCCCCCCATATCCTCAAGTCCATTCTCTAGTAGGTCTGTGTCTTTATTCCCATCTGACCCCTAGGTTCTTCATGAACTTTTTTTTTTTTTCTTAGATTCCATATATATGTGTTGGCTTACGGTATTTGTTTTTCTCTTTCTGACTTACTTCACTCTGTATGACAGACTCTAGGTCTATCCACCTCACTACAAATAACTCAATTTCGTTTCTTTTTATGGCTGAGTAATATTCCATTGTATATGTGTGCAACATCTTCTTTATCCATTCATCTGTCAGCGGAAACTTAGGTTGCTTCCATGTCCTGGCTATTGTAAATAGAGCTGCAAAGAACATTTTGGTACATGACTCTTTTTGAATTATGGTTTTCTCAGGGTATATGCCCAGTAGTGGGATTGCTGGGTTTATGGTAGTTCTATTTTTAGTCTTTTAAGAGCCTCCATACTGTTCTCCATAATGGCTGTATCAATTTACATTCCCACCAACAGTGCAAGAGTGTTCCTTTTTCTCCACACCCTCTCCAGCATTTATTATATCTAGATTTTTTGAAGATGGCCATTCTGACCAGTGTGAGACGATATCTCATTGTAGTTTTGATTTGCATTTCTCTAATGATTACTGATGTTGAACATTCTTTCATGTGTTTGTTGGCCATCTGTATATCTTCTTTGGAGAAATGTCTATTTAGGTCTTCTGCCCATTTTTGGATTGGGTTGTTTGTTTTTTTGTTATTGAGCTGCTTGTAAATTTTGGAGATTAATCCTTTGTCAATTGCTTCATTTGCAAATATTTTCTCCCATTCTGAGGGTTGTCTTTTGGTCTTATTTATGATTTCCTTTGCTGTGCAAAAGCTTTTAAGTTTCATTAGGTCCCATTTGTTTGTTTTTGTTTTTATTTCCATTTCTCTAGGAGGTTGGTCAAAAAGGATCTTGTTGTGACTTATGTCATAGAGTGCTCTGCCTATGTTTTCCTCTAAGAGTTTGGTAGTGTCTGGCCTTACATTTAGGTCTTTAATCCATTTTGAGTTTATTTTTGTGTACGGTGTTAGGGAGTGTTCTAATTTCATACTTTTACATGTAGCTGTCCAGCTGTCCCAGCACCACTTATTGAAGAAGCTGTCTTTTCTCCACTGTATATTCTTGCCTTCTTTATCAAAGATAAGGTGACCGTATGTGCGTGGGTTTATCTCTGGGCTTTCTATCCTGTTCCATTGATCTATATTACTGTTTTTGTGCCAGTACCATGCTGTCTTGATTACCGTAATTTTGTAGTATAATCTGAAGTCAGGGAGCCTGATTCCTCCAGCTCCATTTTTCGTTCTTGAGATTGCTTTGGCTATCCAGGGTCTTTTGTGTTTCCATACAAATTGTGAAATTTTTTGTTCTAGTTTTGTGAAAAATGCCAGTGGTAGTTTGATAGGGATTGCATTGAATCTGTAGATTGCTTTGGGAATTAGAATCCTTTTCACAATGTTGATTCTTCCAATCCAAAAACATGGTATATCTCTGCATCTATTTGTATCATCTTTAATTTCTTTCATCAGTGTCTTATAATTTTCTGCATACAGGTCTTTTGTCTCCTTAGGTAGGTTTATTCCTAGATATTTAATTCTTTTTGTTACAGTGGTAAATGGGAGTATTTTCTTAATTTCACTTTCAGATTTTTCATCATTAGTGTATAGGAAGGCAACAGATTTCTGTGTATTAATTTTGTATCCTGCTACGTTACCAGATTCATTGATTAGCTCTAGTAGGTTTAAGGTAGCATCTTTAGGATTCTCTATGTATAGTATCATGTCATCTGCAAACAGTGACAGCTTTACTTCTTCTTTTCCAATTTGGATTCCTTTTATTTATTTTTCTTCTCTGATTGCTACGGCTAAAACTTCCAAAACTATGTTGAATAATAGTGGTGAGAATGGGCAACCTTGTCTTGTTCCTGATCTTAGTGGAAATGGTTTCAGTTTTTCACCATTGAGGACGATGTTGGCTGTGGGTTTGTCATTTACAGCCTTTATTAGGTTGAGCTAAGCTACCTCTATGCCTACCGTCTAGAGGGTTTTTATTATACATGAGTGTTAAATTTTGTTGAAAGCTTTCTCTGCATCTATTGAGATAATCATATGGTTTTTCTCCTTCAGTTTGTTAATATGGTGTATCACGTTGACTGATTTGCGTATATTGAAGAATCCTTGCATTCCTTGAATAAACCCCACTTGATCATGGTGTATGATCGTTTTAAAGTGCTGTTGGATTCTGTTTGCTAGTATTTTGTTGAGGATTTTTGCATTTATGTTCATCAGTGTTATTGGCCTGTAGTTTTCTTTCTTTGTGACATCTTTGGTTTTGCTATCAGGGTGATGGTTGCCTCGTAGAATGAGTTGGGCAGTGTTCCTCCCTCTGCTGTATTTTGGAAGAGTTTGAGAAGGATAGGTGTTAGATCTTCTCTAAATGTTTGATAGAATTGGCCTGTGAAGCCATCTGGTCCTGGGCTTTTGTTTGTTGGAAGATTTTTAATTACAGTTTCAATTTCAGTGCTTGTTATTGGTGTGTTCATATTTTCTGTTTGTTCCTGGTTCAGTCTTGGCAGGTTGTGCATTTCTACGAATTTGTCCATTTCTTCCAGATGGTCCATTTTATTGTCATAGAGTTGCTTGTAGTAATCTCTCGTGATCCTTCGTATTTCTGCAGTGTCAGTTGTTACTTCTCCTTTTTCATTTCTAATTCTATTGATTTGAGTCTTCTCCCTTTTTCTCTTGACGAGTCTGGCTAATGGTTTATTAATTTTATTTATCTTCTCAAAGAACCAGCTTTCAATTTTATTCATGCTGTCATTTCCTTCACTTCTTTTTCATTTATTTCTGATCTGATCTTTATGATTTCTTTCCATCTGCTAACTTTGGGGTTTTTTTTGTTCTTCTTTCTCTACTTGGTTTAGGTGCAAGGTTAGGTTGTTTATTTGAGATGTGTCCTGTTTCTTAAGGTAGGATTGTATTGCTATAAACTTCCCTCTTAGAACTGCTTTTGCTGCATCCCATAGGTTTTGGGTCGTTGTGTTTCCATTGTCATTTGTGTCTAGGTATTTTTTTATTTCCCCTGTGATTTCTTCAGTGCTCATTTGGTATTAAGTAGTGTATTGTTTAGCCTCCATGTGTTTGTATTTTTTACAGATCTTTTCCTGTAATTGATATCTAGTCTCATAGCATTGTGATAGGAAAAGATACTTGATACGATTTCAGTTTTTTTTAATTTACCAAGCCTTGCTTTGTGACCCAAGATATGATCTATCCTGGAGAATGTTCCATGAGCATTTGAGAAAAATGTGTATTCTGTTGTTTTTGGGTGGAATGTCCTATAAATATCAATTAAGTCCATCTTGTTTAATGTATTATTTAAAGCTTGTGTTTCCTTATTTATTTTCATTTTGGATGATCTGTCCATTGGTGAAACTGGGGTGTTAAAGTCCCCTACTATGAATGTGTTACTGTCGATTTCCCGTTTTATGGCTGTTAGTATTTGCCTTATGTATTGAGGTGCTCCTATGTTGGGTGCATAAATATTTACAATTGTTATATCTTCTTCTTGGAGCAATCCCTTGATCATTATGTAGTGTCCTTCTTTGTCTCTTCTAATAGTTTTTATTTTAAAGTCTATTTTGTCTGATATGAGAATTGCTACTCCAGCTTTTTTTTGATTTCCATTTGCATGGAATATCTTTTTCCATCCCCTCACTTTCAGTCTGTATGTGTCCCTAGGTCTGCAGTGGGTCTCTTGTAGACAGCATATATGTGGGTCTTGTTTTTGTATCCATTCAGCCAGTCTGTGTCTTTTCAGCCAGTCTGTGTCTAATCGATTTACATTTAAGGTAATTATTGATATGTATGTTCCTATTCCCATTTTCTTAATTATTTTGGGTTTGTTATTGTAGGTCTTTTCCTTCTCTTGTGTTTCTTGCCTAGAGAAGTTCCTTTAGCATTTGTTGTTAAGCTGGTTTGGTCGTGCTGAACTCTCTCAGCTTTTGCTTGTCTGTAAAGGTTTTAATTTCTCTGTTGAATCTGAATGAGATCCTTGCTGGGTAGAGTAATCTTTGTTGTACGTTTTTCTCCTTCATTACTTTAAATATGTCCTGCCACTCCCTTCTGGCTTGCAGAGTTTCTGCTGAAAGATCAGCTGTTATGGGGATTCCCTTGTGTGTTATTTGTTGTTTTTCTCTTGCTGCTTTTAATATGTTTTCTTTATGTTTAATTTTTGATAGTTTGATTAATATGTCTTGGCATGTTTCTCCTGGGATTTATGCTGTATGGGACTCTCTGTGCTTCCAGGAGTTGATTAACTATTTCCTTTCCCATATTAGGGAGGTTTTCAACTATTATCTGTTCAAATATTTTCTCAGTCCCTTTCTTTTTCTCTCCTTCTTCTGGGACCCCTATAATTGATTGTTGGTGTGTTTAATGTTGTCCCAGAGGTATCTGAGACTGTCCTCAGTTCTTTTCATTCTTTTTTCTTTATTCTGCTCTGCAGTAGTTAGTTCCACAATTTTATCTTCCAGGTCACTTATCCGTTCTTCTGCCTCAGTTATTCTACTATTGATCCCTTCTAGAGTATTTTTAATTTCATTTGTTGTGCTGTTCATCATTGCTTGTTTCCTCTTTAGTTCTTCTAGGTCCTTGTTAGATGTTTCTTGCCTTTTGTCTATTTTATTTCCAAGATTTTGTATCATCTTTACTATCATTATTCTGAATTCTTTTTCAGGTAGACTGCCTATTTCCTCTTCATTTGTTAGGTCTGGTGGGTGTTTACCTTGCTCCATCTGCTGTGTGTTTTTCTGTATTCTGATTTTGTTTATCATAGTGTGTTGAGGTCTCCTTTTCGCAGACCGCAGGTTTTTAGTTCCTGTTGTTTTTGGTGTCTCTCCCCAGTGGTTAAGGTTGGTTCAGTGGGTTGTGTAGGCTCCCTGGTGGAGGGGACTAGTGCCTGTGTTCTGGTGGATGAGGCTCAATCTTTCTGGTGGGCAGGTCCATGTCTGGTGGTGTGTTTTGGGGTGTCTGTGGCCTTATTATGATTTTAGGCAGCCTCTCTGCTAATCGATTTGTCTGTGCTCTGTCTTGCTAGTTGTTTGGCATAGGGTGTCCAGCACTGTAGCTTGCTGGTCATCGAGTGAAGATGGTTCTTGGTGTTGAGATGGTGATCTCTGGGAGATTTTTGCCATTTCATATTATGTGGAGCTCAGAGGTCTCTTGTGGACCAGTGTCCTGAACTTGGCTCTCTCACCTCAGTGGCACGGCCCTGCTGCCTGGCTGGAGCACCAAGAGCCTTTCATTCACACGGCTCAGAATAAAAGGGAGAAAAAATAGAAAGAGCATAAAATAAAATAAAGTAAGATAAAATAAAATAAAGTTATTAAAATAAAAAATACTTATTAAGAAAAAAATGTTTCAAAAGTAAAAGAAAAAAAAACGGACAAACAGAACCGTAGGACAAATGGTGAAATCAAAGCTATATAGACAAATCCTCACACAGAAGCATACACATACACACTCACAAAAAGAGGAAAAGGGGGAAAAATAATATATCTTGCCCCCAAAGTCCACCTCCTCAGTTTGGGATGATACGTTTTCTATTCAGGTATTCCACACATGCAGGTACATCAAGTTGATGGTGTAGCTTTAATCCGCTGCTTCGGAGGCTGCTGGGAGAAATTTCCCTTTCTCTTCTTTTTTCACACAGCTCCTGGGGTTCAGCTTTGGATTTGGACTCACCTCTGCGTGTAGGTCACCTGAGGGCGTCTTTTCTTCACGTAGACAGGATGGGGTTCAAGGAACAGCTGATTCTGGGGCTCTGGCTCACTCAGGCGGGGGGAGGGAGGGGTGCAGTTGCGAGGCGAGCCTGCAGCGGCAGAGGCTGGCGTGATGTACCAGCCTGAGGCACGCTGTGCGTTCTACCGGGGAAGTTGTCCCTGGATCACAGGACCCTGGCAGAGGTGGGATGCATAGGCTCCTGGGAGGGGAGGTGTGGATAGTGACCTGTGCTCGCACACAGGCTTCTTGGTGGCTGCAGCCGCAGCCTTAGCGGCTCCTGCCCATCTCTGGGATCCGCGCTAATAACTGTGGCTCGCGCCAGTCTCTGGAACTCCTTTAAGCAGCACTCTTACTCACCTCTCCTCGCGCACCAGGAAACAAAGAGGGAAGAAAAAGTCTCTTGCCTCTTCGGCAGGTCCTGACTTTTTCCTGGACTCCCTCCCGGCTAGCCGTGGTGCACTAGCCCCTTCAGGCTGTGTTCACGCTGCCAATCTCAGTCCTCTCCCTGCGATTCAACTGAAGCCCGAGCCTCAGCTCCCAGCCCCCACCTGTCCCGGCAGGTGAGCAGACAAGCCTCTTGGGCTGGTGAGTGCTGCCCAGCACCGCTCCTCTGTGCGGGTATCTCTCCACTTTGCCCTCTGCACCCCGGTTGCTGTGCTCTCCTCTGTGGCCCCGAAGCTCCCCACTCCGCCTCCCTCAGTCTCTGCCCGCGAAGGGGCTTCCTGGTGTGTGGAAACCTTTCCTCTTTCACAGCTCCCTCCCACTGGTGCAGGTCCCGTCACTATTCTTTTGTCTCTGTTTTTTCTTTTGCCCTACCCAGCTATGTGGGGAGTTTCTTGCCTTTTGGGGTGTTTTAGGTCTTCTGCCAGTGTTCAGTGGGTGTTGTATAGGAGCAGTTCCACGTGTAGATGTATTTCTGATGTATTTGTGGGGAGGAAGGTGATCTCCGCATCTTACTCTTCCACCATCTTCTCAAATCCCCCTAAAAGCTGCTTCTTTGAGAAGATAAACAAAATTGATAAACCGTTAGCCAGACTCATCAAGAAAAAAAGGGAGAAGACTTAAATTAACAGGATTAGAAATGAAAAAGGAGAAGTAACAAGTGACATTTCAGAAATACAAAGGATCATGAGAGATTACTACAGGAAAGTATATGCCAATAAAGTGGTCAACCTGGATAAAATGGACAAATTCTTAGAAAATCACAACATTCCAAGACTGAACTAGGAAGAAATACAAATTATGAACAGACCAATCACAAGCTCTGAAACTGAAACTCTGATTAAAAATCTTCAACAAACAAAAGCCCAGGATCAGATGGCTTCACAGGCGAATTCTATCAAACATTTAGAGAAGAGCTAACACCAATCCTTCTCAAACTCCTCCAAAATATAGCAGAGGGAGGAACACTCCTAAAGTCATCCTATGAGGCCACCACCACCCTGATACCAAAACCAGACAAAGATGTCACAAAGAAAGAAAACTACAGGCCATTATCATGATGAACATAGATGGAAAACTCCTCAACAAAATAGTAGCAAACAGAATCCAACAGCACATTAAAAGAATCATACACCATGATCAAGTGGGGTTTATCCCAGGAGTGCAAGAATTCTTCAATATATGGAAATCAATCAATGTGATATACCATGTTAACAAATTGAAGGATAAAAACCATATGATCATCTCAATAGATGCAGAAAAAGCTTGTGAGAAAATTTAACACCTATTTATGACAAAAACCCTGCAGAAAGTAGGCATAGAGGGAACTTACCTCAACATAATAAAGGCCATATATGACAAACCCACAGCCAACATCATTGTTAGTGGTGAAAAAGTGAAATAATTTCCACTAAGATCAGGAACAAGACAAGGTTGCCCACTCTCACCACTATTATTCAACCTAGTTTTGGAAGTTTTAGCCACAGCAATCAGAGATGAAAAAGAAATAAAAGGAATCCAAATCGGAAAATAAGTAAAGCTGTCACTGTCTTCAGGTGACATGATAGTATACATAGAGAATCCTAAAGATGCCACCAGAAAACTATTAGAGGTAATCAATGAATTTGGTAAAATAGCATGATACAAAATTAATGCACAGAAACCTCTTGCATTCCTATACACTAATAATGAAAAATCTGAAAGAGAAATTAAAGAAACACTCCCATTTACCATTGCAACAAAAAGAATAAAATACCTAGGACTAAACCTACCTAAGGAGACAAAAGAGCTGTATGGAGAAAATTGTAAGACACTGATGAAAGAAATGAAAGATGATACTAATAGATGGGGAGATATACCATGTTCTTAGATTGGCAGTGTCAACATTGTATAAATGACTCTTCTACCCAAAGCAATCTACAGATTCAATGCAATCCCTATCAAACTACCAATGCCATTTTTCACAGAACTAGAACAAAAAATATCACAATTTGTATGGAAACACAAAAGACTCCGAATAGCCAAAGCAATCTTGAGAGCGAAAAACAGAGCTGGAGGAATCAGGCTCCTGGACTTCAGACTATACTATAAAGTTACAGTAATCAAGACCGTATGGTACTGGCCCTGAAACAGAAATATAGATCAATGGAAGAGGATAGAAAGCCCAGAGATAAACTCACACATCTATGGTTACCTTATCTTTGATAAAGGAGGCAAGAATATACAATGGAGTAAAGACAGCGTTGTCTGTAAGTGGTCCCAGGAAAACTGGACAGCTACATGTAAAAGAATGAAATTAGAACACTCCCTAACACCATACACAAAAATAAACTCAAAATGGATTAAAGGCCTAAATCTAAGGCCATATACTATACAAGTCTTAGAGGAAAGCATTGGCAGAACACTCTATGACATACATCACAGCAAGATCCTTTTTGACCCATCTCCTAGAGAAATGGAAATAAAATCAGAAATAAACAAATGGGACATAATGAAACTTTAAAGCTTTTGCACAGCAAAGGAGACCACAAACAAGATAAAAAGACAGCCATCAGAATGGGAGAAAATATTTGCAAACTAAGCAACTGACAAAGGATTAATCTCCAAAATATTCAAGCAGGTCGTGCATCTGAATATGAAAAAAACAAACAACCCAATCAAATAATGGGCAGAAGACCTAAATAGACATTTCTCCAAAGAAGATATACACATTACCAACAAACACATGAAAGGATGCTCAACATCACTAATCATTAGAGAAACGCAAACCAAAACAACAATGAGGTATTATCTCACACCAGTCAGAATGACTATCATCAAAAATATACGAACAATAAATGCTGGAGAGGGTGTGGAGAAAAGGGAACCCTCTTGCACTGTTGGTGGAATGTAAGTTGATATAGCCATTATTGAGAACAGTATGGAGGTGCCTTAAAAAACTAAAAATAGAACTACCAAATGACCCAGCAATCCCAGTACTGGGCATATACCCTGAGAAGACCAGAATTCAAAAAGAGTCATGTACCACAATGTTCATTGCAGCACAATTTACAATAGCCAGGACATGGAGGCAACCTAAGTGTCCATTGACAAATGAATGGATAAAGAAGATGTGGCACATATGCACAATGGAATATTACTCAGCCATAAAAGGAAACGAAATTGTTATTTGTAGTTAGGTGGATGGACCTAGAGGTTGTTGTACAGAGTGAAGCAAGTCAGAACAACAAATACCGTATGCTAACACATATATATGGAATCTAAAAAAAAAACATGGTTCTGATGAACCCAGGGGCAGTACAGTAATAAAGACGCAGATGTAGAGTATGGACTTGAGGACATGGGGTTGGGGAATGGTAAGCTAGGACGAAGTGAGAGAGTATCATTGATATACATATACTACCAAATGTAAAGTAGATAGCTAGTGGGAAGGATCTGCATAGCACAGGGAGATCAGCTCAGGGCTTTCTGACCACCTAGAGAGGTAGGATAGGGAGTGTGGGAGGGAGACGCACGAGGGATTGGATATGGGGATATATGTATATGTATAGGTGATTCCCTTTGTTATACAGCAGAGACTAACACAACAATGTAAAGCAATTATACTCCAATAAAGGTGTTAAAAAATTTTCATACATAGGCTATGCAGACAGAATAAGCCTTTTTAAGACCACTATCTCTCCTGTTTGCTGCAGTTTAAGCTCCATTAGACCATATCTCTGATGTTCACTGATGTTTTACCAGGGCCTATCCCAGTCTCTAGCAACTAGGGGTTATAAAGTAAATTTTTGTCTAATGAGTGTGTGAATGAATACTCTCATGAATTGGAATTTTGGTGTATACCAATATGGGGCAAGAGTAATATGGTGTAAACTTTGAAGAATATCCTTGGGTTTAAAACGTTGAAAAAGGGCTTTCCTGGTGGCGCAGTGGTTGAGAGTCCGCCTGCCGATGCAGGGGACACGGGTTCGTGCCCTGGTCCGGGAGGATCCCACATGCCATGGAGCGCCTGGGCCCGTGAGCCATGGCCACTGAGCCTGCGCGTCCGGAGCCTGTGCTCCGCAACGGGAGAGGCCACAGCAGTAAGAGGCCCGCGTACCGCAAAAAAATAAATAAATAAAAAATAAAAAGTTGAAGAAGAATTTAGAATCTATCAGGACAGACTTGATTGTTGCTATTATTATTATTTATCAACATTGATAATTTTTTCGCCAAATCCTTGGTGAATGTATACTGGATGATATCACATTTTATATCAACTATAGATTTTAATATAGATTGACGTTTATGATAATTTTATAATAAACTTCATATAGATCATAAAAAAAGATACAAATAGCTTCAGAAATACAGGGTACCTGGGAAAAAACCTAACAAAGAAAATGTACAATTTTCAAGAGGAAAAGAATTCTAAAATTTTATTGAAAGATTTTCTAAATGTCAATAATTGGAAAACAAATGATGTTCATGGATAGGAAAACTAAATTTTATAAAAATCTCAGTTCCTTCTAATAGTCTTGCAAATCCAGTCAGAAGTCCACTTGTCGAAATTGATGACCAAGTTGAATATGCAAATTATAAAGGTGAGCAAAGGGCCTGTGAATAGGTAAGACACTCTTGAAGAGAGAGAAAACACAGGAGACTTGTGCTTCCAGATATGGGTACTTATTATAAAACTGCAGTATATGCCTCCTGTTTGGTATTGGCTCAAGGATAGACAGATAAACTAGTAGAATCGAATAGATAGTCCAGAAACAGACTTATATATATATATGGAAACCTGATTTATGACAAGGCTAGCATTGCAGACTATTGATGGTTGGACAATTTATTATCCACGTGCAAATAAAGTAGTGGATCCTCATACTACACACACTAATTTCAGATGGTTTAAGGACTTAGATGTAAAATGCAAAACTATGAAGGTTTAGAAGACAATATAAGATATGATCTCAATGACTGTATTAGTAAAGGCTTTCTTAAACAAGACCCAATAAGGATAGACCATAAAGGAAAAAACTGATTAATTTGATTACATAAAAAGTAAAAACTTCTGTTATTCAAAAGACGTTATAAAGGGACAGAACAGCAGAGCCTTGTTCAAGATGATGAACTCAAATGCCTAGTGCATTTGATTAATGTATTTGATATTTGCACAACTGGAAAATAGAAAGAATTTGCTAATAAATACATAGAAAATGAAGGAAACACATACATGCTGCGCAAAGATCTTCTTATCAATTCAGAGAGAGAAAGGAAAAATAGTATTGTGTGCTATATTGCTCACCTATTAGTAACATTTACATCATGTCTAATAAAAATGGTGATATAATTGCATTGGGAAGATGGGTGCATGAAAAGTATGCCTGTGTTTGTGAAAAAGAGCTAAATACTTTAATATGTCATGAGATAACTAAAAATTGTCAAACTTTTGGTTTGGCAGATTAGCTAATTGTATCAACATTAATTTCCTGGTTGTGATAATTGTACTATGGTTATATAAAATATTAACATTAGGGAAAGCTAGGTGAAGGGTATATGAGGACTCTGGCTATACTTGCAACTTTCTGTAAGCCTAAGATTAATTCATCATAAGAAGTTAAATCAACTAATAGTTGTTGGCTCTGGGGAGTAAGAAATGTGACAGTGCTGGGGGATTATTGACATTTGGTAATAATTTTTATAGTACTACTTGACTTTTTAATTGGTATGCATTTGTTATTGGAGAAAATGGAAAGTAGAAAATTGTGCAGAGCCCAATGGAGGAAAGTTATTTCTCTGTAAATTTAACTTGGATGCTTTGGAAAGAATTGACAAAGTTAGTTACATGGAAAAGAATATTGCTATCAAATTATCTATGAGGGAGATTGAGCTTGTTAGTTTAGTCAGAAGTTAAAGAGGGAAACCATTAAAAAGTATATACTTAAACATTTTATTTTAGCTTGGAACATAAAAATGCATACTTATTCACCAATCTTTTAATGAAGGGCCATAGCTTTTTGTGTGTGTAGGGAATCCAGTGAATAGAGTTCAGTAATGGATTTCTTATATAAACCATGCCTGTATGCTTTATCATAATTTTAAATTTCAGTCTCTTTAAAGAGGAGAAAGAACCTAAAGAACATATGATAAAACGTATCTACCTCCATACTTCTTTTCATCTTTTAAAACCAAAACACCCTATCCATTAAACAATAGCTCTCCATTGCTACTTTCCCCTCCCTCTGGCAACCACCATTCTACTTTCTGTCTCTATCGTTTCGACTACTTTCAGTATCTCATATAAGGGGACCATACAGTATTTCTCTTTTTGTGTCTGACTTATTTTACTTAGCAGTGTTCTCGTGGTTCATCCATGTTGTAGTATATGTCAGAATTTTCTTCATTTTTAAGGCTGAATGATATTCCATTGCATATCTATACCACGTTTAGCTTATCCATTCATTCATTAAAGGACCCTTGGGCTGTTTCCACATTTTAGGTATAGTGAGTAATGCTGCTGTGAACATGAGTGTACAAATATCTCTTCAAGACACTGATACCCTTTGATCCTTTTTTCATCCCTGCTTTCAATTCCACCAAGAAGTGGAATTGCTGGATTGTATGGTAATTCTATTTTTAATTTTTTGAGGAACTCATATTATTTTCCATAACATTTCCATTTTACATTCCCATGAACAGTGCACAAGGGTTGCCATTTGTCTCTATTCTTGCCAACTGTTGTTATTTCCTGTGGGTTTTTTTTTTTTTTATGACAGCCATCCTAATAGTGTGAGGTGGCCTCTCATTGTAATTTTGATTCACATTTCCTTAATGATCACTGATGTTGAACATTTTTTCATGTGCTTATTGGCCATTTGTATATCTTCCTTGGAGAAATGTCTATTCATTTCCTTTGCCCAGTTTTGAATTTTGTTGTTGTTGTTGAGTTTTAAGAGTTCTCTCTATATTCTATTCTGGGTATTAATCTCTATAAGATATATGATTTACAAATATTTTCTCCCATTCTTTGGGTTACCTTTTCACTCTGTTGATATTATCTCCTGATGCACAACGTTTAAAACCTTTCATGAACTCCAATTTGTCTATTGTTGCTTTTGTTGCCTATGTCTTTGGTGTGTATCCAAGAAATCCTTGCCAAATCCAATGACATGAAGCTCTTGCCCTATGTTTTCTTCTAAGAGCTTTATAGTTTTAGCTGTTACATTTAGGCCTTTGATCCATTTTGAGTTAATTTTTTGTCTGTGGTGTTAAGTAAGGGTCCATCTTCATTCTTTTGCACGTGTATATACAGTTTTCCCAGCTTTTCCCCCAGTGAATGATCTTGGCCTCTCTGTGAAAAAATCGTTTGACTGTGTATGTGAGGGTTTATTTCTGGTCTCTCTGTTCTGTTTCATTGGTCTATATGTCTGCCTTTATGCCAGTAGCACATTGTTTTGATTGCTGTAGCTTTGTAGTAAGCTTTGAAATAAGGAAGTATGAGTCCTCAAGCTGTGTTCTTCTCTTTCAAGATTGATTTGCATATTTGGGATCCTTTGAGGTACCATATGAATTTTAGGATGGATTTTTTATTTCTGCAAGAAATATTACCTTGATAGGGATTTTGATAGGGATTGCACTGAATCTGTAGGTGGCTTTGGGTAGTACTGACATCTTAATATTAAGTCTTCCAGTTAATGAACATGGCATACGTTTTCGTTTGTTTATGTCTTCTTTAATTTCTTTCAGCAATGTTTTGTAGTTTGCATTTTGTAAGTCTTTTACCTCCTTGATTAAGTAAATTCCAAAGTATTTATTCTTTTTGATGCTGTTATAAATGGGATTTTCATAATTTCCTTTTCAGATTGTTCATTGTTAGTATATAGAAATGAACTGATTTTTGTATTTTGACTTTGTATCCTCTACTTTACTGGATTTATTTATTAACTCTAATAGTTTTTTGTGGAACCTTCAGGGTTTTATATATAAGATCATAACATCTGTGAAAAGAGAAAACTTTACTTCTTCTTTTCCAATTTGGATGCTGTTTATTTCTTTTTCTTGCCTCATTGCTCTGGCTATAACTTTCAGTATTATGTTGAATAAAAGTGGCAAAAGTGGGCATCCTTATCTTGTTCCTGATCCTAGAGGAAAAACTTTCAGTCTTTTACTATTGAGTATGATGCTTGCTGTGGGTTTTTCACATTTGGCTTTTATTATGTTGAAATACAAAATAGAGTTTGTTACTTTTTTTGGATTCTTATACTTTTCAAAAATTTCAAGTAAAGAAAAGAAATAACTGTGTGTGTGTGTTTGCAAATATACATGTATACACATACTAGATAAGCATATGTATATAATTTATTTATCGATATATATGAATAAACCTGGTGGACAAAATTACTTATTGAGGTTATTTTTTAGAACATTTGAAAATAGTAGATGAAGTGTTTCTTAATAAAACTATATCCCATCTATTTTTAGATGTTGCACCCATTGGGTGTATTAGTTGTATGCTTGGTATAATGTTTAAACTGTTGCAGATTGAGGTGGATTAGTTGGAAGTGAAAGACTAGCAATATGAGTAGCTTATTTATATTTTTAATTTGACACTCTTTGATAAGAAAACGCAATATGTTTATGTATAATGACTTACTCTTCTAAAAGATGTTTTTTTCTTATTTCAGGTAACTTAATGCGGCCTCTTTTGAATTATGGTATTGCTTGGTAAGCATATCTTTTTTACTTTATGTTACTTTTCAGAATAATATTAACTTATATAAATTAGTTGTATTTTTGGTTTCCCATTGCAGTATGTCCATGGGCTTCCTGATTGAAGAGACTGCACCCATTGTTTGGAGAGGCCTTATGGTAATGTCAGCCATTGAGAAACTGTTGAGACAGGTAAGAAAATTGCATTAAGCATCATTTTATTATCGGCACACTGTGGTTAATATTTTCTGATTGGAGAGTCATTAAAATTTGCAGTCAGGTTTGAGATTTTTGCAAAAGAACCCAGTCAATATACTGAATTTATAATGAGGTGTGTGGCGCCAAGACCAACTTTCACTGTCACATGATTGAATCTTTCCCGTTGCTTATTAGTACTAAAATCTAATGTCTTATTTTATATTATTCTGTTTCTCTGTTCAGACTCTGTTGAGTCTACATCAAGGCAAGGAAATTTATTTTATAAGTAATCTGCCTTCTTTAGATTTATGGTTAATTTCGTAGTGGCCAATATTGAGTTATAACGGCAGTGTAGAAATTCCTTAGATGTAGAAAAAATTCTATAAACCACAGTGCTTATGATTAAAATTGCTTCAGAACAAAATGAAATTTTATTTTACTCTGAGTACATATGGCTACATATTTATTTATATAGTATCTGTCCAATCAACTTGAATTTATCCTTAAGGAAAAGAACAGTTGATTGGATAATCTAAAAATATCAGATGAGCTCTATGTTATTTATAGGAATAAATTTTATTTTTTCTTAGTAACTGTGAATTTATAGTTAATTATGTTCTAAGTAAATATTATAAGTACTTTGGATTTTCTCCACTGACTTATAACAATTACGCCTTATTTATTCATGTTTTACTTTGGGTCAGGCACCATGCCATAGGCTGGCAGTTCTAATCATACATATTCCTATATTCATTTCCAGTTGTGAAAGTAAGTAGATATAATATGTCTTGAACTCTGAAACTCTTCTTTTTTCATTGTAACATCTTGTCTTTTTTCTGCTGCTTGAGTTCCGATAAATGTGCTCTTTGACCTTTGGTCCCAGAATCCTCCTATCTTCTCAGCACATTTAAGTCTCTTGGCTGCATTTCTTCCTCTTTCACACTCAGATCCCATAGTTGGTTATTTCAGTTATACTCCTGACCCCATCCATTCCAGTTCCTTTGTGATCTTGACCTTTATTTCTGTGGATTAAGCCAGGATTTTTTTTCTTTAAGGAAATTCTAAAACAATATTTATTCAGTTTATAATTAAAGTTAGAGTCAATGGAAATCTGGAAACGCCAGAAGGAGAATTTTGATTTTAATATTGTCAACTGAAAAAATTGTGCAACCTGTAAGTTGAGAATTATGTTTTATTTGGCGGACAAAACTGAGGACTTCATCCCAGGATGCAGTCTCTCAGGTAACTCTAAGGGACTGCTTCGAAGAGGTAAGGGAGGGGCCAGGATATATAAGAGTTTTTGCAGCAAAGACAGGTAGTCAGAACATCAAAAGATTACTGTCAATTTAAGAAAATCACATATCTCAAGTTAAGGAATTTAGCGCTTCTCTATGTATGGGAGGATACAAGAGTTTGGGCTCATTGAAATCATTCCTTTGATATCTGGGGCCCTCAGTTATCTGGGGCCAGTATCCTGTGCTTTCTGAGTTTCCTCAGGGTGCACCATCAGGGGTGGCTGCAGCAGCTGACTGCTAGATGGGGGGCATTCTGTTTCTATCCTGAGTTCCCTCAGGGCTAACTCTCAGGGAGGCGGTAATGTGTTGGCTTGATGGCTGCAACATCCTTGTTTACTGATATGGCAGGCAACATTTTCTCATTGACAATATTTCCCGCCTCCTATGTTAGTGTTAGAATTCTCAACAGGAAATGATTCAGAATTCCTCCTAAGTCTTTATGGATGGCCACAAGAAGATGGAGGTACTTCCACTTTCCACAGTGATCAGACACTTAGAGATCCAAGTCAGTGAGAAGAGACACAGAAGTCCAGGCCAAGGGTTGGTGTTCCTAGCTCAGAGATGTAGAATCCCCATAGCCCGTGCCCAGCAAGGGGTGAGCAAGTTCTCTCTTTTCTGTCCTTTTTAAATCTCAGGGATCCTTTTAAATCTCAGATTCCAACAGGTGACAAAAGCATCTGCAAATGAGCCCCTGAGCCTGGAAGAGAGAGAGCAAGTGTGTAACTGCCCTCAGGAGAGGGGTAAAGGGAGTTTCCCACAGAATGAGATTAAACCTGACAGTTTGAATAATTAGGCTGCAGAAAGACTGCACCTGAAGGTCACACTTAGATTTAGTACCTGCTTTTATAAACAAAAAAACTTTTTGAGACCAGAGGTGAGAAGATCAAAAGTCTGAAGGAACCAGAAGTATATTATTTTTTTATTTTGTGGGGTGTTGGGGAAGGGGAGAGGAGGCAGGATGCCAATTCTGTATTCTCAGTGTCCCACCATAACCCAGTCTTTTGTATCTACTGCTGAATACTGTTGGAGAATGTAGAATACTTGTGTTAATTGCTGGCATCATACATTTTTGATTTCTGAGTTTAGCCAGGCTCTCAGCACTTCAATCATCTGATTTAATTCATTATTCTTTTAACATTTATTAAATGCTCAGCTTAAAAAATATTTAGAGGGCTTCCCTGGTGGCGCAGTGGTTGAGAGTCCGCCTGCCGATGCAGGGGACACGGGTTCGTGCCCCGGTCCGGGAAGATCCCACATGCTGCGGAGCGGCTGGGCCCGTGAGCCATGGTTGCTGAGCCTGTGCGTCTGGAGCCTGTGCTCCGCAACGGGAGAGGCCACAACAGTGAGAGGCCCGCGAACCGCAAAAAAAAAAAAAAAAAAAAAATATATATATATATATATATATATATTTAGAGAATTTGGTAGTTTGGCAGAGGACCTATTGGAGATGTGGCGATTTGACTTGCTGGCACATAAATCATATAAAAGTTACAGTTTATTCTGACAAGTGCTGAAGATACATTTTTAGCAAACATACTACAAAATATCAGAATGAATATCAGGGGCGAGAAAATGAATCCATTACTTATATTGGATTGGCCTGCATGTTTGCCATATTGGCCTGCATGTTTGCCATACAGTCTTTTGTAAAGTTGCTTCTGTCATCTGCACATTTTAATAGGAGCTGAAAGCTGATATTTTTGGATCATACCGTGATCAGTGCTAATCATCTGAGCTATTAATTAAGGAGTGTTTTGTTTTGCTTTAGAAAGCAGACCAGCATTTGGTAAATTTAACATCCTTTGTGAAAATATAGTAGCTGGATAGATGCTCTATATAGCAGTGGATTGTGGAGGGTACCTGGTTCATTGGCTGATTAAAAAAATTGAATATAACACATATGTAGAAGAAGGTACAGATCATAAGTGTCCAGATAGATGGATTACCCCAAAGTGAAAACACCTTTATACTCATCATTCAGGACAAGATAAATAGAATACCAATGTTCCAGAAGCTCTTCTCCTGTCCCTTCCCAGTTACTATCTTGTGGGGAGATGATAAATACTTGTGGTAGGTCTGCCATCTTGAACTGGAATCTTTTTTAAAGTTTTTTTCCCTCTTTCTTTTAATTTATTGAGTTAAACTTATACATATAATAGGATTCACAGATCTTATATGTGGAGTTCAGTGATTTTTGATAGACATATATGACTGTGTAACCATACCCCAATCAAGATAGAGGACATTTCCATGCCCCTAGAAAGTTTCCTTGGACTCTCTTATAGTCAGTCCCACACCCATAGGCCATGATTGTTGTGATTTCTGTCACCATAAATGAGTTTTACATAAATGAGTTTTACATGTTCTTATACTTCATATAAAGGGAACCTTATAGTATAGAGCCTTTTGTATCTGGTTTCTGTTTCTTAGTCTAATGCTTTTGAAGTCATCCTTGTTGCATGTATCAGTAGCTGAGTCCTTTTTATTGCCTAGTAGTATTCCTTTGCATGAATATAACCTAATATTGTTTTAGCTGTTCTTCTGTTGATAGACATTTAGGTAGTCTCCAGTTTTTGGCCATTATGAATAATGCTGCTATAAATACTTGTACAAGTGTTCATAAGAGTTCCAGTTGTTTCACATCTTTGTCAATGTTTGGTGTGGTCATTCTGTTCACTGGTGGGTATAAAATGGTATCTTCTGACGGTTTTAATTTGTGCTTCCCTTATGGTCAGTGATTTTAAGCCCCTTTTCATGTGCATGTTAGATATTGCTGTATCTTCTTTCATGAAGTGTATGTTCAAGTCTTTCACTTTTTTTTTTTTTTTGGCTCATTTTTCTTCTTGTAATTGAGTTGCAAGAGTTTTAATATATTCTGGTTATGAGTCCATTGTCAGGTACATGTATTGGGAATATTTCTCCCAGTCTGTGGCTTGCCTTGTGATGAGCTGAAGTTTTAAATTTTCGTGAAACCCAGTCTATCCCCCACCTCCAATTTTTTTTTTTTCTTAATGCTTAGTACTTTTTCTGCCCTCTCTTAAGAAATCTTTGCCTGTCTACCCCAAGGTTGAGATTCTTGTGTATATTTTTACCTTTAAGATTTATAGGTCTGGCTTGTATATCTGGAATTAATTTTTTTGTATGAAGTGAGATAATGATCAAGGTTTATATTTTTTCATAGTTGTGTCATAATAGGAAATATATTTATTCTTTGTCCTTGGGTCCTGACACAAAGCTCCTAAAACCCTTGGAATTTCCTGAATGATAGGATTGTCCTTTGTCATTCGTAAGGAGCCTCGTTTTGAGCACACCTGCTAGTTCATGCTAGTGAGGTGACTTGGGCTAGGACCCCTAGATAGCTTCAGGATGGGACTGGTCACCAGCAAGGCCAAGTATTTAGAGGGTTAGAACTTTCAGCCTCTCCTACTGACCTCTGGGAACGGGAAGGGGGGTGGGCTGCAGATTAAACTCTATGAAAATTCTTGAACAACAAGATTCGATGAGCTTCTGGGTTGTAAAACACGTCCACATGCTGGGTGGGTTGTGTACTCTAGTTCCATGGGGACAGAAGCTCCTGTGCTCAGGGCCCTTCTGAACCTTGTATTTACCTCTTCATCTGGCTGTTCATCTGTATCCTTTATAATACCCTTTATAATAAACTGGTAAATGTAAGTAAACATTTTTCTGAGTTCTGTGAGCTGCTCTAGTAAAATACAGGCAACCTCAGATATTGTGGGTTTGGTTCCAGACCACCGCAGTGAAGGGAATATCACAATAAAGCAGTTGCATAAACTTTTTTGTTTCCCAGTGCACATGAGAGTTACGTTTCCATTATACTGTAGTCTATAAAGTGTGCAATAGCATTATGTCTAAAAAGAAAAAAAGTACATACCTTAATTAAAATATACTTTCTTGCTAAAAAGTGTTAACCATCATCTGAGCCTTCAGCAAGTCATAATCTTTTTGCAATAGTAACATGAAAGATCAGTGATCACAGATCACAATAATATGATAATAATGAAAAAGTTTGAAATATTGCAAGGATTACCAAAATGTGACACAGAGACACAGTGAGTAAATGCTCACTTGGAAAAATGGTCCTGATAGACTTGCTTGATGCAGGGTTGCCACAAACCTTCAATTTGTAAAAGATGCAGTATCTGTGAAGTGTGATACAATGAGGTATGCTTTCAATTGAACCTGAGGAGGGCGTCATGCGAACCTCCCATTTATAGCCAGTCAGCCCAGAAGCACGTGTAATAGCCTGGACTTGTGATTGGCATCTGAATTGGGTGAAGTCTTGTGGGACTAAGCCCTTAATGTATGGGATCTGATGCTATCTCCAGGTAGATAGTGTCAGAATTGACTTAATTGCTTGGCGGTGTTGGAAAACACACATTATAATAGTTTATCTAATTGTTCTAGCACTTTGTTTAAAAGACTTCCCTTTCCCTATTGAATTGACTTCATACATTAGACAAAAATCAATTAAGCATATGTGTATGGGTCTATCTCTGGACACTGTGTTGTGTTCCATGAATAGTTTAATCCTTAGAGTAGAACCATACTCTCTTGATGATTGAAGCTGTATAGAAGGCTTAAAATCAGAAAGTGAGAGTCCTCCAACTTTGTTTTTTCTTAAGATTGTTTTGACTATTCTAGGTTCTTTTACATTTCTGTATAAATTTTATATTCAACTTAACAATTTGTGTAGAAAAGCATGTTGTTATTTTCATTAGGATAGTATCGAACTATCAGTATAGATGAGTTTTGGGTGAATCGAGATCCTGACAACATTGAGTCTTCTAACCCTGAGCATGGTATGTTTCTACATTTATTTAGATTTTCTTTAATTTCTTGGAGTAATATTATATAGTTTTCAGTGTATAGGTCTTGTAATTCGTTTGTTAGATTTATCTTAAGTGTTCTTTGATGATATTGTAAATGGAATTTTTTTGGGGTGTTTAATTTCAAATTGTTTACAGTTAGCACATAGTACATATACTATTGATTTTTATATATTAACCTTGTATTCATAATTTTTCCAAATTTGTTTTCAAGTAGTTATTTAGTAGCTTTCTTGGTACCTTGTATGCACATGATTATATTGTCTGCAAGTAAAACAGCTTCATTTCTTTCTTTCCAATCTATTCTTTTCATTTCGTTTTCTTGTCTTCTTATTGAACTGTCAGTACAGTGTTGAACAGAAAAGATGAAGGCAGACAGACATGCTAGTCTTCATCCAGATATTTTTTTCTTATTTGATGATATTTATTCTCTTTACCAAGCTGTACAATAAAAGGGAAATGTCACATCTAGTGACATTAACATTAAATATTTCTTCATTAAGAAAGATGATAGCGATTGGTTCAAATTGGCAGAGTAGAAGGATGTGCTCTCACTTCCTCTTGTGAGAACACTGGAATCACAACTAACTGCTGAACAATCATAAACAGGAAAACACTGGAACTCACCCAAAAAGATACCCCACATCCGAAGACACAATGAGATGGTAGGAGGGGTGTAATCACAATAAAATCAAATCCCATAACTGCTGGTGGGTGACTCACAAACTGGAGAACACTTATACCACAGAAGTACAAGAACTGGAATGAAGGTTCTGAGCCCCACGTCAGGCTTCCGAACCTGGGGGTCCGGCAACAGGAGGAGGAATTCCTAGAGAATCAGACTTTGAAGGCTGGTGGGATTTGATTGCAGGACTTTGACAGGATTGGGGGAAACAGACTGCACTCTTGGAGGGCACACACAAAGTAGTGTGGGCACCAGGACCCAGAGGAAGGAGCAGTGACCCCATAGAGACTGAACCAGGGCTACCTGCTAGTGTTGGAGGGTCTCCTGCAGAGGTGGGAGCTGGCTCTGTCTCACTGTAAGGACAAGGGCACTGGCAGCAGAAGTTCTGGGAAGTACTCCTTGGCGTGAGCCCTCCCAGAGTCTGCCATTAGCCCCACCAAAGAGCCTGGGTAGGCTCCAGGTTGGGGTCGCCTCAGGCCAAACAACCAACAGGGAGGGGACCCAGCCCTACCCATCAGCAGACAAGTGGATTAAAGTTTTACTGAGTTCTGCCCACCTGAGGAACAGCCAGATCTACCCACCACCAGTCCCTCCCGTCAGGAAACTTGCAGAAGCCGCTTAGATAGCCTCATCCACAGGAGCAGACAGCAGAAGCAAGAAGAACTACAATCCTGCAGCCTGTGGAACAAAAACCACATTCACAGAAAGATAGACAAGATGAAAAGGCAGAGGGATATGTACCAGATGAAGGAACAA